>NW_027460313.1:12006204-12711204 GCF_050947875.1 Dermacentor variabilis
AACGGAAAGGCGATATAAGCATGCGTGGCCATGATACGCACACGACAAACTGCCTTACAATATTTAGAATTGAGGGGTAGTTTCGTTAACAAACTATAACACGGCAATCAGCACTCGAATATAATTATAACCCTAATAATAATTGTAAATATTCGTCTCATCTATAGTATCTAAAGCGCGCGCTGTTTCTTGCCTCTGCGTGTAGTAGTTAAGAGAGTCAGTTTAAGGGCGGAGAAGAGGGAAGGAAAGGAAAGCAAACTTGCAGCGCCGTGGTTTTTAAAGCGCAACCGTGGTAGAGAAACGGAAAGGCGATATAAGCATGCGTGGCCATGATACGCACACGACAAACTGCCTTACAATATTTAGAATTGAGGGGTAGTTTCGTTAACAAACTACAACACGGCAATCAGCACTCGAATACGACGAGAGAAATAACTGAGACGTGGAAAATTCCCTTGAAATAAGTCTGGTTTGCGAGACAAATGCTTGTATGTATTGAATCTCTTAAAAGATGAGGGGGGAAATATGCGCTCACCGAGAGGGCATCGTCCGCCCGAGACCACCAGCAGGCTCCTTACGGGGATGTGGAGAGCTTCGCGGCCGGAACGAAGCCCCCCCTCTCCGCCAGCCAGGCGTGGAAAACGCGCTTTCCGATCGCTCAAGGTTGCGTAAGAATAGTATAGTTCTAGCGTCTAGGAAAAGTTTTAACAGGTGCGAGGACGGCACGCATAGCGTGGGAAGCTAGCCGCCGGAATAGCTATCTTCGAGGGCTATTCTATATTATATTATATTATACTTCGAGAGCTATGACTGATGCTTTTCTATATATATGTATTCATCTCATCTATGCGATCGCATGCGCGTGCTGTTTCTTTGTCTCTGCGTGTAGTAGTTAAGAGAGTCAGTTTAAGGGCGGAGAAGAGGGAAGGAAAGGAAAGCAAACTTGCAGCGCCGTGGTTTTTAAAGCGCAACCGTGGTAGAGAAACGGAAAGGCGATATAAGCATGCGTGGCCATGATACGCACACGACAAACTGCCTTACAATATTTAGAATTGAGGGGTAGTTTCGTTAACAAACTATAACACGGCAATCAGCACTCGAATATAATTATAACCCTAATAATAATTGTAAATATTCATCTCATCTATAGTATCTAAAGCGCGCGCTGTTTCTTGCCTCTGCGTGTAGTAGTTAAGAGAGTCAGTTTAAGGGCGGAGAAGAGGGAAGGAAAGGAAAGCAAACTTGCAGCGCCGTGGTTTTTAAAGCGCAACCGTGGTAGAGAAACGGAAAGGCGATATAAGCATGCGTGGCCATGATACGCACACGAAAAACTGCCTTACAATATTTAGAATTGAGGGGTAGTTTCGTTAACAAACTATAACACGGCAATCAGCACTCGAATACGACGAGAGAAATAATTGAGACGTGGAAAATTCCCTTGAAATAAATCTGGTTTGCGAGACAAATGCTTGTATGTATTGAATCTCTTAAAAGATGAGGGGGGAAATATGCGCTCACCGAGAGGGCATCGTCCGCACGAGACCACCAGCAGGCTCCTTACGGGGATGTGGAGAGCTTCGCGGCCGGAACGAAGCCCCCCCTCTCCGCCGGCCAGGCGTGGAAAACGCGCTTTCCGATCGCTCAAGGTTGCGTAAGAATAGTATAGTTCTAGCGTCTAGGAAAAGTTTTAACAGGTGCGAGGACGGCACGCATAGCGTGGGAAGCTAGCCGCCGGAATAGCTATCTTCGAGGGCTATTCTATATTATATTATATTATACTTCGAGAGCTATCACTGATGCTTTTCTATATATATGTATTCATCTCATCTATGCGATCGCATGCGCGTGCTGTTTCTTTGTCTCTGCGTGTAGTAGTTAAGAGAGTCAGTTTAAGGGCGGAGAAGAGGGAAGGAAAGGAAAGCAAACTTGCAGCGCCGTGGTTTTTAAAGCGCAACCGTGGTAGAGAAACGGAAAGGCGATATAAGCATGCGTGGCCATGATACGCACACGACAAACTGCCTTACAATATTTAGAATTGAGGGGTAGTTTCGTTAACAAACTATAACACGGCAATCAACACTCGAATATAATTATAACCCTAATAATAATTGTAAATATTCATCTCATCTATAGTATCTAAAGCGCGCGCTGTTTCTTGCCTCTGCGTGTAGTAGTTAAGAGAGTCAGTTTAAGGGCGGAGAAGAGGGAAGGAAAGGAAAACAAACTTGCAGCGCCGTGGTTTTTAAAGCGCAACCGTGGTAGAGAAACGGAAAGGCGATATAAGCATGCGTGGCCATGATACGCACACGACAAACTGCCTTACAATATTTAGAATTGAGGGGTAGTTTCGTTAACAAACTATAACACGGCAATCAGCACTCGAATACGACGAGAGAAATAATTGAGACGTGGAAAATTCCCTTGAAATAAATCTGGTTTGCGAGACAAATGCTTGTATGTATTTAATCTCTTAAAAGATGAGGGGGGAAATATGCGCTCACCGAGAGGGCATCGTCCGCACGAGACCACCAGCAGGCTCCTTACGGGGATGTGGAGAGCTTCGCGGCCGGAACGAAGCCCCCCCCTCTCCGCCGGCCAGGCGTGGAAAACGCGCTTTCCGATCGCTCAAGGTTGCGTAAGAATAGTATAGTTCTAGCGTCTAGGAAAAGTTTTAACAGGTGCGAGGACGGCACGCATAGCGTGGGAAGCTAGCCGCCGGAATAGCTATCTTCGAGGGCTATTCTATATTATATTATATTATACTTCGAGAGCTATGACTGATGCTTTTCTATATATATGTATTCATCTCATCTATGCGATCGCATGCGCGTGCTGTTTCTTCGTCTCTGCGTGTAGTAGTTAAGAGAGTCAGTTTAAGGGCGGAGAAGAGGGAAGGAAAGGAAAGCAAACTTGCAGCGCCGTGGTTTTTAAAGCGCAACCGTGGTAGAGAAACGGAAAGGCGATACAAGCATGCGTGGCCATGATACGCACACGACAAACTGCCTTACAATATTTAGAATTGAGGGGTAGTTTCGTTAACAAACTATAACACGGCAATCAGCACTCGAATATAATTATAACCCTAATAATAATTGTAAATATTCATCTCATCTATAGTATCTAAAGCGCGCGCTGTTTCTTGCCTCTGCGTGTAGTAGTTAAGAGAGTCAGTTTAAGGGCGGAGAAGAGGGAAGGAAAGGAAAGCAAACTTGCAGCGCCGTGGTTTTTAAAGCGCAACCGTGGTAGAGAAACGAAAAGGCGATATAAGCATGCGTGGCCATGATACGCACACGACAAACTGCCTTACAATATTTAGAATTGAGGGGTAGTTTCGTTAACAAACTATAACACGGCAATCAGCACTCGAATACGACGAGAGAAATAATTGAGACGTGGAAAATTCCCTTGAAATAAATCTGGTTTGCGAGACAAATGCTTGTATGTATTGAATCTCTTAAAAGATGAGGGGGGAAATATGCGCTCACCGAGAGGGCATCGTCCGCACGAGACCACCAGCAGGCTCCTTACGGGGATGTGGAGAGCTTCGCGGCCGGAACGAAGCCCCCCCTCTCCGCCGGCCAGGCGTGGAAAACGCGCTTTCCGATCGCTCAAGGTTGCGTAAGAATAGTATAGTTCTAGCGTCTAGGAAAAGTTTTAACAGGTGCGAGGACGGCACGCATAGCGTGGGAAGCTAGCCGCCGGAATAGCTATCTTCGAGGGCTATTCTATATTATATTATATTATACTTCGAGAGCTATGACTGATGCTTTTCTATATATATGTATTCATCTCATCTATGCGATCGCATGCGCGTGCTGTTTCTTTGTCTCTGCGTGTAGTAGTTAAGAGAGTCAGTTTAAGGGCGGAGAAGAGGGAAGGAAAGGAAAGCAAACTTGCAGCGCCGTGGTTTTTAAAGCGCAACCGTGGTAGAGAAACGGAAAGGCGATATAAGCATGCGTGGCCATGATACGCACACGACAAACTGCCTTACAATCTTTAGAATTGAGGGGTAGTTTCGTTAACAAACTATAACACGGCAATCAGCACTCGAATATAATTATAACCCTAATAATAATTGTAAATATTCATCTCATCTATAGTATCTAAAGCGCGCGCTGTTTCTTGCCTCTGCGTGTAGTAGTTAAGAGAGTCAGTTTAAGGGCGGAGAAGAGGGAAGGAAAGGAAAGCAAACTTGCAGCGCCGTGGTTTTTAAAGCGCAACCGTGGTAGAGAAACGGAAAGGCGATATAAGCATGCGTGGCCATGATACGCACACGACAAACTGCCTTACAATATTTAGAATTGAGGGGTAGTTTCGTTAACAAACTACAACACGGCAATCAGCACTCGAATACGACGAGAGAAATAATTGAGACGTGGAAAATTCCCTTGAAATAAATCTGGTTTGCGAGACAAATGCTTGTATGTATTGAATCTCTTAAAAGATGAGGGGGGAAATATGCGCTCACCGAGAGGGCATCGTCCGCACGAGACCACCAGCAGGCTCCTTACGGGGATGTGGAGAGCTTCGCGGCCGGAACGAAGCCCCCCCTCTCCGCCGGCCAGGCGTGGAAAACGCGCTTTCCGATCGCTCAAGGTTGCGTAAGAATAGTATAGTTCTAGCGTCTAGGAAAAGTTTTAACTGGTGCGAGGACGGCACGCATAGCGTGGGAAGCTAGCCGCCGGAATAGCTATCTTCGAGGGCTATTCTATATTATATTATATTATACTTCGAGAGCTATGACTGATGCTTTTCTATATATATGTATTCATCTCATCTATGCGATCGCATGCGCGTGCTGTTTCTTTGTCTCTGCGTGTAGTAGTTAAGAGAGTCAGTTTAAGGGCGGAGAAGAGGGAAGGAAAGGAAAGCAAACTTGCAGCGCCGTGGTTTTTAAAGCGCAACCTTGGTAGAGAAACGGAAAGGCGATATAAGCATGCGTGGCCATGATACGCACACGACAAACTGCCTTACAATATTTAGAATTGAGGGGTAGTTTCGTTAACAAACTATAACACGGCAATCAGCACTCGAATATAATTATAACCCTAATAATAATTGTAAATATTCATCTCATCTATAGTATCTAAAGCGCGCGCTGTTTCTTGCCTCTGCGTGTAGTATTTAAGAGAGTCAGTTTAAGGGCGGAGAAGAGGGATGGAAAGGAAAGCAAACTTGCAGCGCCGTGGTTTTTAAAGCGCAACCGTGGTAGAGAAACGGAAAGGCGATATAAGCATGCGTGGCCATGATACGCACACGACAAACTGCCTTACAATATTTAGAATTGAGGGGTAGTTTCGTTAACAAACTACAACACGGCAATCAGCACTCGAATACGACGAGAGAAATAATTGAGACGTGGAAAATTCCCTTGAAATAAATCTGGTTTGCGAGACAAATGCTTGTATGTATTGAATCTCTTAAAAGATGAGGGGGGAAATATGCGCTCACCGAGAGGGCATCGTCCGCACGAGACCACCAGCAGGCTCCTTACGGGGATGTGGAGAGCTTCGCGGCCGGAACGAAGCCCCCCCTCTCCGCCGGCCAGGCGTGGAAAACGCGCTTTCCGATCGCTCAAGGTTGCGTAAGAATAGTATAGTTCTAGCGCCTAGGAAAAGTTTTAACTGGTGCGAGGACGGCACGCATAGCGTGGGAAGCTAGCCGCCGGAATAGCTATCTTCGAGGGCTATTCTATATTATATTATATTATACTTCGAGAGCTATGACTGATGCTTTTCTATATATATGTATTCATCTCATCTATGCGATCGCATGCGCGTGCTGTTTCTTTGTCTCTGCGTGTAGTAGTTAAGAGAGTCAGTTTAAGGGCGGAGAAGAGGGAAGGAAAGGAAAGCAAACTTGCAGCGCCGTGGTTTTTAAAGCGCAACCTTGGTAGAGAAACGGAAAGGCGATATAAGCATGCGTGGCCATGATACGCACACGACAAACTGCCTTACAATATTTAGAATTGAGGGGTAGTTTCGTTAACAAACTATAACACGGCACTCAGCACTCGAATATAATTATAACCCTAATAATAATTGTAAATATTCATCTCATCTATAGTATCTAAAGCGCGCGCTGTTTCTTGCCTCTGCGTGTAGTATTTAAGAGAGTCAGTTTAAGGGCGGAGAAGAGGGATGGAAAGGAAAGCAAACTTGCAGCGCCGTGGTTTTTAAAGCGCAACCGTGGTAGAGAAACGGAAAGGCGATATAAGCATGCGTGGCCATGATACGCACACGACAAACTGCCTTACAATATTTAGAATTGAGGGGTAGTTTCGTTAACAAACTACAACACGGCAATCAGCACTCGAATACGACGAGAGAAATAATTGAGACGTGGAAAATTCCCTTGAAATAAATCTGGTTTGCGAGACAAATGCTTGTATGTATTGAATCTCTTAAAAGATGAGGGGGGAAATATGCGCTCACCGAGAGGGCATCGTCCGCACGAGACCACCAGCAGGCTCCTTACGGGGATGTGGAGAGCTTCGCGGCCGGAACGAAGCCCCCCCTCTCCGCCGGCCAGGCGTGGAAAACGCGCTTTCCGATCGCTCAAGGTTGCGTAAGAATAGTATAGTTCTAGCGTCCAGGAAAAGTTTTAAAGGGTGCGAGGACGGCACGCATAGCGTGGGAAGCTAGCCGCCCGAATAGCAATCTTCGAGGGCTATTCTTTATTATATTATATTACACTTCGAGAGCTATGACTGATGCTTTTCTATATATATGTATTCATCTCATCTATGCGATCGCATGCGCGTGCTGTATCTTTGTCTCTGCGTGTAGTAGTTAAGAGAGTCAGTTTAAGGGCGGAGAAGAAGGAAGGAAAGGAAAGCAAACTTGCAGCGCCGTGGTTTTTAAAGCGCAACCGTGGTAGAGAAACGGAAAGGCGATATAAGCATGCGTGGCCATGATACGCACACGACAAACTGCCTTACAATATTTAGAATTGAGGGGTAGTTTCGTTAACAAACTATAACACGGCAATCAGCACTCGAATATAATTATAACCCTAATAATAATTGTAAATATTCATCTCATCTATAGTATCTAAAGCGCGCGCTGTTTCTTGCCTCTGCGTGTAGTATTTAAGAGAGTCAGTTTAAGGGCGGAGAAGAGGGATGGAAAGGAAAGCAAACTTGCAGCGCCGTGGTTTTTAAAGCGCAACCGTGGTAGAGAAACGGAAAGGCGATATAAGCATGCGTGGCCATGATACGCACACGACAAACTGCCTTACAATATTTAGAATTGAGGGGTAGTTTCGTTAACAAACTACAACACGGCAATCAGCACTCGAATACGACGAGAGAAATAATTGAGACGTGGAAAATTCCCTTGAAATAAATCTGGTTTGCGAGACAAATGCTTGTATGTATTGAATCTCTTAAAAGATGAGGGGGGAAATATGCGCTCACCGAGAGGGCATCGTCCGCACGAGACCACCAGCAGGCTCCTTACGGGGATGTGGAGAGCTTCGCGGCCGGAACGAAGCCCCCCCTCTCCGCCGGCCAGGCGTGGAAAACGCGCTTTCCGATCGCTCAAGGTTGCGTAAGAATAGTATAGTTCTAGCGTCTAGGAAAAGTTTTAACTGGTGCGAGGACGGCACGCATAGCGTGGGAAGCTAGCCGCCGGAATAGCTATCTTCGAGGGCTATTCTATATTATATTATATTATACTTCGAGAGCTATGACTGATGCTTTTCTATATATATGTATTCATCTCATCTATGCGATCGCATGCGCGTGCTGTTTCTTTGTCTCTGCGTGTAGTAGTTAAGAGAGTCAGTTTAAGGGCGGAGAAGAGGGAAGGAAAGGAAAGCAAACTTGCAGCGCCGTGGTTTTTAAAGCGCAACCTTGGTAGAGAAACGGAAAGGCGATATAAGCATGCGTGGCCATGATACGCACACGACAAACTGCCTTACAATATTTAGAATTGAGGGGTAGTTTCGTTAACAAACTATAACACGGCAATCAGCACTCGAATATAATTATAACCCTAATAATAATTGTAAATATTCATCTCATCTATAGTATCTAAAGCGCGCGCTGTTTCTTGCCTCTGCGTGTAGTATTTAAGAGAGTCAGTTTAAGGGCGGAGAAGAGGGATGGAAAGGAAAGCAAACTTGCAGCGCCGTGGTTTTTAAAGCGCAACCGTGGTAGAGAAACGGAAAGGCGATATAAGCATGCGTGGCAGTGATACGCACACGACAAACTGCCTTACAATATTTAGAATTGAGGGGTAGTTTCGTTAACAAACTACAACACGGCAATCTGCACTCGAATACGACGAGAGAAATAATTGAGACGTGGAAAATTCCCTTGAAATAAATCTGGTTTGCGAGACAAATGCTTGTATGTATTGAATCTCTTAAAAGATGAGGGGGGAAATATGCGCTCACCGAGAGGGCATCGTCCCCACGAGACCACCAGCAGGCTCTTTACGGGGATGTGGAGAGCTTCGCGGCCGGAACGAAGCCCCCCCTCTCCGCCGGCCAGGCGTGGAAAACGCGCTTTCCGATCGCTCAAGGTTGCGTAAGAATAGTATAGTTCTAGCGTCTAGGAAAAGTTTTAACAGGTGCGAGGACGGCACGCATAGCGTGGGAAGCTAGCCGCCCGAATAGCAATCTTCGAGGGCTATTCTTTATTATATTATATTACACTTCGAGAGCTATGACTGATGCTTTTCTATATATTTGTATTCATCTCATCTATGCGATCGCATGCGCGTGCTGTATCTTTGTCTCTGCGTGTAGTAGTTAAGAGAGTCAGTTTAAGGGCGGAGAAGAAGGAAGGAAAGGAAAGCAAACTTGCAGCGCCGTGGTTTTTAAAGCGCAACCGTGGTAGAGAAACGGAAAGGCGATATAAGCATGCGTGGCCATGATACGCACACGACAAACTGCCTTACAATCTTTAGAATTGAGGGGTAGTTTCGTTAACAAACTATAACACGGCAATCAGCACTCGAATATAATTATAACCCTAATAATAATTGTAAATATTCATCTCATCTATAGTATCTAAAGCGCGCGCTGTTTCTTGCCTCTGCGTGTAGTAGTTAAGAGAGT
Source organism: Dermacentor variabilis (assembly GCF_050947875.1). Lineage (NCBI taxonomy): Eukaryota > Metazoa > Arthropoda > Arachnida > Ixodida > Ixodidae > Dermacentor > Dermacentor variabilis. The sequence goes on from NW_027460313.1 coordinate 12,015,271, forward strand.
CAGTTTAAGGGCGGAGAAGAGGGAAGGAAAGGAAAGCAAACTTGCAGCGCCGTGGTTTTTAAAGCGCAACCGTGGTAGAGAAACGGAAAGGCGATATAAGCATGCGTTGCCATGATACGCACACGACAAACTGCCTTACAATATTTAGAATTGAGGGGTAGTTTCGTTAACAAACTATAACACGGCAATCAGCACTCGAATACGACGAGAGAAATAATTGAGACGTGGAAAATTCCCTTGAAATAAATCTGGTTTGCGAGACAAATGCTTCTATGTATTGAATCTCTTAAAAGATGAGGGGGGAAATATGCGCTCACCGAGAGGGCATCGTCCGCACGAGACCACCAGCAGGCTCCTTACGGGGATGTGGAGAGCTTCGCGGCCGGAACGAAGCCCCCCTCTCCGCCGGCCAGGCGTGGAAAACGCGCTTTCCGATCGCTCAAGGTTGCGTAAGAATAGTATAGTTCTAGCGTCTAGGAAAAGTTTTAACAGGTGCGAGGACGGCACGCATAGCGTGGGAAGCTAGCCGCCGGAATAGCTATCTTCGAGGGCTATTCTATATTATCCTATATTATACTTCGAGAGCTATGACTGATGCTTTTCTATATATATGTATTCATCTCATCTATGCGATCGCATGCGCGTGCTGTTTCTTTGTCTCTGCGTGTAGTAGTTAAGAGAGTCAGTTTAAGGGCGGAGAAGAGGGAAGGAAAGGAAAGCAAACTTGCAGCGCCGTGGTTTTTAAAGCGCAACCGTGGTAGAGAAACGGAAAGGCGATATAAGCATGCGTGGCCAAGATACGCACACGACAAACTGCCTTACAATATTTAGAATTGAGGGGTAGTTTCGTTAACAAACTATAACACGGCAATCAGCACTCGAATATAATTATAACCCTAATAATAATTGTAAATATTCGTCTCATCTATAGTATCTAAAGCGCGCGCTGTTTCTTGCCTCTGCGTGTAGTAGTTAAGAGAGTCAGTTTAAGGGCGGAGAAGAGGGAAGGAAAGGAAAGCAAACTTGCAGCGCCGTGGTTTTTAAAGCGCAACCGTGGTAGAGAAACGGAAAGGCGATATAAGCATGCGTTGCCATGATACGCACACGACAAACTGCCTTACAATATTTAGAATTGAGGGGTAGTTTCGTTAACAAACTATAACACGGCAATCAGCACTCGAATACGACGAGAGAAATAATTGAGACGTGGAAAATTCCCTTGAAATAAATCTGGTTTGCGAGACAAATGCTTCTATGTATTGAATCTCTTAAAAGATGAGGGGGGAAATATGCGCTCACCGAGAGGGCATCGTCCGCACGAGACCACCAGCAGGCTCCTTACGGGGATGTGGAGAGCTTCGCGGCCGGAAAGAAGCCCCCCTCTCCGCCGGCCAGGCGTGGAAAACGCGCTTTCCGATCGCTCAAGGTTGCGTAAGAATAGTATAGTTCTAGCGTCTAGGAAAAGTTTTAACAGGTGCGAGGACGGCACGCATAGCGTGGGAAGCTAGCCGCCGGAATAGCTATCTTCGAGGGCTATTCTATATTATCCTATATTATACTTCGAGAGCTATGACTGATGCTTTTCTATATATATGTATTCATCTCATCTATGCGATCGCATGCGCGTGCTGTTTCTTTGTCTCTGCGTGTAGTAGTTAAGAGAGTCAGTTTAAGGGCGGAGAAGAGGGAAGGAAAGGAAAGCAAACTTGCAGCGCCGTGGTTTTTAAAGCGCAACCGTGGTAGAGAAACGGAAAGGCGATATAAGCATGCGTGGCCATGATACGCACACGACAAACTGCCTTACAATATTTAGAATTGAGGGGTAGTTTCGTTAACAAACTATAACACGGCAATCAGCACTCGAATACGACGAGAGAAATAATTGAGACGTGGAAAATTCCCTTTAAATAAATCTGGTTTGCGAGACAAATGCTTGTATGTATTGAATCTCTTAAAAGATGAGGGGGGAAATATGCGCTCACCGAGAGGGCATCGTCCGCACGAGACCACCAGCAGGCTCCTTTCGGGGATGTGGAGAGCTTCGCGGCCGGAACGAAGCCCCCCCACTCCGCCGGCCAGGCGTGGAAAACGCGCTTTCCGATCGCTCAAGGTTGCGTAAGAATAGTATAGTTCTAGCGTCTAGGAAAAGTTTTAACAGGTGCGAGGACGGCACGCATAGCGTGGGAAGCTAGCCGCCGGAATAGCTATCTTCGAGGGCTATTCTATATTATATTATATTATACTTCGAGAGCTATGACTGATGCTTTTCTATATATATGTATTCATCTCATCTATGCGATCGCATGCGCGTGCTGTTTCTTTGTCTCTGCGTGTAGTAGTTAAGAGAGTCAGTTTAAGGGCGGAGAAGAGGGAAGGAAAGGAAAGCAAACTTGCAGCGCCGTGGTTTTTAAAGCGCAACCGTGGTAGAGAAACGGAAAGGCGATATAAGCATGCGTGGCCATGATACGCACACGACAAACTGCCTTACAATATTTAGAATTGAGGGGTAGTTTCGTTAACAAACTATAACACGGCAATCAGCACTCGAATACGACGAGAGAAATAATTGAGACGTGGAAAATTCCCTTGAAATAAATCTGGTTTGCGAGACAAATGCTTGTATGTATTGAATCTCTTAAAAGATGAGGGGGGAAATATGCGCTCGCCGAGAGGGCATCGTCCGCACGAGACCACCAGCAGGCTCCTTACGGGGATGTGGAGAGCTTCGCGGCCGGAACGAAGCCCCCCCACTCCGCCGGCCAGGCGTTAAAAACGCGCTTTCCGATCGCTCAAGGTTGCGTAAGAATAGTATAGTTCTAGCGTCTAGGAAAAGTTTTAACAGGTGCGAGGACGGCACGCATAGCGTGGGAAGCTAGCCGCCGGAATAGCTATCTTCGAGGGCTATTCTATATTATATTATATTATACTTCGAGAGCTATGACTGATGCTTTTCTATATATATGTATTCATCTCATCTATGCGATCGCATGCGCGTGCTGTTTCTTTGTCTCTGCGTGTAGTAGTTAAGAGAGTCAGTTTAAGGGCGGAGAAGAGGGAAGGAAAGGAAAGCAAACTTGCAGCGCCGTGGTTTTTAAAGCGCAACCGTGGTAGAGAAACGGAAAGGCGATATAAGCATGCGTGGCCATGATACGCACACGACAAACTGCCTTACAATATTTAGAATTGAGGGGTAGTTTCGTTAACAAACTATAACACGGCAATCAGCACTCGAATACGACGAGAGAAATAATTGAGACGTGGAAAATTCCCTTGAAATAAATCTGGTTTGCGAGACAAATGCTTGTATGTATTTAATCTCTTAAAAGATGAGGGGGGAAATATGCGCTCACCGAGAGGGCATCGTCCGCACGAGACCACCAGCAGGCTCCTTACGGGGATGTGGAGAGCTTCGCGGCCGGAACGAAGCCCCCCCCTCTCCGCCGGCCAGGCGTGGAAAACGCGCTTTCCGATCGCTCAAGGTTGCGTAAGAATAGTATAGTTCTAGCGTCTAGGAAAAGTTTTAACAGGTGCGAGGACGGCACGCATAGCGTGGGAAGCTAGCCGCCGGAATAGCTATCTTCGAGGTCTATTCTATATTATATTATATTATACTTCGAGAGCTATGACTGATGCTTTTCTATATATATGTATTCATCTCATCTATGCGATCGCATGCGCGTGCTGTTTCTTCGTCTCTGCGTGTAGTAGTTAAGAGAGTCAGTTTAAGGGCGGAGAAGAGGGAAGGAAAGGAAAGCAAACTTGCAGCGCCGTGGTTTTTAAAGCGCAACCGTGGTAGAGAAACGGAAAGGCGATACAAGCATGCGTGGCCATGATACGCACACGACAAACTGCCTTACAATATTTAGAATTGAGGGGTAGTTTCGTTAACAAACTATAACACGGCAATCAGCACTCGAATATAATTATAACCCTAATAATAATTGTAAATATTCATCTCATCTATAGTATCTAAAGCGCGCGCTGTTTCTTGCCTCTGCGTGTAGTAGTTAAGAGAGTCAGTTTAAGGGCGGAGAAGAGGGAAGGAAAGGAAAGCAAACTTGCAGCGCCGTGGTTTTTAAAGCGCAACCGTGGTAGAGAAACGAAAAGGCGATATAAGCATGCGTGGCCATGATACGCACACGACAAACTGCCTTACAATATTTAGAATTGAGGGGTAGTTTCGTTAACAAACTATAACACGGCAATCAGCACTCGAATACGACGAGAGAAATAATTGAGACGTGGAAAATTCCCTTGAAATAAATCTGGTTTGCGAGACAAATGCTTGTATGTATTGAATCTCTTAAAAGATGAGGGGGGAAATATGCGCTCACCGAGAGGGCATCGTCCGCACGAGACCACCAGCAGGCTCCTTACGGGGATGTGGAGAGCTTCGCGGCCGGAACGAAGCCCCCCCTCTCCGCCGGCCAGGCGTGGAAAACGCGCTTTCCGATCGCTCAAGGTTGCGTAAGAATAGTATAGTTCTAGCGTCTAGGAAAAGTTTTAACAGGTGCGAGGACGGCACGCATAGCGTGGGAAGCTAGCCGCCGGAATAGCTATCTTCGAGGGCTATTCTATATTATATTATATTATACTTCGAGAGCTATGACTGATGCTTTTCTATATATATGTATTCATCTCATCTATGCGATCGCATGCGCGTGCTGTTTCTTTGTCTCTGCGTGTAGTAGTTAAGAGAGTCAGTTTAAGGGCGGAGAAGAGGGAAGGAAAGGAAAGCAAACTTGCAGCGCCGTGGTTTTTAAAGCGCAACCGTGGTAGAGAAACGGAAAGGCGATATAAGCATGTGTGGCCATGATACGCACACGACAAACTGCCTTACAATATTTAGAATTGAGGGGTAGTTTCGTTAACAAACTATAACACGGCAATCAGCACTCGAATATAATTATAACCCTAATAATAATTGTAAATATTCATCTCATCTATAGTATCTAAAGCGCGCGCTGTTTCTTGCCTCTGCGTGTAGTAGTTAAGAGAGTCAGTTTAAGGGCGGAGAAAAGGGAAGGAAAGGAAAGCAAACTTGCAGCGCCGTTTTATTAAAGCGCAACCGTGGTAGAGAAACGGAAAGGCGATATAAGCATGCGTGGCCATGATACGCACACGACAAACTGCCTTACAATATTTAGAATTGAGGGGTAGTTTCGTTAACAAACTACAACACGGCAATCAGCACTCGAATACGACGAGAGAAATAATTGAGACGTGGAAAATTCCCTTGAAATAAATCTGGTTTGCGAGACAAATGCTTGTATGTATTGAATCTCTTAAAAGATGAGGGGGGAAATATGCGCTCACCGAGAGGGCATCGTCCGCACGAGACCACCAGCAGGCTCCTTACGGGGATGTGGAGAGCTTCGCGGCCGGAACGAAGCCCCCCCTCTCCGCCGGCCAGGCGTGGAAAACGCGCTTTCCGATCGCTCAAGGTTGCGTAAGAATAGTATAGTTCTAGCGTCTAGGAAAAGTTTTAACAGGTGCGAGGACGGCACGCATAGCGTGGGAAGCTAGCCGCCTGAATAGCTATCTTCGAGGGCTATTCTATATTATATTATATTATACTTCGAGAGCTATGACTGATGCTTTTCTATATATATGTATTCATCTCATCTATGCGATCGCATGCGCGTGCTGTTTCTTTGTCTCTGCGTGTAGTAGTTAAGAGAGTCAGTTTAAGGGCGGAGAAGAGGGAAGGAAAGGAAAGCAAACTTGCAGCGCCGTGGTTTTTAAAGCGCAACCTTGGTAGAGAAACGGAAAGGCGATATAAGCATGCGTGGCCATGATACGCACACGACAAACTGCCTTACAATATTTAGAATTGAGGGGTAGTTTCGTTAACAAACTATAACACGGCAATCAGCACTTGAATATAATTATAACCCTAATAATAATTGTAAATATTCATCTCATCTATAGTATCTAAAGCGCGCGCTGTTTCTTGCCTCTGCGTGTAGTATTTAAGAGAGTCAGTTTAAGGGCGGAGAAGAGGGATGGAAAGGAAAGCAAACTTGCAGCGCCGTGGTTTTTAAAGCGCAACCGTGGTAGAGAAACGGAAAGGCGATATAAGCATGCGTGGCCATGATACGCACACGACAAACTGCCTTACAATATTTAGAATTGAGGGGTAGTTTCGTTAACAAACTACAACACGGCAATCAGCACTCGAATACGACGAGAGAAATAATTGAGACGTGGAAAATTCCCTTGAAATAAATCTGGTTTGCGAGACAAATGCTTGTATGTATTGAATCTCTTAAAAGATGAGGGGGGAAATATGCGCTCACCGAGAGGGCATCGTCCGCACGAGACCACCAGCAGGCTCCTTACGGGGATGTGGAGAGCTTCGCGGCCGGAACGAAGCCCCCCCTCTCCGCCGGCCAGGCGTGGAAAACGCGCTTTCCGATCGCTCAAGGTTGCGTAAGAATAGTATAGTTCTAGCGTCTAGGAAAAGTTTTAACAGGTGCGAGGACGGCACGCATAGCGTGGGAAGCTAGCCGCCCGAATAGCAATCTTCGAGGGCTATTCTATATTATGTTATATTACACTTCGAGAGCTATGACTGATGCTTTTCTATATATATGTATTCATCTCATCTATGCGATCGCATGCGCGTGCTGTTTCTTTGTCTCTGCGTGTAGTAGTTAAGAGAGTCAGTTTAAGGGCGGAGAAGAAGGAAGGAAAGGAAAGCAAACTTACAGCGCCGTGGTTTTTAAAGCGCAACCGTTGTAGAGAAACGGAAAGGCGATATAAGCATGCGTGGCCATGATACGCACACGACAAACTGCCTTACAATCTTTAGAATTGAGGGGTAGTTTCGTTAACAAACTATAACACGGCAATCAGCACTCGAATATAATTATAACCCTAATAATAATTGTAAATATTCATCTCATCTATAGTATCTAAAGCGCGCGCTGTTTCTTGCCTCTGCGTGTAGTAGTTAAGAGAGTCAGTTTAAGGGCGGAGAAGAGGGAAGGAAAGGAAAGCAAACTTGCAGCGCCGTGGTTTTTAAAGCGCAACCGTGGTAGAGAAACGGAAAGGCGATATAAGCATGCGTTGCCATGATACGCACACGACAAACTGCCTTACAATATTTAGAATTGAGGGGTAGTTTCGTTAACAAACTATAACACGGCAATCAGCACTCGAATACGACGAGAGAAATAATTGAGACGTGGAAAATTCCCTTGAAATAAATCTGGTTTGCGAGACAAATGCTTGTATGTATTGAATCTCTTAAAAGATGAGGGGGGAAATATGCGCTCACCGAGAGGGCATCGTCCGCACGAGACCACCAGCAGGCTCCTTACGGGGATGTGGAGAGCTTCGCGGCCGGAACGAAGCCCCCCCTCTCCGCCGGCCAGGCGTGGAAAACGCGCTTTCCGATCGCTCAAGGTTGCGTAAGAATAGTATAGTTCTAGCGTCTAGGAAAAGTTTTAACAGGTGCGAGGACGGCACGCATAGCGTGGGAAGCTAGCCGCCGGAATAGCTATCTTCGAGGGCTATTCTATATTATATTATATTATACTTCGAGAGCTATGACTGATGCTTTTCTATATATATGTATTCATCTCATCTATGCGATCGCATGCGCGTGCTGTTTCTTTGTCTCTGCGTGTAGTAGTTAAGAGAGTCAGTTTAAGGGCGGAGAAGAGGGAAGGAAAGGAAAGCAAACTTGCAGCGCCGTGGTTTTTAAAGCGCAACCGTGGTAGAGAAACGGAAAGGCGATATAAGCATGCGTGGCCAAGATACGCACACGACAAACTGCCTTACAATATTTAGAATTGAGGGGTAGTTTCGTTAACAAACTATAACACGGCAATCAGCACTCGAATATAATTATAACCCTAATAATAATTGTAAATATTCGTCTCATCTATAGTATCTAAAGCGCGCGCTGTTTCTTGCCTCTGCGTGTAGTAGTTAAGAGAGTCAGTTTAAGGGCGGAGAAGAGGGAAGGAAAGGAAAGCAAACTTGCAGCGCCGTGGTTTTTAAAGCGCAACCGTGGTAGAGAAACGGAAAGGCGATATAAGCATGCGTGGCCATGATACGCACACGACAAACTGCCTTACAATATTTAGAATTGAGGGGTAGTTTCGTTAACAAACTATAACACGGCAATCAGCACTCGAATACGACGAGAGAAATAATTGAGACGTGGAAAATTCCCTTTAAATAAATCTGGTTTGCGAGACAAATGCTTGTATGTATTGAATCTCTTAAAAGATGAGGGGGGAAATATGCGCTCACCGAGAGGGCATCGTCCGCACGAGACCACCAGCAGGCTCCTTTCGGGGATGTGGAGAGCTTCGCGGCCGGAACGAAGCCCCCCCACTCCGCCGGCCAGGCGTGGAAAACGCGCTTTCCGATCGCTCAAGGTTGCGTAAGAATAGTATAGTTCTAGCGTCTAGGAAAAGTTTTAACAGGTGCGAGGACGGCACGCATAGCGTGGGAAGCTAGCCGCCGGAATAGCTATCTTCGAGGGCTATTCTATATTATATTATATTATACTTCGAGAGCTATGACTGATGCTTTTCTATATATATGTATTCATCTCATCTATGCGATCGCATGCGCGTGCTGTTTCTTTGTCTCTGCGTGTAGTAGTTAAGAGAGTCAGTTTAAGGGCGGAGAAGAGGGAAGGAAAGGAAAGCAAACTTGCAGCGCCGTGGTTTTTAAAGCGCAACCGTGGTAGAGAAACGGAAAGGCGATATAAGCATGCGTGGCCATGATACGCACACGACAAACTGCCTTACAATATTTAGAATTGAAGGGTAGTTTCGTTAACAAACTATAACACGGCAATCAGCACTCGAATACGACGAGAGAAATAATTGAGACGTGGAAAATTCCCTTGAAATAAATCTGGTTTGCGAGACAAATGCTTGTATGTATTGAATCTCTTAAAAGATGAGGGGGGAAATATGCGCTCACCGAGAGGGCATCGTCCGCACGAGACCACCAGCAGGCTCCTTACGGGGATGTGGAGAGCTTCGCGGCCGGAACGAAGCCCCCCCTCTCCGCCGGCCAGGCGTGGAAAACGCGCTTTCCGATCGCTCAAGGTTGCGTAAGAATAGTATAGTTCTAGCGTCTAGGAAAAGTTTTAACAGGTGCGAGGACGGCACGCATAGCGTGGGAAGCTAGCCGCCGGAATAGCTATCTTCGAGGGCTATTCTATATTATATTATATTATACTTCGAGAGCTATGACTGATGCTTTTCTATACATATGTATTCATCTCATCTATGCGATCGCATGCGCGTGCTGTTTCTTTGTCTCTGCGTGTAGTAGTTAAGAGAGTCAGTTTAAGGGCGGAGAAGAGGGAAGGAAAGGAAAGCAAACTTGCAGCGCCGTGGTTTTTAAAGCGCAACCTTGGTAGAGAAACGGAAAGGCGATATAAGCATGCGTGGCCATGATACGCACACGACAAACTGCCTTACAATATTTAGAATTGAGGGGTAGTTTCGTTAACAAACTATAACACGGCAATCAGCACTCGAATATAATTATAACCCTAATAATAATTGTAAATATTCATCTCATCTATAGTATCTAAAGCGCGCGCTGTTTCTTGCCTCTGCGTGTAGTAGTTAAGAGAGTCAGTTTAAGGGCGGAGAAGAGGGAAGGAAAGGAAAGCAAACTTGCAGCGCCGTGGTTTTTAAAGCGCAACCGTGGTAGAGAAACGGAAAGGCGATATAAGCATGCGTGGCCATGATACGCTCACGACAAACTGCCTTACAATATTTGGAATTGAGGGGTAGTTTCGTTAACAAAATATAACACGGCAATCAGCACTCGAATACGACGAGAGAAATAATTGAGACGTGGAAAATTCCCTTGAAATAAATCTGGTTTGCGAGACAAATGCTTGTATGTATTGAATCTATTAAAAGCTGAGGGGGGAAATATGCGCTCACCGAGAGGGCATCGTCCGCACGAGACCACCAGCAGGCTCCTTACGGGGATGTGGAGAGCTTCGCGGCCGGAACGAAGCCCCCCCTCTCCGCCGGCCAGGCGTGGAAAACGCGCTTTCCGATCGCTCAAGGTTGCGTAAGAATAGTATAGTTCTAGCGTCTAGGAAAAGTTTTAACAGGTGCGAGGACGGCACGCATAGCGTGGGAAGCTAGCCGCCGGAATAGCTATCTTCGAGGGCTATTCTATATTATATTATATTATACTTCGAGAGCTATGACTGATGCTTTTCTATATATATGTATTCATCTCATCTATGCGATCGCATGCGCGTGCTGTTTCTTTGTCTCTGCGTGTAGTAGTTAAGAGAGTCAGTTTAAGGGCGGAGAAGAGGGAAGGAAAGGAAAGCAAACTTGCAGCGCCGTGGTTTTTAAAGCGCAACCGTGGTAGAGAAACGGAAAGGCGATATAAGCATGCGTGGCCATGATACGCACACGACAAACTGCCTTACAATATTTAGAATTGAGGGGTAGTTTCGTTAACAAACTATAACACGGCAATCAGCACTCGAATACGACGAGAGAAATAATTGAGACGTGGAAAATTCCCTTGAAATAAATCTGGTTTGCGAGACAAATGCTTGTATGTATTGAATCTCTTAAAAGATGAGGGGGGAAATATGCGCTCGCCGAGAGGGCATCGTCCGCACGAGACCACCAGCAGGCTCCTTACGGGGATGTGGAGAGCTTCGCGGCCGGAACGAAGCCCCCCCACTCCGCCGGCCAGGCGTTAAAAACGCGCTTTCCGATCGCTCAAGGTTGCGTAAGAATAGTATAGTTCTAGCGTCTAGGAAAAGTTTTAACAGGTGCGAGGACGGCACGCATAGCGTGGGAAGCTAGCCGCCGGAATAGCTATCTTCGAGGGCTATTCTATATTATATTATATTATACTTCGAGAGCTATGACTGATGCTTTTCTATATATATGTATTCATCTCATCTATGCGATCGCATGCGCGTGCTGTTTCTTTGTCTCGGCGTGTAGTAGTTAAGAGAGTCAGTTTAAGGGCGGAGAAGAGGGAAGGAAAGGAAAGCAAACTTGCAGCGCCGTGGTTTTTAAAGCGCAACCGTGGTAGAGAAACGGAAAGGCGATATAAGCATGCGTGGCCATGATACGCACACGACAAACTGCCTTACAATATTTAGAATTGAGGGGTAGTTTCGTTAACAAACTATAACACGGCAATCAGCACTCGAATATAATTATAACCCTAATAATAATTGTAAATATTCGTCTCATCTATAGTATCTAAAGCGCGCGCTGTTTCTTGCCTCTGCGTGTAGTAGTTAAGAGAGTCAGTTTAAGGGCGGAGAAGAGGGAAGGAAAGGAAAGCAAACTTGCAGCGCCGTGGTTTTTAAAGCGCAACCGTGGTAGAGAAACGGAAAGGCGATATAAGCATGCGTGGCCATGATACGCACACGACAAACTGCCTTACAATATTTAGAATTGAAGGGTAGTTTCGTTAACAAACTATAACACGGCAATCAGCACTCGAATACGACGAGAGAAATAATTGAGACGTGGAAAATTCCCTTGAAATAAATCTGGTTTGCGAGACAAATGCTTGTATGTATTGAATCTCTTAAAAGATGAGGGGGGAAATATGCGCTCACCGAGAGGGCATCGTCCGCACGAGACCACCAGCAGGCTCCTTACGGGGATGTGGAGAGCTTCGCGGCCGGAACGAAGCCCCCCCTCTCCGCCGGCCAGGCGTGGAAAACGCGCTTTCCGATCGCTCAAGGTTGCGTAAGAATAGTATAGTTCTAGCGTCTAGGAAAAGTTTTAACAGGTGCGAGGACGGCACGCATAGCGTGGGAAGCTAGCCGCCGGAATAGCTATCTTCGAGGGCTATTCTATATTATATTATATTATACTTCGAGAGCTATGACTGATGCTTTTCTATACATATGTATTCATCTCATCTATGCGATCGCATGCGCGTGCTGTTTCTTTGTCTCTGCGTGTAGTAGTTAAGAGAGTCAGTTTAAGGGCGGAGAAGAGGGAAGGAAAGGAAAGCAAACTTGCAGCGCCGTGGTTTTTAAAGCGCAACCTTGGTAGAGAAACGGAAAGGCGATATAAGCATGCGTGGCCATGATACGCACACGACAAACTGCCTTACAATATTTAGAATTGAGGGGTAGTTTCGTTAACAAACTATAACACGGCAATCAGCACTCGAATATAATTATAACCCTAATAATAATTGTAAATATTCATCTCATCTATAGTATCTAAAGCGCGCGCTGTTTCTTGCCTCTGCGTGTAGTAGTTAAGAGAGTCAGTTTAAGGGCGGAGAAGAGGGAAGGAAAGGAAAGCAAACTTGCAGCGCCGTGGTTTTTAAAGCGCAACCGTGGTAGAGAAACGGAAAGGCGATATAAGCATGCGTGGCCATGATACGCTCACGACAAACTGCCTTACAATATTTGGAATTGAGGGGTAGTTTCGTTAACAAAATATAACACGGCAATCAGCACTCGAATACGACGAGAGAAATAATTGAGACGTGGAAAATTCCCTTGAAATAAATCTGGTTTGCGAGACAAATGCTTGTATGTATTGAATCTATTAAAAGCTGAGGGGGGAAATATGCGCTCACCGAGAGGGCATCGTCCGCACGAGACCACCAGCAGGCTCCTTACGGGGATGTGGAGAGCTTCGCGGCCGGAACGAAGCCCCCCCTCTCCGCCGGCCAGGCGTGGAAAACGCGCTTTCCGATCGCTCAAGGTTGCGTAAGAATAGTATAGTTCTAGCGTCTAGGAAAAGTTTTAACAGGTGCGAGGACGGCACGCATAGCGTGGGAAGCTAGCCGCCGGAATAGCTATCTTCGAGGGCTATTCTATATTATATTATATTATACTTCGAGAGCTATGACTGATGCTTTTCTATATATATGTATTCATCTCATCTATGCGATCGCATGCGCGTGCTGTTTCTTTGTCTCTGCGTGTAGTAGTTAAGAGAGTCAGTTTAAGGGCGGAGAAGAGGGAAGGAAAGGAAAGCAAACTTGCAGCGCCGTGGTTTTTAAAGCGCAACCGTGGTAGAGAAACGGAAAGGCGATATAAGCATGCGTGGCCATGATACGCACACGACAAACTGCCTTACAATATTTAGAATTGAGGGGTAGTTTCGTTAACAAACTATAACACGGCAATCAGCACTCGAATACGACGAGAGAAATAATTGAGACGTGGAAAATTCCCTTGAAATAAATCTGGTTTGCGAGACAAATGCTTGTATGTATTGAATCTCTTAAAAGATGAGGGGGGAAATATGCGCTCGCCGAGAGGGCATCGTCCGCACGAGACCACCAGCAGGCTCCTTACGGGGATGTGGAGAGCTTCGCGGCCGGAACGAAGCCCCCCCACTCCGCCGGCCAGGCGTTAAAAACGCGCTTTCCGATCGCTCAAGGTTGCGTAAGAATAGTATAGTTCTAGCGTCTAGGAAAAGTTTTAACAGGTGCGAGGACGGCACGCATAGCGTGGGAAGCTAGCCGCCGGAATAGCTATCTTCGAGGGCTATTCTATATTATATTATATTATACTTCGAGAGCTATGACTGATGCTTTTCTATATATATGTATTCATCTCATCTATGCGATCGCATGCGCGTGCTGTTTCTTTGTGTCTGCGTGTAGAAGTTAAGAGAGTCAGTTTAAGGGCGGAGAAGAGGGAAGGAAAGGAAAGCAAACTTGCAGCGCCGTGGTTTTTAAAGCGCAACCTTGGTAGAGAAACGGAAAGGCGATATAAGCATGCGTGGCCATGATACGCACACGACAAACTGCCTTACAATATTTAGAATTGAGGGGTAGTTTCGTTAACAAACTATAACACGGCAATCAGCACTCGAATATAATTATAACCCTAATAATAATTGTAAATATTCATCTCATCTATAGTATCTAAAGCGCGCGCTGTTTCTTGCCTCTGCGTGTAGTAGTTAAGAGAGTCAGTTTAAGGGCGGAGAAGAGGGAAGGAAAGGAAAGCAAACTTGCAGCGCCGTGGTTTTTAAAGCGCAACCGTGGTAGAGAAACGGAAAGGCGATATAAGCATGCGTGGCCATGATACGCTCACGACAAACTGCCTTACAATATTTAGAATTGAGGGGTAGTTTCGTTAACAAAATATAACACGGCAATCAGCACTCGAATACGACGAGAGAAATAATTGAGACGTGGAAAATTCCCTTGAAATATATCTGGTTTGCGAGACAAATGCTTGTATGTATTGAATCTATTAAAAGATGAGGGGGGAAATATGCGCTCACCGAGAGGGCATCGTCCGCACGAGACCACCAGCAGGCTCCTTACGGGGATGTGGAGAGCTTCGCGGCCGGAACGAAGCCCCCCCTCTCCGCCGGCCAGGCGTGGAAAACGCGCTTTCCGATCGCTCAAGGTTGCGTAAGAATAGTATAGTTCTAGCGTCTAGGAAAAGTTTTAACAGGTGCGAGGACGGCACGCATAGCGTGGGAAGCTAGCCGCCGGAATAACTATCTTCGAGGGCTATTCTTTATTATATTATATTATACTTCGAGAGCTATGACTGATGCTTTTCTATATATATGTATTCATCTCATCTATGCGATCGCATGCGCGTGCTGTTTCTTTGTCTCTGCGTGTAGTAGTTAAGAGAGTCAGTTTAAGGGCGGAGAAGAGGGAAGGAAAGGAAAGCAAACTTGCAGCGCCGCGGTTTTTAAAGCGCAACCGTGGTAGAGAAACGGAAAGGCGATATAAGCATGCCTGGCCATGATACGCACACGACAAACTGCCTTACAATATTTAGAATTGAGGGGTAGTTTCGTTAACAAACTATAACACGGCAATCAGCACTCGAATATAATTATAACCCTAATAATAATTGTAAATATTCATCTCATCTATAGTATCTAAAGCGCGCGCTGTTTCTTGCCTCTGCGTGTAGTAGTTAAGAGAGTCACTTTAAGGGCGGAGAAGAGGGAAGGAAAGGAAAACAAACTTGCAGCGCCGTGGTTTTTAAAGCGCAACCGTGGTAGAGAAACGGAAAGGCGATATAAGCATGCGTGGCCATGATACGCACACGACAAACTGCCTTACAATATTTAGAATTGAGGGGTAGTTTCGTTAACAAACTATAACACGGCAATCAGCACTCGAATATAATTATAACCCTAATAATAATTGTAAATATTCGTCTCATCTATAGTATCTAAAGCGCGCGCTGTTTCTTGCCTCTGCGTGTAGTAGTTAAGAGAGTCAGTTTAAGGGCGGAGAAGAGGGAAGGAAAGGAAAGCAAACTTGCAGCGCCGTGGTTTTTAAAGCGCAACCGTGGTAGAGAAACGGAAAGGCGATATAAGCATGCGTGGCCATGATACGCACACGACAAAGTGCCTTACAATATTTAGAATTGAGGGGTAGTTTCGTTAACAAACTATAACACGGCAATCAGCACTCGAATACGACGAGAGAAATAATTGAGACGAGGAAAATTCCCTTGAAATAAATCTGGTTTGCGAGACAAATGCTTGTATGTATTGAATCTCTTAAAAGATGAGGGGGGAAATATGCGCTCGCCGAGAGGGCATCGTCCGCACGAGACCACCAGCAGGCTCCTTACGGGGATGTGGAGAGCTTCGCGGCCGGAACGAAGCCCCCCCACTCCGCCGGCCAGGCGTTAAAAACGCGCTTTCCGATCGCTCAAGGTTGCGTAAGAATAGTATAGTTCTAGCGTCTAGGAAAAGTTTTAACAGGTGCGAGGACGGCACGCATAGCGTGGGAAGCTAGCCGCCGGAATAGCTATCTTCGAGGGCTATTCTATATTATATTATATTATACTTCGAGAGCTATGACTGATGCTTTTCTATATATATGTATTCATCTCATCTATGCGATCGCATGCGCGTGCTGTTTCTTTGTCTCTGCGTGTAGTAGTTAAGAGAGTCAGTTTAAGGGCGGAGAAGAGGGAAGGAAAGGAAAGCAAACTTGCAGCGCCGTGGTTTTTAAAGCGCAACCGTGGTAGAGAAACGGAAAGGCGATATAAGCATGCGTGGCCATGATACGCACACGACAAACTGCCTTACAATATTTAGAATTGAGGGGTAGTTTCGTTAACAAACTATAACACGGCAATCAGCACTCGAATATAATTATAACCCTAATAATAATTGTAAATATTCGTCTCATCTATAGTATCTAAAGCGCGCGCTGTTTCTTGCCTCTGCGTGTAGTAGTTAAGAGAGTCAGTTTAAGGGCGGAGAAGAGGGAAGGAAAGGAAAGCAAACTTGCAGCGCCGTGGTTTTTAAAGCGCAACCGTGGTAGAGAAACGGAAAGGCGATATAAGCATGCGTGGCCATGATACGCACACGACAAACTGCCTTACAATATTTAGAATTGAAGGGTAGTTTCGTTAACAAACTATAACACGGCAATCAGCACTCGAATACGACGAGAGAAATAATTGAGACGTGGAAAATTCCCTTGAAATAAATCTGGTTTGCGAGACAAATGCTTGTATGTATTGAATCTCTTAAAAGATGAGGGGGGAAATATGCGCTCACCGAGAGGGCATCGTCCGCACGAGACCACCAGCAGGCTCCTTACGGGGATGTGGAGAGCTTCGCGGCCGGAACGAAGCCCCCCCTCTCCGCCGGCCAGGCGTGGAAAACGCGCTTTCCGATCGCTCAAGGTTGCGTAAGAATAGTATAGTTCTAGCGTCTAGGAAAAGTTTTAACAGGTGCGAGGACGGCACGCATAGCGTGGGAAGCTAGCCGCCGGAATAGCTATCTTCGAGGGCTATTCTATATTATATTATATTATACTTCGAGAGCTATGACTGATGCTTTTCTATATATATGTATTCATCTCATCTATGCGATCGCATGCGCGTGCTGTTTCTTTGTGTCTGCGTGTAGAAGTTAAGAGAGTCAGTTTAAGGGCGGAGAAGAGGGAAGGAAAGGAAAGCAAACTTGCAGCGCCGTGGTTTTTAAAGCGCAACCTTGGTAGAGAAACGGAAAGGCGATATAAGCATGCGTGGCCATGATACGCACACGACAAACTGCCTTACAATATTTAGAATTGAGGGGTAGTTTCGTTAACAAACTATAACACGGCAATCAGCACTCGAATATAATTATAACCCTAATAATAATTGTAAATATTCATCTCATCTATAGTATCTAAAGCGCGCGCTGTTTCTTGCCTCTGCGTGTAGTAGTTAAGAGAGTCAGTTTAAGGGCGGAGAAGAGGGAAGGAAAGGAAAGCAAACTTGCAGCGCCGTGGTTTTTAAAGCGCAACCGTGGTAGAGAAACGGAAAGGCGATATAAGCATGCGTGGCCATGATACGCTCACGACAAACTGCCTTACAATATTTAGAATTGAGGGGTAGTTTCGTTAACAAAATATAACACGGCAATCAGCACTCGAATACGACGAGAGAAATAATTGAGACGTGGAAAATTCCCTTGAAATATATCTGGTTTGCGAGACAAATGCTTGTATGTATTGAATCTATTAAAAGATGAGGGGGGAAATATGCG
The DNA here is from genome assembly GCF_050947875.1 of Dermacentor variabilis. Lineage (NCBI taxonomy): Eukaryota > Metazoa > Arthropoda > Arachnida > Ixodida > Ixodidae > Dermacentor > Dermacentor variabilis. The sequence continues at coordinate 12,032,763 of NW_027460313.1, forward strand.
CTCACCGAGAGGGCATCGTCCGCACGAGACCACCAGCAGGCTCCTTACGGGGATGTGGAGAGCTTCGCGGCCGGAACGAAGCCCCCCCTCTCCGCCGGCCAGGCGTGGAAAACGCGCTTTCCGATCGCTCAAGGTTGCGTAAGAATAGTATAGTTCTAGCGTCTAGGAAAAGTTTTAACAGGTGCGAGGACGGCACGCATAGCGTGGGAAGCTAGCCGCCGGAATAACTATCTTCGAGGGCTATTCTTTATTATATTATATTATACTTCGAGAGCTATGACTGATGCTTTTCTATATATATGTATTCATCTCATCTATGCGATCGCATGCGCGTGCTGTTTCTTTGTCTCTGCGTGTAGTAGTTAAGAGAGTCAGTTTAAGGGCGGAGAAGAGGGAAGGAAAGGAAAGCAAACTTGCAGCGCCGCGGTTTTTAAAGCGCAACCGTGGTAGAGAAACGGAAAGGCGATATAAGCATGCCTGGCCATGATACGCACACGACAAACTGCCTTACAATATTTAGAATTGAGGGGTAGTTTCGTTAACAAACTATAACACGGCAATCAGCACTCGAATATAATTATAACCCTAATAATAATTGTAAATATTCATCTCATCTATAGTATCTAAAGCGCGCGCTGTTTCTTGCCTCTGCGTGTAGTAGTTAAGAGAGTCACTTTAAGGGCGGAGAAGAGGGAAGGAAAGGAAAACAAACTTGCAGCGCCGTGGTTTTTAAAGCGCAACCGTGGTAGAGAAACGGAAAGGCGATATAAGCATGCGTGGCCATGATACGCACACGACAAACTGCCTTACAATATTTAGAATTGAGGGGTAGTTTCGTTAACAAACTATAACACGGCAATCAGCACTCGAATATAATTATAACCCTAATAATAATTGTAAATATTCGTCTCATCTATAGTATCTAAAGCGCGCGCTGTTTCTTGCCTCTGCGTGTAGTAGTTAAGAGAGTCAGTTTAAGGGCGGAGAAGAGGGAAGGAAAGGAAAGCAAACTTGCAGCGCCGTGGTTTTTAAAGCGCAACCGTGGTAGAGAAACGGAAAGGCGATATAAGCATGCGTGGCCATGATACGCACACGACAAAGTGCCTTACAATATTTAGAATTGAGGGGTAGTTTCGTTAACAAACTATAACACGGCAATCAGCACTCGAATACGACGAGAGAAATAATTGAGACGAGGAAAATTCCCTTGAAATAAATCTGGTTTGCGAGACAAATGCTTGTATGTATTGAATCTCTTAAAAGATGAGGGGGGAAATATGCGCTCGCCGAGAGGGCATCGTCCGCACGAGACCACCAGCAGGCTCCTTACGGGGATGTGGAGAGCTTCGCGGCCGGAACGAAGCCCCCCCACTCCGCCGGCCAGGCGTTAAAAACGCGCTTTCCGATCGCTCAAGGTTGCGTAAGAATAGTATAGTTCTAGCGTCTAGGAAAAGTTTTAACAGGTGCGAGGACGGCACGCATAGCGTGGGAAGCTAGCCGCCGGAATAGCTATCTTCGAGGGCTATTCTATATTATATTATATTATACTTCGAGAGCTATGACTGATGCTTTTCTATATATATGTATTCATCTCATCTATGCGATCGCATGCGCGTGCTGTTTCTTTGTCTCTGCGTGTAGTAGTTAAGAGAGTCAGTTTAAGGGCGGAGAAGAGGGAAGGAAAGGAAAGCAAACTTGCAGCGCCGTGGTTTTTAAAGCGCAACCGTGGTAGAGAAACGGAAAGGCGATATAAGCATGCGTGGCCATGATACGCACACGACAAACTGCCTTACAATATTTAGAATTGAGGGGTAGTTTCGTTAACAAACTATAACACGGCAATCAGCACTCGAATATAATTATAACCCTAATAATAATTGTAAATATTCGTCTCATCTATAGTATCTAAAGCGCGCGCTGTTTCTTGCCTCTGCGTGTAGTAGTTAAGAGAGTCAGTTTAAGGGCGGAGAAGAGGGAAGGAAAGGAAAGCAAACTTGCAGCGCCGTGGTTTTTAAAGCGCAACCGTGGTAGAGAAACGGAAAGGCGATATAAGCATGCGTGGCCATGATACGCACACGACAAACTGCCTTACAATATTTAGAATTGAAGGGTAGTTTCGTTAACAAACTATAACACGGCAATCAGCACTCGAATACGACGAGAGAAATAATTGAGACGTGGAAAATTCCCTTGAAATAAATCTGGTTTGCGAGACAAATGCTTGTATGTATTGAATCTCTTAAAAGATGAGGGGGGAAATATGCGCTCACCGAGAGGGCATCGTCCGCACGAGACCACCAGCAGGCTCCTTACGGGGATGTGGAGAGCTTCGCGGCCGGAACGAAGCCCCCCCTCTCCGCCGGCCAGGAGTGGAAAACGCGCTTTCCGATCGCTCAAGGTTGCGTAAGAATAGTATAGTTCTAGCGTCTAGGAAAAGTTTTAACAGGTGCGAGGACGGCACGCATAGCGTGGGAAGCTAGCCGCCGGAATAGCTATCTTCGAGGGCTATTCTATATTATATTATATTATACTTCGAGAGCTATGACTGATGCTTTTCTATATATATGTATTCATCTCATCTATGCGATCGCATGCGCGTGCTGTTTCTTTGTGTCTGCGTGTAGAAGTTAAGAGAGTCAGTTTAAGGGCGGAGAAGAGGGAAGGAAAGGAAAGCAAACTTGCAGCGCCGTGGTTTTTAAAGCGCAACCTTGGTAGAGAAACGGAAAGGCGATATAAGCATGCGTGGCCATGATACGCACACGACAAACTGCCTTACAATATTTAGAATTGAGGGGTAGTTTCGTTAACAAACTATAACACGGCAATCAGCACTCGAATATAATTATAACCCTAATAATAATTGTAAATATTCATCTCATCTATAGTATCTAAAGCGCGCGCTGTTTCTTGCCTCTGCGTGTAGTAGTTAAGAGAGTCAGTTTAAGGGCGGAGAAGAGGGAAGGAAAGGAAAGCAAACTTGCAGCGCCGTGGTTTTTAAAGCGCAACCGTGGTAGAGAAACGGAAAGGCGATATAAGCATGCGTGGCCATGATACGCTCACGACAAACTGCCTTACAATATTTAGAATTGAGGGGTAGTTTCGTTAACAAAATATAACACGGCAATCAGCACTCGAATACGACGAGAGAAATAATTGAGACGTGGAAAATTCCCTTGAAATATATCTGGTTTGCGAGACAAATGCTTGTATGTATTGAATCTATTAAAAGATGAGGGGGGAAATATGCGCTCACCGAGAGGGCATCGTCCGCACGAGACCACCAGCAGGCTCCTTACGGGGATGTGGAGAGCTTCGCGGCCGGAACGAAGCCCCCCCTCTCCGCCGGCCAGGCGTGGAAAACGCGCTTTCCGATCGCTCAAGGAAGGTTGCGTAAGAATAGTATAGTTCTAGCGTCTAGGAAAAGTTTTAACAGGTGCGAGGACGGCACGCATAGCGTGGGAAGCTAGCCGCCGGAATAACTATCTTCGAGGGCTATTCTATATTATATTATATTATACTTCGAGAGCTATGACTGATGCTTTTCTATATATATGTATTCATCTCATCTATGCGATCGCATGCGCGTGCTGTTTCTTTGTCTCTGCGTGTAGTAGTTAAGAGAGTCAGTTTAAGGGCGGAGAAGAGGGAAGGAAAGGAAAGCAAACTTGCAGCGCCGCGGTTTTTAAAGCGCAACCGTGGTAGAGAAACGGAAAGGCGATATAAGCATGCCTGGCCATGATACGCACACGACAAACTGCCTTACAATATTTAGAATTGAGGGGTAGTTTCGTTAACAAACTATAACACGGCAATCAGCACTCGAATATAATTATAACCCTAATAATAATTGTAAATATTCATCTCATCTATAGTATCTAAAGCGCGCGCTGTTTCTTGCCTCTGCGTGTAGTAGTTAAGAGAGTCACTTTAAGGGCGGAGAAGAGGGAAGGAAAGGAAAACAAACTTGCAGCGCCGTGGTTTTTAAAGCGCAACCGTGGTAGAGAAACGGAAAGGCGATATAAGCATGCGTGGCCATGATACGCACACGACAAACTGCCTTACAATATTTAGAATTGAGGGGTAGTTTCGTTAACAAACTATAACACGGCAATCAGCACTCGAATATAATTATAACCCTTATAATAATTGTAAATATTCGTCTCATCTATAGTATCTAAAGCGCGCGCTGTTTCTTGCCTCTGCGTGTAGTAGTTAAGAGAGTCAGTTTAAGGGCGGAGAAGAGGGAAGGAAAGGAAAGCAAACTTGCAGCGCCGTGGTTTTTAAAGCGCAACCGTGGTAGAGAAACGGAAAGGCGATATAAGCATGCGTGGCCATGATACGCACACGACAAAGTGCCTTACAATATTTAGAATTGAGGGGTAGTTTCGTTAACAAACTATAACACGGCAATCAGCACTCGAATACGACGAGAGAAATAATTGAGACGAGGAAAATTCCCTTGAAATAAATCTGGTTTGCGAGACAAATGCTTGTATGTATTGAATCTCTTAAAAGATGAGGGGGGAAATATGCGCTCACCGAGAGGGCATCGTCCGCACGAGACCACCAGCAGGCTCCTTACGGGGATGTGGAGAGCTTCGCGGCCGGAACGAAGCCCCCCCTCTCCGCCGGCCAGGCGTGGAAAACGCGCTTTCCGATCGCTCAAGGTTGCGTAAGAATAGTATAGTTCTAGCGTCTAGGAAAAGTTTTAACAGGTGCGAGGACGGCACGCATAGCGTGGGAAGCTAGCCGCCGGAATAGCTATCTTCGAGGGCTATTCTATATTATATTATATTATACTTCGAGAGCTATGACTGATGCTTTTCTATATATATGTATTCATCTCATCTATGCGATCGCATGCGCGTGCTGTTTCTTTGTCTCTGCGTGTAGTAGTTAAGAGAGTCAGTTTAAGGGCGGAGAAGAGGGAAGGAAAGGAAAGCAAACTTACAGCGCCGTGGTTTTTAAAGCGCAACCGTGGTAGAGAAACGGAAAGGCGATATAAGCATGCGTGGCCATGATACGCACACGACAAACTGCCTTACAATATTTAGAATTGAGGGGTAGTTTCGTTAACAAACTATAACACGGCAATCAGCACTCGAATATAATTATAACCCTAATAATAATTGTAAATATTCGTCTCATCTTTAGTATCTAAAGCGCGCGCTGTTTCTTGCCTCTGCGTGTAGTAGTTAAGAGAGTCAGTTTAAGCGCGGAGAAGAGGGAAGGAAAGGAAAGCAAACTTCCAGCGCCGTGGTTTTTAAAGCGCAACCGTGGTAGAGAAACGGAAAGGCGATATAAGCATGCGTGGCCATGATACGCACACGACAAACTGCCTTACAATATTTAGAATTGAGGGGTAGTTTCGTTAACAAACTATAACACGGCAATCAGCACTCGAATACGACGAGAGAAATAATTGAGACGTGGAAAATTCCCTTGAAATAAATCTGGTTTGCGAGACAAATGCTTGTATGTATTGAATCTCTTAAAAGATGAGGGGGGAAATATGCGCTCACCGAGAGGGCATCGTCCGCACGAGACCACCAGCAGGCTCCTTACGGGGATGTGGAGAGCTTCGCGGCCGGAACGAAGCCCCCCCACTCCGCCGGCCAGGCGTGGAAAACGCGCTTTCCGATCGCTCAAGGTTGCGTAAGAATAGTATAGTTCTAGCGTCTAGGAAAAGTTTTAACAGGTGCGAGGACGGCACGCATAGTGTGGGAAGCTAGCCGCCGGAATAGCTATCTTCGAGGGCTATTCTATATTATATTATATTATACTTCGAGAGCTATGACTGATGCTTTTCTATATATATGTATTCATCTCATCTATGCGATCGCATGCGCGTGCTGTTTCTTTGTCTCTGCGTGTAGTAGTTAAGAGAGTCAGTTTAAGGGCGGAGAAGAGGGAAGGAAAGGAAAGCAAACTTGCAGCGCCGTGGTTTTTAAAGCGCAACCGTGGTAGAGAAACGGAAAGGCGATATAAGCATGCGTGGCCATGATACGCACACGACAAACTGCCTTACAATATTTAGAATTGAGGGGTAGTTTCGTTAACAAACTATAACACGGCAATCAGCACTCGAATATAATTATAACCCTAATAATATTTGTAAATATTCATCTCATCTATAGTATCTAAAGCGCGCGCTGTTTCTTGCCTCTGCGTGTAGTAGTTAAGAGAGTCAGTTTAAGGGCGGAGAAGAGGGAAGGAAAGGAAAGCAAACTTGCAGCGCCGTGGTTTTTAAAGCGCAACCGTGGTAGAGAAACGGAAAGGCGATATAAGCATGCGTGGCCATGATACGCTCACGACAAAACTGCCTTACAATATTTAGAATTGAGGGGTAGTTTCGTTAACAAAATATAACACGGCAATCAGCACTCGAATACGACGAGAGAAATAATTGAGACGTGGAAAATTCCCTTGAAATAAATCTGGTTTGCGAGACAAATGCTTGTATGTATTGAATCTATTAAAAGATGAGGGGGGAAATATGCGCTCACCGAGAGGGCATCGTCCGCACGAGACCACCAGCAGGCTCCTTACGGGGATGTGGAGAGCTTCGCGGCCGGAACGAAGCCCCCCCTCTCCGCCGGCCAGGCGTGGAAAATGCGCTTTCCGATCGCTCAAGGTTGCGTAAGAATAGTATAGTTCTAGCGTCTAGGAAAAGTTTTAACAGGTGCGAGGACGGCACGCATAGCGTGGGAAGCTAGCCGCCGGAATAGCTATCTTCGAGGGCTATTTTATATTATATTATATTATACTTCGAGAGCTATGACTGATGCTTTTCTATATATATGTGTTCATCTCATCTATGCGATCGCATGCGCGTGCTGTTTCTTTGTCTCTGCGTGTAGTAGTTAAGAGAGTCAGTTTAAGGGCGGAGAAGAGGGAAGGAAAGGAAAGCAAACTTGCAGCGCCGTGGTTTTTAAAGCGCAACCGTGGTAGAGAAACGGAAAGGCGATATAAGCATGCCTGGCCATGATACGCAAACGACAAACTGCCTTACAATATTTAGAATTGAGGGGTAGTTTCGTTAACAAACTATAACACGGCAATCAGCACTCGAATATAATTATAACCCTAATAATAATTGTAAATATTCATCTCATCTATAGTATCTAAAGCGCGCGCTGTTTCTTGCCTCTGCGTGTAGTATTTAAGAGAGTCAGTTTAAGGGCGGAGAAGAGGGAAGGAAAGGAAAGCAAACTTGCAGCGCCGTGGTTTTTAAAGCGCAACCGTGGTAGAGAAACGGAAAGGCGATATAAGCATACGTGGCCATGATACGCACACGACAAACTGCCTTACAATATTTAGAATTGAGGGGTAGTTTCGTTAACAAACTATAACACGGCAATCAGCACTCGAATACGACGAGAGAAATAATTGAGACGTGGAAAATTCCCTTGAAATAAATCTGGTTTGCGAGACAAATGCTTGTATGTATTGAATCTCTTAAAAGATGAGGGGGGAAATATGCGCTCACCGAGAGGGCATCGTCCGCACGAGACCACCAGCAGGCTCCTTACGGGGATGTGGAGAGCATCGCGGCCGGAACGAAGCCCCCCCCTCTCCGCCGGCCAGGCGTGGAAAACGCGCTTTCCGATCGCTCAAGGTTGCGTAAGAATAGTATAGTTCTAGCGTCTAGGAAAAGTTTTAACAGGTGCGAGGACGGCACGCATAGCGTGGGAAGCTAGCCGCCGGAATAGCTATCTTCGAGGGCTATTCTATATTATATTATATTATACTTCGAGAGCTATGACTGATGCTTTTCTATATATATGTATTCATCTCATCTATGCGATCGCATGCGCGTGCTGTTTCTTTGTCTCTGCGTGTAGTAGTTAAGAGAGTCAGTTTAAGGGCGGAGAAGAGGGAAGGAAAGGAAAGCAAACTTGCAGCGCCGTGGTTTTTAAAGCGCAACCGTGGTAGAGAAACGGAAAGGCGATATAAGCATGCGTGGCCATGATACGCACACGACAAACTGCCTTACAATATTTAGAATTGAGGGGTAGTTTCGTTAACAAACTATAACACGGCAATCAGCACTCGAATATAATTATAACCCTAATAATAATTGTAAATATTCGTCTCATCTATAGTATCTAAAGCGCGCGCTGTTTCTTGCCTCTGCGTGTAGTAGTTAAGAGAGTCAGTTTAAGGGCGGAGAAGAGGGAAGGAAAGAAAAGCAAACTTGCAGCGCCGTGGTTTTTAAAGCGCAACCGTGGTAGAGAAACGGAAAGGCGATATAAGCATGCGTGGCCATGATACGCACACGACAAACTGCCTTACAATATTTGGAATTGAGGGGTAGTTTCGTTAACAAACTATAACTCGGCAATCAGCACTCGAATACGATGAGAGAAATAATTGAGACGTGGAAAATTCCCTTGAAATAAATCTGGTTTGCGAGACAAATGCTTGTATGTATTGAATCTCTTAAAAGATGAGGGGGGAAATATGCGCTCACCGAGAGGGCATCGTCCGCACGAGACCACCAGCAGGCTCCTTACGGGGATGTGGAGAGCTTCGCGGCCGGAACGAAGCCCCCCCCTCTCCGCCGGCCAGGCGTGGAAAACGCGCTTTCCGATCGCTCAAGGTTGCGTAAGAATAGTATAGTTCTAGCGTCTAGGAAAAGTTTTAACAGGTGCGAGGACGGCACGCATAGCGTGGGAAGCTAGCCGCCGGAATAGCTATCTTCGAGGGCTATTCTATATTATATTATATTATACTTCGAGAGCTATGACTGATGCTTTTCTATATATATGTATTCATCTCATCTATGCGATCGCATGCGCGTGCTGTTTCTTTGTCTGCGTGTAGTAGTTAAGAGAGTCAGTTTAAGGGCGGAGAAGAGGGAAGGAAAGGAAAGCAAACTTGCAGCGCCGTGGTTTTTAAAGCGCAACCGTGGTAGAGAAACGGAAAGGCGATATAAGCATGCGTGGCCATGATACGCACACGACAAACTGCCTTACAATATTTAGAATTGAGGGGTAGTTTCGTTAACAAACTATAACACGGCAATCAGCACTCGAATATAATTATAACCCTAATAATAATTGTAAATATTCGTCTCATCTATAGTATCTAAAGCGCGCGCTGTTTCTTGCCTCTGCGTGTAGTAGTTAAGAGAGTCAGTTTAAGGGCGGAGAAGAGGGAAGGAAAGAAAAGCAAACTTGCAGCGCCGTGGTTTTTAAAGCGCAACCGTGGTAGAGAAACGGAAAGGCATGCGTGGCCATGATACGCTCACGACAAAACTGCCTTACAATATTTAGAATTGAGGGGTAGTTTCGTTAACAAAATATAACACGGCAATCAGCACTCGAATACGACGAGAGAAATAATTGAGACGTGGAAAATTCCCTTGAAATAAATCTGGTTTGCGAGACAAATGCTTGTATGTATTGAATCTATTAAAAGATGAGGGGGGAAACATGCGCTCACCGAGAGGGCATCGTCCGCACGAGACCACCAGCAGGCTCCTTACGGGGATGTGGAGAGCTTCGCGGCCGGAACGAAGCCCCCCCTCTCCGCCGGCCAGGCGTGGAAAACGCGCTTTCCGATCGCTCAAGGTTGCGTAAGAATAGTATAGTTCTAGCGTCTAGGAAAAGTTTTAACAGGTGCGAGGACGGCACGCATAGCGTGGGAAGCTAGCCGCCGGAATAGCTATCTTCGAGGGCTATTCTATATTATATTATATTATACTTCGAGAGCTATGACTGATGCTTTTCTATATATATGTATTCATCTCATCTATGCGATCGCATGCGAGTGCTGTTTCTTTGTCTCTGCGTGTAGTAGTTAAGAGAGTCAGTTTAAGGGCGGAGAAGAGGGAAGGAAAGGAAAGCAAACTTGCAGCGCCGCGGTTTTTAAAGCGCAACCGTGGTAGAGAAACGGAAAGGCGATATAAGCATGCGTGGCCATGATACGCACACGACAAACTGCCTTACAATATTTAGAATTGAGGGGTAGTTTCGTTAACAAACTATAACACGGCAATCAGCACTCGAATATAATTATAACCCTAATAATAATTGTAAATATTCATCTCATCTATAGTATCTAAAGCGCGCGCTGTTTCTTGCCTCTGCGTGTAGTAGTTAAGAGAGTCAGTTTAAGGGCGGAGAAGAGGGAAGGAAAGGAAAACAAACTTGCAGCGCCGTGGTTTTTAAAGCGCAACCGTGGTAGAGAAACGGAAAGGCGATATAAGCATGCGTGGCCATGATACGCACACGACAAACTGCCTTACAATATTTAGAATTGAGGGGTAGTTTCGTTAACAAACTATAACACGGCAATCAGCACTCGAATACGACGAGAGAAATAATTGAGACGTGGAAAATTCCCTTGAAATAAATCTGGTTTGCGAGACAAATGCTTGTATGTATTGAATCTCTTAAAAGATGAGGGGGGAAATATGCGCTCACCGAGAGGGCATCGTCCGCACGAGACCACCAGCAGGCTCCTTACGGGGATGTGGAGAGCTTCGCGGCCGGAACGAAGCCCCCCCTCTCCGCCGGCCAGGCGTGGAAAACGCGCTTTCCGATCGCTCAAGGTTGCGTAAGAATAGTATAGTTCTAGCGTCTAGGAAAAGTTTTAACAGGTGCGAGGACGGCACGCATAGCGTGGGAAGCTAGCCGCCGGAATAGCTATCTTCGAGGGCTATTCTATATTATATTATATTATACTTCGAGAGCTATGACTGATGCTTTTCTATATATATGTATTCATCTCATCTATACGATCGCATGCGCGTGCTGTTTCTTTGTCTCTGCGTGTAGTAGTTAAGAGAGTCAGTTTAAGGGCGGAGAAGAGGGAAGGAAAGGAAAGCAAACTTGCAGCGCCGTGGTTTTTAAAGCGCAACCGTGGTAGAGAAACGGAAAGGCGATATAAGCATGCCTGGCCATGATACGCAAACGACAAACTGCCTTACAATATTTAGAATTGAGGGGTAGTTTCGTTAACAAACTATAACACGGCAATCAGCACTCGAATATAATTATAACCCTAATAATAATTGTAAATATTCATCTCATCTATAGTATCTAAAGCGCGCGCTGTTTCTTGCCTCTGCGTGTAGTAGTTAAGAGAGTCAGTTTAAGGGCGGAGAAGAGGGAAGGAAAGGAAAGCAAACTTGCAGCGCCGTGGTTTTTAAAGCGCAACCGTGGTAGAGAAACGGAAAGGCGATATAAGCATACGTGGCCATGATACGCACACGACAAACTGCCTTACAATATTTAGAATTGAGGGGTAGTTTCGTTAACAAACTATAACACGGCAATCAGCACTCGAATACGACGAGAGAAATAATTGAGACGTGGAAAATTCCCTTGAAATAAATCTGGTTTGCGAGACAAATGCTTGTATGTATTGAATCTCTTAAAAGATGAGGGGGGAAATATGCGCTCACCGAGAGGGCATCGTCCGCACGAGACCACCAGCAGGCTCCTTACGGGGATGTGGAGAGCTTCGCGGCCGGAACGACGCCCCCCCCTCTCCGCCGGCCAGGCGTGGAAAACGCGCTTTCCGATCGCTCAAGGTTGCGTAAGAATAGTATAGTTCTAGCGTCTAGGAAAAGTTTTAACAGGTGCGAGGACGGCACGCATAGCGTGGGAAGCTAGCCGCCGGAATAGCTATCTTCGAGGGCTATTCTATATTATATTATATTATACTTCGAGAGCTATGATTGATGCTTTTCTATATATATGTATTCATCTCATCTATGCGATCGCATGCGCGTGCTGTTTCTTTGTCTCTGCGTGTAGTAGTTAAGAGAGTCAGTTTAAGGGCGGAGAAGAGGGAAGGAAAGGAAAGCAAACTTGCAGCGCCGTGGTTTTTAAAGCGCAACCGTGGTAGAGAAACGGAAAGGCGATATAAGCATGCCTGGCCATGATACGCAAACGACAAACTGCCTTACAATATTTAGAATTGAGGGGTAGTTTCGTTAACAAACTATAACACGGCAATCAGCACTCGAATATAATTATAACCCTAATAATAATTGTAAATATTCATCTCATCTATAGTATCTAAAGCGCGCGCTGTTTCTTGCCTCTGCGTGTAGTATTTAAGAGAGTCAGTTTAAGGGCGGAGAAGAGGGAAGGAAAGGAAAGCAAACTTGCAGCGCCGTGGTTTTTAAAGCGCAACCGTGGTAGAGAAACGGAAAGGCGATATAAGCATACGTGGCCATGATACGCACACGACAAACTGCCTTACAATATTTAGAATTGAGGGGTAGTTTCGTTAACAAACTATAACACGGCAATCAGCACTCGAATACGACGAGAGAAATAATTGAGACGTGGAAAATTCCCTTGAAATAAATCTGGTTTGCGAGACAAATGCTTGTATGTATTGAATCTCTTAAAAGATGAGGGGGGAAATATGCGCTCACCGAGAGGGCATCGTCCGCACGAGACCACCAGCAGGCTCCTTACGGGGATGTGGAGAGCATCGCGGCCGGAACGATGCCCCCCCCTCTCCGCCGGCCAGGCGTGGAAAACGCGCTTTCCGATCGCTCAAGGTTGCGTAAGAATAGTATAGTTCTAGCGTCTAGGAAAAGTTTTAACAGGTGCGAGGACGGCACGCATAGCGTGGGAAGCTAGCCGCCGGAATAGCTATCTTCGAGGGCTATTCTATATTATATTATATTATACTTCGAGAGCTATGACTGATGCTTTTCTATATATATGTATTCATCTCATCTATGCGATCGCATGCGCGTGCTGTTTCTTTGTCTCTGCGTGTAGTAGTTAAGAGAGTCAGTTTAAGGGCGGAGAAGAGGGAAGGAAAGGAAAGCAAACTTGCAGCGCCGTGGTTTTTAAAGCGCAACCGTGGTAGAGAAACGGAAAGGCGATATAAGCATGCGTGGCCATGATACGCACACGACAAACTGCCTTACAATATTTAGAATTGAGGGGTAGTTTCGTTAACAAACTATAACACGGCAATCAGCACTCGAATATAATTATAACCCTAATAATAATTGTAAATATTCGTCTCATCTATAGTATCTAAAGCGCGCGCTGTTTCTTGCCTCTGCGTGTAGTAGTTAAGAGAGTCAGTTTAAGGGCGGAGAAGAGGGAAGGAAAGAAAAGCAAACTTGCAGCGCCGTGGTTTTTAAAGCGCAACCGTGGTAGAGAAACGGAAAGGCGATATAAGCATGCGTGGCCATGATACGCACACGACAAACTGCCTTACAATATTTAGAATTGAGGGGTAGTTTCGTTAACAAACTATAACTCGGCAATCAGCACTCGAATACGATGAGAGAAATAATTGAGACGTGGAAAATTCCCTTGAAATAAATCTGGTTTGCGAGACAAATGCTTGTATGTATTGAATCTCTTAAAAGATGAGGGGGGAAATATGCGCTCACCGAGAGGGCATCGTCCGCACGAGACCACCAGCAGGCTCCTTACGGGGATGTGGAGAGCTTCGCGGCCGGAACGAAGCCCCCCCCTCTCCGCCGGCCAGGCGTGGAAAACGCGCTTTCCGATCGCTCAAGGTTGCGTAAGAATAGTATAGTTCTAGCGTCTAGGAAAAGTTTTAACAGGTGCGAGGACGGCACGCATAGCGTGGGAAGCTAGCCGCCGGAATAGCTATCTTCGAGGGCTATTCTATATTATATTATATTATACTTCGAGAGCTATGACTGATGCTTTTCTATATATATGTATTCATCTCATCTATGCGATCGCATGCGCGTGCTGTTTCTTTGTCTGCGTGTAGTAGTTAAGAGAGTCAGTTTAAGGGCGGAGAAGAGGGAAGGAAAGGAAAGCAAACTTGCAGCGCCGTGGTTTTTAAAGCGCAACCGTGGTAGAGAAACGGAAAGGCGATATAAGCATGCGTGGCCATGATACGCACACGACAAACTGCCTTACAATATTTAGAATTGAGGGGTAGTTTCGTTAACAAACTATAACACGGCAATCAGCACTCGAATATAATTATAACCCTAATAATAATTGTAAATATTCGTCTCATCTATAGTATCTAAAGCGCGCGCTGTTTCTTGCCTCTGCGTGTAGTAGTTAAGAGAGTCAGTTTAAGGGCGGAGAAGAGGGAAGGAAAGAAAAGCAAACTTGCAGCGCCGTGGTTTTTAAAGCGCAACCGTGGTAGAGAAACGGAAAGGCATGCGTGGCCATGATACGCTCACGACAAAACTGCCTTACAATATTTAGAATTGAGGGGTAGTTTCGTTAACAAAATATAACACGGCAATCAGCACTCGAATACGACGAGAGAAATAATTGAGACGTGGAAAATTCCCTTGAAATAAATCTGGTTTGCGAGACAAATGCTTGTATGTATTGAATCTATTAAAAGATGAGGGGGGAAACATGCGCTCACCGAGAGGGCATCGTCCGCACGAGACCACCAGCAGGCTCCTTACGGGGATGTGGAGAGCTTCGCGGCCGGAACGAAGCCCCCCCTCTCCGCCGGCCAGGCGTGGAAAACGCGCTTTCCGATCGCTCAAGGTTGCGTAAGAATAGTATAGTTCTAGCGTCTAGGAAAAGTTTTAACAGGTGCGAGGACGGCACGCATAGCGTGGGAAGCTAGCCGCCGGAATAGCTATCTTCGAGGGCTATTCTATATTATATGATATTATACTTCGAGAGCTATGACTGATGCTTTTCTATATATATGTATTCATCTCATCTATGCGATCGCATGCGAGTGCTGTTTCTTTGTCTCTGCGTGTAGTAGTTAAGAGAGTCAGTTTAAGGGCGGAGAAGAGGGAAGGAAAGGAAAGCAAACTTGCAGCGCCGCGGTTTTTAAAGCGCAACCGTGGTAGAGAAACGGAAAGGCGATATAAGCATGCGTGGCCATGATACGCACACGACAAACTGCCTTACAATATTTAGAATTGAGGGGTAGTTTCGTTAACAAACTATAACACGGCAATCAGCACTCGAATATAATTATAACCCTAATAATAATTGTAAATATTCATCTCATCTATAGTATCTAAAGCGCGCGCTGTTTCTTGCCTCTGCGTGTAGAAGTTAAGAGAGTCAGTTTAAGGGCGGAGAAGAGGGAAGGAAAGGAAAACAAACTTGCAGCGCCGTGGTTTTTAAAGCGCAACCGTGGTAGAGAAACGGAAAGGCGATATAAGCATGCGTGGCCATGATTCGCACACGACAAACTGCCTTACAATATTTAGAATTGAGGGGTAGTTTCGTTAACAAACTATAACACGGCAATCAGCACTCGAATACGACGAGAGAAATAATTGAGACGTGGAAAATTCCCTTGAAATAAATCTGGTTTGCGAGACAAATGCTTGTATGTATTGAATCTCTTAAAAGATGAGGGGGGAAATATGCGCTCACCGAGAGGGCATCGTCCGCACGAGACCACCAGCAGGCTCCTTACGGGGATGTGGAGAGCTTCGCGGCCGGAACGAAGCCCCCCCTCTCCGCCGGCCAGGCGTGGAAAACGCGCTTTCCGATCGCTCAAGGTTGCGTAAGAATAGTATAGTTCTAGCGTCTAGGAAAAGTTTTAACAGGTGCGAGGACGGCACGCATAGCGTGGGAAGCTAGCCGCCGGAATAGCTATCTTCGAGGGCTATTCTATATTATATTATATTATACTTCGAGAGCTATGACTGATGCTTTTCTATATATATGTATTCATCTCATCTATGCGATCGCATGCGCGTGCTGTTTCTTTGTCTCTGCGTGTAGTAGTTAAGAGAGTCAGTTTAAGGGCGGAGAAGAGGGAAGGAAAGGAAAGCAAACTTGCAGCGCCGTGGTTTTTAAAGCGCAACCGTGGTAGAGAAACGGAAAGGCGATATAAGCATGCCTGGCCATGATACGCAAACGACAAACTGCCTTACAATATTTAGAATTGAGGGGTAGTTTCGTTAACAAACTATAACACGGCAATCAGCACTCGAATATAATTATAACCCTAATAATAATTGTAAATATTCATCTCATCTATAGTATCTAAAGCGCGCGCTGTTTCTTGCCTCTGCGTGTAGTAGTTAAGAGAGTCAGTTTAAGGGCGGAGAAGAGGGAAGGAAAGGAAAGCAAACTTGCAGCGCCGTGGTTTTTAAAGCGCAACCGTGGTAGAGAAACGGAAAGGCGATATAAGCATACGTGGCCATGATACGCACACGACAAACTGCCTTACAATATTTAGAATTGAGGGGTAGTTTCGTTAACAAACTATAACACGGCAATCAGCACTCGAATACGACGAGAGAAATAATTGAGACGTGGAAAATTCCCTTGAAATAAATCTGGTTTGCGAGACAAATGCTTGTATGTATTGAATCTCTTAAAAGATGAGGGGGGAAATATGCGCTCACCGAGAGGGCATCGTCCGCACGAGACCACCAGCAGGCTCCTTACGGGGATGTGGAGAGCTTCGCGGCCGGAACGAAGCCCCCCCCTCTCCGCCGGCCAGGCGTGGAAAACGCGCTTTCCGATCGCTCAAGGTTGCGTAAGAATAGTATAGTTCTAGCGTCTAGGAAAAGTTTTAACAGGTGCGAGGACGGCACGCATAGCGTGGGAAGCTAGCCGCCGGAATAGCTATCTTCGAGGGCTATTCTATATTATATTATATTATACTTCGAGAGCTATGATTGATGCTTTTCTATATATATGTATTCATCTCATCTATGCGATCGCATGCGCGTGCTGTTTCTTTGTCTCTGCGTGTAGTAGTTAAGAGAGTCAGTTTAAGGGCGGAGAAGAGGGAAGGAAAGGAAAGCAAACTTGCAGCGCCGTGGTTTTTAAAGCGCAACCGTGGTAGAGAAACGGAAAGGCGATATAAGCATGCGTGGCCATGATACGCACACGACAAACTGCCTTACAATATTTAGAATTGAGGGGTAGTTTCGTTAACAAACTATAACACGGCAATCAGCACTCGAATATAATTATAACCCTAATAATAATTGTAAATATTCGTCTCATCTATAGTATCTAAAGCGCGCGCTGTTTCTTGCCTCGGCGTGTAGTAGTTAAGAGAGTCAGTTTAAGGGCGGAGAAGAGGGAAGGAAAGAAAAGCAAACTTGCAGCGCCGTGGTTTTTAAAGCGCAACCGTGGTAGAGAAACGGAAAGGCGATATAAGCATGCGTGGCCATGATACGCACACGACAAACTGCCTTACAATATTTAGAATTGAGGGGTAGTTTCGTTAACAAACTATAACTCGGCAATCAGCACTCGAATACGATGAGAGAAATAATTGAGACGTGGAAAATTCCCTTGAAATAAATCTGGTTTGCGAGACAAATGCTTGTATGTATTGAATCTCTTAAAAGATGAGGGGGGAAATATGCGCTCACCGAGAGGGCATCGTCCGCACGAGACCACCAGCAGGCTCCTTACGGGGATGTGGAGAGCTTCGCGGCCGGAACGAAGCCCCCCCCTCTCCGCCGGCCAGGCGTGGAAAACGCGCTTTCCGATCGCTCAAGGTTGCGTAAGAATAGTATAGTTCTAGCGTCTAGGAAAAGTTTTAACAGGTGCGAGGACGGCACGCATAGCGTCGGAAGCTAGCCGCCGGAATAGCTATCTTCGAGGGCTATTCTATATTATATTATATTATACTTCGAGAGCTATGACTGATGCTTTTCTATATATATGTATTCATCTCATCTATGCGATCGCATGCGCGTGCTGTTTCTTCGTCTCTGCGTGTAGTAGTTAAGAGAGTCAGTTTAAGGGCGGAGAAGAGGGAAGGAAAGGAAAGCAAACTTGCAGCGCCGTGGTTTTTAAAGCGCAACCGTGGTAGAGAAACGGAAAGGCGATATAAGCATGCGTGGCCATGATACGCACACGACAAACTGCCTTACAATATTTAGAATTGAGGGGTAGTTTCGTTAACAAACTATAACACGGCAATCAGCACTCGAATATAATTATAACCCTAATAATAATTGTAAATATTCGTCTCATCTATAGTATCTAAAGCGCGCGCTGTTTCTTGCCTCTGCGTGTAGTAGTTAAGAGAGTCAGTTTAAGGGCGGAGAAGAGGGAAGGAAAGAAAAGCAAACTTGCAGCGCCGTGGTTTTTAAAGCGCAACCGTCGTAGAGAAACGGAAAGGCGATATAAGCATGCGTGGCCATGATACGCACACGACAAACTGCCTTACAATATTTAGAATTGAGGGGTAGTTTCGTTAACAAACTATAACACGGCAATCAGCACTCGAATACGACGAGAGAAATAATTGAGACGTGGAAAATTCCCTTGAAATGAATCTGGTTTGCGAGACAAATGCTTGTATGTATTGAATCTCTTAAAAGATGAGGGGGGAAATATGCGCTCACCGAGAGGGCATCGTCCGCACGAGACCACCAGCAGGCTCCTTACGGGGATGTGGAGAGCTTCGCGGCCGGAACGAAGCCCCCCCCTCTCCGCCGGCCAGGCGTGGAAAACGCGCTTTCCGATCGCTCATGGTTGCGTAAGAATAGTATAGTTCTAGCGTCTAGGAAAAGTTTTAACAGGTGCGAGGACGGCACGCATAGCGTGGGAAGCTAGCCGCCGGAATAGCTATCTTCGAGGGCTATTCTATATTATATTATATTATACTTCGAGAGCTATGACTGATGCTTTTCTATATATATGTATTCATCTCATCTATGCGATCGCATGCGCGTGCTGTTTCTTTGTCTCTGCGTGTAGTAGTTAAGAGAGTCAGTTTAAGGGCGGAGAAGAGGGAAGGAAAGGAAAGCAAACTTGCAGCGCCGTGGTTTTTAAAGCGCAACCGTGGTAGAGAAACGGAAAGGCGATATAAGCATGCGTGGCCATGATACGCACACGACAAACTGCCTTACAATATTTAGAATTGAGGGGTAGTTTCGTTAACAAACTATAACACGGCAATCAGCACTCGAATATAATTATAACCCTAATAATAATTGTAAATATTCGTCTCATCTATAGTATCTAAAGCGCGCGCTGTTTCTTGCCTCTGCGTGTAGTAGTTAAGAGAGTCAGTTTAAGGGCGGAGAAGAGGGAAGGAAAGGAAAGCAAACTTGCAGCGCCGTGGTTTTTAAAGCGCAACCGTGGTAGAGAAACGGAAAGGCGATATAAGCATGCGTGGCCATGATACGCACACGACAAACTGCCTTACAATATTTAGAATTGAGGGGTAGTTTCGTTAACAAACTACAACACGGCAATCAGCACTCGAATACGACGAGAGAAATAATTGAGACGTGGAAAATTCCCTTGAAATAAGTCTGGTTTGCGTGACAAATGCTTGTATGTATTGAATCTCTTAAAAGATGAGGGGGGAAATATGCGCTCACCGAGAGGGCATCGTCCGCACGAGACCACCAGCAGGCTCCTTACGGGGATGTGGAGAGCTTCGCGGCCGGAACGAAGCCCCCCCTCTCCGCCAGCCAGGCGTGGAAAACGCGCTTTCCGATCGCTCAAGGTTGCGTAAGAATAGTATAGTTCTAGCGTCTAGGAAAAGTTTTAACAGGTGCGAGGACGGCACGCATAGCGTGGGAAGCTAGCCGCCGGAATAGCTATCTTCGAGGGCTATTCTATATTATATTATATTATACTTCGAGAGCTATGACTGATGCTTTTCTATATATATGTATTCATCTCATCTATGCGATCGCATGCGCGTGCTGTTTCTTTGTCTCTGCGTGTAGTAGTTAAGAGAGTCAGTTTAAGGGCGGAGAAGAGGGAAGGAAAGGAAAGCAAACTTGCAGCGCCGTGGTTTTTAAAGCGCAACCGTGGTAGAGAAACGGAAAGGCGATATAAGCATGCGTGGCCATGATACGCACACGACAAACTGCCTTACAATATTTAGAATTGAGGGGTAGTTTCGTTAACAAATTATAACACGGCAATCAGCACTCGAATATAATTATAACCCTAATAATAATTGTAAATATTCATCTCATCTATAGTATCTAAAGCGCGCGCTGTTTCTTGCCTCTGCGTGTAGTAGTTAAGAGAGTCAGTTTAAGGGCGGAGAAGAGGGAAGGAAAGGAAAGCAAACTTGCAGCGCCGTGGTTTTTAAAGCGCAACCGTGGTAGAGAAACGGAAAGGCGATATAAGCATGCGTGGCCATGATACGCACACGACAAACTGCCTTACAATATTTAGAATTGAGGGGTAGTTTCGTTAACAAACTATAACACGGCAATCAGCACTCGAATACGACGAGAGAAATAATTGAGACGTGGAAAATTCCCTTGAAATAAATCTGGTTTGCGAGACAAATGCTTGTATGTATTGAATCTCTTAAAAGATGAGGGGGGAAATATGCGCTCACCGAGAGGGCATCGTCCGCACGAGACCACCAGCAGGCTCCTTACGGGGATGTGGAGAGCTTCGCGGCCGGAACGAAGCCCCCCCTCTCCGCCGGCCAGGCGTGGAAAACGCGCTTTCCGATCGCTCAAGGTTGCGTAAGAATAGTATAGTTCTAGCGTCTAGGAAAAGTTTTAACAGGTGCGAGGACGGCACGCATAGCGTGGGAAGCTAGCCGCCGGAATAGCTATCTTCGAGGGCTATTCTATATTATATTATATTATACTTCGAGAGCTATGACTGATGCTTTTCTATATATATCTATTCATCTCATCTATGCGATCGCATGCGCGTGCTGTTTCTTTGTCTCTGCGTGTAGTAGTTAAGAGAGTCAGTTTAAGGGCGGAGAAGAGGGAAGGAAAGGAAAGCAAACTTGCAGCGCCGTGGTTTTTAAAGCGCAACCGTGGTAGAGAAACGGAAAGGCGATATAAGCATGCGTGGCCATGATACGCACACGACAAACTGCCTTACAATATTTAGAATTGAGGGGTAGTTTCGTTAACAAACTATAACACGGCAATCAGCACTCGAATATAATTATAACCCTAATAATAATTGTAAATATTCGTCTCATCTATAGTATCTAAAGCGCGCGCTGTTTCTTGCCTCTGCGTGTAGTAGTTAAGAGAGTCAGTTTAAGGGCGGAGAAGAGGGAAGGAAAGGAAAGCAAACTTGCAGCGCCGTGGTTTTTAAAGCGCAACCGTGGTAGAGAAACGGAAAGGCGATATAAGCATGCGTGGCCATGATACGCACACGACAAACTGCCTTACAATATTTAGAATTGAGGGGTAGTTTCGTTAACAAACTACAACACGGCAATCAGCACTCGAATACGACGAGAGAAATAATTGAGACGTGGAAAATTCCCTTGAAATAAGTCTGGTTTGCGTGACAAATGCTTGTATGTATTGAATCTCTTAAAAGATGAGGGGGGAAATATGCGCTCACCGAGAGGGCATCGTCCGCACGAGACCACCAGCAGGCTCCTTACGGGGATGTGGAGAGCTTCGCGGCCGGAACGAAGCCCCCCCTCTCCGCCAGCCAGGCGTGGAAAACGCGCTTTCCGATCGCTCAAGGTTGCGTAAGAATAGTATAGTTCTAGCGTCTAGGAAAAGTTTTAACAGGTGCGAGGACGGCACGCATAGCGTGGGAAGCTAGCCGCCGGAATAGCTATCTTCGAGGGCTATTCTATATTATATTATATTATACTTCGAGAGCTATGACTGATGCTTTTCTATATATATGTATTCATCTCATCTATGCGATCGCATGCGCGTGCTGTTTCTTTGTCTCTGCGTGTAGTAGTTAAGAGAGTCAGTTTAAGGGCGGAGAAGAGGGAAGGAAAGGAAAGCAAACTTGCAGCGCCGTGGTTTTTAAAGCGCAACCGTGGTAGAGAAACGGAAAGGCGATATAAGCATGCGTGGCCATGATACGCACACGACAAACTGCCTTACAATATCTAGAATTGAGGGGTAGTTTCGTTAACAAATTATAACACGGCAATCAGCACTCGAATATAATTATAACCCTAATAATAATTGTAAATATTCATCTCATCTATAGTATCTAAAGCGCGCGCTGTTTCTTGCCTCTGCGTGTAGTAGTTAAGAGAGTCAGTTTAAGGGCGGAGAAGAGGGAAGGAAAGGAAAGCAAACTTGCAGCGCCGTGGTTTTTAAAGCGCAACCGTGGTAGAGAAACGGAAAGGCGATATAAGCATGCGTGGCCATGATACGCACACGACAAACTGCCTTACAATATTTAGAATTGAGGGGTAGTTTCGTTAACAAACTATAACACGGCAATCAGCACTCGAATACGACGAGAGAAATAATTGAGACGTGGAAAATTCCCTTGAAATAAATCTGGTTTGCGAGACAAATGCTTGTATGTATTGAATCTCTTAAAAGATGAGGGGGGAAATATGCGCTCACCGAGAGGGCATCGTCCGCACGAGACCACCAGCAGGCTCCTTACGGGGATGTGGAGAGCTTCGCGGCCGGAACGAAGCCCCCCCTCTCCGCCGGCCAGGCGTGGAAAACGCGCTTTCCGATCGCTCAAGGTTGCGTAAGAATAGTATAGTTCTAGCGTCTAGGAAAAGTTTTAACAGGTCCGAGGACGGCACGCATAGCGTGGGATGCTAGCCGCCGGAATAGCTATCTTCGAGGGCTATTCTATATTATATTATATTATACTTCGAGAGCTATGACTGATGCTTTTCTATATATATGTATTCATCTCATCTATGCGATCGCATGCGCGTGCTGTTTCTTTGTCTCTGCGTGTAGTAGTTAAGAGAGTCAGTTCAAGGGCGGAGAAGAGGGAAGGAAAGGAAAGCAAACTTGCAGCGCCGTGGTTTTTAAAGCGCAACCGTGGTAGAGAAACGGAAAGGCGATATAAGCATGCGTGGCCATGATACGCACACGACAAACTGCCTTACAATATTTAGAATTGAGGGGTAGTTTCGTTAACAAACTATAACACGGCAATCAACACTCGAATATAATTATAACCCTAATAATAATTGTAAATATTCATCTCATCTATAGTATCTAAAGCGCGCGCTGTTTCTTGCCTGTGCGTGTAGTAGTTAAGAGAGTCAGTTTAAGGGCGGAGAAGAGGGAAGGAAAGGAAAACAAACTTGCAGCGCCGTGGTTTTTAAAGCGCAACCGTGGTAGAGAAACGGAAAGGCGATATAAGCATGCGTGGCCATGATACGCACACGACAAACTGCCTTACAATATTTAGAATTGAGGGGTAGTTTCGTTAACAAACTATAACACGGCAATCAGCACTCGAATACGACGAGAGAAATAATTGAGACGTGGAAAATTCCCTTGAAATAAATCTGGTTTGCGAGACAAATGCTTGTATGTATTTAATCTCTTAAAAGATGAGGGGGGAAATATGCGCTCACCGAGAGGGCATCGTCCGCACGAGACCACCAGCAGGCTCCTTACGGGGATGTGGAGAGCTTAGCGGCCGGAACGAAGCCCCCCCTCTCCGCCGGCCAGGCGTGGAAAACGCGCTTTCCGATCGCTCAAGGTTGCGTAAGAATAGTATAGTTCTAGCGTCTAGGAAAAGTTTTAACAGGTGCGAGGACGGCACGCATAGCGTGGGAAGCTAGCCGCCGGAATAGCTATCTTCGAGGGCTATTCTATATTATATTATATTATACTTCGAGAGCTATGACTGATGCTTTTCTATATATATGTATTCATCTCATCTATGCGATCGCATGCGCGTGCTGTTTCTTCGTCTCTGCGTGTAGTAGTTAAGAGAGTCAGTTTAAGGGCGGAGAAGAGGGAAGGAAAGGAAAGCAAACTTGCAGCGCCGTGGTTTTTAAAGCGCAACCGTGGTAGAGAAACGGAAAGGCGATACAAGCATGTGTGGCCATGATACGCACACGACAAACTGCCTTACAATATTTAGAATTGAGGGGTAGTTTCGTTAACAAACTATAACACGGCAATCAGCACTCGAATATAATTATAACCCTAATAATAAATGTAAATATTCATCTCATCTATAGTATCTAAAGCGCGCGCTGTTTCTTGCCTCTGCGTGTAGTAGTTAAGAGAGTCAGTTTAAGGGCGGAGAAGAGGGAAGGAAAGGAAAGCAAACTTGCAGCGCCGTGGTTTTTAAAGCGCAACCGTGGTAGAGAAACGGAAAGGCGATATAAGCATGCGTGGCCATGATACGCACACGACAAACTGCCTTACAATATTTAGAATTGAGGGGTAGTTTCGTTAACAAACTATAACACGGCAATCAGCACTCGAATACGACGAGAGAAATAATTGAGACGTGGAAAATTCCCTTGAAATAAATCTGGTTTGCGAGACAAATGCTTGTATGTATTGAATCTCTTAAAAGATGAGGGGGGAAATATGCGCTCACCGAGAGGGCATCGTCCGCACGAGACCACCAGCAGGCTCCTTACGGGGATGTGGAGAGCTTCGCGGCCGGAACGAAGCCCCCCCTCTCCGCCGGCCAGGCGTGGAAAACGCGCTTTCCGATCGCTCAAGGTTGCGTAAGAATAGTATAGTTCTAGCGTCTAGGAAAAGTTTTAACAGGTGCGAGGACGGCACGCATAGCGTGGGAAGCTAGCCGCCGGAATAGCTATCTTCGAGGGCTATTCTATATTATATTATATTATACTTCGAGAGCTATGACCGATGCTTTTCTATATATATGTATTCATCTCATCTATGCGATCGCATGCGCGTGCTGTTTCTTCATCTCTGCGTGTAG
The DNA here is from genome assembly GCF_050947875.1 of Dermacentor variabilis. Lineage (NCBI taxonomy): Eukaryota > Metazoa > Arthropoda > Arachnida > Ixodida > Ixodidae > Dermacentor > Dermacentor variabilis. The sequence goes on from NW_027460313.1 coordinate 12,057,305, forward strand.
TAGTTAAGAGAGTCAGTTTAAGGGCGGAGAAGAGGGAAGGAAAGGAAAGCAAACTTGCAGCGCCGTGGTTTTTAAAGCGCAACCGTGGTAGAGAAACGGAAAGGCGATATAAGCATGCGTGGCCATGATACGCACACGACAAACTGCCTTACAATATTTAGAATTGAGGGGTAGTTTCGTTAACAAACTATAACACGGCAATCAGCACTCGAATATAATTATAACCCTAATAATAATTGTAAATATTCATCTCATCTATAGTATCTAAAGCGCGCGCTGTTTCTTGCCTCTGCGTGTAGTAGTTAAGAGAGTCAGTTTAAGGGCGGAGAAGAGGGAAGGAAAGGAAAGCAAACTTGCAGCGCCGTGGTTTTTAAAGCGCAACCGTGGTAGAGAAACGGAAAGGCGATATAAGCATGCGTGGCCATGATACGCACAAGACAAACTGCCTTACAATATTTAGAATTGAGGGGTAGTTTCGTTAACAAACTATAACACGGCAATCAGCACTCGAATACGACGAGAGAAATAATTGAGACGTGGAAAATTCCCTTGAAATAAATCTGGTTTGCGAGACAAATGCTTGTATGTATTGAATCTCTTAAAAGATGAGGGGGGAAATATGCGCTCCCAGAGAGGGCATCGTCCGCACGAGACCACCAGCAGGCTCCTTACGGGGATGTGGAGAGCTTCGCGGCCGGAACGAAGCCCCCCCTCTCCGCCAGCCAGGCGTGGAAAACGCGCTTTCCGATCGCTCAAGGTTGCGTAAGAATAGTATAGTTCTAGCGTCTAGGAAAAGTTTTAACAGGTGCGAGGACGGCACGCATAGCGTGGGAAGCTAGCCGCCGGAATAGCTATCTTCGAGGGCTATTCTATATTATATTATATTATACTTCGAGAGCTATGACTGATGCTTTTCTATATATATGTATTCATCTCATCTATGCGATCGCATGCGCGTGCTGTTTCTTTGTCTCTGCGTGTAGTAGTTAAGAGAGTCAGTTTAAGGGCGGAGAAGAGGGAAGGAAAGGAAAGCAAACTTGCAGCGCCGTGGTTTTTAAAGCGCAACCGTGGTAGAGAAACGGAAAGGCGATATAAGCATGCGTGGCCATGATACGCACACGACAAACTGCCTTACAATATTTAGAATTGAGGGGTAGTTTCGTTAACAAATTATAACACGGCAATCAGCACTCGAATATAATTATAACCCTAATAATAATTGTAAATATTCATCTCATCTATAGTATCTAAAGCGCGCGCTGTTTCTTGCCTCTGCGTGTAGTAGTTAAGAGAGTCAGTTTAAGGGCGGAGAAGAGGGAAGGAAAGGAAAGCAAACTTGCAGCGCCGTGGTTTTTAAAGCGCAACCGTGGTAGAGAAACGGAAAGGCGATATAAGCATGCGTGGCCATGATACGCACACGACAAACTGCCTTACAATATTTAGAATTGAGGGGTAGTTTCGTTAACAAACTATAACACGGCAATCAGCACTCGAATACGACGAGAGAAATAATTGAGACGTGGAAAATTCCCTTGAAATAAATCTGGTTTGCGAGACAAATGCTTGTATGTATTGAATCTCTTAAAAGATGAGGGGGGAAATATGCGCTCACCGAGAGGGCATCGTCCGCACGAGACCACCAGCAGGCTCCTTACGGGGATGTGGAGAGCTTCGCGGCCGGAACGAAACCCCCCCTCTCCGCCGGCCAGGCGTGGAAAACGCGCTTTCCGATCGCTCAAGGTTGCGTAAGAATAGTATAGTTCTAGCGTCTAGGAAAAGTTTTAACAGGTCCGAGGACGGCACGCATAGCGTGGGATGCTAGCCGCCGGAATAGCTATCTTCGAGGGCTATTCTATATTATATTATATTATACTTCGAGAGCTATGACTGATGCTTTTCTATATATATGTATTCATCTCATCTATGCGATCGCATGCGCGTGCTGTTTCTTTGTCTCTGCGTGTAGTAGTTAAGAGAGTCAGTTCAAGGGCGGAGAAGAGGGAAGGAAAGGAAAGGAAACTTGCAGCGCCGTGGTTTTTAAAGCGCAACCGTGGTAGAGAAACGGAAAGGCGATATAAGCATGCGTGGCCATGATACGCACACGACAAACTGCCTTACAATATTTAGAATTGAGGGGTAGTTTCGTTAACAAACTATAACACGGCAATCAACACTCGAATATAATTATAACCCTAATAATAATTGTAAATATTCATCTCATCTATAGTATCTAAAGCGCGCGCTGTTTCTTGCCTGTGCGTGTAGTAGTTAAGAGAGTCAGTTTAAGGGCGGAGAAGAGGGAAGGAAAGGAAAACAAACTTGCAGCGCCGTGGTTTTTAAAGCGCAACCGTGGTAGAGAAACGGAAAGGCGATATAAGCATGCGTGGCCATGATACGCACACGACAAACTGCCTTACAATATTTAGAATTGAGGGGTAGTTTCGTTAACAAACTATAACACGGCAATCAGCACTCGAATACGACGAGAGAAATAATTGAGACGTGGAAAATTCCCTTGAAATAAATCTGGTTTGCGAGACAAATGCTTGTATGTATTTAATCTCTTAAAAGATGAGGGGGGAAATATGCGCTCACCGAGAGGGCATCGTCCGCACGAGACCACCAGCAGGCTCCTTACGGGGATGTGGAGAGCTTAGCGGCCGGAACGAAGCCCCCCCTCTCCGCCGGCCAGGCGTGGAAAACGCGCTTTCCGATCGCTCAAGGTTGCGTAAGAATAGTATAGTTCTAGCGTCTAGGAAAAGTTTTAACAGGTGCGAGGACGGCACGCATAGCGTGGGAAGCTAGCCGCCGGAATAGCTATCTTCGAGGGCTATTCTATATTATATTATATTATACTTCGAGAGCTATGACTGATGCTTTTCTATATATATGTATTCATCTCATCTATGCGATCGCATGCGCGTGCTGTTTCTTCGTCTCTGCGTGTAGTAGTTAAGAGAGTCAGTTTAAGGGCGGAGAAGAGGGAAGGAAAGGAAAGCAAACTTGCAGCGCCGTGGTTTTTAAAGCGCAACCGTGGTAGAGAAACGGAAAGGCGATACAAGCATGTGTGGCCATGATACGCACACGACAAACTGCCTTACAATATTTAGAATTGAGGGGTAGTTTCGTTAACAAACTATAACACGGCAATCAGCACTCGAATATAATTATAACCCTAATAATAAATGTAAATATTCATCTCATCTATAGTATCTAAAGCGCGCGCTGTTTCTTGCCTCTGCGTGTAGTAGTTAAGAGAGTCAGTTTAAGGGCGGAGAAGAGGGAAGGAAAGGAAAGCAAACTTGCAGCGCCGTGGTTTTTAAAGCGCAACCGTGGTAGAGAAACGGAAAGGCGATATAAGCATGCGTGGCCATGATACGCACACGACAAACTGCCTTACAATATTTAGAATTGAGGGGTAGTTTCGTTAACAAACTATAACACGGCAATCAGCACTCGAATACGACGAGAGAAATAATTGAGACGTGGAAAATTCCCTTGAAATAAATCTGGTTTGCGAGACAAATGCTTGTATGTATTGAATCTCTTAAAAGATGAGGGGGGAAATATGCGCTCACCGAGAGGGCATCGTCCGCACGAGACCACCAGCAGGCTCCTTACGGGGATGTGGAGAGCTTCGCGGCCGGAACGAAGCCCCCCCTCTCCGCCGGCCAGGCGTGGAAAACGCGCTTTCCGATCGCTCAAGGTTGCGTAAGAATAGTATAGTTCTAGCGTCTAGGAAAAGTTTTAACAGGTGCGAGGACGGCACGCATAGCGTGGGAAGCTAGCCGCCGGAATAGCTATCTTCGAGGGCTATTCTATATTATATTATATTATACTTCGAGAGCTATGACCGATGCTTTTCTATATATATGTATTCATCTCATCTATGCGATCGCATGCGCGTGCTGTTTCTTCATCTCTGCGTGTAGTAGTTAAGAGAGTCAGTTTAAGGGCGGAGAAGAGGGAAGGAAAGGAAAGCAAACTTGCAGCGCCGTGGTTTTTAAAGCGCAACAGTGGTAGAGAAACGGAAAGGCGATATAAGCATGCGTGGCCATGATACGCACACGACAAACTGCCTTACAATATTTAGAATTGAGGGGTAGTTTCGTTAACAAACTATAACACGGCAATCAGCACTCGAATATAATTATAACCCTAATAATAATTGTAAATATTCATCTCATCTATAGTATCTAAAGCGCGCGCTGTTTCTTGCCTCTGCGTGTAGTAGTTAAGAGAGTCAGTTTAAGGGCGGAGAAGAGGGAAGGAAAGGAAAGCAAACTTGCAGCGCCGTGGTTTTTAAAGCGCAACCGTGGTAGAGAAACGGAAAGGCGATATAAGCATGCGTGGCCATGATACGCACACGACAAACTGCCTTACAATATTTAGAATTGAGGGGTAGTTTCGTTAACAAACTATAACACGGCAATCAGCACTCGAATACGACGAGAGAAATAATTGAGACGTGGAAAATTCCCTTGAAATAAATCTGGTTTGCGAGACAAATGCTTGTATGTATTGAATCTCTTAAAAGATGAGGGGGGAAATATGCGCTCCCAGAGAGGGCATCGTCCGCACGAGACCACCAGCAGGCTCCTTACGGGGATGTGGAGAGCTTCGCGGCCGGAACGAAGCCCCCCCTCTCCGCCGGCCAGGCGTGGAAAACGCGCTTTCCGATCGCTCAAGGTTGCGTAAGAATAGTATAGTTCTAGCGTCTAGGAAAAGTTTTAACAGGTGCGAGGACGGCACGCATAGCGTGGGAAGCTAGCCGCCGGAATAGCTATCTTCGAGGGCTATTCTATATTATATTATATTATACTTCGAGAGCTATGACTGATGCTTTTCTATATATATGTATTCATCTCATCTATGCGATCGCATGCGCGTGCTGTTTCTTTGTCTCTGCGTGTAGTAGTTAAGAGAGTCAGTTTAAGGGCGGAGAAGAGGGAAGGAAAGGAAAGCAAACTTGCAGCGCCGTGGTTTTTAAAGCGCAACCGTGGTAGAGAAACGGAAAGGCGATATAAGCATGCCTGGCCATGATACGCAAACGACAAACTGCCTTACAATATTTAGAATTGAGGGGTAGTTTCGTTAACAAACTATAACACGGCAATCAGCACTCGAATATAATTATAACCCTAATAATAATTGTAAAGATTCATCTCATCTATAGTATCTAAAGCGCGCGCTGTTTCTTGCCTCTGCGTGTAGTAGTTAAGAGAGTCAGTTTAAGGGCGGAGAAGAGGGAAGGAAAGGAAAGCAAACTTGCAGCAACGTGGTTTTTAAAGCGCAACCGTGGTAGAGAAACGGAAAGGCGATATAAGCATACGTGGCCATGATACGCACACGACAAACTGCCTTACAATATTTAGAATTGAGGGGTAGTTTCGTTAACAAACTATAACACGGCAATCAGCACTCGAATACGACGAGAGAAATAATTGAGACGTGGAAAATTCCCTTGAAATAAATCTGGTTTGCGAGACAAATGCTTGTATGTATTGAATCTCTTAAAAGATGAGGGGGGAAATATGCGCTCACCGAGAGGGCATCGTCCGCACGAGACCACCAGCAGTCTCCTTACGGGGATGTGGAGAGCTTCGCGGCCGGAACGAAGCCCCCCCCTCTCCGCCGGCCAGGCGTGGAAAACGCGCTTTCCGATCGCTCAAGGTTGCGTAAGAATAGTATAGTTCTAGCGTCTAGGAAAAGTTTTAACAGGTGCGAGGACGGCACGCATAGCGTGGGAAGCTAGCCGCCGGAATAGCTATCTTCGAGGGCTATTCTATATTATATTATATTATACTTCGAGAGCTATGACTGATGTTTTTCTATATATATGTATTCATCTCAACTATGCGATCGCATGCGCGTGCTGTTTCTTTGTCTCTGCGTGTAGTAGTTAAGAGAGTCAGTTTAAGGGCGGAGAAGAGGGAAGGAAAGGAAAGCAAACTTGCAGCGCCGTGGTTTTTAAAGCGCAACCGTGGTAGAGAAACGGAAAGGCGATATAAGCATGCGTGGCCATGATACGCACACGACAAACTGCCTTACAATATTTAGAATTGAGGGGTAGTTTCGTTAACAAACTATAACACGGCAATCAGCACTCGAATATAATTATAACCCTAATAATAATTGTAAATATTCATCTCATCTATAGTATCTAAAGCGCGCGCTGTTTCTTGCCTCTGCGTGTAGTAGTTAAGAGAGTCAGTTTAAGGGCGGAGAAGAGGGAAGGAAAGGAAAGCAAACTTGCAGCGCCGTGGTTTTTAAAGCGCAACCGTGGTAGAGAAACGGAAAGGCGATATAAGCATGCGTGGCCATGATACGCACACGACAAACTGCCTTACAATATTTAGAATTGAGGGGTAGTTTCGTTAACAAACTATAACACGGCAATCAGCACTCGAATACGACGAGAGAAATAATTGAGACGTGGAAAATTCCCTTGAAATAAATCTGGTTTGCGAGACAAATGCTTGTATGTATTGAATCTCTTAAAAGATGAGGGGGGGAATATGCGCTCCCCGAGAGGGCATCGTCCGCACGAGACCACCAGCAGGCTCCTTACGGGGATGTGGAGAGCTTCGCGGCCGGAACGAAGCCCCCCCTCTCCGCCGGCCAGGCGTGGAAAACGCGCTTTCCGATCGCTCAAGGTTGCGTAAGAATAGTATAGTTCTAGCGTCTAGGAAAAGTTTTAACAGGTGCGAGGACGGCACGCATAGCGTGGGAAGCTAGCCGCCGGAATAGCTATCTTCGAGGGCTATTCTATATTATATTATATTATACTTCGAGAGCTATGACTGATGCTTTTCTATATATATGTATTCATCTCATCTATGCGATCGCATGCGCGTGCTGTTTCTTTGTCTCTGCGTGTAGTAGTTAAGAGAGTCAGTTTAAGGGCGGAGAAGAGGGAAGGAAAGGAAAGCAAACTTGCAGCGCCGTGGTTTTTAAAGCGCAACCGTGGTAGAGAAACGGAAAGGCGATATAAGCATGCCTGGCCATGATACGCAAACGACAAACTGCCTTACAATATTTAGAATTGAGGGGTAGTTTCGTTAACAAACTATAACACGGCAATCAGCACTCGAATATAATTATAACCCTAATAATAATTGTAAAGATTCATCTAATCTATAGTATCTAAAGCGCGCGCTGTTTCTTGCCTCTGCGTGTAGTAGTTAAGAGAGTCAGTTTAAGGGCGGAGAAGAGGGAAGGAAAGGAAAGCAAACTTGCAGCGCCGTGGTTTTTAAAGCGCAACCGTGGTAGAGAAACGGAAAGGCGATATAAGCATACGTGGCCATGATACGCACACGACAAACTGCCTTACAATATTTAGAATTGAGGGGTAGTTTCGTTAACAAACTATAACACGGCAATCAGCACTCGAATACGACGAGAGAAATAATTGAGACGTGGAAAATTCCCTTGAAATAAATCTGGTTTGCGAGACAAATGCTTGTATGTATTGAATCTCTTAAAAGATGAGGGGGGAAATATGCGCTCACCGAGAGGGCATCGTCCGCACGAGACCACCAGCAGGCTCCTTACGGGGATGTGGAGAGCTTCGCGGCCGGAACGAAGCCCCCCCCTCTCCGCCGGCCAGGCGTGGAAAACGCGCTTTCCGATCGCTCAAGGTTGCGTAAGAATAGTATAGTTCTAGCGTCTAGGAAAAGTTTTAACAGGTGCGAGGACGGCACGCATAGCGTGGGAAGCTAGCCGCCGGAATAGCTATCTTCGAGGGCTATTCTATATTATATTATATTATACTTCGAGAGCTATGACTGATGCTTTTCTATATATATGTATTCATCTCATCTATGCGATCGCATGCGCGTGCTGTTTCTTTGTCTCTGCGTGTAGTAGTTAAGAGAGTCAGTTTAAGGGCGGAGAAGAGGGAAGGAAAGGAAAGCAAACTTGCAGCGCCGTGGTTTTTAAAGCGCAACCGTGGTAGAGAAACGGAAAGGCGATATAAGCATGCGTGGCCATGATACGCACACGACAAACTGCCTTACAATATTTAGAATTGAGGGGTAGTTTCGTTAACAAACTATAACACGGCAATCAGCACTCGAATATAATTATAACCCTAATAATAATTGTAAATATTCGTCTCATCTATAGTATCTAAAGCGCGCGCTGTTTCTTGCCTCTGCGTGTAGTAGTTAAGAGAGTCAGTTTAAGGGCGGAGAAGAGGGAAGGAAAGAAAAGCAAACTTGCAGCGCCGTGGTTTTTAAAGCGCAACCGTGGTAGAGAAACGGAAAGGCGATATAAGCATGCGTGGCCATGATACGCACACGACAAACTGCCTTACAATATTTAGAATTGAGGGGTAGTTTCGTTAACAAACTATAACACGGCAATCAGCACTCGAATACGACGAGAGAAATAATTGAGACGTGGAAAATTCCCTTGAAATAAATCTGGTTTGCGAGACAAATGCTTGTATGTATTGAATCTCTTAAAAGATGAGGGGGGAAATATGCGCTCACCGAGAGGGCATCGTCCGCACGAGACCACCAGCAGGCTCCTTACGGGGATGTGGAGAGCTTCGCGGCCGGAACGAAGCCCCCCCCTCTCCGCCGGCCAGGCGTGGAAAACGCGCTTTCCGATCGCTCAAGGTTGCGTAAGAATAGTATAGTTCTAGCGTCTAGGAAAAGTTTTAACAGGTGCGAGGACGGCACGCATAGCGTGGGAAGCTAGCCGCCGGAATAGCTATCTTCGAGGGCTATTCTATATTATATTATATTATACTTCGAGAGCTATGACTGATGCTTTTCTATATATATGTATTCATCTCATCTATGCGATCGCATGCGCGTGCTGTTTCTTTGTCTCTGCGTGTAGTAGTTAAGAGAGTCAGTTTAAGGGCGGAGAAGAGGGAAGGAAAGGAAAGCAAACTTGCAGCGCCGTGGTTTTTAAAGCGCAACCGTGGTAGAGAAACGGAAAGGCGATATAAGCATGCGTGGCCATGATACGCACACGACAAACTGCCTTACAATATTTAGAATTGAGGGGTAGTTTCGTTAACAAACTATAACACGGCAATCAGCACTCGAATACGACGAGAGAAATAATTGAGACGTGGAAAATTCCCTTGAAATAAATCTGGTTTGCGAGACAAATGCTTGTATGTATTGAATCTCTTAAAAGATGAGGGGGGAAATATGCGCTCACCGAGAGGGCATCGTCCGCACGAGACCACCAGCAGGCTCCTTACGGGGATGTGGAGATCTTCGCGGCCGGAACGAAGCCCCCCCTCTCCGCCGGCCAGGCGTGGAAAACGCGCTTTCCGATCGCTCAAGGTTGCGTAAGAATAGTATAGTTCTATCGTCTAGGAAAAGTTTTAACAGGTGCGAGGACGGCACGCATAGCGTGGGAAGCTAGCCGCCGGAATAGCTATCTTCGAGGGCTATTCTATATTATATTATATTATACTTCGAGAGCTATGACTGATGCTTTTCTATATATATGTATTCATCTCATCTATGCGATCGCATGCGCGTGCTGTTTCTTTGTCTCTGCGTGTAGTAGTTAAGAGAGTCAGTTTAAGGGCGGAGAAGAGGGAAGGAAAGGAAAGCAAACTTGCAGCGCCGTGGTTTTTAAAGCGCAACCGTGGTAGAGAAACGGAAAGGCGATATAAGCATGCGTGGCCATGATACGCACACGACAAACTGCCTTACAATATTTAGAATTGAGGGGTAGTTTCGTTAACAAACTATAACACGGCAATCAGCACTCGAATATAATTATAACCCTAATAATAATTGTAAATATTCATCTCATCTATAGTATCTAAAGCGCGCGCTGTTTCTTGCCTCTGCGTGTAGTAGTTAAGAGAGTCAGTTTAAGGGCGGAGAAGAGGGAAGGAAAGGAAAGCAAACTTGCAGCGCCGTGGTTTTTAAAGCGCAACCGTGGTAGAGAAACGGAAAGGCGATATAAGCATGCGTGGCCATGATACGCACACGACAAACTGCCTTACAATATTTAGAATTGAGGGGTAGTTTCGTTAACAAACTATAACACGGCAATCAGCACTCGAATACGACGAGAGAAATAATTGAGACGTGGAAAATTCCCTTGAAATAAATCTGGTTTGCGAGAAAAATGCTCGTATGTATTGAATCTCTTAAAAGATGAGGGGGGAAATATGCGCTCACCGAGAGGGCATCGTCCGCACGAGACCACCAGCAGGCTCCTTACGGGGATGTGGAGAGCTTCGCGGCCGGAACGAAGCCCCCCCTCTCCGCCGGCCAGGCGTGGAAAACGCGCTTTCCGATCGCTCAAGGTTGCGTAAGAATAGTATAGTTCTAGCGTCTAGGAAAAGTTTTAACAGGTGCGAGGACGGCACGCATAGCGTGGGAAGCTAGCCGCCGGAATATCTATCTTCGAGGGCTATTCTATATTATATTATATTATACTTCGAGAGCTATGACTGATGCTTTTCTATATATATGTATTCATCTCATCTATGCGATCGCATGCGCGTGCTGTTTCTTTGTCTCTGCGTGTAGTAGTTAAGAGAGTCAGTTTAAGGGCGGAGAAGAGGGAAGGAAAGGAAAGCAAACTTGCAGCGCCGTGGTTTTTAAAGCGCAACCGTGGTAGAGAAACGGAAAGGCGATATAAGCATGCGTGGCCATGATACGCACACGACAAGCTGCCTTACAATATTTAGAATTGAGGGGTAGTTTCGTTAACAAACTATAACACGGCAATCAGCACTCGAATATAATTATAACCCTAATAATAATTGTAAATATTCGTCTCATATGTAGTATCTAAAGCGCGCGCTGTTTCTTGCCTCTGCGTGTAGTAGTTAAGAGAGTCAGTTTAAGGGCGGAGAAGAGGGAAGGAAAGGAAAGCAAACTTGCAGCGCCGTGGTTTTTAAAGCGCAACCGTGGTAGAGAAACGGAAAGGCGATATAAGCATGCGTGGCCATGATACGCACACGACAAACTGCCTTACAATATTTAGAATTGAGGGGTAGTTTCGTTAACAAACTATAACACGGCAATCAGCACTCGAATACGACGGGAGAAATAATTGAGACGTGGAAAATTCTCTTGAAATAAATCTGGTTTGCGAGACAAATGCTTGTATGTATTGAATCTCTTAAAAGATGAGGGGGAAAATATGCGCTCACCGAGAGGGCATCGTCCGCACGAGACCACCAGCAGGCTCCTTACGGGGATGTGGAGAGCTTCGCGGCCGGAACGAAGCCCCCCCTATCCGCCGGCCAGGCGTGGAAAACGCGCTTTCCGATCGCTCAAGGTTGCGTAAGAATAGTATAGTTCTAGCGTCTAGGAAAAGTTTTAACAGGTGCGAGGACGGCACGCATAGCGTGGGAAGCTAGCCGCCGGAATAGCTATCTTCGAGGGCTATTCTATATTATATTATATTATACTTCGAGAGCTATGACTGATGCTTTTCTATATATATGTATTCATCTCATCTATGCGATCGCATGCGCGTGCTGTTTCTTTGTCTCTGCGTGTAGTAGTTAAGAGAGTCAGTTTAAGGGTGGAGAAGAGGGAAGGAAAGGAAAGCAAACTTGCAGCGCCGTGGTTTTTAAAGCGCAACCGTGGTAGAGAAACGGAAAGGCGATATAAGCATGCGTGGCCATGATACGCACACGACAAACTGCCTTACAATATTTAGAATTGAGGGGTAGTTTCGTTAACAAACTATAACACGGCAATCAGCACTCGAATATAATTATAACCCTAATAATAATTGTAAATATTCATCTCATCTATAGTATCTAAAGCGCGCGCTGTTTCTTGCCTCTGCGTGTAGTAGTTAAGAGAGTCAGTTTAAGGGCGGAGAAGAGGGAAGGAAAGGAAAGCAAACTTGCAGCGCCGTGGTTTTTAAAGCGCAACCGTGGTAGAGAAACGGAAAGGCGATATAAGCATACGTGGCCATGATACGCACACGACAAACTGCCTTACAATATTTAGAATCGAGGGGTAGTTTCGTTAACGAACTATAACACGGCAATCAGCACTCGAATACGACGAGAGAAATAATTGAGACGTGGAAAATTCCCTTGAAATAAATCTGGTTTGCGAGACAAATGCTTGTATGTATTGAATCTCTTAAAAGATGAGGGGGGAAATATGCGCTCACCGAGAGGGCATCGTCCGCACGAGACCACCAGCAGGCTCCTTACGGGGATGTGGAGAGCTTCGCGGCCGGAACGAAGCCCCCCCTCTCCGCCGGCCAGGCGTGGAAAACGCGCTTTCCGATCGCTCAAGGTTGCGTAAGAATAGTATAGTTCTAGCGTCTAGGAGAAGTTTTAACAGGTGCGAGGACGGCACGCATAGCGTGGGAAGCTAGCCGCCGGAATAGCTATCTTCGAGGGCTATTCTATATTATATTATATTATACTTCGAGAGCTATGACTGATGCTTTTCTATATATATGTATTCATCTCATCTATGCGATCGCATGCGCGTGCTGTTTCTTTGTCTCTGCGTGTAGTAGTTAAGAGAGTCAGTTTAAGGGTGGAGAAGAGGGAAGGAAAGGAAAGCAAACTTGCAGCGCCGTGGTTTTTAAAGCGCAACAGTGGTAGAGAAACGGAAAGGCGATACAAACATGCGTGGCCATGATACGCACACGACAAACTGCCTTACAATATTTAGAATTGAGGGGTAGTTTCGTTAACAAACTATAACACGGCAATCAGCACTCGAATATAATTATAACCCTAATAATAATTGTAAATATTCATCTCATCTATAGTATCTAAAGCGCGCATTGTTTCTTGCCTCTGCGTGTAGTAGTTAAGAGAGTCAGTTTAAGGGCGGAGAAGAGGGAAGGAAAGGAAAGCAAACTTGCAGCGCCGTGGTTTTTAAAGCGCAACCGTGGTAGAGAAACGGAAAGGCGATATAAGCATGCGTGGCCATGACACGCACACGACAAACTGCCTTACAATATTTAGAATTGAGGGGTAGTTTCGTTAACAAACTATAACACGGCAATCAGCACTCGAATACGACGAGAGAAATAATTGAGACGTGGAAAATTCCCTTGAAATAAATCTGGTTTGCGAGACAAGTGCTTGTATGTATTGAATCTCTTAAAAGATGAGGGGGGAAATATGCGCTCACCGAGAGGGCATCGTCCGCACGAGACCACCAGCAGGCTCCTTACGGGGATGTGGAGAGCTTCGCGGCCGGAACGAAGCCCCCCCTCTCCGCCGGCCAGGCGTGGAAAACGCGCTTTCCGATCGCTCAAGGTTGCGTAAGAATAGTATAGTTCTAGCGTCTAGGAAAAGTTTTAACAGGTGCGAGGACGGCACGCATAGCGTGGGAAGCTAGCCGCCGGAATAGCTATCTTCGAGGGCTATTCTATATTATATTATATTATACTTCGAGAGCTATGACTGATGCTTTTCTATATATATGTATTCATCTCATCTATGCGATCGCATGCGCGTGCTGTTTCTTTGTCTCTGCGTGTAGTAGTTAAGAGAGTCAGTTTAAGGGCGGAGAAGAGGGAAGGAAAGGAAAGCAAACTTGCAGCGCCGTGGTTTTTAAAGCGCAACCGTGGTAGAGAAACGGAAAGGCGATATAAGCATGCGTGGCCATGATACGCACACGACAAACTGCCTTACAATATTTAGAATTGAGGGGTAGTTTCGTTAACAAACTATAACACGGCAATCAGCACTCGAATATAATTATAACCCTAATAATAATTGTAAATATTCATCTCATCTATAGTATCTAAAGCGCGCGCTGTTTCTTGCCTCTGCGTGTAGTAGTTAAGAGAGTCAGTTAAAGGGCGGAGAAAAGGGAAGGAAAGGAAAGCAAACTTGCAGCGCCGTTTTATTAAAGCGCAACCGTGGTAGAGAAACGGAAAGGCGATATAAGCATGCGTGGCCATGATACGCACACGACAAACTGCCTTACAATATTTAGAATTGAGGGGTAGTTTCGTTAACAAACTACAACACGGCAATCAGCACTCGAATACGACGAGAGAAATAATTGAGACGTGGAAAATTCCCTTGAAATAAATCTGGTTTGCGAGACAAATGCTTGTATGTATTGAATCTCTTAAAAGATGAGGGGGGAAATATGCGCTCACCGAGAGGGCATCGTCCGCACGAGACCACCAGCAGGCTCCTTACGGGGATGTGGAGAGCTTCGCGGCCGGAACGAAGCCCCCCCTCTCCGCCGGCCAGGCGTGGAAAACGCGCTTTCCGATCGCTCAAGGTTGCGTAAGAATAGTATAGTTCTAGCGTCTAGGAAAAGTTTTAACAGGTGCGAGGACGGCACGCATAGCGTGGGAAGCTAGCCGCCGGAATAGCTATCTTCGAGGGCTATTCTATATTATATTATATTATACTTCGAGAGCTATGACTGATGCTTTTCTATATATATGTATTCATCTCATCTATGCGATCGCATGCGCGTGCTGTTTCTTTGTCTCTGCGTGTAGTAGTTAAGAGAGTCAGTTTAAGGGCGGAGAAGAGGGAAGGAAAGGAAAGCAAACTTGCAGCGCCGTGGTTTTTAAAGCGCAACAGTGGTAGAGAAACGGAAAGGCGATACAAACATGCGTGGCCATGATACGCACACGACAAACTGCCTTACAATATTTAGAATTGAGGGGTAGTTTCGTTAACAAACTATAACACGGCAATCAGCACTCGAATATAATTATAACCCTAATAATAATTGTAAATATTCATCTCATCTATAGTATCTAAAGCGCGCATTGTTTCTTGCCTCTGCGTGTAGTAGTTAAGAGAGTCAGTTTAAGGGCGGAGAAGAGGGAAGGAAAGGAAAGCAAACTTGCAGCGCCGTGGTTTTTAAAGCGCAACCGTGGTAGAGAAACGGAAAGGCGATATAAGCATGCGTGGCCATGATACGCACACGACAAACTGCCTTACAATATTTAGAATTGAGGGGTAGTTTCGTTAACAAACTATAACACGGCAATCAGCACTCGAATATAATTATAACCCTAATAATAAATGTAAATATTCATCTCATCTATAGTATCTAAAGCGCGCGCTGTTTCTTGCCTCTGCGTGTAGTAGTTAAGAGAGTCAGTTTAAGGGCGGAGAAGAGGGAAGGAAAGGAAAGCAAACTTGCAGCGCCGTGGTTTTTAAAGCGCAACCGTGGTAGAGAAACGGAAAGGCGATATAAGCATACGTGGCCATGATACGCACACGACAAACTGCCTTACAATATTTAGAATCGAGGGGTAGTTTCGTTAACAAACTATAACACGGCAATCAGCACTCGAATACGACGAGAGAAATAATTGAGACGTGGAAAATTCCCTTGAAATAAATCTGGTTTGCGAGACAAATGCTTGTATGTATTGAATCTCTTAAAAGATGAGGGGGGAAATATGCGCTCACCGAGAGGGCATCGTCCGCACGAGACCACCAGCAGGCTCCTTACGGGGATGTGGAGAGCTTCGCGGCCGGAACGAAGCCCCCCCCTCTCCGCCGGCCAGGCGTGGAAAACGCGCTTTCCGATCGCTCAAGGTTGCGTAAGAATAGTATAGTTCTAGCGTCTAGGAAAAGTTTTAACAGGTGCGAGGACGGCACGCATAGCGTGGGAAGCTAGCCGCCGGAATAGCTATCTTCGAGGGCTATTCTATATTATATTATATTATACTTCGAGAGCTATGACTGATGCTTTTCTATATATATGTATTCATCTCATCTATGCGATCGCATGCGCGTGCTGTTTCTTTGTCTCTGCGTGTAGTAGTTAAGAGAGTCAGTTTAAGGGTGGAGAAGAGGGAAGGAAAGGAAAGCAAACTTGCAGCGCCGTGGTTTTTAAAGCGCAACAGTGGTAGAGAAACGGAAAGGCGATACAAACATGCGTGGCCATGATACGCACACGACAAACTGCCTTACAATATTTAGAATTGAGGGGTAGTTTCGTTAACAAACTATAACACGGCAATCAGCACTCGAATATAATTATAACCCTAATAATAATTGTAAATATTCATCTCATCTATAGTATCTAAAGCGCGCATTGTTTCTTGCCTCTGCGTGTAGTAGTTAAGAGAGTCAGTTTAAGGGCGGAGAAGAGGGAAGGAAAGGAAAGCAAACTTGCAGCGCCGTGGTTTTTAAAGCGCAACCGTGGTAGAGAAACGGAAAGGCGATATAAGCATGCGTGGCCATGACACGCACACGACAAACTGCCTTACAATATTTAGAATTGAGGGGTAGTTTCGTTAACAAACTATAACACGGCAATCAGCACTCGAATACGACGAGAGAAATAATTGAGACGTGGAAAATTCCCTTGAAATAAATCTGGTTTGCGAGACAAGTGCTTGTATGTATTGAATCTCTTAAAAGATGAGGGGGGAAATATGCGCTCACCGAGAGGGCATCGTCCGCACGAGACCACCAGCAGGCTCCTTACGGGGATGTGGAGAGCTTCGCGGCCGGAACGAAGCCCCCCCTCTCCGCCGGCCAGGCGTGGAAAACGCGCTTTCCGATCGCTCAAGGTTGCGTAAGAATAGTATAGTTCTAGCGTCTAGGAAAAGTTTTAACAGGTGCGAGGACGGCACGCATAGCGTGGGAAGCTAGCCGCCGGAATAGCTATCTTCGAGGGCTATTCTATATTATATTATATTATACTTCGAGAGCTATGACTGATGCTTTTCTATATATATGTATTCATCTCATCTATGCGATCGCATGCGCGTGCTGTTTCTTTGTCTCTGCGTGTAGTAGTTAAGAGAGTCAGTTTAAGGGCGGAGAAGAGGGAAGGAAAGGAAAGCAAACTTGCAGCGCCGTGGTTTTTAAAGCGCAACCGTGGTAGAGAAACGGAAAGGCGATATAAGCATGCGTGGCCATGATACGCACACGACAAACTGCCTTACAATATTTAGAATTGAGGGGTAGTTTCGTTAACAAACTATAATACGGCAATCAGCACTCGAATATAATTATAACCCTAATAATAATTGTAAATATTCATCTCATCTATAGTATCTAAAGCGCGCGCTGTTTCTTGCCTCTGCGTGTAGTAGTTAAGAGAGTCAGTTAAAGGGCGGAGAAAAGGGAAGGAAAGGAAAGCAAACTTGCAGCGCCGTTTTATTAAAGCGCAACCGTGGTAGAGAAACGGAAAGGCGATATAAGCATGCGTGGCCATGATACGCACACGACAAACTGCCTTACAATATTTAGAATTGAGGGGTAGTTTCGTTAACAAACTACAACACGGCAATCAGCACTCGAATACGACGAGAGAAATAATTGAGACGTGGAAAATTCCCTTGAAATAAATCTGGTTTGCGAGACAAATGCTTGTATGTATTGAATCTCTTAAAAGATGAGGGGGGAAATATGCGCTCACCGAGAGGGCATCGTCCGCACGAGACCACCAGCAGGCTCCTTACGGGGATGTGGAGAGCTTCGCGGCCGGAACGAAGCCCCCCCTCTCCGCCGGCCAGGCGTGGAAAACGCGCTTTCCGATCGCTCAAGGTTGCGTAAGAATAGTATAGTTCTAGCGTCTAGGAAAAGTTTTAACAGGTGCGAGGACGGCACGCATAGCGTGGGAAGCTAGCCGCCGGAATAGCTATCTTCGAGGGCTATTCTATATTATATTATATTATACTTCGAGAGCTATGACTGATGCTTTTCTATATATATGTATTCATCTCATCTATGCGATCGCATGCGCGTACTGTTTCTTTGTCTCTGCGTGTAGTTGTTAAGAGAGTCAGTTTAAGGGCGGAGAAGAGGGAAGGAAAGGAAAGCAAACTTGCAGCGCCATGGTTTTTAAAGCGCAACCGTGGTAGAGAAACGGAAAGGCGATATAAGCATGCGTGGCCATGATACGCACACGACAAACTGCCTTACAATATTAAGAATTGAGGGGTAGTTTTGTTAACAAACTATAACACGGCAATCAGCACTCGAATATAATTATAACCCTAATAATAATTGTAAATATTCATATCATCTATAGTATCTAAAGCGCGCGCTGTTTCTTGCCTCTGAGTGTAGTAGTTAAGAGAGTCAGTTTAAGGGCGGAGAAGAGGGAAGGAAAGGAAAGCAAACTTGCAGCGCCGTGGTTTTTAAAGCGCAACCGTGGTAGAGAAACGGAAAGGCGATATAAGCATGCGTGGCCATGATACGCACACGACAAACTGCCTTACAATATTTAGAATTGAGGGGTAGTTTCGTTAACAAACTATAACACGGCAATCAGCACTCGAATACGACGAGAGAAATAATTGAGACGTGGAAAATTCCCTTGAAATAAATCTGGTTTGCGAGACAAATGCTTGTATGTATTGAATCTCTTAAAAGATGAGGGGGGAAATATGCGCTCACCGAGAGGGCATCGTCCGCACGAGACCACCAGCAGGCTCCTTACGGGGATGTGGAGAGCTTCGCGGCCGGAACGAAGCCCCCCCTCTCCGCCGGCCAGGCGTGGAAAACGCGCTTTCCGATCGCTCAAGGTTGCGTAAGAATAGTATAGTTCTAGCGTCTAGGAAAAGTTTTAACAGGTGCGAGGACGGCACGCATAGCGTGGGAAGCTAGCCGCCGGAATAGCTATCTTCGAGGGCTATTCTATATTATATTATATTATACTTCGAGAGCTATGACTGATGCTTTTCTATATATATGTATTCATCTCATCTATGCGATCGCATGCGCGTACTGTTTCTTTGTCTCTGCGTGTAGTAGTTAAGAGAGTCAGTTTAAGGGCGGAGAAGAGGGAAGGAAAGGAAAGCAAACTTGCAGCGCCGTGGTTTTTAAAGCGCAACCGTGGTAGAGAAACGGAAAGGCGATATAAGCATGCGTGGCCATGATACGCACACGACAAACTGCCTTACAATATTAAGAATTGAGGGGTAGTTTTGTTAAACTATAACACGGCAATCAGCACTCGAATATAATTATAACCCTAATAATAATTGTAAATATTCATATCATCTATAGTATCTAAAGCGCGCGCTGTTTCTTGCCTCTGAGTGTAGTAGTTAAGAGAGTCAGTTTAAGGGCGGAGAAGAGGGAAGGAAAGGAAAGCAAACTTGCAGCGCCGTGGTTTTTAAAGCGCAACCGTGGTAGAGAAACGGAAAGGCGATATAAGCATGCGTGGCCATGATACGCACACGACAAACTGCCTTACAATATTTAGAATTGAGGGGTAGTTTCGTTAACAAACTATAACACGGCAATCAGCACTCGAATACGACGAGAGAAATAATTGAGACGTGGAAAATTCCCTTGAAATAAATCTGGTTTGCGAGACAAATGCTTGTATGTATTGAATCTCTTAAAAGATGAGGGGGGAAATATGCGCTCACCGAGAGGGCATCGTCCGCACGAGACCACCAGCAGGCTCCTTACGGGGATGTGGAGAGCTTCGCGGCCGGAACGAAGCCCCCCCTCTCCGCCGGCCAGGCGTGGAAAACGCGCTTTCCGATCGCTCAAGGTTGCGTAAGAATAGTATAGTTCTAGCGTCTAGGAAAAGTTTTAACAGGTGCGAGGACGGCACGCATAGCGTGGGAAGCTAGCCGCCGGAATAGCTATCTTCGAGGGCTATTCTATATTATATTATATTATACTTCGAGTGCTATGACTGATGCTTTTCTATATATATGTATTCATCTCATCTATGCGATCGCGTGCGCGTGCTGTTTCTTTGTCTCTGCGTGTAGTAGTTAAGAGAGTCAGTTTAAAGGCGGAGAAGAGGTCTAATATTAATATTAATATTAATATTCCGCCCTTAATATATTAATATATTAATATATATATATTAATATATTAATATACTAATATATTAATATATTAATATATTAATATTAAGGGCGGAGAAGAGTCTAATATTAATACACCTGCCGCTCTGTCCAATGCAAGTTTTCCCGCACAATAAGTGGAATCTGATAAACTATAGCAGTGCTACAAGGCACAAAAGGGGTCATATGTGTAACGCCGCAATCATTCTTTTCTTTTTTTGCTACTGTGTTCAAGTTTCCTATTTATTATAGACGACGAGCAAAACGAGAACAAGGTGAAAGCAGGTGCCAACGTTTCGACAAGTGGACTTGTCTTCTTGAAGGCGACATATGCTTTCCTCGCCACAGAATATATAGGTGAGGTTCTTCTAAAGGGGAGAGGATGTAAGGCGGGTGGGTGCGGCAACGAGTGAAGATGTGTCAGCGTGTCGAATTGAGCATAAAGGAGCGCTGTGCACAAGGCCAGTGACACTGGCCTTGTGTCGAATTGAGAAAAAAAAGAGCGCTGTGCACAAGGCCAGTGATACTGGCCTTGTGCATAGCGCTTCTTTATTCTGAATTCGACACGCTAACACACCTTCGCTCGTTGCCGCACCTACCCGCCTTATACCCTCTCCCCTTTAGAAGAACCCCACCTCTATATACTGTGGCGAGGAAAGCATATGTCGCCTTGAAGAAGACAAGTCCACTTGTCGAAACGTTGGATCTTGCTTTCACCTTGTTTTCGTTTTGCTCATCGTCTCGAATTTCCATCTCCCGCTTTTCCCGTGTTTTCCGTATTTCTCATAGGGCACGTGATAGACGATTTGCGGGAGGCCGAGAATAGAGTATTGACGTCATATTTACGTCAAATTGTGGTCAAAGATTAGGAGAGACTTGCTTTAGCCACGCATCATTGTCTCTGTTAGAATTCGAATTTCAGTATCTTCAGAGCCCGTGTGTTATTCTGAAGCCGTGTCTTTTCGTTGTTTGCTTTGTTGCTTCCCTACCTCTTGATATGTATAACTTATGCCTTTAGACCTTGTCATGTTCACATGCTGCGGTATTTGCAATCACCTATATATATGTTGGTAGTTTCAATAAAAATGTAGTTGAGAGTCTGCGCTCGCACTGTCCGCTTCTAGTCTTTGTCCGTGTCCACTTCGCGCTACAATCCAAGATCATGTTACCGTACCAAATCGCCCAACATTCTATCCTTTTAGCTCCAGAGGGTATTGTGCCCATCCGACGCGGTTTGGTGAAAACGTGTTTGTTCCGTCGCCTTTTTTCTCTTACTAGCACCTGTCATCTACATACACACTCTGAACCACCTCCCGACGCGGTGTGCGCGACAGGAGCAGCCACAGCAGCCCACCGCAGCAGCAGTGGGAAAGTCGGAGGAAGAGTCAAAGAAAGCTTCGCTTTAAATAATTATTGAAAAATATTGTTTATGTTATATAAATAAAAAATATTCGTTCAATATTAAAATATTGAACCAAACGAGCAAATGAAGTATTTCACACGAAGGGGCGGCAGCGTCAGTGCAGCACCGGATGAGACTATCGCGTCGTCGACATGAACAAGCTGTCGGTCCAACCGAGATCTCCCTGGCTCCCATCCAGCAGTTCCAGCGGAAGGTATTTGAATTCGGCATCGGTGGGCCTCTCCGAGCCACATTGCTTCAAGCGAGCAGCACAGGCCTCGAATCGAACGTGTGGCCACGCCTGCCGCCACGCACAGGGGCCTTGGACTGTGAGCGCCAGGAACGGCAGTGCAACGAATAATCACCATCGGGCTCTCTTATCAGTATCATGCTGCGACAAATTATCAACACCCTGTAGCTGCTACGTACTGTCTTGTTTTAACAAGCCACCGGCTCCAAGAGCTGTAAAAATTATGCAAGCTATAGACATTCTCGTAAGTACACTACAGTAACCTCTGCCTCTGTCCACGAAGGTGTCTGGGCTGTGCAGGAAGAGCATGCTGTGCATCTCATCATCATCATCTTCAGCACCACAACCAGTTTCCTTCCACTTCACATTCTACTTCCGTCATTCCGACAAATCCCTTCACCAGCGTGGAATATCAGGTTAGAGGCACGTCATTCACGCCTACCTCTCCATCTTTCTGCAAATGAAAATTGCCCCTTTCTATCTCTCTAGTCAAATGTGTAGCTTCGGGACGTTCAACCACACATGTATATATTATTTATGGTGAAGTAAACGTATTCAACCCTTTCTTGCTTCTCTATTTGTCACCTCAACAATTATCACGAAAGTCTGACGCCAACGTTCCAGCATGAAAGGCGCCATTGAATGTCTCTCCGGTGCTCAATGCTAATAGTTTACTAGGATAATGTGATAGTTTTAATGCTAATCACATTAACGTAGATATTTATCGTTTTTCAATATGCGCCCACCCCTCATGTAATGTCCTTTTAAGTACCTTCGTGGTATACCAAATAAATAAATAAATAAATAAATAAATAAATAAATAAATAAATAAATAAATAAATTGTAGTAAGAAATATGGGCGCCAGCAGAAGACGAAGAAGGAAGAGGGTGGTTGTTGTTTATGGCTATATTTAATTTCTTTAGGTTAACTTATTTTATCAAAATTCTTAAGAATACTTTCATTACACTTCGAAATTACAGTTCTGTAGCCACACGCTATACAATTCAAATCTAGTTTTGCTTTACTTCTAAGCATGCGGAAAACCGCTTGGTTCTTGGTCAACCCCCCATGGTGGGTATGCCACACTGTTTAGGATGCAGGACAAGACAAGACGGTCCTCGTTTATGGATACAATTATTTTGTATCACCTGTTAGGAATGGCCGTACGGGGTGACACCGTGCCAGCTATTTCAGCCCGCTGCACGTGTTCCTATCCAACCGGACGGGGCGCACTTCAGGGAACTGCGAATAAACCGGCAGCCACGTGGCGCGGGGTCAGACCAGCCAATGTGGTACCCGGCCGCGCCACCCGGGACGGAACGGAGTTCTACGAAGCCCCTCTGACGTCGGCTCCGGACCTTTACACCTGTGTGTGTGTGTGTGCGGCACGTGTATGACAGCCGTCATCCTCCAAAAGGGCTGGTCTACGGTGACGTCGAACAGTGACGTCGAACGATGACTGGACGAACGTTTCCGTCCGCTTGGAATTAAGGGGGGACCAAGTGCTTATAAGCAGCGTTTGGCGGCTGCTAGTCGTGTACTCGTTGTGTGCTCGTTGTCATGCTCGAAATGTACTCGTGAGCTGTGTGCTCGTAAGCTGTTTGCTGTATGTTAGTCTTGTGGACTCCATATGGGAGTCACGCTAGACTGTCGATATATGTCTTGTCTAAGATGTAAATAATGTAAATAAATCCTGTTCACCGAGTTCCTCTCTACGACCTTCAACTCCTTCAAATGGTGGCAGCGGCGAGATCGTCCGACGAATCTAATGTGCCCCGACGCTTCCGGATCTACGACTCCAACTTAAGCCGCCACTTATGCAGAAGAATGTCGTCAGATCTCTCGCCTACTTACCGCGCAAAATCGGGCCAGCTATAAACATGGCCGCGACACAAGCTTGACTTTTCCTTCGTATTCACCTGGAACGCTGGTATGGCTCCGCGTTCCTTCCTCTACTCCTGGCCTTTCTGCACAGTTCAGCTCAAAGTGTAACAGCCCTGACCGGGTTCCACAACAGACGTCCCCGGTCAACTACGTCAATGAGCATATTTAGCCATCTGCGGACCAATGGCGTCGCGGACGCGAAACTGTTCATGTCGAGCGACTGAAGCCGCACTACGAGCCACCAGTGCTGCCTGTTCCCTAGGTCGCCAGGACGGCTCCTTTTTCGGCGGGGAGTGATTGTAGTGAGAAATACGGGCGCCAGGAGAAGACGAAGAGGAAGGAGACGATTGCTGTTGTTGGTGCTCGCGCTTGGCCCGCTCTGCCGTAGTCTCTAGCCTTAAACGCGTAATATCAAAATAAATAAATAAATAAATAAATAAATAAATAAATAAATAAATAAATAAATTGTTTTGTTTGTTTGTTTTGTTTTTGTTTGTTTGTTTGTTTTTGTTTCTTTTTGTTTTTCTGCCTCACATGTTTATTATAATTCGAAGCAAGTGAAGCATGAAAGCGGCGCACTTGAGATGCACTAGTACATATATTAAAATGATGTCAATATACACTGTAAGAAGCATTGCCTTTCTGGATTGGCAGCGACATCATTGTCTGATTACCGAGGCCTCTTGCGCACGGCTGTATTACATCGGCATCAGAGGCGGAGACAATGATTGAGTTCTGCCACGTATTACGTTCCCTGTATCTGGTTTTTTTTAATTTCTGGCTTTCTTCTCGATTACCGTTCTTGTATAGCTTCGTTTTTGCTTATTCACGAATGAAACCTAAGCAGAAAAGCTTCTCAATTCAATGACGAAAAACGCCACAATGATCGTGGATGGAAGGACCGTATCTGTAAAATACAGTTCCTTCTGCTGCGGCGCGCAAACGTAAAAATATGAACATCGTTCCGAAAACCCGGCCGCCATATATCAATTGAGTCCGCGAAAGTGCCACGTTTCCACAAGTTAAGTGCCTGTACAACTGTCGCACCTTGGCGAGGTTGTTCGTGGCAATAAACGCATTCCATACTCGATTTCATAAAAATATCCAGAGCGATGCCCGTCGCATGCATGCAAGTATCACGTGCGAGTAAAAGACGAAGCGCCCTTGTGCGTTCGACGCTGCACGAGACGCTGCACGAGAGCAACCAGCCAACCGAGCGAGCAACTCGGAGACGATGGCCCCTTCAGCCGCTCTGAGGTCCTTCCCGCGTTACTGGATGCGAAGGCACCCTCACGCAAGACGTCAACGGCGCATTGATGGGGTCCGCCGTCCGGTTTCACTCTTCATCCGACGTCGCGCAGACGGGGCTACGCAGCGGGCTTCGACCGACCACTTATCTCTCCGGCTGCCTGGGCGCCACAAGGACTGCAGCAGGTCCCCTGGCCACGTCTTCCAGCGCAAGTGCCACCATGACGCCATGTCGGGCTGCACTCTGGGACCCGCAGCAGCAGCACCTGGCAACTGCAGCATCGTAGCGTGCTTCTGGCTCCGGCACGAAAGTCTCCGCCGCTGCCGAGTGATGGCAAGTTCCGTTTCTTCATTCGCTGTCAGTATTAATAGCTGTCCTGTCGTCAAGATTATTTGCTAGGCGCCGATAGTACAGTGCGTCACGTGATATATCTAGATTGAATTTACAGGGCAGTAGTCTCTTTGGGGCGCTCTCGGGATGCAGTTTGCATCCGGCTGGTCGAAACCAGGCGCTCTGAACACATTCGTGTGGTTTATTCAGAGCGCCGCGCTCCAGCTGAGAGCGTGAGGAGGCGCTCCTGTATGCCTGCAACCTGACAGCGCGACCGAGATCCTAGGGAAGCTGGATCACGTGTCTACTCTGATGGCTCTGGCAGCAGCTGGCACGTTTGGCTGGGGCAGTATTTCTACGGTTCCAATCACAAGAGGGCTCTGCATCGCTGTAAACCGGCTTGGGGCGCCGTAGGACCCAGTCGAGTGTACCATAACAGGCACCGTGTTGACCCATTTAAAGCATTAGGATTAAAAGGCCTCTACTCATCAGGAAAAACCGAATGGCATTTTATGGGTTGATTCTTTTATTTCTAGAATTTGGTATATTTGCCTAACTATCAGCATGTTTCTTTTTTAATTATGGAATTTTACGTGGCGGAATCACGATCTGATTATGAAGCACGCCGTGGTTGGGGACTCCGGAATAATTTTGACCTCCTGGTGGTCTTCTAACGTGCACCTAAGCCTAACTGCACGGGTGCTTTCGCATTTCGCCCCTATCGAAATGCGCCTGCCGTGGCCGGGATTCGCTCCCACGACCTTGTGCTTTGCAGCGCAACACCATAGCCACTAAGCAACCACGGCGGGTTAGAGCGAGTCTGTATAAGTCATTCTCACTGTTCGACAAAGAAACCTTAAATCGAACAAGTTCCTGTTCGTCCAGTCAATATTATACGCCTTCTTTACATATGCTTCTTCCATTGAGTGAACGCTGCTCTGCACGATAAGAAAAAAAAATGAATAATACTAGTAGCTTTAACTTCCTGGACAACTATTTTTGGCGCGAAAGCAAAGGCTACGGAACCAAATCGCGACTTGTGTACCGCTGCAGGAAGAAGTCCTGCAGTTCTGTTGACGTTTTCATATGTTCAAAAAACACAGTCTTGCTTTTTCAAAGCACATCAATTGGAATAATGCGCAAAAGTCATCAGTAAGCGACTGATACTTCACTGTATTAATCAGTTTGCCCAGTTGAGTTCTCACATACTCGAGAAAAGAGCCCACTTGGGCGTCGGTCAAAGTAAAAATGGCAAACGCACAATGGCGGTGTCGTCTTCCGGTGTGTGTTGATCGCTTCTGTCCCGCCTGTTAATTGATTCCCAGGTGGTCAAAATTAATGTGGAGCGTCTTCCACTACGGCGTGCCTCATAATCAAATCGAGGTTTTTCCACGTAAATCTTCCAGAATTCATTCATTCCGCCCTCTGAGCTCAGCTGGAGAGACTGATGACAACAACCGTCGACGCCGGCGTCGGTTGCGCGTTCGACATCATACGACCACTTCGGGGCTTAGGTACAGACTGCGTTGCTTCCCGTTCAAAAGTCGATACAAATCGACTGTATAAATATCGATTAGCTTCGGAAATTTACGCTGAGATAATAGTATCTGCCAGCACTGAAATAAAGGAGTCATGCAACGTCGGAAAGTATCAAAGCCGAAGCCTGTGCCACAGAATAGTTCTCAGCGAGTATTGACTGTGAATTAGTTTCGATGTACCTTTTGTAGTTCCTTTCCTGCTCCTTTATTGTTGCTCATTTTAAGTGCTGGCCCAGGAATGTCACTACCTCTTAGTGTACTGTTTAACTAAGCCTATAATATTAACAAGTGTATAAGCTTGTCCTTCATATTTCGATGCAATGTATTGCCCCATGTCCTGTAACCACCTCCGTATGGAGGCTTGCACTATGTATGAAATAAAAAAGAATAATTACCCGCAGTGGTTGTCCAGTGGCTAAGGGGTTGCACTGCTGAGTTCGAGGTCGCCGGTACAATCCTCGCCGAGGCGGACGATTTCCGAAGTAGGGTGGAATGCAAGAACGGCCACGCATGCCGTCACGTGGGTGCGCGATGAAGAACCCCACCGCGTTGTAATATACTCCGAAGGACGCTCGCTACGGCGCGACTCATAATAATATCGTAGATTTGGCTGGTAAAATGGCGGAATTGAATTAAAAAAAATACTCCGTAACGGACACCAACATAATTTAGTCGAATACCTGAGGAATTCTCTGAAAACGGATGTACTCTGGGGCCCTGTAACGTAAAACTATTCCAATACGTTTTTATTGCAATCTCCTGACGTCAAATTTGCGTAACCGCCGACGCAAGCATGGGGCGGTCACCCGCAGGGTTGCCTGAACAGACCAATCTAACGCTATCCTCGTTCATAGGAGGTCACTTTTGCTTGATCGAAAAACGAATAACATTGGCTACACTGAGCAGCTTGTGTTATCTAATTGGCTCACAAGAGGCGAGGAGCACGCTCAAGTGGAGAGGGATTCGATGGGGCCGAGACACTGCACTGAAAATCGATAACGTGATGAAGTGGGTGGTACCGGCGTCTTCGATTGGTCCGTTTTTCCTTACTTAGCTTGCGGTGGCTCGTCGACAATCGCGGCGGCATGCAACGGAAGCTAAAGAATAACGCTGAAACGGATCCTCAGCAATGAAGAATTGGCAGACAAAGGTATTTAACGTGCCGAAAGTGCTTGAAAACGTTATACGGCCACGCAAAAGCTTTATTACACGCAAATAAATCCATGCTCTGAGACAGGTGCGAGTAGCCAGTGACTGAGCCGTTGGCGGCAGCCATCTTTTATTCCTTTCGGAACGGGGCAGCCTGCTGCTATTCAGAAGGAAATTTAGTTTTGTTCGGCATATTAATGAATCTTTATCGCGTACACGTCACTTTGACGCAGTGAGTTGTTGCGGTTTCGTGACGTCGTGTGAGAGGCAGGTGAAGTAGGCGCAGTCCGAAAATTTTTGACCAATAGCCGAGGGCTAAGGGCGAAGAGGCGTCGAATCAGAAATAACTATTTTTCTTTCGTTCGGTCAAATTATGCTTAATCCGTGTGCACAGGTTATATCAGACAAGGAGCTATCGGGATTTTCGTGATATCGCGTGACAGATATGTGAAATGGGGGTGGTCCAAAAACGTTTTTGACCACTCGCGGAGGGCTGATTGCAGAAGTGGAATAGAAAAGTTTGGAATAGTTTTACATTATAGCGCCCCTGCTGTGGTTGCACAGCAAAGCTTTTGCTTCTCATTTTATGACGTGCTCGTCGGGGCACTCAAATCATCATGCAGTAAAACAGCCAAGACTAAAATGATGGCGTGCACGCATCCCTAAGCATTGTCATCTCTGACGTCAATATGTTGCGAGAGTTTTGCTCCGACGGTTTTGTAAACGTTAATTACCGGCAAATGTACACTGTGGGTATTCTGCACGCAATCCTTTATAAGCAATAACTTCGCTTTTATTAGCAATTTCCTAGAAAACTCGGAATTTCAAGATGATCAAGATGTATTAGAACTACGTTTAGTGAAGCAAAACGGGACCCTCCCTGTGTAAGAATAAATAAATAAATAAATATACCACTAAATAATATGTTCTATCATATGCCATGCCCTTCTAAAGCAGGTATAATTAAAGTGCACTATTCTCAACAGTCGTCATACCTCAATGGTCGATGAGTATTAGGAACAGCTTCGACTCCGTTTGTGTTGAAAGCTTCAACAACAACAAGAAAAAAAGGCTGAGCATCCATCCACTCTGTGAAGAAGGATTACCAGCGAGGCTGTGTACGTCGCCCCTTAATTAAGGGGAGGCATTAACTCGTGGCCAACTCCGACGCGGCCTATTCAAATACATGTAAAACGCAAACGCGCTTTTCTGAGATAACCCCTGGTTCCATTTTAATGAAATTTGCTTCATTTCAGAGAGAAAGTTCAATTATTGTGACTATTGTAAGCGGAATTTCGATTCAGGCGCTGCATTTTATTGAAAGAATTTTCAGACATTCGAAAGTTCGAAAAAAAGAATAGATGCATGAAGTTTACAAATTAATAGCGCTCCTTCAAGAACAGGTATCGCGGTTCTGTAAACGGAATTCATTAGATAACCTAAATCGGACAAACTCGGTATGTCACTTTCTATATTACGGGAATTTGTTGCGTTGTTTACATGGGTTGTGCAAAAGCTGTATTTACACTTTACTAAAGTTCTTGAGATTCATGTGTAACATATCAAGTTTGTCGGCTTTAGATGTACTATCAGATGCAATTCACAGAATTCTGATATCATCTTTTATTGATTAGTTACGGATTCATAAACCTTATAGTCTCGCTTACCGAATATTTGCGATTATTGTCAATATTTAATAAAAAGTTGACGACCTAAATAAATAACTTGATGTTAAGTTTTTCTTTTAAAACTAACAAACCGTCGTCAAGTTTGGTGCAGTGGTAACTGAGAAAAACTAATTCTGCTTTTACATGTATTTCGGACAGCAGCAGCCGTGCTAAAGCTTCTTTTTAATGGCGTCGCAGGTAAACCTCACCTGGTACATAAGAAGCCGATCAATGAAATAGCGGTAAGAGGGAAAATAGAGGAATTCCAGATCAAGCTACAGAACACGTATTCGGCTTTAACTCAGGAAGAGGACCTTAGTGTTGAAGCAATGAACGACAATCTTGTGGGCATCATTAAGGAGTGTGCAATAGAAGTCGGTGGTAACTCCGTTAGACAGGATACCAGTAAGCTATCGCAGGAGACGAAAGATCTGATCAAGTAACGCCAATGTATGAAAGCCTCTAACCCTACAGCTAGAATAGAACTGGCAGAAGTTTCCAAGTTAATCAACAAGCGTAAGACAGCTGACATAAGGAAGTATAATATGGATAGAATTGAACATGCTCTCAGGAACGGAGGAAGCCTAAAAGCAATGAAGAAGAAACTAGGAATTGGCAAGAATCAGATTCATGCGTTAAGAGGCAAAGCCGGTAATATCATTACTAATATGGATGAGATAGTTCAAGTGGCTGAGGAGTTCTATAGAGGTTTATACAGTACCAGTGGCACCCACGACGATAATGGAAGAGAGAATAGTCTAGAGGAATTCGAAATCCCACAGGTAAAGCCGGAAGAAGTAAAGAAAGCCTTGGAAGCTATGCAAAGGGGGAAGGCAGCTGGGGAGGATCAGGTAACAGCTGATTTGTTGAAGGATGGTGGGCAGATTGTTCTAGAGAAACTGGCCACGCTGTATACGCAATGCCTCATGACTTCGAGCATACCGGAATCTTGGAAAAACGCTAACATAATCCTAATCCATAAGAAAGGGGACGCCAAAGACTTGAAAAATTATAGACCGATCAGCTTACTGTCCGTTGCCTACAAAGTATTTACTAAGGTAATTGCAAATAGAATCAGGAACAGCTTAGACTTCCGTCAACCAAAGGACCAGGTACGATTCCGTAAAGGCTACTCAACAATAGACCATATTCACACTATCAATCAGGCGATAGAAAAATGTGCGGAATATAACCAACCTATATATATTGGTTTCATTGATTACGAGAAAGCATTTGATTCAGTCTATACCTCAGCAGTCATGGAGGCGTTGCGGAATGAGGGTGTAGACGAGCCGTATGTAAAAATATTGAAAGATATTTATAGCGGCTCCACAGCCACCGTAGTCCTCCATAAGGAAGCAACAAAATCCCAATAAAGAAAGGCGTCAGGCAGGGAGATACGATCTCTCCAATGCTATTCACAGCGTGTTTACAGGTGGTATTCAGAGACCTGGATTGGGAAGAATTGGGGATAAGGGTTAATGGAGAATACCTTAGTAACTTGCGATTCGCTGATGATATTGCCTTGCTTAGTAACTCAGGGGACCAACTGCAATGCATGCTCACTGACCTGGAGAGGCAAAGCCGGAAGGTGGGTCTAAATATTAATCTGCAGAAAACTAAAGTAATGTTTAACAGTATCGGAAGAGAACAGCAGCTTACGATAGGTAGTGAGGCACTGGAAGTGGTAAGGGAATACATCCACTTAGGACAAGCAGTGACTGCGGATACGGATCATGAGACTGAAATAATCATAATAATAAGAATGGGCTGGGGTGTGTTTGGCAGGCATTCTCAGATCATGAACAGCAGGTTACCATTATCCCTCAAGAGAAAAATTTATAACAGTTGTGTCTTAGCAGTACTGACGTACGGCGCAGATACCTGGAAGCTTACGAAAAGGGATAAGAAAAGAGCAGATTGGGTGAGGGAACAAACGCGAGTTATTGATATCTTAGTTGAAATCAAGAAAAAGAAATGGGCATGGGCAGGACACGTAATAAGGAGGGAAGATAAGCGATGGTCATTAATAGTTACGGAATGGATTCAAGGGAAGGGAAGCGTAGCAGAGGGCGGCAGAAAGTTAGGTGGGCGGATGAGATTAAGAAGTTTGCAGGGACAACATGGCCACAATTAGTACACGACCGCGGTATCTGGAAAAGTATGGGAGAGGCCTTTGCCCTGCAGTGGGTGTAACCAGGCTGCTGCTGCTGCTGCTGCTGCTGATGATGATGATGATGTAAACCTACGTCATGGGGCGCCCCGGCATTGCACCATCTTCGGGATCGGTCCACGTATGGGGAGTTTTTTGTCTACACATGGACACAATTCTGGGGGAACTAGCCTTAAACAGCTTCGGTGTAATTCGCTGTAAAATTGGTTACGTCTTCTTATTTTTCAATAATTAAGGACGACGACGAATGCAGGAGCAGTGCCACGAGCTCGTTCGCGCGATAGCGCCCACGGACGCCAACGAGCCAGCTGTGGAAGAAGACGATGGCGCTGGAGCCAATCCGGATGAGGATAGTTTTGCGTGAACACACAGACACGACCCTGGGGGAACGAGCGCTTAACAGCTTCGCTGTAAAAAATCTTAGTACACCTAAGCACTTGTTATGAGTTTGAATGCGAAAGCATTAATGTACAACTGAACGCCGCTGAGCGGTGCTTCGAGTTATGAGCGCGATAAGACACTTGGCCAACGCCTCCTAGATGGCACAAGGCCGGTGTAATATGACACGTGACGTAATGCAACGTTGCCCCCGTGCTATGGAATCTAATGGGGACACCCTCGAGTATGTGACGGTGATGTTGATGTCATTGCATTCTTCACGCCGGGTTTGGCAACCATGATCTCAT
Source organism: Dermacentor variabilis (assembly GCF_050947875.1). NCBI lineage: Eukaryota > Metazoa > Arthropoda > Arachnida > Ixodida > Ixodidae > Dermacentor > Dermacentor variabilis. The sequence continues at coordinate 12,089,371 of NW_027460313.1, forward strand.
AAATCAAAGTGCGAAGGCCACCGAACCGCACGTTTAGCCCAGTGGGCAACACAGGCGTCTTCCGAACGTGGGTTACTGCATTCGAAACTCACTACCGCCAATGTCTTTCCTTTCTAGTCTATTCTGTTTTCTTTTTTTTTTTATTTCTTCATAGCGATTGCCGAGGTGAAGCTAGAACACAGGCGAGAGCTTGCGCGGCCTAGGAACGCGCTGATAACACAGTCTTCGGAGAGGAGAGCGAGGTCGACGTGATAGGCGGTGACGCCCTCTCCCTTTCGCCCGCACTTTTCCGTCGACTCGCGCCTTCCTGTAGCCTTCCTGTAGGGCTGGCTGCCACTCCGACTTCATCTCGTAGCACCCACTTCCTAACACTTAGTCCCATCCTCTAGACATCATCAGCCTCCACATCCTATACGGATTATCGGAAGCAAAAGTAATGGTTTTTGTGCCTCGGATTATAACGTGCTTTGACAAAAGGGACCGATACTTGTTTCCATTCCTGGTTCTCGGAATCATACACGCTGAAGGATTTGGCCAGAATGCACGGAAATCAACTCTTCGTGGCCCGTGTCGTCTGTCCTCCTCATTTAAGTCATGTTATCGCACTGTCTGCCATAGTATGTCGCCCTGTCAACAGACTCGGCAAACAACCGTGTTCAAGCTATCCAGCTTGTCCACCAGGGCAGTTACACTGCCGGTATTCATCACTGGTGTACGTAGGGACCATAAAATGAATCTGTCCGCGACCACCTACACGGTGACATATATATTTATAGGCTGCCTCTCTTCGCCAGCGAAGCAAACTGGGTTCACACAACGGAGCAAATTCATCGGGCGAGCATCACATGACTGAGCCGCAATGAACTACTCCGCCAGCAGCTTATCTGCTTCGTACTTGTGTGCGCAGTGATTGCGCAACACTGAGTCACCTAATGCTCGTCCGCACAATTTGGTCCGTCACGTGAATGCAGCTTGAGTGTGTGCGTGCAAGCGGAAACGCAGCGCCAAAAAAAAAATAAATAAAAGAGAGAAAACAGAGGATGTGTGCCACGGAAGCTCACTGGTTTCTTCGATCGATTGCCAGTGCTGCCTTCAGCATTCTTGTCGTTTTCAACGGGAGTCTTTCCCACATGCTTAATTTTCCTGCACTAAATGGAAAACGAACGCGTTAAACCATGGTTTAATATGGGAGAGTATTTCAGCAGTATTGGAAGACTCTAAGCAAGTAAGTCGCGCAAAACACGAAGGAAAATGTTGCGAGCTCATCCGCTTCATAGTGCATTGCTTGGCACCTGCAACACACGGTCAGGGTTGTCCGCACTCTCGCAGATCGTAACGGAGCAAAAGGGTTCGATCTCTGAGGCCACGTGCTGCCCATCTGCCACTAGCGAGACCCGCGCCTTGCGTTCCTCGCGAGAGAAAGACAAGCCGCTTGAAAATTGTTGCGAACTGTAGTAACACGGGACATTGCTAGTTAATGAAAAGCATGAGCGTCTGGTTTACCAGCGAAAGAAATATCGATAAACTTTGACTTATTATAGGCTACCATCAACCTGTGTACTGAATCATCGGTAACCGTCCTTCGTAACTGCTGCCGCATTCTTCACCCTTGACAGTAGCATTGGGCAGCTGCGAAGCAGTGAAAAAGTTTACTCCGATGAAGCGTGTTACTGATTAAGAATGGCCACTAGTCAAAAGAAGCCTTTCCAGCCCAGAGAGCGATGGCCTTGCGCTGCCGTCTGGTTTTCTACCACAAGGATTCAGAGGTGGCCTGCAATGGTATGGTTCAAGCCCTTACATGATGTTCTGAGGGCAGCAAGATAAGGATGGTGACCAAGATAGGAATGCCTTGAAGATGTTTTGCTATCGAGAGGAAAGCACGGCGCAAGTGGTGTTCCGATCCAAGCGTCCCTTCCCAACTTTGCAGCCCGCTCCGCCTATGCGTGGTCAACGGTGGGGACGGTGGCTCTGCTGTTGGGCGCGTCCTGCTGGTGTCACGCGATCCTCCGAGATGGTGCTGACGACAGCGCCCATTGTTCCTCTCCTCTCTAAGCCATCGCCCCGCTAGCATCCATCAAAGGTGATACATACAATCAGATTTTCGAGTAAATATTCTAGAAAGATATAAAAGCCTTTGCAATTAGGCATAACATCAGCACTACCCACGAGCAGGCGAACTGCTAAAGCTGATCTTGCTCTCACCCAGAGAACCAAGAATTCCACTACAGTCGAATTGCAGTCGTAATATTTATCGATATAAATCAACTGACACGGTTTGTTATGACATTCTTGTAGAGAAAGTTCCCAGGTGTAGGTTTATTGACGAATCTTTCGATATAATTACGCTTGGCCTTTCAAATAGACGCTAAGGTGTTACAATGAGAGACTTCACTTCGTCACCACTACATACACAGAAATAAGTATACCACAGGGCACTGTTCCACGGTGTGTCCTTTTCAGTTTTTATATGTAAATTATTTCCGCATCCCTTCGCCTAGAGTATAGCATAGTTACAAACAGTACATGGTACAAGCACAGCAAATGTGTGCCCAAGTCAATATTTTCCGTCGAATTTCGATGGGGGCGAAATGCGAAAACACCCGTGTACTTAGATTTAAGTGCACGTTAAAGATCCCCAGGTGGTCGAAATTTCCGGAGTCCTCCACTACGGCGTGCCTCATAATCAGAAAGTGGTTTCGGCACGTAAAACCCCATAATTTAATTTTAAATTTAATTTTAATAGTTTCCGTATCGCGGAAACTGTACAACGTAGGGGAGTTGCTAGCGGCGCCAGCTCACTGTATTTAGCTATGGCCGCTCATTCAACAGCATGCACTTCTTCGGTCGTGCTATTGTGCGTGGCCGACCACATGTGAATTCAGCTGAATCATTTTCCATGTAAGCCACAAGGAAAAAAAAGAACAAAGTCAGTTGAGGCAGTTTTCACGTTTCGTTATGCCTATGAAAATATTGTTTGGAAATGTAATCACAACCTTGCCCAAGAACAACAGAATTTTGAGTAGCAGCTGATGTAGGCTACGCTGTTTCAGCGAAACAGTTGAAGAGTGACTGAGAGCACCTAAGGAATTTCTACGTATAAGTGCGAAGACAAATTTACTGTAAATGACCTGCATTTATTTATTTACTTATTCATCCATTCAAAACGCCGCAAACACTCTATCGACTTTTTTCTATAGACTGCGAATAGACAAAAAGAAATAGAAATCTTATCGACTTTCGTCTATAGCAAGTCTATAGACAAATAATAGCGAAAATAGAGACTGTACTGACTTTCGTGTATAGGTAGTCTAAAGAGCGGAAGTCGACACACCTTGTCAACTTTTTTCTATCGACCGTCTATAGACTACGAATAGACAAAAATAATTAGAAATGTTATCAACATTCGTCTATAGGAACTCTATAGACAAATAATAGCGAAAAATAGAGGCTGTATCGACTTTTATCTATAGGTAGTCTATAGAGGGGAAGTAGACAAAAAGAGAAACACCTTATCGATTTTTTTCTATTGACTGTCTATAGAATGCGAATACACAAAAAGAAATAGAAACTTTATCAACTTTTGTCTATAGACAGTCTTTAGACTTTGTATCAGCAAAATTCTAAATCTATAGCAAGGCAAAGTCGTCTACAAAAAGTCTATAGACTTTCTGTAGACAGTCTAAAGTCATTTTTGTAAATGCAATGATTGGCGAACTGTCTTATTCGCGACGACTTGCAGTTAGGCAAATCTATAATATATACTAGAAAAACTAAAGCACCAATCACGCTCCGTTGTGGAACGCTGGACGCAACTGGAATAAAGAAGGAGTTGTGGTGTTCATGGTGCAGGTGTTCCTGTTCAAACTTGATTATTTCGTTAGGAAATATTGGCTTGCCGTCGCCCGACTGCCCCGGAACTTATAATTTCATACCCGCCTCTGTACTGCGCTTGCGGAAAAATCGGTGAATTTGCTCGGTCCAATTTCGCTGATATTGGCCTGCGCACTTCGACCCTCGTCACCGTGCTCGAGCGAGATTGTAATCCAACGAACAGTTCTTTTTATATATTTTTAAAATAAATGTATGACCCACAGGTGGGTCGTTGATTGACATTTCACCCTCGCAGTGCCCCGACCTGCCAGCGTGCTGCCCTTCGGCGCGACGCTGCGGTGGCTGCTCGATGCCGGAGAATCGCACGCAGCAGCACCGCCGCGAGCAGCGCGCACTTCGCCACCTGCATCGCCTGCTGCAGCTGCTGCGCCTCCAGCGATCCAGTGTTGCCGAACGTGGTCACGTGGCCTACTCGTTCTGTAGATAGAGTACGCGTGCGTGGCCGCCACGTCTATTCTAACGCTTTTCCTTTCGTGATTCTTCAGTTTTAGTTCTTGTAGTTCTTTATTGTATCAATAAATATGGTTTTGATTGTCTACTCGCGTGACGTCTATGCTAATACGCTGTCGTTATGCGAGAAGAGCTGAGTTCAAGCTGTGCCGAAGTCTATCCCGTCCTATATCCTAACTATCAACACTCGCGAAAAGTGAGCACAACTACTGAACTGATTACGGTGTGTTTCGCGGTCGTGTACATGTACTGCGGCGTTTCAGTAGTTTTAGTGCTCAAATGTGTCAAACGGTGTTTTGTTAGGAAAGTAAGAGATGGAGCAACACAGCAGTTCTAGCGCAACTTTGACGGTGTCCATCAGGAAACCGGTACCACCCTTAGAATTCGATCAAAATGAATATGCCTTTCAAGAATGCCGGCAATAATTCTTAAACTACAATATGTGCCGTATAAAGCAGTCCGTTCAAAACTTCGTTAGAGATTTTTTTTAGTGAGTCAGTTATGGAATTTGATTTCTCGTGCACATATCAGCCTCTTCGATTATTCCAGTTGAAGGATTGGAATTACGTTAAAATGGCGCAGGCAACTTTTTAAAAAGACTGTATAGTCTAAAACATAAACCTGCCATAACGCGCCCAAACCGCTGCAGTTTCTAAGTGAGTCCATTAAGCTTTCGCACTTTTGACATGCGTGCAGAGAGAGAGAGAGATAAAACTTTGTTATGTCCTTGATGGGGTTCAGGGGGGGCGGAGGTCGGGAGACTAACCCCCAATCCCCCCCTTCCTCTGACGGCGGCCAGTCCTTGATTTCTGGCGGCGTCTTAGGCCGAGAATAGACTGGCCTATCACGAGGCATGCTTTTCATTTGCGCTTCTGCGTTCCCTAGATGCCAATGTGTGAATGCTATATTATGCGTCAGCTCGGATGTGTAATAAAAGCAAGCCCGTTGTGGGGTACGTCACGTGTTATGTGAATGTGATGAAACGCTGACATCTGTGGGAAGCATCATCTGAGTGGAAAGCGACGCCCCGTAACGCGGTCAAGCGAAGGTAAAGTCACTGCCATCGGGTACCGTGACAGCAAGGTGCATACGCGAACGTCGGTAAACAATCGTAAGCGCAAAATGTGTTGCGCAGAGGAATGGTTCCGCAAGGAGATTTACTCGTAGTTAAACAGGGTGCCGCTAAAAGTGCAAAAAACAAATCCCTAGCTCGTGACTGAAGCGAAATGAAAGCGTCGCTTGATGATAGCAATAGGTGACGGAAAAATCTTGTAATTTTCGGCCCACCCAACAGCGCGACCGAAAGTTGGACTAACTCTGGAAATAAAGACCTGACCTCTTTCCAGAAGCAATGATGCGAATCTATTCCTCCATACAGAATGGAGCATGCGCACAGGGCAGGAAAGTTCGGCGGAAATAACAATGGACCAGTTATTATGGCATTAATAATTGCGAAGATTAGCAACGCTTGTTGTGTCTGAAGGCGGAAGTTGAAAGGGTCACAATAAGTGATACGCGAAGATTTCACCCCGTGTGTTCGGCATGCACAATCACAGCTGCTGCAGCACAGAAGGAACGGCGGGGGGGGGGGGGGGTCATTTTAGCTTCGCTATGATAAGATGCATGGGTAATCATAGCATGAGAAGCCAAGTAACAATTACACCAACGAAAACATAGGGAAAATTGCTTGTACTCACTAATTCAATTAGAGAAATGATAAATCAATGGAAATGAAAGTGGGTGAAAAAACAACTTCCCAAAGGTGGGCAACGATCCCACGTCTTCGCATTATGCGCGCCATGCTCTACCATTTGAGCTACCGTGGCGCCGTTTGCCCATCTACTTTGTTGGCTGTTTAAGTTTTACTACTAGAACTAATCCTGGGAGTGTCAGCCAGCGTCACCACTCGCAAACATTGGCGGCGGATGTGGCACATCCTTTCTCCCGCAGGAGTCACGAGCCCGTGTGCTTTTTTGGTTGAAGGCAACTGGTCAATAACCCCACATATGCTACCTTAAGGCATCAATGTTGCCGGATTCGGGAGCCTTGTTGTGTTGTAAACGAGCATTATTAATTATTAATTTATCATTTCTTTAGCTCAATTAGTGAGTACAAGTAACTTGCCCTATACTTTCCTTGCTGTCATTGTTTGTTGGCTGCTTATGACGTGATTATTAAAAATCGGGTCCCTTGGTTAGCCCCCCCCCCCCCCTTCCTCACCCGCCGTGGTTGATCAGTGGCTATGGTGTTAGGCTGCAGAGCACGAGGTCCGGCGATCGTATCCCGGCCACGGCGACCGCATTTCGATGGGGGCGAAAATACCCGTGCACTTAGATTTAGGTGTGCGTTAAACAAGCCTAGGGGGTCGAAATTTCCGGAGTTTGCCCACTGCGGCGTGCCTCATAATCAGAAAATGGTTTTGGCACGTAAAACCCCATATTTAATTTTTTTTAAAGATACCACTAAACTTGCCTTGTGTCTGTCAGGGGTAGTGTAGCCTATTCCTGTGTTCACGCGTAAACCAGTAAACCAGTCATGTATTACGAAACAGCACTACTTGTTCCTTTTAACAAAATGTAACTTAAACGAAGCCCACGTATAAACTTCATCAAAAACATAATAGAAAGTGCGATACTTATTTAACGTTTTAGGCAATAGATATTCTAGGCTCTTTTCACCGTAATTTTTTCTTACATGCGCAAATACCCATTTATTTGTCTCGTAGAAATGCATTGATACATGCGTGTCATTTTAGAGAGCGCCTTGATATGCTCAGAGACACTGGACAGTGAAAATCTGAAGGAATATAATAATCTGTATTGAAGAGAAATGCCCACACGCAGAACAATGCATTGAAGAAAAAGGATATATGGCATGAATTCTGTAACCCCCCCCCCCCCCCGGCTATCTTTGTTGCAGACCTAGAAGCATACTAATGTTGGATTTTGATGTGGTGGCCCATACCAAGGGAGGCATTTTGTAAGTGTCCACCTATAGTGAACGCGTCCGTTCCGTCTGGTATTGAAGTGGTGATTTGGTGGGGGTTCCCGTCTCCTTGTCTCCCTAACCCATCCTATCAGAGCTTCAGCAGCCGACGAAATGAAGATGTCCACTAGGTGGGCATTCATAAAAGGGAAAAAGAATGAGGTATCTAATTGAGATCACATTGGAATATCGCATGGCATATGATGAGTTTAAGCTTAGGTTGGAATTCATGGCCACATTTTGACCAGAAAGCTACAGCGCCTGACAGCTTTGACCTACGACACTGACCCTGCCGAACTCAGGACGAGGCTTCTCTTTAAGGCTTACTCAGAACATTGCCATTGTACTCCAGTGACCATTAAGCAATCAGTGATTTCCATGAATATAATGCAGTAGAATAGCACAATTGCAATAAAATAATCGTATCAACAGAATCGTTTAGTGTCAGTTATGGGTGTAAGGGTGGCGAAGGAGCCTTATTCCGAATTAAAGCTTTTTTTTTATTTTGTTGAATAAGGTAATTAGGAGCCAGTTTTTCCAAGTTGTCTATTTTGCTTCACACAGGGTGCGTTGCATCTATGCACATGGACCGCGCGCGCTTTGAAACCCGACGTAGGCTCATTAGCGAATGGTCCTGGCCCGGGTCCGCGGCTTCGAGCCCGAGCCCGCAGCAAGCCCACCCAAAAACGTATTAACCAGGCCTGGCCCGGACTTTCGGGTCGGCCCGGGCCCGTGCAGTTCTCAAAACTGCACCAGAGTGTCTAAGCGACGCCCCGTGCGCCACAGCATGTGCATCTCAAAGCCGGGCGGCGTTGAAGTCGCCCTGCAACTCGGTTCGCGCGAGAGCACAGCCCTTGAGAAATTCCGAGCACCGACCACGGGCTAAAGAGCCAACAACGCTTCTTGTTTGAAAATGTTGGTGATACTTACAACGACAGCAAGCGAGAAGTGCGATAAAATTTATACGATAAGACAAAGGACAATGTCTGGCTATTTGACGACTTAGCAGGCTGTCCGAACATAAATGCACGAAGGTGGCAAATATTCTCAACAAAATGTGGCATATGTCTGTTGCAAGAGAAGACTAAGCCCACTTTAATATGACAATGTCAAGATGCAATGATCTACCAGAATCGCAATGCAACGCCCAGCCTGAGCCGTAGGGAATGTCGACATTGAAAAAGCGAAGGGGTTGGAAGCTGATAGGGGCGTTATCTGGTCAGCCGTCGAGATAAGCAATACACGTTGTGAGTATTTGTGGGGAAAAAAAGAAATAGAGAGAGGGAAAACGCGTGGCGGTGTTGTTACAGGCACAGTTGTAACTTTTGAACATCTGACACAGCTGGGCAAAATATCAGGTGGTAGTAGATATTGTAAAGCTTTATGATGATTCGCTCATTCAGGCTATGCCGCCATTCGTCGCCCGCCGTTTAAATGGGGATACCAATAAAAATAATATCGATGGGTGAGTGCTTCTTGAAGTGAATGTAAACGTTGGCGCGTAACATCATTGGGCGGATAATTTATCGGATACGGATGATGGTGCATATGGTTTCTAGTAATCATCAAAAGCTGTTAAACGCCGTGGCCGAAGACCTCATTCACAAATGCCAACGCATCGCACTTTAATGGGTCCATAATCAGCCCCGTGTAAAATTTTGGTTATCCACCGGATTTCGCAGAGTCGTGTCCAAGGAGCGTTAAAATACCGCAGGAATGTTAGTAAAGGTGAGTGCTAGCCTTGATATATCCAAATGATATGTCAGACGTAAATCAATACTGCGAGAAAGCGACTACATTTAACGCAGCAGACACTCCCTTTCCTCACCTCGCTTACAGCCCCCACAAGGCAACATCAGCGGCTTCCTATGGGAGGGCACAGCTTACCGCTGTAGTTGAAAAAGGAAACTGCATTATCCTTGCGTTCTACTGGTACTAACACGTGGGGCAGAAATTTGTGAGTTTAACAAAGAAGCTCGAGACCAAGTTAAGAACTGCGGCGAGAGAGCCATGGAAGGAAAACTGTTAAGCGTAACGTTAAGAAACAGAAAAAAAGCGGTGTGGTTGAGAGAACAAGCGGGGATAGGCGACATTCGAGATGACATCTAGAGAAAGAAATGGAGCTCGGCAGGCCAAGTAATGCGTAGGGTAGATAACCGGTGGACCATTAGAGTTACAGAATGGGTATAGTGAAGGGGAGCGCAGTCAAGGACGGCTGGAAACTAGTTGGGATGATGAAATAAGGAAATTCGCAGACGCAAGTGAGAATCAGCTGGTGCAAGAGTGGGGCAACAGATCGCAGGAAGAGGCCTCCGTCCTGGCAGTTGACATAAGACTAGGCTGCTGCTGGCGATGTTAATGATGGGAGGACAGCCATTTTGGTTGGCCTGCAGACGACCATGTTATAGGCAAGTAACTTTTGTCCGTGGCTGCGACATTGGCATGCCATCTGCTCGTGCTGAAACCCTTCTCTTTTTTCTTCTTTCTTTTCTCTTTTTTACTGGTTGGCTCGGAATTCTTCGGTTTCCATCACCCTGTGCACTTTCAGAATCGCAGCCGTCTTCCCGTGGAGTTTCCATCGTGCGCGCAGTTTCTTTTGCGTGTTGTTTTTCTATTGAGTGCGAGCGGTGGGGTGGTGGCCGCCTTCCCTGTCGCAGTGTCCCGACCCTGCAGCGCCGCTTCCCTGCTCGACGCTGGAGGACCGCACGCAGCCACGCGGCCATGTGGCTTGCGTCGGGGAACTGCAGCGGCCGAGTCTCGACGACGCGGCCGCGCACAGCGCACAGCGACGCGAGGAGAACGCGCTGTCGTGGCACGGCCGCGCTTGTTTGCCTCGGTGATGTCGCTTTCCTGTGCCGTCACTCCTGGCGGCTCAAGTTCGTGCGCTTTTTTTAACTATTGTATTACATTTTTAATTAAATGAGGATTTCGTTGTCGGTGGTGGTTGCGTCTACACCTGGCCACCCTCGTTGAGCGACACGAGGTGGTTCTAAGCTGTGCCCAAGGGAGTTTTATCCTATCTCGACCGCCTTGATAGGTTAGGGACAGTAAAGAAGGATAACTTTACATATTCACTTGGCACAACTTGGAAGTTATTACGAGTGCTTATACAACACTCGTAATCCTGAGCGCTGGAATATACACTGTTGCCGCATAAACAGGCGCTTCGACACCGGCATTCCGCACTGCTAAATTATTTCTTTCGTAGCCATGACATTGGATATTGCTTCCACTTCTTTGAAACTCTTACACCATATATTGTTCTTATGACTGACAGTTTCAGCCCCTGCTCAAACATTGCTGTTTGTCCTTGCATTGCTTTATTAGAATGCGTCTTGCTAGTATATTGCTAGTATGTGTATACTAGCACATCGCCCAACGTCGGATTTACTCCTTTGCATCCGGCTTCCTTCATTTTGCCATCATCTGAATGAAGAATAAACCGGTTGTACGTTCTCTAAGTATAGGTAATGTGTATAAACGATACGATTTTGTTATTATACGTGCAGTGTCATTAGGCTGTTATCTCCCATTAATCTATAACGCAAGTTTTCCGTATATGATTTGATGCCCTCATACATGCGTGCATTATTGGTCATTAGATGCTTATCCTAAGCATGTGTTTCGATGTCAATCTGTTCATTGCTGCCAAAGAAGGGGGCGGCCGCCTGCTCGGTAGTTTTCATGGGGCTGCTCCCTCCTTGGGAAAAAAATAAAGGTGAATTGGGCTGAAATCAATATAAACAATCTCTCAAAAATTATGAGGACACTGCACCGAGTGTATTGTCTCGCGACCACATATATGAAGCTCGATGGCTCCCTACATGGCATCGACTGACGTTAGATTTATAGCCGTCCAAGTGGAAATTAGGTGTATATCTTTTACTTATCTCGCCTGCTATCCCAAGTCACGCAAACAGACGCATTTCACCGCCGTTCTATCCTCTCGTTAAGATAACATTCCATCGTTCTTTTGGAAAACGGCTCAATTCTACAGTGTTGCTCTTTATTTTTAGCGCAATCTAAGAGCGCAGAAAAATATTCGATTGGCGGTTTGGTTTACAGGCTACAGAGCCGGACAATTAAGCGCTGCCCTTCTTGGCAAGCATGTAGGAACGATAATATGCCTGTCACGAATTGGCTTTTGCATTGTGTTTCCGCGTTCGGCGCTGAGATATACAGGGGGGGGGGGGGGGGTACTAGCTAACTTTGGTCAAGGTTTTAAAAAAATGCAGGAGCTCTGTAGGAGGACGCTACAAATGCATGTTATTCGCTGTTGTGTCGAAGAAGTCAGAAGTTTTGTGTTCTACTTAACTGCTTAAATACACAAGATTAAGTGACATCGCAAGTATCTACTTTAACCAAAAGTTCTAATGTGCGAATTGTACAGCGTTCTGGGAGCATCTAATTCAGCAGTTTCTAATTTACTATTTGTTATGTAATTACTTTCGGCATCGGAAAGAAAGGCCGCAAAATATTTTAAAAAGAGCACGTGGCATGAACGTTTGCTCGCGGCGATTTCAGTTCTCTTAAACATGCTACAGATGAAATAATTTGACTCTGGAGCTTGCGCAATTAAACATCTGTTGATTTAGGCAACACGTTTTGGCCAATCATTGAGAAGAGCCGAAATTTCTTAGATTTAGTGAGGTCAAAATGCCGTTGGACATGTGAAGTACAAGGTGTTGCGATTATCATTTGCAACCATCAATATTACATGGTCCTTCATTAAATAAAAATAAACAAATAATCCCCTGGCGCTGGTACCAATATGACAGAAAAAAGAAAATAAAGGATCTGGTTCAATAAACAATGTGGGCCCTTTTATTGAAAATGGTTCAGCCTCATCATGTCAAAGTCCCTACATTTATATCGAAAAAGAATCATGTAGTTGCAAGGGTAACACACATGCACACACACACAAACCCAAAGACGCGCACGCACGCAAAATGCCTGAAATTCCGAAACGCTCGCAGAGTTCAAAGTATTGTTATTTCGCATCAATATCCAATACCCCGTCAAACTTTCTTGTGCGCGAATATCTTATGGCGCCTAAATGTTTGCAATTTCGTTCTTCTGCAGCACTTTGCAGACAGAAAGCTTCTAGCTCAGTTGATAGGTTTTGCTATAATTATTTTCTTCAAGATTACCGCACTTTCCTAAGTGCACGAGCCAGTGTTACCTAAGTGTGGCGCTTATCGCGTCCCTGTATTGAAGACAACGATGACCATTAAGAAAGAACACGGAGACGTCGATGTGCGAAGCTCAGCTCCATTCACGGTTACGAGAGGGCCAGAAGAGGCACACGAGAGCTGTTGGAAGAACACACGCTGAGCCCTTACTAGCCGCTGAAACGCACATTACCGCGACACGCCTGCGTGGTCCCTGCCTGGCCTGTATTGCTTAGTCGTTGCTCCGCGTCAATTCAGTGCCGCCCGTGTGCACGCCGCTTTTCCCTCGTCCTCTTTGCGGCCACGTTTCTCGTAGTGTGCGAGAGATGGCGTTACACGTTCCCCATGAAATGCGCTGCGTGCGCTGCGACAAGAGGCTTGGATTGAGCGGCAACGTCATCTGCTATCAAGAGTGCCTCAGTCGGTACAAGGAGCGCAGGTAGGAAGGCTCCGGAATGCAGGTAATACATGCCATCCGGTAAATGCTCTTGCACAAAAAGGTTGCAAAAAAGCGCGCAGAGCACTTTTCGCGCCCTGTCACTGAGGCGTCGTTAACCAGATATACCATTTGTCGTATGGTAAAGCATATATTTGGACAAACCGAAAGATATTTTGAGGAACGAGCCAGCCAGCACGCAGGTTCACTTAGGTGAGTTTCAGCAGGCCATTTGGCCAGCTATACGTACGACAGCGCCAATTCCATTTTCGTAGCACAAGGTTTTTTCATCGCTCGTAACAAGGACCAGCTGTCAAGAGAAATAATGGAAGCCATGATCAGCGGAGACGTACAAGGGTGACGTCAGCACCCCTTCGATTTCACTCGCAGACGAGGAGAGGCGATATATTCGACAAGCGCTGCGGCATGTTAGGTCAAGACAAGCACCAGCGCTATTGGACTTAGAAGCGGGCCTCTGTTCTCTGTGGCTAACGCCTAATATGAATTGATATGTTCTTTTTTTTGTGCTTTTAACGCTGCCATAAGACGCGCCCTTTACTGCGTCCGACTTTAACATTTTCTTTTAACTGTTGTTGCCACGTTGCTGATTGTCTTCCATTTTTTTTTTTTTCTTTGTTTGTTTCGCGGGGCATCGCTTTCTGTGCCTGCACGTATCGTTACGAGGCAAGCGTTCGATCACTTCTCGTGGTGGTCGGCTTACGTAGAATTTTTGCGCGTCAATTTGCCATTTGTATCTACTCGTCCCTTTTATTTACGGCGCCTTCACACAAAGATTTCAGTTGTTAGCCAGCCGCGTGTCTGACTGCCTTTTCTTTATCCTGCCTAAATTCAGCCTGCACGCTGTGCACATATCATGAACTAGTTCAGATAAAACCCGCGCTGGCGCCCGTGGTATCAGAGTGCCGATAAAATAAAAGCATGTTCGTAAAATACAATTTACCTTCCTTTCATAGGTGGCTTCTGCTGAAGGTGCAAGAACGATAGATAGGAGGAAAGGACAAAGAAGCGGAGCTCGCGATGTTCCACGAGCCGGTCTCCGTGGAGCAGATCCAGAAAAAATTAGAAAAAAAACTAGACAACATAAGACCAATTTCTCTTACTTCCAGCGTTGTCTTATTAGTAGAAACGGTCGTTGACAGCCGTATAACAAATCTTACGCAGGATGACACCCTTTTCAGTCCTTGTCAGGTTTGGTTTCGTCCCGCGCAATCCACATGGTGCGCCCATGGAGATCTAGAGCGCTGCATTGAACTTGCTCGCCGCAAACGAGAGTACGCAGCTTTGGCGAGGCTAGATGTGGCAAAAGCATACGACCTTGTAGTTTATCTTATTCTATTCGATAAGCTTTAGTGCACGAATTTCCCGAATAACCGCTTGGATCTATGAATGAAGTTATGAGAGATAGAGAGTTTTATTGTTATCAACTCGGTTTTCGACGTCTCAACATAAGGAAGCGTGTACCAAAGGGCACCGTTCCTTTCCGCACTTTATTTAACATTTTGCTGATTACAATTACTTGGTCTCCACAAGTACACGCTTATGTGTACGCGGACAATACCGCAATTTTTACATCCACAACTAATGTACACTCCCTACACCAGTCGTTGTAGAATTACTTAGGAATGATTGAGATATGGGGTAGAGTGGATACGTATGTCGTTAAATGTTAGCAAATAAAGTGCGGTACTAGTCTTTCCGCAACCTGCACAGGTGCGTATTTCTCTAAAATATCGCAAAGAAATCATTCCTCAAGTTCACGCAGTGAAGTACCTTGGTGTTATTTATGATGGAAAGCCCTCCTGGCGCAGTCACATTGACCATATTAAAACAAAGGCAGAACGTGCCTTAGCTATGTTGCGTCGACTCAGCCACCGCCGCTGTGGACTACTCAGGGATTCCTTACTGATCGTATATGAGATGTATGTTCGGCCCACATTTGAAAACGGCTGCTTATTAATTTCCGGTGCCGCCGCATAGAACAATAAACCTCTCATACTTTTAGAAACAGAAGCTTTACGCTTATGCTTTGTGCTACCTAGGGTTGTTGCCAACACTGTTTTATATCAGGAAGCTCATATACGTACTCTAGATTGCAGGTGTCGCACGCTTACGTGGTGGGCATTTTTAAAAATTTAGGACTTTTTGAAAAGACGTAAGCAATATTTGTCACTGAATGGTATAAGTTTTCTGAAGTGCCGTGGTCGAGATTATACAGCCCTGAGATAATATTTGTGCAAGCACAGTTACAATAATTGGATGTGTCCATACGTCAAGTTTACCATTCAAATATGATGCCTTACCAGACCTCAAAATTAAATTTGAGAGCATATTTCCAGATCATGCTAAACTATTACCTAGCAGACATTTAATTAATGTATTACAAGACCACACGTACACCAGCCAGCCACTGACAACATAACAGGTGCTGACACTTCTCTGTGCAATGAGAAGGCAGCAGTGCTGATCTTTTCTGAACCCATTCAATGGTCTTACCCTCTTCGCCTTCCCGACTTCCCACCCATATTTCAGGTAGAATTATTAGCGATTGTATGAGCACTGCGAAAGCTTCGCCAAAATTAGCCATTAGCTGTTATTGTTAACGATTGGGGTTCTCTGTTTGCGCAGCAGTTACTGCATCTTCAAGTTCTATTATATTGCGAATATTTTGTTGGATGGCACCTCCTTACTTCAAGCAAGTATGTTTGTTTCGAGTACCGCGAAATCGGGGGTTGCACTTGAATGAAATGGTGATTCACTCACACGAGCATCCCTCAATAACCCTGTCATATCTGTTTTGCCAACATTAGCGTATGTCACCGCGGCTAGGTACAGAAATTTATCTACATCTCCGAATTCTGCAATATCCATGCTAACATCGTCTTATGAATTCCACCATCTTTGTTTCCCATAGAATAATAATTGGAGTCCTTCAACACAACTGGAAGTTTGCTTTAAAAAGTGAGATATGTGCCGCCTCTAAATTTTTGCTTACACAGCTCTGCTGTCGCTGTGTCCCCTCTACATTATTTTTGAAATGCACTTAAATGTGTTGAGCATTTCTTTGTCTCGTGGCGTCGATTTTTTAGACCAAGAAAACTCTTAGAAAATTGATTTCGACAACTTGGGTTAGTGATAACTTCGCCAACCATTCTTTCTTTTGGTGCAATTTCACTGGGATCGAGCCCCAGGGATGCTTTTCCCGCAGTTTACAATTTTATTAGAGAAACAAATATAGTAACTTGGTGATTTTCTACAATTATGAATTATTTCTGTTATTTCAATTCCTACGATAAATTATTTAACGTCAGAATTCTTAGCAGCATATATTCTTTAATTTCTATGTCCCATTTACATACTCCCACGCGCTACTATACAAATTTATTTTGTTTTAATTCTCAACATACTGGTAACCGCCTGCTCCTTGGCCAATCCCCCATATACAGTGGGGATGCGCCAATTCTAAGAAACGATACAAGACGAGATGACGGCTCCTTTGGTGACAACTACTCCTTGTCTCAATCTACGACGTCAGCCCATACGTAATCGGCGACTCGAAATCATCCACTGTCCTTCACCCCTCTTATTCCGACGTTGGGCCATCGTCCGACCATCGTCCGACCAGGCATCGACCGACCACCTTCGTGTCCGGGCTCCACAAGGGCTGCAGCTGGTCTTGCCACGTCTTCCGGCGCAAGTGCCACCGTGACGTCATCTCGGGCATGCTCTCTCGGATCAGCGGGAGCATCGCCTGGCTTGCGGCTACGACCTGCTGAAGATGCGGGGCACGCCGGGCTCGTATGGCTCCGCCGTCCGGACGTATTCCACCTCCCACCGTGCTTCAGGCTCCGGTGCGTACGGCTGCGCCCCTGCGGACGCCTCGAGCGTCGAGAGGTGGGCCGGCTGTTTCTCGAAACGGCACCGGGGACAGCAGCGGTAGTTGCGAAGAAAACGCCTACGACAGCTCACGTTAAGGACCGACAAAGCGATCAACTGACTTTGTTTCGAAGCGCACGCACTTACAACCACGAAAACGTTCTCTTAACATAGAATTTGACAATGCTTTTCCGAGTAAGGCAAAACACCTGCCTTACCGAATGTAAAGCGCTATTCTGAAAGAGTGTTTAATTAGATCACAAACATTTGTCATAGAGACTGATGCCACACTGAACCAAGAAAAATTCTGGTAATGCCATATTCAGCCCCATTCTCGATTGGTCATTTACGCAGCGGCTTCCAGACTTTGTACCAACTTTTCGTACGTAATTCTCAGCAGTACTCCTGGCCCTTCGTAAGTTAAGCTCAACAATAACCTATGTAGTCATTGTTACTCTTTCTTTATCCTTGTGTACTTCACTGTCAGCACGTAAGGAATCTCAGGTTCTGCGAGTGTTTAAATTCCGAGTACCTCAACGCTTAACTAATATACATCTACTCTGGGTACCTGGGTATATAGATCTAGTTCTAAATGAAACGGCTGATTCATTGAGGAAGGCGTCGATATTTGACCCAGCCATTCACATTCTATCTTCATCGCCCTTGTTCATATCTGCACGATTTCGGATGCCAATGATTCTGCGGGAATTCTCTGTACCAGCTATAACGAATTACTCGCATTTTAAACACTTATCGTCCCCCTGGAAAAGTAATCTATGGCAATCGAGAAAAATTGAAGTAAATGTTAACAATATTACGCGATTGCGAACCATAGAAAGACCACTCCGCCTTCGTGGATTAGATTTCACTCTTCAAGAAGTACTATCTTTGGACTATAACTAAATGGAGCATAATACAATCAAGCCTGAACGGAGCGATCGCACCGGTTCGCAGTGACCGACTGCGCGTCTGCATGCATGTCCGCGCACAATGTTTAGCTTTCGCTGTGAGCTCGTTTTCGCACCGTGCCGTGAGCTTTATGCAGCAGCATATGAGCATTTGACAGTGCACTAGCAACCATTGTTGCATGGATCCTATCAGAACTGTTCAAAAATAATTTCATTATAGAGACTTCAACGCCTACGGCGACTGTGATGCGCCGTCGCAACGATTCAACCTTTTTTTTTTTTGTCTTCTAAATTCTTGGACATTTCAATGCTATTTCTCAAGCTGCGTCGCACTGTATGTTTATCGGTCTTCTCAGCGAGCGATTTCCCTCTGCTTGTTTTTCCTGATCCAGTGTATTGATGCAGTACGCAAACATGACCATATACCATGCCGTTTTTTTAAATGTGGGTTTTACCGCTCCCTTTTCGTTCCAGTGAACTTGCCAGTATCTAGCATCAACAAGTACATAGACCAAGCCGTCATGACATTAGGGCAGCGGGCTTGGGCGAGCGCGTCAGTGCGCGTTTTCTGCTACTCACCGAAGATCGCAGTCCCCGCGCCGTCGCAGAAATCTTCCTCGCATCTGTGCTTGCTGCATACCCGAGTTGTAGCCGATGGCTGTCTGCCGGTTGTAAGTTTCGCGAGCCAAGCTTCACGCAGCTTCTTGTCCTGTGGCTACGTGTGAATAAGGCTGACACCGGGCTCCGTTGCGTACGTCCGGCACTGCGGCACCGAGCAGTAGCCTACCATGCTGCACACCTCCAAAGGCAGCCGCTACCTATTATAGTACTTTCAAATGTTGTCAAGCAGGCACCCAAGGCGGTAACGCCTCACCACTTATTCAGAATCGCAGCCCAGCTGGACTTTAAGACGCGGCCGCAGTGTCCACGTGATCCCTCATGCCACGTCACGCCGACGGCGCGCCACCATTTTCAGTGGCGGAGCTCGCCCCCAATAGCGCTAGTCCAATATTTAAAGATAGTGCTGGAGATTTAGTAGTGCGAGTGCTCGTTCTTGATCGGCTTGCACTGGTCGATGCTTGGTGCGCGCTTCGCAGTGGACACTTTGGAAAGAATTCGGCAGGGTGAGGGGCGAAGAGCTGAAACGATCGGTTTATGTCTCATCATCACCGTCTTTCAGTATGCATTTATTCCGGTTATTTCGTTCGGCCCTTAGAGACCACTCCTTCCTAACTACGCGGTTTGCATTTCGTATTTGGTTTTGCAAGGGAAGAGACTGTGGCCTCTAAACTCACGGGTCTTAAAGGACAAGCGGGCAACCAAATAGGTATCGTCCATTCTATTTCTCTCGCTCCACAACAGATAGAATATAGAAGGGAGAGAATGGGAGGATGTGAAGGCAAGTGTGCGCGAGGGCTTCAGGTCTTGGGACAAGCGTCGAGCAGGTGAGGAGATTACAATCGACTCTGATGCAATCCTTCCTACGCTCGATACCACTGTTGTGCGGTCCTGTGGTAACTCCACCATTAGCCTCACTCCGAAAGAAACATCGGATTCTCCTACAGCGACGCTGGGATGGCTTAAGGGCTATAGAATTGGAAGCATGGTGCGCAGCAGAAGTGTCGTACGTAAGGATCTTTCAAGGAAGATCTAGACCCTCTCTTCCCTAGTAGGTCCAAGCGATTCACCAGATGGAGTTCTTGAGCTGGCGAGGCCGTTCTATAAGAATTTATGTCGTGAACCAGCTGTCACTCGAGCTGCTCTTCCATTTGTTGCACCAGCTGAGCCGCCGGAAATTTGCGACTCAGCCACAGTTGAGGAAAAACTCTTTTCGGCATTAAAGTCTATGAAGCATAATCGCAGTCCATGATCCGATGGTTTCACAGTCGAATTTTATGTTAATTTCAGGCAACTGTTACGGAAGCCTTTCCTATTGGTGAATGGGCTACTGAGAAAGAGGCTGCCAGCGTCTCAAATAGATGGGCTAATCACTTTCCTTTTTAAGGATGAGTCCAGAAGCACCGATCTAAGACAATGGTGTCCTATCACACTTCTAAACTGCAATTACAAGCTCAAAGCAGAGTGCCTGTACATGTGGCTCACTCCAGTGCTTAATGCTGTTTTGGACCCATATCAGGAAAGTTGCGTTTAAGGTCGTTCCACTCCTTCGTAAAAATGAATGCGGAGTCCTTAATTACGGGGTGCCTCATAATCATGTTATGGTTCTGGCACGTAAAATCGAAGAATTTTGTTGTTAATCACAAAAAAATTGATATAACCACGGCCATGGAGGACAGAGAGAAGATCTCGTGACTAAGTCATAAAACATCGCGCCGAGCAAGTAAATTAGTCTACGCATTTTTTGAAATAAAAGACGATCACACACACAAAAAAATTTCGCTCACACAAGATTTCGCTCACAATTCCAGTCGGTGTTGCATATATAAAACTTTTTCTGACCAGAAAAAAATCTAGCAATTTTTTCATTGACAAGCGGCTTATCTTGAACATTATCCACCGTGCTCTATCATGTTTCGCAAACGTCAAGACTGCCTTACAATATTTTCTGGCAACTGAATCTCATTACCACTTCATATTGCAAAAAATATTGTTTCTTTAGCTTCGCACAGGACAAGTTCTGTTCAGCGCTCTTTCATATTTCCGGATACCACTTGGAAGACATCACTTTGTCAGTGTAGAAATAAAGACATTGTTATAAAAAAGAAACACAGGAGTGCCTGTGAACATTCCATTGCACCTTCATACATTTACCCCCTGCCCCCTCCTTTATTTTTCTCTAGTGTGTTTAGTGCTCCCGCTACGTAGTTATTTGGTAAAGTACGAGCCAACCTGAGCTTCCCAACTTTTTTTTTATATACGCATGGCGCGCTTACAGAGCAAGGTATATCGAAAATGGTGATCTTAGCAAAGGTAATGTCACCTGTAATTTTAGCGCTAATTCTCACTGCTGGACGAACGTCACCTGCAGGAAGAAAGAGTGCCGACTGAGCCGACTGACTTCCAGGGGCGAGCTGTGTCTGGACGGAAGTAAGGAAGTTCAATTAAATTTATCTCGCGAAGGTCAGCATAGCAGCACAACGATGTGAGCCTTTGTTTTGCCCAATAATTTTGCGCGCCCTACCACCAGACGTTCCAGACCGGATTTCGGGTCAATGCTGCTACAGCATGGCAGGCATACACGCACCGCAGCGAGCACTTAGTTTCCTGTGAAATGCATCAAACGTCTTTGATGAGCTGCTTAATGCGCTGGGCAGCAACAAAATTGGGATGTCTGTGGCCAATGGAGCGAAACACGCAGCACGCGCTGGACAGAAAAAAACACAAGGTATTGCAACGCAGACGCAGTAGCTGAAGACCGAATGCCGCAGTTCATCGTCTAAAGAGGCCCGATAAATAATCCGAACGGCAATGATGAGTAACCAACGCTGGAGACGCACCTGTATACACTTGTGACTATATAGCAGAAAACGGGAGTGCACGCTAAGCGTGGCAGCGACTCCACTCGATTTCGCAGGAAATAGCGTCCTGCAAGATTCCGTATGTACTGTTGCGCAAACACGCAGACCCGCATTTTGAAAACTCGAGCAGAGCAGGTGTCCCCCCTCTGACGTCACACGCGAGTGGCTCAAAGATCTGCGGGCTAATAGCGTCGAATTTACGAGCACCGCGACGAAAAAGGAAAGCAGCCGTAGGGGTTCCTGTGACTGGTTGAGGTAACCTGAGCCGATATAACGCGAGAATTCCTTTCGATCGATTGCATTAAGGCGAACGCCTTTCTAGGTTCATGGTGAAGTTTGCGTCAGCAGACCTGACCGCCGGAGTGTCCACCGAAGCGTCATCACGCCATATGAAGACAGAATAAAGAGAGATTGAAGAAATGAAATTCAATAATGCAGGCAATTCCCGTCACATGCACAATAAAAGCTTGGAAGAGCGGAGAGGAGGATACGTACATAATACAAATGACAAAACGAAGGCATAACAAGGAACAGTCGCTTCAATTGAAAAACATCGTATATGCTATATGAACGGTGCACTTAACTCATGAATGCAATCTGTCTTGGAATCTTCATATTGATAATGTTTGTTCATCTACCTTCCTCAAGCTTTGTGTCCTTAAACATGAACTTAAAACTGCTCCCTCTATTGTTAAGCTGCTCTGCTATACTGCTCTTGTGCGGCCAAGACTCTAATATGCGTGCATTATATGGGATCCTAAGCACAACATTGATTGTCTTGAACGTATTCAGAGAAAGACCGTAAAGTTTATTTTTAATAAATTTGCAACACTAGACTCGACTTCTGATTTAATGCAAGTAAATGGCATTCCCCTATTACAGGCACGAAGGCAAACATTTAGATTACAATTTCTTTCCCAACTCTTAGAAAACAAACTAGCGCAAGATAGATCAATATATTGGCACCCTTATCTAGCAGGCCCACGAGACACCTCAGTGAAAACGCCCTCACCCCATATTTTGCTGGCACAGACCTATTTAAGTTATTTTTATTTCCCGAGAACCATTAGTAAATGGAACTACCTTATAAAAGCAAGTGATCAAACTATGAAGTAACCTTTCCGAACCTGTATTATTGTTGCTCTTTCTTTTGTATTTCTTTTGTATTTGTATCGACCGCCCTGCTTGGACCATGAGTCCGCAGTATTGTATAAATAAATAAATAAATAAATAAATAAATAAATAAATAAATAATATCATTCCACTCCTCTTTTTTGTCTTTATCGTAGAATGCTAAGTGATTGCATGCTACAATAGTAAAACAGAGAATGTCAGTTTTTGGGAATATATTCATGCAATGGAGCAATGAGCTTGAGCAGTATTATTACGTTTGGAGTTATCACCACTTATGACTGCAAGGTCAATTTGGTGTAGGTCATAGTCCTCAAACTGTCGGCTTCCGCGACCATTTTTTTTTAAGGAGAGTAGAACGATCGTTTCGAAAGGTAGAATGGTAGCCAGTGCCATCAGGGTACGAAACTCGCGTGTTTTTCTACGGGTATTGAACTGTAAGGGGAGAGAGAGCGGAAACTTTTATTTCAAATCAGCAAGATTTGAGTCCGGCGTCTTTTTAGTGGGTCTGGGCACCCGCCGCGGACGCGGTTCCGAGTCCTTGTCTCGAAGCGGCTTCCTCGGTTCGCTGGACGGCCCAGAGTTGTGCTGTCAGGTCAGAGCTGAGCAGTGCGGTCATCCAGCGTGACCGGAGGCTGGCGGTGGAAGAGACGGAGGGGTCAGCACTGCCCGACTTGTTTGTTAGGTCCCGACATTCCCATTACATGTGATTTAGTGTGGCAACCTCGCCACCCGATGTGCATCTGTTTGTAGTGTACATGTCTGGATACATGGCGTGCATGAGTCTAGGGTTTCTGTAAGAGTCTGTTTGTAATTGTCGGAAGTGTACTGCTTGCGTCCTGTCTAACCTAGCGTGAGGGAATGCCCTTACTCCCGCAAAACTGTAAGGGGAACTCCCGTGCTTTTTTGAATGAGCCTATAGCTGGCAAGCCCACGGTCAATTGTACATTATTCCCCTTAATGCAGCGAAGGTGACGTGTTGCAAAGAAAGAATAGAGACGTGATTCACATTGGTAACACGTAGTGCCAAACTGAATAATGTATTTAAGGCGTAAACGAGCCTTCCTAACAAGACTTTTTCGCCTAGGAATTCTGGACTTCAGTACCTGTGCCCTTGCTTCTCGCTGGTTGGAAGCATTGCAATCGCTGTTTGCAGCGGCGAACATCGTTTTGTCAACATCAGCAATAAATAAAGTAACGGTATACGACGGGAAATGTTCTCGGAACAGTTTGTACCCGCCTACATGCACACCACGCGTCAGCGATAGTGTTTCACATTAGAAAAAAGGTAAGCATGTAGACGCGGACACAAACAGAGGGAAACGGACAACAGAAACACCGACTATCAACTGAGAGGTCGCAGAGGGGCGGAAAAGAAGGTGCACACAAAACTTAACTGCGCAAGCTCAGGAGATGCAGCTACAACCTTCAATCAGCGACAGCATGAAAATAAAGAGAAACTGTCGCGGCTTAACAGCCATCTTTCACGTAGGCCCACATGTGTCCCCACTTGACGGTTGCCATTGCCACTGTGGCGCTGCAATACTTATCCGCATTCAAGTCTTCAGTCATTTAAGTCACATCTCGACTTACTGAACTACACAGCGTCAGCAGAAAATCGCAGCCTTCATGACGTATATTTCTCATTGATCCTTAGACGTTAACATTCTGAATCTACCAGTTTTAATATTTTTTTTTCACCAATGAAATGAATAACTCTGGAGAGGTAGTGCCTACTTGCTGGGCATTGTTCTTAATTGTTATTATTCCACTTTTCTTTTGTGCACAACTATGCGAATAATCCATATTTGATTTCAGTTAATCAATATGCGCGTCGTAAAGGCGATAAGTTGTAAAAAATAAGTCGGGGCCGGTGGAATGCTATAAATCGACTGGAAATACGCCAACAAAACGACACAAGGTTTCGCAGTTACATGTTCTCCTCCTTCTTCCATTACAGTACAGCCACATGTCCACTGCAGGGGAGCTAAAACTAGGGCGCACGCTTAAGTTACGTAATACTTTGAAGTTCGAATGGTTCAGTTTGGCGAATTATTCCACGTGCAATTCATATTCTTATAATGCACACAGTGTGCAACCGCGAGCAAAAATTACGACACAATTAGGGACGAAAAAATGATTACGTAGACCCAACGCACATGTTTGAATCTATAGGAAGGGAAGCTTTTGTAAAGCGCTTAAATAAGTGATTTGCATCTATCGTCCATCAGTACAACTGAGTTTACTTTCATCATATGCAACGTGTAATCTCGTGGAATGTGCACCACAAAGCTCAGAACTTTATCATAGTCATGAAATGTGTATTCTTAAGCACTGTATCGTTCACAGGCTATATCGAAATGCAGTCTCAATCAGGCGGATGCACGCTGCAAGAAGTCTGCGCAGAAATGTCTACGAGGACAAAGGCTATGCATGACTCTTGTCTAGGGAAGACTGGGGATGACAAGTGCGTGAACAGAAAAGTGGGACACGTATGAAACATCATTTCAGGTTTCTGACAATGCGAGAACTCAGGAGAATTAGTCAAGGACGGGCACACGCACACAGTGGCACATACTGAGCAATCAATTAATCAAAATTCGCCATTTCATTAAGGTTCATTCCGTCGGTTTGATCTGACACACTGGAATGCGGCCGCCACTTCTGGCAATCGCACTCTCGAACTCGAGCTAAGAAGGGAACCGCCACTCTTAGACGTCAAGGGGCAGCGTAACCGACAGGGCAATTGGTGCGCGAAGCCTGTCCTTATACTTAGGATAAACCACTTCCGTCATCTTGTCGAAATGTGTTTAGGAATGATTCGTGGCCTTCTGAAGTACAGCACGAGGTAATAGCTTCAACTGCCGGCCACGTCCGCAGAATTTCGATAGTGCATTAATACGAAAACGCTCGTGCACACTTCTTTGGGTGCGATTTGAACAAACTCAGGCGGTCAAGCTTCAGTCAGACCCACGCGCTAAAGTTTCGCACGGATGCCCATAGCCTACATCAATAAGCTGAATAAACCACACAATTATCCTTCGTTCTTGTCTTTTTGTTATTTTAGTGCAAAAGGAGCGTTCAATTGAACACGTGTTGCATTTGCACTGCATCACTGTCTGTCATTTATTGCACCATTTTCGCCACTCATAAGCCTTATTCATACGCTAATTCAATGCAATTCAAATCGGTCCTCGTTAGATGTACAACGCTTCGTCATTCTTTCTAAGATACTGATATTTACTTCATTTGCGCTATTCACCTGAAAAAAAGATACAGACTGCCGATTAACTTTAAGCCTTCCTTCACGCTTTCATGTGAGCGCGACGTCCAAGATATGTGTATATACAACTCGAAAGAAAGTATGACTCAGAGCACGTTAAGCGAACTTCCATATTCTGACACAACATCGCATTTAGTTTCTGAACGCACCCCATTCACTTCCTTTTCTGCACAGACTGGCACGTATAATGTGACGTCCCGATCGGGGGTAAAATAACTTTCGTAAAAGGCTGCCCCCTATTCTCTGTACGACATTCCCGAGGAAACGCGGAACGAGGACGGCCGCATTATTGAAGTGTTTGCCGATCAACAGGCAAAGAATATAGCAATGAGGACACCGACATAAAATGGTGACATATAGAATGGAAGAAGGGATTAGGAACCTTGATCAAAAAGTGTTATGAGTGGGTTCGTGATCGGCACTCCGGGACGCGTTGGATGGCTTTGATTACCACTGATGAAGAACACACATGCGGAACGCATTAAAGGTAGACATATTTGTATTCTATTATGTTCAAAAGCAGCCCCCCCCCCTCCCCGCCCAGGCGCAGCCAGGCTAGTCACATCCATGACTTGTTTGGATAGAGGGCACTTGCTGCTACTGTATATTGCCTGTATATAACAAAATGCACACTATAATTTTTTTTTGAGCTCGCATAAGTGATGGATAATTCAAAGCAGGTAAAACATGAATCTGGCGCGCTTGAGATCGATTTGCGAAGAGCTTTAAACGATGTCAATCTACTTTGCAAAAAACACCATTCCATACTCGTATTCATAAAACTATCCTGAGCGATGCCAGTCGCATGCGTGCAAGGATCACGTGCGAGTAAAAGACGAAGTGCCCTTCGGCGTTCGATGCTGCACGAGACGCTCCACGAGACGCTCCACGAGAGCAACCAGCCAACCAAGCGAGTAGCTCGAAGACGATGGCCCCCTTCAGTCGCTCAGGAGTCCTTCACGCGTTCCAGGATGCAAATGCACCCTCACGCAAGACGTCAACGGCGCATTGACCGGGTCCGCCGTCCAGCGTCAGTCCGCATCCGACGTGGTGATGGCTGGGCTACGCAGAGGGCATCGACCAACCAGTTATCCCTCCGGCTGCCTGGGCGCCACAAGGACTGCAGCAGGTCTCCTGGCCACGTCTTCCAGCTCAAGTGCCACCATGAGGCCATGTCGGGCTGCACTCTGGGATCAGCAGGAGCAGCAGGTGGCAGCTCCAGCATCCTACTGTGCTTCTGGCTCGACGGCATGTCGGGCTACACTCTGGGATCAGCAGGAGCAGCAGGTGGCAGCTCCAGCATCCTACCGTGCTTCTGGCTCGACGCCATGTCGGGCTGCACTCTGGGATCAGCAGGAGCAGCAGGTGGCAGCTCCAGCATCCTACCGTGCTTCTGGCTCGACGCCATGTCGGGCTGCACTCTGGGATCAGCAGGAGCAGCAGGTGGCAGCTCCAGCATCCTACCGTGCTTCAGGCTCGACGCCATGTCGGGCTGCACTCTGGGATCAGCAGGAGCAGCAGGTGGCAGCTCCAGCATCCTACCGTGCTTCTGGCTCGACGCCATGTCGGGCTGCACTCTGGGATCAGCAGGAGCAGCAGGTGGCAGCTCCAGCATCCTACCGTGCTTCTGGCTCGACGCCATGTCGGGCTGCACTCTGGGATCAGCAGGAGCAGCAGGTGGCAGCTGCAGCATCCTAGCGTGCTTCTGGCTCGACGCCATGTCGGGCTGCACTCTGGGATCAGCAGGAGCAGCAGGTGGCAGCTCCAGATTCCTACCGTGCTTCTGTCTCGACGCCATGTCGGGCTGCACTTTGGGATCAGCAGGAGCAGCAGGTGGCAGCTCCAGCATCCTACCGTGCTTCTGGCTCGACGCCATGTCGGGCTGCACTCTGGGATCAGCAGGAGCAGCAGGTGGCAGCTCGAGCATCCTACCGTGCTTCTGGCTCGACGCCATGTTGGGCTGCACTCTGGGATCAGCAGGAGCAGCAGGTGGCAGCTCCAGCATCCTACCGTGCTTCTGGCTCGACGCCATGTCGGGCTGCACTCTGGGATCAGCAGGAGCAGCAGGTGGCAGCTCCAGCATCCTACCGTGCTTCTGGCTCGACGCCATGTCGGGCTGCACTCTGGGATCAGCCGGAGCAGCAGGTGGCAGCTCCAGCATCCTACCGTGCTTCTGGCTCGACGCCATGTTGGGCTGCACTCTGGGATCAGCAGGAGCAGCAGGTGGCAGCTCCAGCATCCTACCGTGCTTCTGGCTCGACGCCATGTCGGGCTGCACTCTGGGATCAGCAGGAGCAGCAGGTGGCAGCTCCAGCATCCTACCGTGCTTCTGGCTCGACGCCATGTCGGGCTGCACTCTGGGATCAGCCGGAGCAGCAGGTGGCAGCTCCAGCATCCTACCGTGCTTCTGGCTCGACGCCATGTCGGGCTGCACTCTGGGATCAGCAGGAGCAGCAGGTGGCAGCTCCAGCATCCTACCGTGCTTCTGGCTCGACGCCATGTCGGGCTGCGCTCTGGGATCAGCAGGAGCAGCAGGTGGCAGCTCCAGCATCCTACCGTGCTTCTGACTCGACGCCATGTCGGGCTGCACTCTGGGATCAGCAGGAGGAGCAGGTGGCAGCTCCAGCATCCTACCGTGCTTCTGGCTCGACGCCATGTCGGGCTGCACTCTGGGATCAGCAGGAGCAGCAGGTGGCAGCTCCAGCATCCTACCGTGCTTCTGGCTCCGGTAGGAAAGGCTGCGCTCCTGCGCAGCCCTGACAAGGGATGTTTATTCATTCGCGGTGAGTGTATGTAGCTGCGATGCCGTTAAGTTTAGTTGATAGGCGCAGATAGCGCAGCGGGATATCTTTATATTGAATCTAAGATGCGCCATGCAGATTTTCTACCCTTCAACTGTTTCGGAAAGCGCTTCACAATATTCATGAGAAAAAATGAAACCGTCAGCCCATGTGCTTGCCTATTCATTTTAGTCTTAAAGTTGGTTTCTGCGGGCATAGAATGCTGAGTACGTATCTATAACAGTCATTTACACGGTTTTACATATATTAAACCACAAGAAACGTATAATCACAGAAGTTCATTTGTGTGCACCCTATCTATCCATCTTTTGTACATATATTTTGTCCACGCAGTGACCGTGGTTCAACATTTTGAAGAAAAACTGAATAACAGTAGCAACTAAGAGATGGCGAGCTAATAAGCAGTCAGGGTAGCCAAGTGGCTATGCGCCGCTCTTCAGAGGTCGAGGTCCAGGGATCGGTCTTAGACAGGGGGGAGGCAAATTCCGATAGGGTGGAATACAAAAACGCTCGTGCAAGATACATTCGGTGCACCGTAAAGAATCGCGAGTGCTAAAACGAATGCCGGAGTGGTGTGAGTCATCACTGGATTGTAGTTCTGGCACGTAAAACAACGCAAAAATGTTTGTGCATTAAACTGGATCATATAGATGAACGACCAAATTTTATGCAAACGGCTTTTTCATTAGGCATTTTATGTGTGCGTCCGTAACCACCCACGTTTGTAGCTCGCGAAGTCGCGCGTACGCAGCGAAGCACTCGCGCATGAAGCGGCAATAGTTGGCCGGACGCAAAAGTTGAGAAGGAGATTGCTCACTTGCACGCGCAGGAGCTGGTAGTGAGCTACTCAGCGCCGCTATATGCCAGCTTCTGAAACTGTGTAACCAATATCAGCCGCCACGAAGTCAAACCACAAGCCGGAGTCAGGTCTTCGGCCAGAGCAATATCCAAAAGTGCGCTCTCGTGGACACGCGAGAACACGCGAGAACGTCCCGCAAAGGACGCACAGCCCGCAGCGGGCGCTACGCCCAGCTTAAAAAAAAAAAAAAAACTGCGGGCGCACGCAAGGGACCGTGCGTGCGCGTGCGCATTGCGCATGCGCATTGTCGCCTCCACTGGTTCCCTGCGTACGCAGAGCTGTTGCGGATGCCCAACTAAAGCTGCCTATGTGTGGTTGCGCAATCTGCCTAAATAATATGCAAGCTGAATTTTCTTTGCTATTCTATCACGTGCTCCTCAGGCCACTAAACGCAATTAGACATGTAGTGATTGGCCAATAGCCAAAGACTAGCGCGCACACATCTCTACGCCATGTGATCTGTAAATTACAAAGTGGTGCGAGCGCGTTGCTGTAGTTTTGTCTCGACGGTTCTATACTCTTAAACTCACATAGATGTACGCTGCGAGAATTTTCCACACAATCCGTTAATGATTGCACATTCACACGTCATTCTGCGAAGTACCGGGAATAGCATTGTTTTTTTAGAAGTCGCAATTTCCGTATGATCGAAATATATTTTAACTATGCCTGTAATTTGAGATAACTCAGCCTATGAGTTTGAGGAAACTTAAAGAAAAAAGGCCACACACAAACAGAAAAGAGAGCTCACCTCATGGATCGATGAGCATTACGAGCCACTTCCACTCCAGTTGTGTTCCACCTGTAAACATGATATCAGGTTTTCACCTTTCAGCAGCAGCAGTAAACTATAAAACTTTGATATTTCGATAGATAATAGAGCCTGAAATGAGCACAAAATTTGCGTGGTCGCGCTTTTCTGTAGCACAGTGATGTTATAAATCTTCCACGCATGTATGCAAATTGTGTTCAGATTAGTTTAAGACGGCTGCTTGCGGTGAGCGCGCGTGCGTCTGTGCGAGAGAGAGAGAGAGAGAGAGAGAGAGAGAGAGAGAGAGAGAGAGAGAGCGAGCGAAATGTACCTCAAAAATCGGGATGTCTGTTTCTGATGCTCAGTGACCCCTTCAGTCGATCACCAGTGCGGCCTTCCGCTATCTGGTCGTTCAGCATGCGAATATTTAGCCCCTACACATTGAGCAGAAAGCCCACAGCCAACCGTCTTTGACAATGTCAGTTTTTTTAGCACTGAATCGTGACACTTAATGAGCAACGAACCGGAGTACAACGTGACATACAATGTTGCCAGTTGCTCCACATCACAATGCGAGGCTAGCTGGAGCTTGGAGTAAGGGTTGCCGAACTGCCGTTCGCGACCCACGTGCCTTGTGTTGCTCGCGAGAGGAAACAAGGTTTGCTTGCGAAAAAAATATCATCATCATCAGCCGATTTTATGTCCACTGCCAGACGAAGGCCTCTTCCCGCGACCTCCAGTTACCCCTGTCCTGCGCCAGCGGATTCCAACTAGCATCCGCAAATTTCCTAATTTCACCTAGTCTTCTGCCATCGTCAACTGCGCTTCGCTTCTCTTGGTACCCATTCTGTCACCCTAATGGTCCAACGGTTATGTACGCATTACATGACCTACCCAGCGCCATTTTTTTCTTTTCATGTCAATTAGAATGTCGTCTATACCCGTTTGCTCTCTGATCCAAACCGCTCTCTTCCTGTCTCTTAAAGTTATGCCTATCATTCTTCGTTTCATCGCTCTTTCATGCGAAAGAAATATAAAGATATATTAATTAGCTTGGGATTATTAGAATGCCACCAGCCTGTGTGTTTCCACATTCGTAATCGTCTTTCGTAAACTTTGGTGCAGGCTTCTTCCTTGTCATGTGCGTCGGCCAACAATGCAGCAACGCCTTCGTTGTGACAGACTTCACCCTTGTCATCTACGTGGGACAGCTTCGGAGCAGTGAAAGAGTTGACTCTGCTGAAACGCATTACTGATGGAAGAATGACCAACGGTTAAAAGAAGCCGTTCCAGTCCAGAGAGTTATAGCTTTGCGCCGTCTATATAGCTTTCATCCAGAAGTATTCGGAAGCGGCCTGCAGTGGCGTGGTACAAGCACTCACGGTATGTATTGCGAGCAGCAAGATGAGGACGGTGGCAAGGATTGGCGTCTCCTGAGCATGTTCTGCTATCAGGAGGAAGACACGGCGGAAGTGGTGCTCCTACCCAAGCCTCCCTTCCCCACTTCGCAGCCTGCTCCACATACTGGTGGCCTACGTGGGCGACGTCGGCTCAGCCCTTGGGCACCTCCTCCTCCTTCCGCCCCGCATTCCTCCAGATGGCTGTGGTGGCATCATTGTTATTTTGTCGATGCTTTCGCTCTCCTGGCCAGATATATTTTGAGAGTGGCGCATAAATTATTCTTTAAGATATTCTTGTGCGAATAAAATTGTGCTTTTGATATATTTTTTAATAAAGGAGCTATTTATTGTGTAATGTCATTTGACCGAATTTTCTCGTTGTGTGAAGAGATGTAATAATGACCTGCTGTCTTGCCCCCAGAACCACGAGCCCCTCAAAAAACAAGAACTACTGAAGCGACTCCACTGGGCACCTCGGTCATGTGCAGAACCTTTCCTCCTTAAGGCTGTCACAGCATTTATAACGCACGGTGGATTGTCAATCTCAATTAAAAGGGAGTCTTTTGCAGTCATGACTGGGAAAAAAATTTCTTACTTGCGCCGAGCTCGTTTAAATCACATTAAAAGGCGCATATCTAGGTGGATTCATTTCCTTGAACTTGAATAAAAATTGTGAATTGTGAATTGAATAAAATTGTGGTCCCTCAGAAGGCGTGCTGCATCCTATGCAATGCCTATTCATTTATTTTATATACACATCTCCTGTTCTAATACAGTTTTGACTTACAATTGAGTGAGACGGACACTTAAATGTAGGCGTTTTACGTGAGAAAAATGCAATATGATTGACACAAAAACGGGGGGGTGGGGGTGGAAGGGGACACCTAGTGGAAGACAAGGTGCGATGCCCTTTGGTATACGCCGCGTCAGGTCGCAAGAGGATGTAGTTGCGTCTGGAAGGCTTTCGTCAAGGATGTTAACTTTGATGCCAAAGGTAATTTTGATGCTTTTGTTCGGAAAGAACTCGCCGGGCTTGGAATCGTCAGCAAAGAACAAAGAACGATGTTCATGCCGGTAGCAGAGGTGCATGCGAGTCTGGCAGTGGAAAGTTTACCGAGTTGCTGCCAAGAAGGAAACGGAGAGACTGCACAATGGACAGAAAACGCATTTGTTCCACATTATGAAGGTACTCGCGCGAATACTCATCACAGGCCCGTGCAGGTGTTCATGAAGGAACCCGCGGTGTATTGGACCCCAAGTACTACCTCCAAGTACTGGTGGACTGAGCCCGTACAGGAAAGCTTTATCTACCTCGGAGTAGGTCGTAGGGGAAGGTTTCGCAACGCAAGTACTAAAGTTTATGCTTGTGTGAAGCGCCACTCTTGTCCCCGAAATGTTAAATTATAACTTCGGTGGTGTTTAAATGCAAAATGACTATCTTATTGTGAGGCACGCGGTAATGGAGCATTCTGGATTCATTTCTTGTCGCGTTGGGTTCTCTAATGGGCCCCTAAATCAAAGTACACGAGCATATTCGAGTTTTCTTACAGTAGAAATACGGCCACTGCGGCTGGAGCTGAACCCACCAGCTCGAACTCAGCTGCGCAGCGTCACAGCCACTGCGCTATCGCGGCGGGTCCTTGGGCTTCTGGCTCGAAACGCGTTCCGAATATGAATTACAAGAAACAACCTTTTCTCCCATTTTTTTTTACATATTACCTAAACAAAAAATAAAAAAATAATCTACAAAGCTATCACAAAGCATTGAAAATTAAAGAAAAAACATCAGTTCCATCAGTGTATCTCCGTCCGTCTATCGAGTACAGTTCGAGCTTGTTATGTTACTATCCCTGCCCTATACTCATCAAAAGTACGTGGCCTTGAAGAAATAATAAAAATAGTGAAATTCAGTTCAGACAAACTCGAAGACCCCAACTTGACATTCTAGTTAGAGATATTGCGTCAATAATAAATACACGTAGAGCAGGAGACCTTTTAAAACTGAATAATATGTGCCCTCAAAATACTGCTATTTCTCTTTTTTCCCATATAACACAGGCTCGACACGTTCGCAACAATATTAGATATACCGTGCACCATACATGTTGACTAAGGGACACACTAACAGCGGGACTCGAGTTATTGCTACATTTTTTTTCATTTACTTCTTTGTTCATTCTCCAATTGGTACATGACCGACTGTTACCTAAGCTTCACTGTTACCACACGCCAGTGTTGATTGTGGAAGAACGTCATCATCATTACCAATGCACAGAAGCCCTGATGGGCAAGCTCTACTTTGACTATGGCTATCGGAGCAACAAAAGGTACCAGACCGGCTCTACAACACAGGACGACCGCTTACTCCATTTATTAGAAACATACCATGAACATTTTTTTTAGTGTCGGCAGCAGATCGCTGAGAGTATCAAAACGACTTCGCGGTCTTATGTATCCGCAATTGTAGATTCTGCAGAGATCCCTCGAAAGTTTTTTGAGCGTAAGTGTTTTGATGAAAGTAATTAAAATGGGGTTACTGGGAACGGGAAGCGTTACGAAGAGATCAGAGGCAGAAACGGTGCAAGCAAGCACCTCTGCACGCTTTCGTTAAACTTCCGGTTTCACCTGTCGAACAAACAAAGTTGGCACGAGAGGTGACATGAGGAACGGTTCCTCAGTAATTTCAACAATTAGTTTTTTTTCGAACACGCCAATGACGCTTTACAAAGGCTGGTGTATTAAATTATTCAGTTAATCCTCATTGGGATTCCGCCCCAGCGAAAGGAAATCTAACACGCGTTCTCGAGCTAGGAACCTCGCACGGAGACATCAAGTGGGGCGTACGGGAATGTCGAACAACTGTTCAAACTCTGTCATTCTATCGAATGCAAATTATCTCCGTAATTTTGCGGAAATGTTGGTTCGAATAACCTGTCCACGCTGCTCAATGGTTCTGGCCTTTTCAGGCTTAGCCGTTCTGCAGAGGACACATATCTATAGGGTCCATGCATTCACGTTTATCATGCATCTTTCTTCAGGTATGTGAAGGAATGCCAGATGTTCAAAGGTATAATCTGGAGCCCGTTTTCTGCGCTATGACGGGTACGCATAGTTAACTGTAGGAGCTGAGCTAGCGTAGCGTCTTAAGTTTGCTGCGATACCTTTGTTGCAGTTGAGGCTTAATTGTGCTTCTTGAACGAAAAGTCGTCCGAAGCGATGAGGGACGGCTCGCCATCACTTTTGCCGGGCACGCCTCTTCGCACTTTGGCAAACAGTGATATTTGTGAAAGGCTCCCCACGTCGACGTGGAGATGTCCGGTTCCTGTGTCTCCAACAGCGAACCCTTGCACTCCGACAACAACTACATCGTCGTGGAGGTCAAGCGATTGAAGAGGAAGTGCCGCAGGACAACTAAGGACGTGAGTGAGCATGGCCCCAAAGGGCCGCCTAATCGCAAGTTACAATCTCGCGTTTGTGCATCTCGACGCCTCGAAGAATTCCGTAGATTCTCAAGACCTGCCTTGGTTAATGTGGCTCTAAAAGGAATTAATGAAGTGCGTTTCAACGCTAAGAATAACGCAAGCGTTATTTACGATCTCGTCATTGACATCCCCGATGAAGAATTCCAAGGGCTTCTGTCTTCAACAGTGAAGGTCATAGACGAGCTTCAAGCTGCTTTTCAAGGGAAACACGATACCAGATGACGTCAAGATAGGCTACGTGAGACAGTCGGTGGGTCCTTACGTGCCCCAACCACTGCGATGTCGCAAGTCCCAAAAGCTAGATTCTGCCAGCGCTTCTCTGCACAGGCCAGACGACATGACTTCGCTATGCAGGCAGCCACGACATGTGTTTATGCACGGTAAAAACTGAACTGCTTGAACTACAACTGACCACACGAGGCTAATTTCGAGGATTGTCGCCAATGGAAAAACAAGATAAAAATTATGCAGATCCCACGCACTGTGGGAATCCATGTAAGCGAAGCTTTCCCTGGTAGATGCTTTGATCGACGATATTTAGCGTTGATTTTGGCCGCTAAAGCTTAATTCCTTCAACGTTAAGGCTGACACGAGAGTGGTGAGTTGATGTTAAATGTTATCTTGCGTGCACCACTGCTGTTTGTCTGCGTAGTACACGGAACACACAGGGAAAGGTGTTTGCTTGAGGCGTTGTGGTGCACCATGTTTTATAACCTCTCAGAGGGTTGAACGTTGTCATTTTCTCAAGTGGCACATCGCATTGCGGCAGAAGTATTAAACTTGAATTGGATTATGGGGCTGTACATGCCAGAACGACACTCGGATTATGAGGCAAGCCGTACTGGCGGCCTCCGGATTAATTTCGACAGCGCGATGTTCTTTAACGTGTCCCAAAATCTAAATGCACGTGCGTTTTCTATTTCGCCATCCGTCGAAATGCGGCTGGCGAGACTGGGATCAAATCCACGACCTCTAGCAATGCCATAGCCGCAAAGCTAACGTGGCGGGCACAGAAGTGTTAATTTGACGCTCTACCGCTTCCGTAGTGTCTCCTGGACCCTGCGGTGCGCTTTAAGTAATGCGGCTCTGCTTCTGCACGCCCTGCGTAAGTTGTCCGCTTGACATATTTGCACGGAGTTTATTTTTCAGAAATAGCAGCAACGTACTGTGCCGTAGCTTGAACTTAAGCTTATCCTGTGTCCCGGCAGCAGCTGTCGTATAGTGGTGGGGTTTCCTTGCCTTCTCACGTCACCTTCCCCCCTCTCTTGCATGATAACTGCCTCTTCTCCTCCCTCTCCTTCTTCTCCTCTCCACAGTTCTATCTGCGTCCCCTCTGGCCTCGCACGTTAGTAGGAAGAGAAGCACTGAAGTCAAAAGCGTGAGAGTATGGGCGAGTTGGTATGTGATGACTTCTTTATGCTTGTAGCGCAGCTCAGAACGAGCAAAAGGGAAGGTGGAAGGGGTAACCCTTTCCACCTTGCCGTTTGCTCGTTCTGAGCTCCGCCACACGCCTAAAAAAGCACTGCAGTGTCTGCAACGGATCTGAGGGGAGTCACGGATAATTACAGGAAACTATGTCGCCACTATGCCTAGCGGCTATAGTGGCGACAGCTAGGGAGCTCCAGAGGGTAACATGATCATGGATTCTAGCGCGAAGTGACACGGACAGAGACTAGAAGCAGGCAGGACGAGCACTAACTCTCAGCTGAATTTTTATTGAAACTAAGAACATATATACCATAGGGGATTGCAAATGTCGCAGCATATGAACATGACAAGGTCTAAAGACATCAGTTAAACATATCATGAGGTAGGGAAGCAAAAAAGCAAACAACAAGAAATACGCTATGTTGAGATAAACAAACGTGCTGCGAAGATACTGAAATTCGCATTCTAAGTGATTGTGTTCTTTCAGTCTAATATTAATACACCTGCCGCTCTGTCCAATGCAAGTTTTCCCGCACAATAAGTGGAATCTGATAAACTATAGCAGTGCTACAAGGCACAAAAGGGGTCATATGTCTAACGCCGCAATCATTTTATTTCTTTTTTGGCTACTGTGTTCAAGTTTCCTATTTATTATAGACGACGAGCAAAACGACAACAAGGTGAAAGCAGGTGCCAACGTTTCGACAAGTGGACTTGTCTTCTTGAAGGCGACATATGCTTTCCTCGCCACAGAATATATAGGTGAGGTTCTTCTAAAGGGGAGAGGATGTAAGGCGGGTGGGTGCGGCAACGAGTGAAGATGTGTCAGCGTGTCGAATTGAGCATAAAGGAGCGCTGTGCACAAGGCCAGTGACACTGGCCTTGTGCGTAGCGCTTCTTTATTCTGAATTCGACACGCTAACACACCTTCGCTCGTTGCCGCACCCACCCGCCTTACACCCTCTCCCCTTTAGAAGAACCCCATCTCTATATACTGTGGCGAGGAAAGCATATGTCGCCTTGAAGAAGACAAGTCCACTTGTCGAAACGTTGGATCTTGCTTTCACCTTGTTTTCGTTTTGCTCATCGTCTCGAATTTGCATCTCTCGCTTTTCCCGTGTTTTCCGTATTTATCATAGGGCATGTGATAGACGATTTGGCGGGAGGCCGAGAATAGAGTATTGACGTCATATTTACGTCAAACTGTGGTCAAAGGTTAGGAGAGACTTGCGTTAGCCACGCATCATTGGCTCTGTTAGAATGCGAATTTCAGTATCTTCAGAGCCCGTGTGTTATTCTGAAGCGGTGTATTTTTGCTGTTTGCTTTGTTGCTTCCTTACCTCTTGATATGTATAACTTATGCCTTTAGACCTTGTCATGTTCATATGCTGCGGTATTTGCAATCACCTATATATATATGTTGGTAGTTTCAAAAAAAATGTAGTTGAGAGTCTGCGCTCGCACTGTCCGCTTCTAGTCTTTGTCCGTGTCCACTTCGCGCTACAATCCAAGATCATGTTACCGTACCAACTCGCCCAACATTCTATCCTTTTAGCTCCAGAGGGTATTGTGCCCATCCGACGCAGTTTGGTGAAAACGAGTTTGTCCCGTCGCCTTCTTTCTCTTACTAGCACCTGTCATCTACATACACACTCTCAACCACCTCCCGACGCGGTGTGCGCGACAGCAGCAGCCACAGCAGCCCACCGCAGCAGCAGTGGGAAAGTCGAAGGAAGGGTCAAAGAAAGCTTCGCTTTAAATAATTATTGAAAAATATTGTTTATATTATATAAATATAAAATATTCGTTCAATATTAAAATATTGAACCAAACGAGCAAGAGAAGTATTTCATACAAAGGGGCGGCAGCGTCAGTGCAGCACCGGATGAGACTATCGCGTCGTCGACATGAACAAGCTGTCGGTCCAACCGAGATCTCCCTGGCTCCCATCCCGCAGTTCAAGCGGAAGGTATTTGAATTCCGCATCGGTGGGCCTCTCCTAGCCACATTGCTTCAAGCGAGTAGCACAGGCCTCGAATCGAACGTGTGGCCACGCCTGCCGCCACGCATAGGGGCCTTGGACTGTGAGCGCCAGGAACGGCAGTGCAACGAATAATCACCATCGGGCTCTCTTATCAGTATCATGCTGCGACAAATAATCGACGCCCTGTAGCTGCTACGTACTGTCTTGTTTTAACATGCCACCGGCTCCAAGAGGTGTAAAAATTATGCAAGCTATAGACATTCTCGTAAGTAAACTACAGTAACCTCTGCCTCTGTCCACGAAGGTGTCTGGGCTGTGCAGGAAGAGCATGCTGTGCAGCTCTCATCGTCATCATCTTCAGCACTACAACCAGTTTCCTTCCACTTCACATTCTACTTCCGTCATTCCGACAAATCCCTTCACAAGCGTGGAATATCAGGTTAGAGGCACGTCGCTCACGCCTTTCTCTCCTTCTTTCTGCAAATGAAAATTGCCCCTTTCTATCTCTCTAGTCAAATGTGTAGCATCGGGACGTTCAACCACACATGTATATATAATTTATGGTGAAGTAAACGTATTCAACCCTTTCTTGCTTCTCTATTTGTCACCTCAACAATAATCACGAAAGTCTGACGCCAACGTTCCAGCATGAAAGGCGCCATTGAATGTCTCTCCGGTGATCAATGCTAATAGTTTACTAGGATAATGCGATAGTTTTAATGCTAATCACATTAACGTAGATATTTATCGCTTTTCAATATGTGCCCACCCCTCATGTAATGTCCTTTTAAGTACCTTCGTGGTATACCAAATAAATAAATAAATAAATTGTAGTAAGAAATATGGGCGCCAGCAGAAGACGAAGAAGGAAGAGGGTGGTTGTTGTTTATGGCTATATTTAATTTCTTTAGGTTAACTTATTTTATCAAAATTCTTAACAATACTTTCATTACACTTCGAAATTACAGTTCTATAGCCACACGCTATACTATTCAAATCTAGTTTTGCTTTACTTCTAAGCATGCGAAAACCGCTTGGTTCTTGTTGCATACCCCATGGTGGGTATGCAACACTGTTTAGGATGCAGGACAAGACAACACGGTCCTCGTTTATGGATACAATTCTTTTGTATAACCTGTTAGGAATGGCCGTACGGGGTGACAACGTGCCAGCTATTTCAGCCTGCTGCACGTGTTCCTATCCAACCGGACGGGGCGCACTTCAGGGAACTGCGAATAAACCGGCAGCCACGTGGCGAGGGGTCAGACCAGTCAATGTGGTACACCGCCGCGCCACCCGGGACGGAACGGAGTTCTATGAAGCCCCTCTGACGTCGTCTCCGGACCTTTACACCTGTGTGTGCGGCACGTGTATGACAGCCCTCATCCTCCAAAAGGGCTGGTCTACGGTGACGTCGAACAGTGACGTCGAACGATGACTGGACGAACGTTTCCGTCCGCTTGGAATCAAGGGGGGACCAAGTGCTTATAAGCAGCGTTTGCCGGCTGCTAGTGGTGTACTCGTTGTGTGCTCGTTGTCTTGCTCCAGATGTACTAGTGAGCTGAGTGCTCGGTGTCGTGCTCGAAATGTACTAGTGAGCTGTTTGCTGTATGTTAGTCTTGTGGACTCCATATGGGAGTCACGCTAGACTGTCGATGTAGGTCTTGTCTAAGATGTAAATAATGTAAAAAAATCCTGTTGACCGAGTTCCTCTCTACGACCTTCAACTCCTTCAAATGGTGGCAGCGGCGAGATCGTTCGACGAATCTAATGCGCCCCGACGCTTCCGAATCTACGACTCTGACTGAAGCCGCCACTTATGCCCAAGAATGTCGTGAGATCGCTCGCCCACTTACCGCGCAAAATCGGGCCAGCTAGAAACATGGCCGCGACACAAGCTTGACTTTGCCTTCGTATTCACCTGGAACGCTGGTATGGCTCCGCGTTCCTTCCTCTACTCCTGGCCTTTCTGCAAAGTTCAGCTCAAAGTATGACGGCCTTTATCGGGTTCCACAACAGACGTCCCCAGTCAACTACGTCAATGAGCATATTTAGCCATCTGCGGACCAATGGCGTCGCGGACGCGAAACTGTTCATGTCGACCGACTGAAGCCGCAGTACGAGCCACCAGTGCTGCCTGTTCCCCAGGTCGCCAGGACGGCTCCTTTTTCGGCGGAGAGGGATTGTAGTGAGAAATACGGGCGCCAGCAGACGACAAAGAGGAAGAAGACGATTGCTGTTGTTGGTGCTCGCGCTTGGCCCGCTCTGCCGTAGTCTCTAGCCTTAAACGCGTAATATCAAAATAAATAAATAAATAAATAAATAAATAGGTTCTGCCGTATTTTTTCGTTGTTTGTTTTTCTGCCTCACATGTTTATTATAATTCGAAGCAAGTGAAGCATGAAAGTGGTGCACTTGAGATGCACTAGTACATATATTAAAATGATGTCAATATACACTGTAAGTAGCATTGCCTTTCTGGATTGGCAGCGACATCATTGTCTGATTACCGAGGCCTCTTGCGCACGGCCGTATTACATCGGCATCAGAGGCGGAGACAATGATTGAGTTCTGCCACGTATTACGTTCCCTGTATCTGTTCTTTTTTATTTATGGCTTTCTTCTCGATTAGCTTTCTTGTATAGCTTCGTTTTTGCTTCCTCACGAATGAAACGTAAGCAGAAAAGCTTCTCAATTCAATGACAAAAAATTGGAGGACGCTTCAGCTTCGCCTTCAAGAGTGGAACGCGACAGCGTTCCCGTCGACCCGCCAAGGGGTGTAAGACTATGGGCTACGGCGCAGCGACTACGCGCCCCGCATCGGACGCGGTGAGCGTCGAGCAACGCAGCGTTCGGCGCGACAACGAAATGTGCCCCTGAGCAAGCGACGCACGCCTGAGCCGTAGAAACAACTCGTTTCTAAGGCAACACCGCGTTCACTAGAGGCGCTTTTGTACCGCTTTGAAGCATCGAACTCGTGGCTCAGTGGTAACGTCTCCGTCTCACATTCTGGAGACCCTGGTTCGATTCCCACCCAGCCCATCTTGGAAGTTGCTTTTTATTTATGAAGTGCCTGCCGTGATTTATCGCTCACGGCCAACGCCGCGGACGCCGACGCCGACACCGACGCCGACGACACCGGCTTTTCTGCGGCACGAGCTCCTTAACGCTATCGCGTTAAAAACGCCACAATGATCGTCGATGGAAGGACCGTATTTGTAAAATACAGTTCCTTCTGCTGCGGCGCGCAAACGTAAAAATATGAACATGGTTCCGAAAACCCGGCTGCAATATATCAATTGAGTCCGCCAAAGTGCC
The DNA here is from genome assembly GCF_050947875.1 of Dermacentor variabilis. Lineage (NCBI taxonomy): Eukaryota > Metazoa > Arthropoda > Arachnida > Ixodida > Ixodidae > Dermacentor > Dermacentor variabilis. The sequence continues at coordinate 12,131,022 of NW_027460313.1, forward strand.
ACGTTTCCACAAGTTAAGTGTCTGTACAACTGTCGCACCTTGGCGAGGTTGTTCGTGGCAATAAACGCATTCCATACTCGATTTCATAAAAATATCCAGAGCGATGCCCGTCGCATGCATGCAAGGATCACGTGCGAGTAAAAGACGAAGCGCCCTTGTGCGTTCGACACTGCACGAGAGGAACCAGCCAACCGAGCGAGCAACTCGGAGACGATGGCCCCTTCAGCCGCTCTGAACTCCTTCAGGCATTCCCGGATGCGAAGGCACCCTCACGCAAGACGTCAACGGCGCATTGATGGGGTCCGCCGACCGGTTTCACTCTCCATCAGACGTCGCGCTGGCGGGGCTGCGCAGCGGGCTTCGACCGACCGCTTATCCCTCCGGCTGCCTGGGCGCCACAAGGACTGCAGCAGGTCCCCTGGCCACGTCTTCCAGCGCAAGTGCCACCATGACGCCATGTCGGGCTGCACTCTAGGACCCGCAGCAGCAGCACCTGGCAACTGCAGCATCCTACCGTGCTTCTGGCTCCGGTGCGAAAGTCTCCGCCGCTGCCGAGTGATGGCAAGTTCCGTTTCTTCATTCGCTGTCAGTGGTAACAGCTGTCCTGTCGTCAAGATTATTTGCTAGGCGCCGATAGTACAGTGCGTCACGTGATATATCTAGATTGAATTTACAGGGGAGTGGTCTCTTTGGGGCGCTCTCGGGATGCAGTTTGCATCCGGCTGGTCGAAACCAGGCGCTCTGAACACATTCGTGTGGTTTATTCAGAGCGCCGCGCTCCAGCTGAGAGCGTGAGGAGGCGCTCCTGTATGCCTGAAACCTGACTTCGCGACCGAGATCCTAGTGAAGCTCGGTCCCATGTCCACTCTGATGGCTCTGGCAGCAGCTGGCACGTTTGGCTGCGGCAGTATTTCTACGGTTCCAATCACAAGAGGGCTCTGCATCGCTGTAAACCGGCTTGGGGCGCCGTAGGACCCAGTCGAGTGTACCATAAGAGGCACCGTGTTGACCCATTTAAAGCATTGGGATTAAAAGGCCTCTACTCATCAGGAAAAACCGAATGGCATTTTAAGCGTTGATTTTTTTATTTCTGGAATTTGGTACCTTTGCGTAGAAACTATCAGCATGTTTCTTTTTTAATTATGGAATTTTATGGGGCGGAATCACGATCTGATTATGAAGCACGCCGTGGTTAGGGACTCCGGAATAATTTTGACCTCCTGGTGGTCTTTTAACGTGCACCTAAGCCTAACTGCACGGGTGCTTTCGCAATTCGCCCCTATCGAAATGCGCCTGCCGTGGCCGGGATTCGCTCCCACGACCTCGTGCTTTGCAGCGCAACACCATAGCCACTAAGCAACCACGGCGGGTTAGAGCGAGTCTGTATAAGTCATTCTCACTGTTCGACAAAGAAACCTTAAATCGAACAAGTTCCTGTTCATCCAGTCAATATTATACGCCTTCTTTACATATGCTTCTTCCATTAAGTGAACGCTGCTCTGCACGATAAGAAAAGAAATGAATAACACTAGTAGCTTTATCTTCCTGGACAACTATTTTTGGCGCGAAAGCAAAGGCTACGGAACCAAATCGCGACTTGTGCACCGCTGCAGGAAGAAGTCCTGCAGTTCTGTTGACGTTTTCATATGTTGAAAAAAGACAGTCTTGTTTTTTCAAAGCACATCAATTGGAACAATGCGCAAAAGTCATCAGTAAGCGACTGATACTTCACTGTGTTAATTAGTTTGCCCAGTTGAGTTCTCACATACTCGAGAAAAGAGCCCATTTGGGCGTCGGTCAAAGTAAAAATGGCAAACGTACAATGGCGGCGTCGTCTTCCGGTGTGTGTTCATCGCTTCTGTCCCGCCTGTTAATTGATTCCCAGGCGGTCAAAATTAATGTGGAGCGTCTTCCACTACGGCGTGCCTCATAATCAAATCGAGGTTTTTCCATGTAAATCTTCCAGAATTCATTCATTCCGCCCTCTGATCTCACGGGGAGATACTGATATGACCAACATGAAAAACAAAATACTGTTGAGGCGAACAAAACAAGTTTTCACTCCATCCATGCGGAAACCAGGTTAACCTGTCTGCAAACAACAACCGTGGACGCCGGCGTCGGTTGCGCGTTCGACATCATACAACCACTTCGGGGCTTAGGTACAGACTGCGTTGCTTCCTGTTCAAAAGTCGATACAAATCGACTGTATAAATATCGATTACCTTCGGAAATTTACGCTGAGATAATAGTATCTGCCAGCACTGAATTGAAGGAGTCATGTAACGTCGGAAAATATCAAAGCCGAAGCCTGTGCCACAGAATAGTTGTCAGCGAGTATTGACTGTGAATTGGTTTCGATGTACCTTTTGTCGTTCATTTCCTGCTCCTTTATTGCTGTTCATTTTAAGTGCTGGCCCAGGAAGGTCACTACCTCTTAGTGTACTGTTTAACTACGCCTATAATATTAACAAGTGTATAAGCTTGTCCTTCACATTTCGATGCAATGTATTGCCCCATGTCCTGTAACCACCTCCGTATGGAGGCTTGCACTATGTATGAAATAAAAAAAGAATAATTACCCGCAGTGGTTGTCCAGTGGCTAAGGGGTGGCACTGCTGGGTTCGAGGTCGCCGGTTCGATCCTCGCCGAGGCGGACGATTTCCGAAGTAGGGCGGAATGCAAGAACGGCCACGCATGCCGTCACTTGGGTGCGCGATGAAGAACCCCACCGGGTTGAAATATACTACGAAGGACGCTCGCTACGGCGCGACTGATAATAATATCGTAGATTTGGCTGGTAAAATGGCCGAATTGAATTTAAAAAAAATACTCCGTAACGGACACCAACATAATTTAGTCGAATACCAGAGGAATTCTCTGAAAACGGATGTACTCTGGGGCCCTATAACGTAAAACTATTCCAATACGTTTTTATTCCAATCTCCTGACGTCAAATTTGCGTAACCGCCGACGTAAGCATGGGGCGGTTACCCGCAGGGTTGCCTGAACAGACCAATCTAACGCTATCCTCGTTCATAGGAGGTCACTTTTGCTTGCTTGAAAAACGAATAACATTGGCTACACTGAGCAGCTTGTGTTATCTAACTGGCTCACAAGAGGCGAGGAGCACGCTCAAGTGGAGAGGGATTCGAAGGGGCCGAGACACTGCACTGAAAATCGATAACCTGATGAAAAGGGTGGTACCGGCGTCTGCGATTGGTCCGTTTTTCCTTACTTAGCTTGCGGTGGCTCGTCGACAATCGCGGCGGCATGCAACGGAACGTTAAGAATGCCGCTGAAATGGATCCTCAGCAAAAAAGATTTGGCAGAACGAGGTTGTAAACGTGCCGAAAGTGCTCGAAAACGTTACGCAGTTACACAAAAAGTTTTATTATACGCAAATAAACCCATGCTCTCAGGTAGGTGCGAGTAGCCAGTGCCTGGGCGATCAGCGGCAGCCATCTTTTATTACTTTCGGAACGGGGCAGCCTGCAGCTTTTCAGAAGAAAACTCAGTCTTGTTCGGCATAATAATGAATGTTTATCGCGTACACGTCACTTTGACGCAGTGAGTTGTTGCGGTTTCGTGACGTCGTGTGAGAGGCAGGTGAAGTGGGCGCAGTCCGAAAATTTTTGACCAATAGCCGAGGGCTAAGGGCGAAGAGGCGTCGAATCAGAAATAACTATTTTTCTTTCGTTCGGTCAAATTATGCATAATCCGTGCGCACAGGTTATATCAGATAAGGAGCTATCGCGATTTTCCTGATGTCGCGTGACAGATATGTGAAATGGGAGTGGTCCAAAAAAGTTTTTGACCACTCGAGGAGGGCTGATTGCAGAAGTGGAATAGAAAAGTTTGGAATAGATTTACATTATAGCGCCCCTGCTGTGGTTGCACAGCAAAGCTTTTGCTTCTCATTTTATGACGTCCTCGTCAAGGCACTCAAATCATTAAGCATGCAGTAAAACAGCCAAGACTAAAATGATGGCGTGCACGCATCCCTAAGCATTGTCATCTCTGACGTCAATATGTTGCGGGAGTTTTGCTCCGACGGTTTTGTAAGCGTTAATTACCAGCAAATGTACACTGGGGGTAATGCAACGCAACCCATTAAAAGCAATAATTTCACATTCATTAGCAACTTCCTAGAACACTCACAATTTCAAGGTGATCAAGATGTATTAGAACTACGTTTAGTGAAGTAAAACGGGGCCCTCCCTGTTTAAAAATAAATAAGTGAATATACCACTCAATAATATGTTCTATCATATGCCATGCCCTTCTAAAGCAGGTATAATTAAAGTGCGCTATTCTCAACAGTCGTCATACCTCAATGGTCGATGAGTATTAGGAACAGCTTCGACTCCGTTTGTGTTGAAAGCTTCAACAACAACAAGGAAAAAAGGCTGAGCATCCATCCACTCTGTGAAGAAGGATTACCAGCGAGACTGTGTACGTCGCCCCTTAATTAAGGGGACGCATTAACTCGTCGCCAACTGCGACGCGGCCTATTCAAATACATGTAAAACGCAAACGCGCTTTTCTGAGATAACCCCTGGGTCCATTTTATTGAAATTTGCTTCATTTCAGAGAGAAAGTTCAATTATTGTGACTATTCTAAGCGGAATTTCGATTCAGGCGCTGCATTTTATTCAAAGAATTTTCAAACATTCGAAAGTACGAAAAAAAATAGAAGCATGAAGTTTACAAATAGCGCTCCTTCAAGAACAGATATCGCGGTTCTGTAAATGGAATTCATTAGATAACCTAAATCGGACAAACTCGGTATGTCACTTTCTATATTACGGGAATTTGTTGCGTTGTTTACATGGGTTGTGCAAAGGCTGTATTTACACTTTACTAAGGTTCTTGAGATTCATGTGTAACTTATCAATTTTGTCGGCTTTGGATGTACTATCAGATGCGATTCACAGAATTGTGATATCACTTTTATTGCTTAGTTACGGACTCATAAACTTGACACTCTCGTTTACTGAATATTTGCGATTATTGTCAATATTTAATAAAAGATTGACGACCTAAATAAATAACTAGATGTTTAGGTTTTCTTTTAAAACTAACAAACGTCGTCAAGTTTGGTGCCGTGGTTACCGAGAAAAACTAATGCTCCTTTTACATGCATTTTGGACAGCAGCAGCCGAGGTAAAGCTTCCTTTTAATGGCGCCGCAGGTCAACCTTCGCCACGGGGCGGCCCGGCATTGCACCATCTTCGGGATCGGTCCACGTATGGGGAGTTTTTTGTCTACACATGGACGCAATTCTAGGGGAACTAGCCTTAAACAGCTTCGGTGTAATTCGCTGTAAAATTGGTTACGTCTTCTTATTTTTAAATAATTAATGACGACGCCGAATGCAGGAGCAGTGCCACGAGCTCGTTCGCGCGGTAGCGCCCACGGACGCCAACGAGCCAGCTGTGGAAGAAGACGATGGCGCTGGAGCCAATCCAGATGATGATAGTTTTGCGTGAACACACAGACACGACCCTGGGGGAAGGAGCGCTTAACAGCTTCGCTGTAAAAAATCTTAGTACACCTAAGCACTTGTTATGAGTTTGAATGCGAAAGCATTAATGTACAACTGAACGCCGCTGAGCGGTGCTTCGAGTTATGAGCGCGATAAGACACTTGGCAAACGCCTCCTAGATGGCACAAGGCCGGTGTAATATGACACGTGACGTAATGCAACGTTGCCCGTGTGCCATGGAATCTAATGGGGACACCCTCGAGTATGTGACGGTGATGTTGATGTCATTGCATTCTTCACGCCGGGTTTGGCAACCATGATCTCATAAATCAAAGTGCGAAGGCCACCGAACCGCACGTTTAGCCCAGTGGGCAACACAGGCGTCTTCCGAACGTGGGTTACTGCATTCGAAACTCACAACCGGCAATGTCTTTCCTTTCTAGTCTATTCTGTTTTCTTTTTTTTTATTTCATCATAGCGATTACCGAGGTGAAGCTAGAACGCATGCGAGAGCTTGCGCGGCCTAGGAACGCGCTGATAACACAGCCTTCCGAGAGCGAGGGCGAAGTTAACGTGTTAGGCGGTGACGCCCCCTCCCTTTCGCCCGCACTTTCCGTCGACTCGCGCCTTCCTGTAGCCTTCCTGGGCTGCCTACCACTCCGACTTTATCGCCTAACACCCACTTCCTAACACTTTGTCCCATCCTCTAGACATCATCAGCCTCCACATCCTATACGGATTATCGGAAGGAAAAGTAATGCTTTTTGTGCCTCGGTATATAACGTGCTTTGACAAAAGGGACCGATACTTGTTTCCATTTCCGGTTCTCGGAATCATACACGCTGAAGGATTTGGCCACAATACACGGAAATCAACTCTCCATGGCCCGTGTCATCTGTCCTCCTTATTTCAGTCATGTTTTCGCACTGTCTGCCATAGTATGTCGCCCTGTCAACAGACTCGGCAAACAACCATGTTCAAGCTATCCAGCTTGTCCGCCAGGGTAGCTACACTGCCGGTTTTCATCACTGGTGCATGTAGGGGCCATAAAATGAATCTGTCCGCGACCACCGACATGGTGACATATATATTTAATAGGCTGCCTCTCTTCGCCAGCGAGTCAAGCTGGGTTCACACAACGGAGCAAATTCCTCGGGCGAACATCACATGACTGAGCCACAATGAACTGCTCCGCCAGCAGCTTTTCTGCTTCGTACTTGTGTGCGCAGTGATTGGGCAACACTGAGTCACCTAATGCTCGTCAGCACAATTTGGTCCGTCACGTGAATCCAGCTTGAGTGTGTGCCTGGAAGCGGAAACGCAGCGCCAAAAAAATAATAATAAATAAATAAAAGAGAGAAAACAGAGGATGTGTGCCACTGAAGCTCACTGGTTTCTTCGATCGATCGCCAGTGCTGCCTTCAGCATTCTTGTCGTTTTCAACGGGAGTCTTTCTCACATGCTTAATTTTCCTGCACTAAATGGAAGGCGAACGCATTAAACCATGGTTTAATATGGGAGAGTATTTCAGCAGTATTGGAAGACTCTATGCAAGTAAGTCGCGCAAAACACGAAGGAAAATGTTGCGAGCTCATCCGCTTCATAGTGCAATGCTTGGCATCTGCAACACACACTCAGGGTTGTTCGCACTCTTGCAGATCGTAACGGAGCAAAAGGGTTCGATCTCTGCGGCCTCGTGCTGCCCATCTGCCGCTCGCGAGACCCGCGCCTTGCGTTCCTCGCGAGAGAAAGACAAGCCGCTTGAAAATTGTTGCGAACTGTAGTAACACGGGACATTGCTAGTTAATGAAAAGCATGCGCGTCTGGTTTACCTGCGAAAAAATTATCAGTAAGCTTTGACTTATTGTGGTCGCTACCATCAACCTGTGTACTGAATCATCGGTAACCGTCCTTCGTAACCACTGCCGCATTCTTCAGCCTTGTCATTAGCATTGGGCAGCTGCGAAGCAGTGAAAAAGTTTACTCCGGTAAAGCGTGTTAATGATTAAGAATGGTCACTAGTCAAAAGAAGCCTTTCCAGCCCAGAGAGCGATGGCCTTGAGCTGCCGTCTGGTTTTCTACCACAAGGATTCAGAGGTGGCCTGCAATGGCATGGTTCAATCCCGTACATGATGTTCTGAGGGCAGCAAGATAAGGATGGTGACCAAGATAGGAATGCCTTGAACATGTTTTGCTATCGAGTGGAAAGCACGGCGCAAGTGGTGTTCCTATCCAAGCGTCCCTTCCCAACTTTGCAGCCCGCTCCGCCGATGCGTGGTCGACGGTGGGAACGGTGGCTCTGCTGTTGGGCACGTCCTGCTGGTGTCCCGCGATCCTCCGAGATGGCGCTGACGACAGCGGCCATTGTCCCTCTGCTCTCTAAGCCATCGCCCCGCTGGCTTCCATCAAAGGTGATACATACAATCACATTTTCGAGCAAATATTCTATAAAGATATAAAAGCCTTTGCAATTAGGCATAACATCAGCACTACCCACGAGCAGGCCAACTGCTAAAGCTGATCTTGTTCTCACCCAGAGAACCAAGAACTCCACTACAGTCGAATCGCAGTCGTAACAGTTGTCGATATTAATCAACTGACACGGTTTATTCCCAGGTGTAGGTTTATTGACGAATCTTTCGATGTAATTACGCTTCTCCTTTTAAACAGACGCTAAGGTGTTACAATGAAAGACTTCACTTCCTCACTACAACATACACAGAAATTAGTATACCACAGGACACTGTTCCACGGTGTGTTCTTTTAAGTTTTTATATGTAAATTATTTCCGCATCCCTTGGCCTAGAGTATAATATAGTTAAAAACAGTACATTGTACAAGCACAGCAAATATGTGCTCAAGTCAATATTTTCCGTATCGCGGAAACTGTACAACGTAGGGGAGTTGCTAGCCGCGACAGCTCATTGCATTTAGCTATGGGCGCTCATTCAACAGCACGCACTTCTTCGGTCGTGCTATTGTGTCTGGCCGACCATATGTGAAATCAGCTTAACCATTTTCCATGTAAGCCACGAGAAAAAAAAACAGTCAGTTGAGGCAGTTTTCACGTTTTGTTACGCCTATGAAAATATTGTTTGGAAACGTAATCACAACCTTGCCCAAGAACAACAGAATTTTGAGTAGCAGCTGATGTAGACTACGCTGTTTCAGCGAAACAGTGAGAGTACCTAAGGAATTTCTACGTATAAGTGCGAAGACAAATTTACTGTAAATGACCTGCATTTATTTATTTACTTATTCATTCATTCAAAACGCCATAACACTTTATCGACTTTATTTCTATAGAGCGTCTATAGACTGGGAATAGACAAAAAGAAATAGAAATCTTATCGACCTTCGTCTATAGAAAGTCTATAGACAAAATAAAAGAGAAAATAAATAGAGACTGTATTGACTTTTGTCTATAGGTAGTCTAAAGAGCGGAAGTAGACAAAGGAGAAACAAACACCTTATGAACTTTTTTCTATAGACCGTCTATAGACTACGAATAGACAAAAATAATTTGAAATGTTATCAACTTTTGTCTATAGAATCTCTATAGACAAATAATAGAGAAAAATATAGGTTGTATCGACTTTTGTCTATAGACAGTCTATAGAGGGGAAGTAGACAAAACAGAAACAAACACCTTATCGACTTTTTTATATTGACCGTCTATAGAATGCGAATAGACAAAAAGAAATAGAAACTTTATCAACTGTCGTCTATAGACAGTCTTTAGACTTTGTATCAACAAAATTCTAAATCTATAGAAAGGCAAGGTCGTCTACAAAAAGTCTATAGACTTTCTTTAGACAGTCTAAAGTCATTTTTGTAAATGCAATAATTGGCGAACTGTCTTACTCGCGACGACATGCAGTTAGGCAAATCAATAATATATACTAGAAAAACCAAAGCGCCAAGCACGCTGCATTGTGAAACGCTGGACGCAACTGGAATAAAGGAGTTGTAGTGTTCATTGTGCAGGTGTTCCTGTTCAAACTTAATATTTTCGCTAGGAAATATTGGCTTGCCGTCGCCCGACTGCCCCGGAACTTTTAATTTCATACCCGCCTCTGTACAGCGCTTCGACTGAGAGCGGGCCGTGTTAGTGGATTTGTCGCACGTACGAGTACCCCGCAAGGGTGACAAAGCGCTTGTTTTGTGCTGTCACAGTGCCAGGACCTGTGGCCACGCTGTCCTTCAGCGAAGCTGCAGAAACTGCTCGACGCCCGAGAATCGCACGCAGCAGCAGAACTGGCGTCTTTCAGGAGGTAATGTATGGTATGTGCACATCGGCCATTGGAGACGTTCTACTTGGAATCGACCGTTAGAACTCAGTTATCCTTTACTTGGCGCGTAAGTGTTTCAGCTTTATTTAATGACATTTTACGATTAACATTTGCAAAACAAGATGCACAATGTTGCACGTTTATCGAATAGTTTTAGCAAGACTTGCTATTTCCTTAGGCCGCGGTAAGGGTTCGGAAACGACTGCTTGCGAGCCACAGATTCTGCAGTGCAGGAAGACATGAGGCAACAAGGGTCGTAAGACAGAGGGAGAATCGTTGAAAAAAATGTATTGTAGGGTTTTAAGTGCGAAGACCACGATCTGATTATGGTGCACGACGTACGTGGGGACTCCCCAAATTTGGACCAGCTGTGGTTCTTTAACGTGCACCCAAATATAAGTACACCGGTATTTTCGCATTTCGTCCCCATCGTAATGCGAGGCCACCGTGGCCGGGATTCGTGCCCACGACCTCGTGCTTAGCAGCCCAATACCATAAAAACTAAGTAACAACGGCGGGTGAGGGACAATCGTCGTCAACTGCTAGAACGACATCTTGCTCGTTAACGACCATGCGGCCATGCCCGGTTACCTGCATTTTGCTGCAATGCAATTTGCTCGGCCCAATTCCATTGCAGTTGATCTGCGCACTTCGACCCTCGTCACCGTCCTCGAGCGAGAATGTAATCCAACGAACAGTAGTTTTTATTTTATTTTTTTACTAAAAGGTGAGATCCACGGGGGTGGTTGGTTAACATTTGACCCTCGCAGTGCCCCGACCTGCCAACGTGCTGCCCTTCGGCGTCGCTGCGGTGGCTGCTCAATGCCGGAGAATCGCACGCAGCAGCAGCGCCACGAGCAGCGCTCACTTCGCCAAGTGCATCGCCTGCTGCAGCTGCTGCGCCTCCAGCGATCCAGTGTTGCCGAACGGGGTCAGATGGACTACTCTTTCTCTAGAAAGAGTCCACGCGCGTGGTCAGCACATCTACGTTAACACTTTTGCTTTCGTGATCCGTCGCTTTTTGTTCTTGTAGTTCTTTATTATATCAATAAATATGGTTTTGATTGTCTACTCGCGTGACGTCTGTGCTAATACGCTGTCGTTATGCGAGAAGAGCTGAGTTCAAGCTGTGCCGAAGTCTATCCTGTCCTATATCCTAACTATCAACACTCGCAAAAAGTGAGCACAACTACTGAACTGATTACGGTGTGTTTCGCGGTCGTGTACGTGTACTGCGGCGTTTCAGTAGTTATAGTGCGCCAATGCGTCAAACGGTGTTTTGTTAGGAAAGTAAGAGATGGAGCAACACAGCAGTTCTAGCGCAACTTTGACGGTGTCCATCAGGAAACCGGTACCACCCTTAGAATTCGATCAAAATGAATATGCCTTTCAAGAATGCCGGCAATAATTCTTAAACTACAATCTGCGCCGCATAAAGCAGTGCGTTCAAAACTTCGTTAGAGATTTTTTTTAGTGAGTCAGTTATGGAATTTGATTTCTCGTGCACATATCAGCCTCTTCGATTATTCCAGTTGAAGGATTGGAATTACGTTAAAATGGCGCAAGCAACTTTTTAAAAAGACTGTATAGTCTAAAACATAAACCTGCCATAACGCGCCCAAACCGCTGCAGTTTCTAAGTGAATCCATTAAGGTTTCGCACTTTTGACATGTGTGCAGAGAGAGAGAGAGAGATAAAACTTTGTTATGTCCTTGATGGGGTTCAGGGGGGGCGGGGGTCGGGAGACTAACCCCCAATCCCCCCCTTCCTCAGACGGCGGCCAGTCCTTGATTTCTGGCGGCGCCTTCGGCCGAGAATAGACTGGCCTATCACGAGGCATGCTTTTCATTTGCGCTTCTGCGTTCCCTACATGCCAATGTGCGAATGCTGTATTATGCGTCAGCTCGGATGTGTAATAAAAGCGAGCCCGTTGTGGGGTACGTCACGTGTTATGTGAATGTGATGAAACGCTGACATCTGTGGGAAGCATCGTCTGAGTGCAAAGCGACGCCCCGTTACGCGGTCAAGCGAAGGTAAAGTCACTGCCATCGGGTACCGTGACAGCAAGGTGCATGCGCGAACGTTGGTAAACAATCGTAAGCGCAAAATGTGTTGCGCAGAGGAATGGTTCTGCAAGGGGATTTACTCGTAGTTAAACAGGGTGCCGCTAAAAGTGCAAAAAACAAATCGCTAGCTCGTGACTGAAGCGAAATGAAAGCGTCGCGTGATGATAGCAATAGGTTACGGAGAAATCTTGTAATTTTCGGCCCACCCAACAGCGCGACCGAAAGTTGGACTAACTCTGGAAATAAAGACCTGACCTCTTTCCAGAAGCAATTAGGCGAATCTATTCCTCCATACAGAACTGAGCATGCGCACAGGGCAGGAAAGTTCGGCGGAAATAACAATGGACCAGTTATTATGGTATTAATAATTGCGAAGATTAGCAACGCTTGTTGTGTCTGAAGGCGGAAGCTGAAAGTGTCACAATAAGGGATACGCGAAGATTTCACCCCTTGTGTTTGGCATGCACAATCACAGCTGCTGCAGCACAGAAGGAACGGCGGGAAGGGGGGGGGGGCGCTTCATTTTAGCTTCACTATGATAAGACGCATATGGGTAATCATAGCATGAGAAGCCAAGAAACAATTACTCCAAGGAAAACATAGGGGAAATTGCTTGTACTCCCTAATTCAATTAGAGAAATCATAAATCAATGGAAATGAAAGTGGATGAAAAAACAACTTGCCAAAGGTGGGGAACGATCCCACGTCTTCGCATTATGCGCGCCATGCTCTACCATTTGAGCTACCGTGGCGCCGTTTGCCCATCTGCTTTGTTGGCTATTTAAGTTTTACTACTAGAAGTAATCCTGGGAGTGTCAGCCAGCGTCACCACTCGCAAACATTGGCGGCGGATGTGGCACATCCTTTCTCCCGCAGGAATCACGAGCCCGTGTGCTTTTTGGGTGAAGGCAACTGGTCAATAACCCCACATGTGCTACCTTAAGGCATCAATGTTGCCGGATTCGGGAGCCTTGTTATGTTGTAAACGAGCATTAATAATTATTAATTTATCATTTCTTTAGCTCAATTGGTGAGTACAAGTAATTTCCGCTATACTTTCCTTGCTGTCATTGTTTGTTGGCTGCTTATTACGTGATTATTAAAAATCGGGCCCCTTGGTTAGCCCCCTCCCCCCCCCCCCCTTTCTCACCCGCCGTGGTTGATCAGTGGCTATGGTGTTGGGCTGCAGAGCACGAGGTCGCGCGATCGTATCCCGGCCACGGCGACCGCATTTCGATGGGGGCGAAAATACCCGCGCACGTAGATTTAGCTGTTTGTTAAAGGAGCCTAGGGGGTCGGAATTTCCGGAGTTTGTCCACTGCGGCGTGCCTCATAACCAGAAAATGGTTTTGGCACGTAAAACCCCATGATTTATTTTTTTAAAGATACCACTAAACTTGCCTTGTGTCTGTCAGGGGTAGTGTAGCCTATTCTTGTATTCACGTGTAAACCAGTAAACCAGTCATGTATTACGAAACAGCACTATTTGTTCCTTTTAACAAAATATGACTTAAACGAAGCGCACGTATAAACTTCATCAAAAACATAATAGAAAGTGTGATACTTATTTAACGTTTCAGGCAATAGATATTCTAGGCTCTTTTCACCGTAGTTTGTTCTTACATGCGGAAATACCCATTTATTTGTCTCGTAGAAATGCATTGATACATGCGTGTCATTTTAGAGGGAGCCTTTACATGCTCCGAGACACTGGGCAGTGAAAATCTGAAGGAATATAATAATCTGTATTGAAGACAAATGCCCACACGCAGAACATTGTATTGAAGAAAAAGGATATATGGCATGAATTCTGTAACACCCCCCCCCCCCCCCCCAAAGCAATTTTTGTTGCAGACCTAGAAGCATACTAATGTTGGTTTTTGATGTGGTGGCCCATACCAAGGGAGGCATTTTGTAAGTGTCCACCTATAGTGAACGCGTCCGTTCCGTCTGGTATTGAAGTGGTGATTTGCTGGGGGTGCCCGTCTCCTTGTGTCCCTAACCGATCCTATCAGAGCTTCAGCAGCCGACGAAATGAAGATGTCCACTAGGTGGGCATTCATAAAAGGGAAAAAGAATGAGGTATGTAATTGAGATCACATTGGAATATCGCATGGCATATGATGAGTTTAAGCTTAGGTTGGAATTCATGGCCACATTTTGACCAGAAAGCTACAGCGCCTGACAGCTTTGACCTACGACACTGACCCTGCCGAAATCAGGACGAGGCTTCTCTTTAAGGCTTACTCAGAACATTGCCATTGTACTCCAGTGACCATTAAACAATCAGTGATTTCCATGAATATAATGCACAAGAATAGCACAATTGCAATAAAATAATCGTATCAACAGAATCGTTTAGTGTCAGTTATGGGTGTAAGGGTGGCGAAGGAGCCTTATTCCGAAATAAAGCTTTTTTTTAATTTTGTTGAATAAGGTAATTAGGAGCCAGTTTTTCCAAGTTGTCTATTTTGCTTCACACAGGGTGCGTTGCATCTATGCACATCGACCGCGCGCGCTTTGAAACCCGACCTAGGCTCATTAGCGAATGGTCCTGGCCCGGATCCGCGGCTTCGAGCTCGAGCCCGCACCAAGCCCACCCAAAAACGTATTAACCAGGCCTGGCCCGGACTTTCGGGTCGGCCCGGGCCCGTGCAGTTCTCAAAACTGCACCAGAGTGTCTAAGCGACGCCCCGTGCGCCACAGCATGTGCATCTCAAAGCCGTGCGGCGTTGAAGTCGCCCTGCAACTCGGTTCGCGCGAGAGCACAGCCCTTGAGAAAGTCAGACCACCGACCTCGGGCTAAAGAGCCAATGACGCTTCTTGTTTGAAAATGTTGGTGATACTTACAACGACAGCAAGCGAGAAATGCGATAAAATTTGTACGATAAGACAAAGGACAATGTCTGGCTATTTGACGAGTTAGCAGGCTGTCCGAACATAAATGCACGAAGGGGCAAATATTCTCAACAAAATGTGGCATATGTCTGTTGCAAGAGAAGACTAAGCCCACTTTAATATGACAATGTCAAGATGCAATGATCTACCAGAACCGCAATGCAACGCCCAGCCTGAGCCGTAGGGAATGTCGACATTGAAAAAGCGAAGGGGTTGGAAGCTGATAGTAGCGTTATCTGGTCAGCGGTCGAGATAAGCAATACACGTTGTGAGTATTTGTGGGGAAAAAAAGAAATAGAGAGAGGGAGAACACGTGGCGGTGTCGTTACAGGCACAGTTGTAACTTTTGAACATCTGACACAGCTGGGCAAAATATCAGGTGGTAGTAGATATTGTAAAGCTTTATGATGATTCGCTCATTCAGGCTATGCCGCCATTCGTCGCCCGCCGTTTAAATGGGGATGCCAATAAAAATAATATCGATGGGTGAGTGCTTCTTGAAGTGAATGTAAACGTTGGCGCGTAGCATCATTGGGCGGATAATTTATCGGCTACGGATGATGGTGCATATGGTTTCTAGTAATCATCAAAAGCTGTTAAACGCCGTGGCCGAAGACCTCATTCACAAATGCCAACGCATCGCACTTTAATGGGTCCATAATCAGCCCCGTGTAAAATTTTGGTTATACACCGGATTTCGCAGAGTCGCGTCCAAGGAGCGTTAAAATACCACAGGAATGTTAGTAAAGGTGAGTGCTGGCCTTGATATATCCAAATGATATGTCCGACGTAAATCAATACTGCGAGAAAGCGACTACATTTAACGCAGCAGACACTCCCTTTCCTTACCTCGCTTACAGCCCCCACAAGGCAACATCAGCGGCTTCCTATGGGAGGGCACAGCTTACCGCTGTAGTTGAAAAAGGAAACTGCATTATCCTTGCGTTCTACCGGTGCTAACACGTGGGGCAGAAATTTGTGAGTTTAACAAAGAAGCTCGAGACCAAGTTAAGAACTGCGGCGAGGGAGCCATGGAAGGAAAACTGTTAAGCGTAACGTTAAGAAACAGAAAAAAAGCGGTGTGGATGAGAGAACAAGCGGGGATAGGCGACATTCCAGATGACATCAAGAGAAAGAAATGGAGCTGGGCAGGCCAAGTAATGCGTAGGGTAGATAACCGGTGGACCATTAGAGTTACAGAATGGGTATAGTGAAGGGGAGAGCAGTCAAGGACGGCTGGAAACTAGTTGGGATGATGAAATAAGGAAATTCGCAGACGCAAGTGAGAATCAGCTGGTGCAAGAGTGGCGCAACAGATCGCGGAAGAGGCCTCCGTCCTGGCAGTTGACATAAGACTAGGCTGCTGCTGGCGATGTTGATGATGGGAGGACAGCCATTTGACTTTTGTCCGTGGCTGCGAGATTGGCATGCCATCCGCTCGTGCTGAAACCCTTCTCTTTTTTCTTCTTTCTTTTGTCTTTTTTACTGGTTGGCTCGGAATTCTTCGGTTTCCATCACCCTGTGCACTTTCAGAATCGCAGCCGTCTTCCCGTGGAGTTTCCATCGTGCGCGCAGTTTCTTTTGCGTGTTGTTTTTTTATTGAATGCGAGCGGCGGGGTGGTGGCCGCCTTCCCTGTCGCAGTGTGCCGACCCTGCAGTGCCGCTTCCCTGCTCGACGCTGGAGGACCGCACGCAGCCACGCGGCCATGTGGCTTGCGTCGGGGAACTGCAGCGGCCGAGTCTCGACGACGCGGCCGCGCACAGCGCGCAGCGACGCGAGGAGAACGCGCTGTCGTGGCACGGCCGCGCTTGTTTGCCTCGGTGATGTCGCTTTCCTGTGCCGTCACTCCTAGCGGCTCAAGTTCGTGCGCTTTCTTAACTATTGTATTACATTTTTAATTAAATAAGGATTTCGTTGTCGGTGGTGGTTGCGTCTACACCTGGCCACCCTCGTTGAGCGACACGAGGTGGTTCTAAGCTGTGCCCAAGGGAGTTTTATCCTATCTCGACCGCCTTGATAGGTTAGGGACAGTAAAGAAGGATAACTTTACATATTCACTTGGCACAACTTGGAAGTTATTACGAGTGCTTATAAAACACTCGCAATCCTGAGCGCTGGAATATACACTGTTGCCGAATAAACAGGCGATTCGACACCAGCATTCCGCACTGCTAAATTATTTCTTGCGTAGCCATGACATTGGATATTGATTCCACTTCTTTGAAACTCTTACACCATATATTGTTCTTATGATTGACACTTTCAGCCCCTGCTCAAACATTGCTGTTTGTCCTTGCATTGCTTTATAAGAATGCGTCTTGCTAGTATATTGCTAGTATGTGTATACTAGCACATCGCCCAACGTCGCATTTACTCCTTCGCTTCCGGCTTCCTTCATTTTGCCATCATCTGAATGAAGTATAAACCGGTTGTACGTTCTCTAAGTATAGGTAATGTGTATAAACGATACGATTTTGTTATTATACGTGCAGTGTCATTAGGCTGTTATCTCCCATTAATCTATAACGCAAGTTTTCCGCTTATGATTTGATGCCCTCATACATGCGTGCATTATTGGTCATTAGATGCTTATCCTAAGCATGTGTTTCGATGTCAATCTGTTCATTGCTTCCAAAGAAGGGGGCGGCCGCCTGCTCGGTAGTTTTCATGGGGCTCCTCCCTCGTTGGGAAAAAAAATAAAGGTGAATTGGGCTGAAATCAATACAAACAATCTCTCAAAAATGATGAGGACACTGCACCGAGTGTATTGTCTCGCGACCACATATATGAAGCTCGATGGCTCACTACATGGCATCGACTGACGTTAGATTTATAGCCCTCCAAGTGGAAATTAGGTGCATATCTTTTACTTATCTCGCCTGCTATCCCAAGTCACGCAAACAGACGCATTTCACCGCCGTTCTATCCTCTCGTTAAGATATCATTCCATCGTTCTTTAGGAAAACGGCTCAATTCTTCACTGTTGCTCTTTATTTTTAGCGCAATCTAAGAGCGCACAAAAATATTCGATTGGCGGTTTGGTTTACAGGCTACAGAGCCGGACAAGTAAGCGCTGCCCTTCTTGGCAAGCATGTAGGAACGATAATAGTCCTGTCACGAATTGGCTTTTGCATTGTGTTTCCGCGTTCGGCGCTGAGATATACAGGGGGGGGGGGGGGGGGGAGTACTAGCTAACTTTGGTCAAGGTTTTAAAGAAATGCAGGAGCTCTGTAGGAGGACGCTACAAATGCATGTTATTCGCTGTTGTGTCGAAGAAGTCACAAGTTTTGTGTTCTACTTAACTGCTTAAATAGACAAGATTAAGGCGACATTGCAAGTATCTATTTTAACCAAAAGTTCTACTGTGCGAATTGTACAGCGTTCTGGGAGCATCTAATTCAGCAATTTCTAATGTACTATTTGTTATGTAATTACTTTCGGCATCGGAAAGAAAGGCCGCCAAATATTTAAAAAAGAGCACGTGGCATGAACGTTTGCTCGCGGCGATTTCAGTTCTCTTAAACATGCCACAGATGAAAGAATTTGACACTGGAGCTTGCGGAATTAGACATCTGTTGATTTAGGCAACACGTTTTGGCCAATCATTGATAAGAGCCAAAATTTCTTACATTTAGTAAGGTCAAGATGTCGTTGGACATGTGAAGTACAAGGTGTTGCGATTATCATTTGCAACCATCAATATTACATGGTCCTTCATTAAATAAAAATAAACAAATAATCCCCTGGCGCTGGTACCAATATGACAGAAAAAAGAAAATAAAGGATCTGGTTCAATAAAGAATGTGGGCCCTTTTATTGAAAATGGTTCAGCCTCATCATGTCAAAGTTCCTACTTTTATATCGAAAAAGAATCATGTAGTTGCAAGGGTAACGCACATGCACACACACACACACACCCAAAGACGCGCACGCACGCAAAATGTATGAAATTCCGAAACGCTCGCAGAGTTCAAAGTATTGTTATTTCGCATCAATATCCAATACCCCGTCAAACTTTCTTGTGCGCGAATATCTTATGGCGCCTAAATGTTTACAATTTCGTTCTTCTGCAGCACTTTGCAGACAGAAAGCTTCTAGCTCAGTTGATAGGTCTTGCTATAATTATTTTCTGCAAGATTACCGCACTTTCCTAAGTGCACGAGCCAGTGTTACCTAAATGTGGCGCTTATCGCGTCCCTGTATTGAAGACAACGATGACCATTAAGAAAGAACACGGAGACGTCGATGTGCGAAGCTCAGCTCCATTCACGGTTATGAGAGGGCCAGAAGAGGCACACGAGAGATGTTGGAAGAACACACGCTGAGCCCTTACTAGCCGCTGAAACGCACATTACCGCGACACGCCTGCGTGGTCCCTGCCTGGCCTGTATTGCTTAGTCGTTGCTCCGCGTCAATTCAGTGCCGCCCGTGTGCACGCCGCTGTTCCCTCGTCCTTTTTGCGGCCACGTTTCTCGTAGTGAGCGAGAGATGGCGTCATATGTTCCCCATTAAATACGCTGCGTGCGCTGCGACAAGAGGCTCGGATTGAGCGGCAACGTCGTCTGCTATCAAGAGTGCCTCAGTCGGTACAAGGAGCGCAGGTAGGAAGGCTCCGGAATGCAGGTAATGCATGCCATCCGGTAAATGCTCTTGGACAAAAAGCTTGCAAAAAAGCGCGCAGATCACTTTTCGCGCCCTGTCACTGAGGCGTCGTTAACCAGATATACCATTTGTCGTATGGTAAAGCATATATTTGGACAAACCGAAAGATCTTTTCAGGAACGAGCTAGCCAGCACGCAGGTTCAGTTAAGTGAGTTTCAGCAGGCCATTTGGCCAGCTACGCACGACAGCGCAAATTCCAATTCCATAGCACAAAGTTTTTTCATCGCTCGTAACAAGGACCAGCTGTCAAGAGAAATAATGGAAGCCATGATCAGCGGAGACGTACAAGGGTGACGTCAGCACCCCTTCGATTTCACTCGCAGACAAGGAGAGGCGATATATTCCACAAGCGCTGCGGCACATTAGGTCAAGACAAGCACCAGCGCTATTGGACTGAGAAGCGGGCCTCAGTTCTCTATGGCTAACGCCTAATATGAATTGATATGTTCGTTTTTTTTGTGCTTTTAACGCTGCCATAAGACGCGCCCTTTACTGCGTCCGACCTTAACATTTTCTTTTAACTGTTGTTGCCACGTTGCTGATTGTTTTCCATTTTTTTGTTTCTTTGTTTGTTCCGCGGGGCATCGCTTTCTGTGCCCGCACGTATCGTTACGAGGCAAGCGTTCCATCGCTTCTCGTGGTCGTCGGCTTACGTAGAATTTTTGCGCGTGAATTTGCCATTTGTGTCTACTCGTCCCTTTTATTGACGGCGCCTTCACACAAAGATTTCAGTTGTTAGCCAGCCACGTGTCTGACTGCCTTTTCTTTATCCTGCCTAAATTCAGCCTGCACGCTGTGCACATATCATGAACCAGTTCAGATAAAACCAGCGCTGGCGCCCGTGGTATCAGAGTGCCGATAAAATAAAAGCATGTTCGTAAAATACAATTTACCTTTCATAGGTGGCTTCTGCTTAAGGTGCAAGAACGATAGATAGGAGGAAAGGACAAAGAAGCGGAGCTCGCGATGTTCCACGAGCCGGTCTCCGTGGAGCAGATCAAGAAAAAAGTAGAAAAAAAAACTAGACAACATAAGATCAATTTCTCTTACTTCCAGCGTTGTCGTATTAGTAGAAAGGGTCGTTCACAGCCGTATAACAAATCTTACGCAGGATGACACCCTTTTCAGTCCATGTCAGGTTTGGTTTCGTCCCGCGCACACCACATGGTGCGCCCATGGAGATCTAGGGAGCCGCATTGAACTTGCTCGCCGCAAACGAGAGTACGCAGCTTTGGCGAGGCTAGATACAGCAAAAGCATACGACTTTGTAGTTTATCTTATTCTATTCGATAAGCTTTAGTGCACGAATTTCCCGAATAACCGCTTGGATCTATGAATGAAGTTTTGAGAGATAGAGAGTTTTATTGTTATCAACTCGGTTTTCGACGTCTCAACATAAGGAAGCGTGTACCACAGGGCGCCCTTCCTTCCCCCACTTTAACATTTTGCTGATTACAATTACTTGGTCTCCACAAGTACACGCTTATGTGTACGCCGACAATACCGCAATTTTCACATCCGCAACTAATATGCACTCCCTACACCAGTCGTTGTGGAATTACTTAGGAATGATTGAGATATGGGTATAGTGGATACGTATGTCGTTAGATGTTAGCAAATAAAGTGCGGTACTAGTCTTTCCGCAACCTGCAGAGGTGCATATTTCTCTAAAATATCGCAAGGAAATCATTCCTCAAGTTCACGCAGTCAAGTACCTTGGTGTTATTTATGATGGAAAGCCCTCCTGGCGCAGTCACACTGACCAAATTAAAACAAAGGCAGAACGTGCCTTAGCTATGTTGCGTCGACTCAGCCACCGCCGCTGTGGACTACGCAGGGATTCCTTACTGATCGTATATGAGATGTATGTTCGGCCCACATTTGAAATCGGCTGCTTATTAATTTCCCGTGCCACCGCCTAGAACAATAAATCTCTCATACTTTTAGAAACAGAAGCTTTACGCTTATGCTTTGTGCTACCTAGGGTTGTTGCCAACACTGTTTTATATCAGGAAGTTCCTATACGCACTCTAGATTGCAGGTGCCGCACGCTTACCTGGTGGGCATTTTTAAAAATTTAGGACTTTTTGAAAAGACGTAAGCAATATTTGTCACTGAATGGTATAAGTTTTCTGAAGTGCCGTGGTCGAGATTATACAGCCCTGAGATAAAATTTGTGCAAGCACAGTTACAATAATTGGATGTGTCCATACGTCAAGTTTACCATTCAAATATGATGCCTTACCAGACCTCAAAATTAAATTTGAGAGCATATTTCCAAATCATGCTAACCTATTACCTAGCAGACATTTAATTAATGTAATACAAGACCACGCGTACACCAGCCAGCCACTGACAACATAACAGGTGCTGACACTTCTCTGTGCAATGAGAATGCAGCAGTGCTGATCTTTTCTGAACCCATTCAGTGGTCTTACCCTCTTCGCCTTCCCGACTTCTCACCCATATTTCAGGTAGAATTATTAGCGATTGTATGAGCACTGCAAAAGCTTCGCCAAAATTAGCCATCAGCTGTTATTTTGAACGATTGGGTTTCTCTGTGTGCACAGCACTTACTGCATCTTCAAGTTCTATTATATTGCGAATATATTGTTGGATGGCACTTCCTTACTTCCAGCAAGTATGTTTGTTTCGAGTACCGTGAAATCGTGGGTTGCACTTGAATGAAATGGTGATTCACTCACACGAGCATCCCTCAATAACCCTGTCATATCTGTTTTGCCGACATTAGCTTATGGCACCACGGCTAGGTACAGAAATTTATCTACATCTCCGAATTCTGCAATATCCATGCTAACATCGTCTTATGAATTCCACCATCTTTGTTTCCCATAGAGTAATAATTGGAGTCCTTCAAGACAACTGGAAGTTTGCTTTAAAAAGTGAGATATGTGCCGCCTCTAAATTTTTGCTTACACAGCTCTGGTGTCGCTGTGTTCCCTCTACATTATTTTTGAAATGCACCTAAATGTGTTGAGCATTTCTTTGTCTCGTGGCGTCGATTTTTTAGACCAAGAAAACTCTTAGAAAATTGATTTCGACAACTTGGGCTATTGATAACTTCGCCAACCATTCTTTGTTTTGGGGTAATTTCACTGGGATCGAGCCCCAGGGATGCTTTTCCCGCAGTTTACAATTTTATTAGAGAAACAAAAAGAGTACCTTGGTGATTTTCTACAATTATGAATAATTTCTGTTATTTCAATTCCTATGATAAATTAGTTAACGTCAGAATTCTTAGCAACATATATTCTTTAATTTCTATGTCCCATTTATTTACTCCCACGCGCTACTATACAAATTTATTTTGTTTTAATTCTCAACATACTGGTAACCGCCTGCTCCTTGGCCAATCCCCCATATACAGTGGGTATGCGCCAAGGCTAAGAAACGATACAAGACGAGATCACGGCTGCTTTGGTCACAACTACTCCTTGTCTCAATCTACGACGTCAGCCTATACGTAATCGGCGACTCGAAATCATCCACTGTCCTTCACCCCTCTTATTACGACGTTGGGGCATCGTCCGACCATCGTCCGACCAGGCATCGACCGACCACCTTCATGTCCGGGCTCCACAAGGGCTGCAGCTGGTCTTGCCACGTCTTCCGGCGCAAGTGCTACCGTGACGTCATCTCGGGCATGCTCTCTCGGATCAGCGGGAGCATCGCCTGGCTTGCGGCTACGACCTGCTGAAGATGCGGGGCACGCCGGGCTCGTATGGCTCCGCCGTCCGGACGTATTCCACCTCCCACCGTGCTTCAGGCTCCGGTGCGTACGGCTGTGCCCCTGCGGACGCCTCGAGCGTCGAGAGGTGGGCCGGCTGTTTCTCGAAACGGCACCGGGGACAGCAGCGGTAGTTGCGAAGAAAACGCCTATGACAGCTCACGTTAAGCACCGACAAAGCGATCAACTGACTTTGTTTCGAAGCGCACGCACTTACAACAACGAAAACGTTCTCTTAACATAATTCTCTTAACGTAGAATTTGACAATGCTTTTCCGAGTGAGGCAAAACACTTGCCTTACCGAATGTAAAGCGCTATTCTGAAAGAGTGTTTAATAAGATCACAAACATTTGTCATAGAGACTGATGCCACACTGAACCAAGAAAAATTCTGGTAATGCCATATTCAGCCCTATTCTCGATTGGTCGTTTACGCAGCGGCTTCCAGACTTTGTATAAACTTTTCGTACAGAATTCTCAGCAGTAGTCCTGGCCCTTCGTAAGTTAAGCTCAACAATAACCTATGTAGTCATTGTTACTCTTTCTTTATCCTTGTGTACTTCACTGTCAGCATGCAATGAATCTCAGGTTCTGCGAGTGTTTAAATGCTGATTACCTCAACGCTTATCTAATATACATCTACTGTGGGTACCTGGGTATATAGATCTAGTTCTAAATGAAACGGCTGATTCATTGAGGAAGGCGTCGATATTTGACGCAGCCATTCACATTCTATCTTCATCGCCCTTGTTCATATCTGCACGATTTCGGATGCCAATGATTCTGCGAGAATTCTCTGTACCAGCTATAAAGAATTACTCGCATTTTAAACACTTATCGTACCCCTGGAAAAGTAATCTATGGCAATCGAGAAAAATACAAGTAAATGTTAACAATATTACGTAATTGCGAACCATAGAAAGACCACTCCGCCTTCGTGGATTAGATTTCACTCTTCAAGAAGTACCATCTTTGGACTATAACTAAATGGAGCATAATACAATCAAGCCTGAACGGAGCGATCGCACCGGTTCGCAGCGACCGACTGCGCGTCTGCATGCATGTCCGCGCACAATGTTTAGCTTTCGCTGTGAGCTCGTTTTCGCACCGTGCCGTGAGCTTTATGCAGCAGCATATGAGCATTTGACAGTGCACTAGCAACCATTGTTGCATGGATCCTATCAGAACTGTTCAAAAATAATTTCATTATAGAGACTTCAACGCCTACGGCGACTGTGATGCGCCGTCGCAACGATTCAACCTTTTTTTTTGTCTTCTAAATTCTTGGTCATTTCAATACTATTTCTCAAGCTGCGTCGCACTGTATGTTTATCGGTCTTCTCAGCGAGCGATTTCCCTCTGCTCCTTTTTCCTGATCCAGTGCATTGATTCAGTACGCAAACCTGACCATATGCCATGCCTTTTTTTTAATGTGGGTTTTACCGCTCCCTTTTCATTCCAGTGAACTTGCCAGTATCTAGCATCAACAAGTACATAGACCAAACCGTCATGACATTAGGGCAGCGGGCGTGGGCGAGCGCGTCAGTGCGCGTTTTCTGCTACTCACCGAAGATCGCAGTCCCCGCGCCGTCGGAGAAATCTTCCTCGCATCTGTGCTTGCTGCATACCCGAGTTGCAGCCGATGGCTGTCTGCCGGTTGTAAGTTTCGCGAGCCAAGGTCCACGCAGCTCCTTGTCCTGTGGCTACGTGTGAATAAGGCTGACACCGGGCTCCATTGCGTACGTCCGGCACTGCGGCACCGAGCAGTAGCCTACCAGGCTGCACTCCACCAAAGGCAGCCGCTACCTATTATGGTACGTTGAAATGTTCTCAAGCAGGCACCCAAGGCGGTAAAGCCTCACCACTTATTCAGAATCGCAGCCCAGCTGGACTTTAAGACGCGGCCGCAGTGTCCACGTGATCCCTCATGCCACGTCGCGCCGACGGCGGCGCCACCATTTTCAGTGGCGGAGCTCGCCCCCAATAGCGCTAGTCCAATATTTAAAGATAGTGCTGGAGATTTAGTAGTGCGAGAGCTCGTTCTTGATCGGCTTGCACTGGTCGATGCTTGGTGCGCGCTTCGCAGTGGACACTTTGGAAAGAATTCGGCAGGGTGAGGGGCGAAGAGCTGAATCGATCGGTTTATGGCTCATCATCACCTTCTTTCAGTATGCATTCTTTCCGGTTATTTCGATCGGCCCTTAGAGACCACTCCTTCCTAACTACGCGGTTTGCATTTCGTATTTGGTATCGCAAGGGAAGAGACTGTGGCGTCTAAACTCACGGGTCTTAAAGGACAAGCGGGCAACCAAATAGGTATCGTCCATTCTATTTCTCTCGCTCCACAACAGATAGAATATAGAAGGGAGAGAATGGGAGGAAGTGAAGGCAAGTGTGCGCGAGGGCTTCAGGTCTTGGGACAAGCGTCGAGCAGGCGAGGAGATTACAATCGACTCTGATGCAGTCCTCCTACGCTCGATACCACTGTTGTGCGGTCCTGTGGTAACTCCACCATTAGCCGCCATTAGCGACGCTGGGATGGCTTAAGGGCTACAGAATTGGAAGCATGGTGCGCAGCAGAAATGTCCTCCGTAAGGATCTTTCAAGGAAGATCTAGACTCTCTCTTCCCTAGTAGGTCCAAGCGATTCACCAGATGGAGTTCTTGAGCTGGCGAGGCCGTTCTATAAGAATTTATGTCGTGAACCAGCTGTCACTTGAGCTGCTCTTCCATTTGTTGCACCAGCTGAGCCGCCGGAAATTTGCGACTCAGCCACAGTTGAGGAAAAACTCTTTTCGGCATTAAAATCTATGAAGCATAATCGCAGTCCATGATCCGATGGTTTCACAGTCGAATTTTATGTTAAGTTCAGGCAACTGTTACGGAAGCCTTTGCGATTGGTGAATGGGCTACTCAGAAAGATGCTGCCAGCGTCTCAAATAGATGGGCTAATTACTTTCCGTTTTAAGGATGAGTCCAGAAGCGCCGATCTAAGACAATGGTGTCCTATCACACTTCTAAACTGCAATTACAAGCTCAAAGCAGAGTGCCTTTACATGCGGCTCACTCCAGTGCTTAATGCTGTTTTGGACCCATATGAGGAAAGTTGCGTTTAAGGTCGTTCCACTCCTTCGTAAAAATGAATGCGGAGTCCTTTATTACGGGGTGCCTGATAATCATGTTATGGTTCTGGCACGTAAAATCGCAGAATTTAGTTGTTAATCACAAAAAAAAAATTGATATAACCACGGCCATGGAGGACAGAGACAAGATCTCGTGGCTAAGTCATAAAACATCGCGCCGAGCAAGTAAATTAGAGTGTACGCATTTTTTGAAATCAAAGACGATCACACACACAAAAAAATTTCGCTCACACAAGATGTCGCTCACAATTCCAGTCGGTGTTGCATATATAAAACTTTTTCTGACCAGAAAAAAATTCGGGTCAGAATTCTGGACAATTTCTGTTCAGCGCACTTTCATATTTCCGGATACCACTTGGAAGCCATCACTTTGTCAGTGTAGAAATAAAGATATTGTTATAAAAAAGAAACACAGGAGTGCCTGTGAACATTCCATTGCACCTTCATACATTTACCCCCTGCCCCCTCCTTTATTTTTCTCTAGTGTGTTTAGTGCTCCAGCTACGTAGTTATTTGGTAAAGTACGAGCCAACCTGAGCTTCCCAACTTTTTTTTTATATACGCATGGCGCGCTTACAGAGCAAGGTATATCGAAAATGGCGATCTTAGCAAAGGTAATGTCACCTGTATTTATAGCGCTAATTCTCACTGCTGGACGAACGTCACCTGCAGGAAGAAAGAGTGCCGACTGAGCCGACTGACTTCCAGGGGTGAGCTGTGTCTGGGCGGAAGTAACGAAGTTCAAATAAATGTATCTCGCGAAGGTCAGCATAGCAGCACAACACTGTGAGCCTTTGTTTTGCCCACTAATTTTGTGCGCCTTACCACCAGACGTTCCAGACCGGATTTCGGGTCAATGCTGCTACAGCATGGCATGCATACAGGCACCGCAGCGAGCACTTAGTTTCCTGAGAAATGCATCAAACGTCTTTCATGAGCTGCTTAATGCGCTGGACAGCAACAAAATTGAGATGTCTGTGGCCAATGGAGCGAAACACGCAGCACGCGCTGAACAGAACAAAACACGAGGTATTGCAACGCAGACGCAGTAGCTGAAGACCGAATGCCGCAGTTCATCGTCTAAAGAGGTCCGATAAGTAATCCGAACGGCAATGATGAGTA
Source organism: Dermacentor variabilis (assembly GCF_050947875.1). NCBI lineage: Eukaryota > Metazoa > Arthropoda > Arachnida > Ixodida > Ixodidae > Dermacentor > Dermacentor variabilis. Next base: position 12,158,442 of record NW_027460313.1, read on the forward strand.
ACCAACGCTGTAGACGCACCTGTATACACTTGTGACTATATAGCAGAAAACGGGAGTGCACGCTAAGCGTGGCAGCGACTCCACTCGATTTCGCAGGAAATAGCGTCCTGCAAGATTCCGTATGTACTGTTGCGCAAAGACGCAGACCCGCATTTTGAAAACTCGAGCAGAGCAGGTGTCCCCCCTCTGACGTCACACGCGAGTGGCTCAAAGATCTGCGGGCAAATAGCGTCGAATTTACGAGCACCGCTTCAAAAAAGGAAAGCAGCCGTAGGGGTTCTTGTGACTGGTTGAGGTAACCTGAGCCGATATAACGCGAGAATTCCTTTCGATCGATTGAATTAAGGCGAACGCCTTTCTAGGTTCATGGTGAAGTTTGCGTCAGCAGACCTGACCGCCGGGGTGTCCACCGAAGCGTCATCACGCTATATGAAGACAGAATAAAGACAGATTGAAGAATGAACATGATTGCTTGTGACAGTTAGTGAATGATAACGTTGTAAAAGAGATTGGTAGAGGTTAATAATGACTAATAATTACTTGTAATGAGTACTAATGACTCCGAAATGACCAATATGTCTAACGACGGCTTGTAATGACCACAATGTATTATAAATGACTAGAAATGTCTAGTAATGAGTAGTAATGGCTAAAATGACTACCAATGACTACGAAATGACCAACATATTTAACGACGGTTTGTAATGACCCCACTTGATTACAAGTGACTAAAATGCTTACTAATGAGCAGTAATGGCTTATAATGACTGAAATGACTATGAAATGACCAAAATGTCTAATGACGAATTGTAACGACGACTATTAAATATAAATGACTAAAATGCTTAGCAATGACCAGTATTGACTAATAATGACTAAATGGCTTGCAATGACTACTAATGACTAGGATATGACCAACATGTCTAACGACGGCTTCTAATGACCCCAATTGATTACAAATGACTAAAAATTCTTAGTAGTGAGCAGTAATTACTTAAAAAAAGAAGCGAAAGAGAAAGAGGCGAATGATAAGAGGAGGAAGGGTAGGCTTTCGCCGTTCCCCTCTTAAGACAGATTTTAACAGACCCTGTAGTTTTTGCTTTTTTTATTATTCACCCTTCACGGCAGGCAGAGCGCAGCTCGGACCACGGAGGAAGAGCGAAGAGGAATAGCATTGGAGTGCAACCTTTACAATATATATATTCCGAACCTGTTCAGACAAATAAAATAAGTGCCCTTTTACCACGCCATTTAGAGATGCATCTCATCTCCAGCACGGTTCGTATCGCTGCTACATCGCCAATGTTGCTACTGCCACGATCGAAGAAATAAATTTGGCCGCAGCTACAGCCATAGCGATCACCTTAAGCAGAACTTGTCACGTGTTTTTACTGATCACCCGTCAGTGTGTTCAACTAGATACATTTCGTTCCTAAATGAAAAAATATGGCGCAGAAAACAAGTAGCATTAATGAAGCGTGGTGTCAAATTGAAATTCAAATTCTTTATGTATCCATGAAAACACAATAAAAGTGTATCGAGTACTGTTTGGACCCGTAGCTGTAGGCTAGTTACGGGTCCAAGAAATGAAATTCAATAATGCAGGCAATTCCCGTCACATGCACAATAAAAGCTTGGAAGAGCGGAGAGGAGGATACGTACAAAATACAAATGACAAAACGAAGGCATAACAAGGAACAGTCGCTTCAATTCAAAACCATCGTATATGCTATATGAACGGTGCACTTAACTCATGGATGCAATCTGTCTTGGAATCTTCATATTGATAATGTTTGTTCATCTACCTTCCTCAAGCTTTGTGTCCTTAAACATGAACTTAAAACTGCTCCCTCTATTGTTAAGCTGCTCTGCTATACTGCTCTTGTGCGGCCAAGACTCTAATATGCGTGCATTATATGGGATCCTAAGCACAACATTGATTGTCTTGAACGTATTCAGAGAGAGACCGTGAAGTTTATTTTTAATAAATTTGCAACTCTAGACTCGCCTTCTGATTTAATGCAAGCAAATGACATTCCCCTATTACAGGCACGAAGGCAAACATTTAGATTACAATTTCTTTCCCAACTCTTAGAAAACAAGCTAGCGCAAGATAGATCAATATATTTGGCACCCTTATCTAGCAGTCCCACCAGACACCTCAGTGAAAACGCCCTCACCCCATATTTTGCTGGCACAGACCTATTTAAGTTTTTTTTATTTCCCGGGAACCATTAGTAAATGGAACTACCTTATAAAAGCAAGTGATCAAACTATGAAGTAACCTTTCCGAACCTGTATTATTGTTGCTCTTTCTTTTGTATTTCTTTTGTATTTGTATCGACCGCCCTGCTTGGACCATGAGTCCGCAGTATTCTATAAATAAAAAAAAATAAATAAATAAAATCATTCCACTCCTCTTTTTTGTCTTTATCGTAGAATGTTAAGTGATTGCATGCTACAACAGTAAAACAGAGAATGTCAGTTTTTTGGAATATATTCATGCAATGGAGCAATGAGTTTGAGCAGTATTATTACGTTTGGAGTTATCACCACTTATCACGGCAAGGTCAATTTGGTGTAGGTCATAGTCCTCAAACTGTCGGCTTGCGCGACCATTTCTTTTCTTTAAGAAGAGTAGAACGATCGTTTCGAAAGGTAGAATGGTAGGCAGTGCCATCAGGGTACGAAACTCGCGTGTTTTTCTACGGGCATTGAACTGTAAGGGGAGAGAGAGCGGAAACTTTTATTTCAAATCAGCAAGATTTGAGTCCGGCGTCTTTTTAGTGGGTCTGGGCACCCGCCGCGGACGCGGTTCCGAGACCTTGTCTCGAAGCGGCTTCCTCGGCTCGCTGGACGGCCCAGAGTTGTGCTGTCAGGTCAGAGCTGAGCAGTGCGGTCATCCAGCGTGACCGGAGGCTGGCGGTGGAAGAGATGGAGGGGTCAGCACTGCCCGACTTGTTTGTTAGGTCCCGACACTCCCATAACATGTGATTTAGTGTGGCAACCTCGCCACACGCTGTGCATCTGTTTGTAGTGTACATGTCTGGATACATGGCGTGCATGAGTCTAGGGTTTCTGTAAGAGTCTGTTTGTAATTGTCTGAAGTGTACTGCTTGCGTCCTGTCTAACCTAGCGTGAGGGAATGCCCTTACTCCCGCAAAACTGTGAGGGGAACTCCCGTGCTTTCTTGAATGAGCCTATAGCTGGCAAGCCCACGGTCAATTGTACATTATTCCCCTTAATGCAGCGAAGGTGACGTGTTGCAAAGAAAGAATAGAGACGTGATTCACATTGGTAACACGTAGTGCCAAACTGAATAATCTATTTAAGGCGTAAACAAGCCTTCCTAAGAAGACTTTTTCGCCTAGGAATTCTGGACTTCAGTACCTGTGCCCTTGCTTCTCGCTGGTTGGAAGCATTGCAATCGCTGTTTACAGCGGCGAACATCGTTTTGCCCACATCAGCAAAAAATAAAGTAACGGTATACGACGGGAAATGTTCTCGGAACAGTTTGTACCCGCCTACATGCACACCACGCGTCAGCGATAGTGTTTCACATTAGAAAAAAGGTAAGCATGTAGACGCGGACACAAACAGAGGGAAACGGACAACAGAAACACCGACTATCAACTGAGAGGTCGCAGAGGGGCGGAAAAGAAGGTGCACACAAAACTTAACTGCGCAAGCTCAGGAGATGCAGCTACAACCTTCAATCAGGGACAGCATGAAAATAAAGAGAAACTGTCGCAGCTTAACAGCCATCTTTCACATAGGCCCACATGTGTCCCCACTTGACGGTTGGCATTGCCACTGAGGCGCTGCAATACTTATCCGCATTCAAGTCTTCAGTCATTTAAGTCACATCTCGACTTACTGAACTACACAGCGTCAGCGGAAAATCGCAGCCTTCATGACTTATATTTCTCATTGATCCTTACACGTTAACATTCTTAATCTACCAGTTTTAATATTTTTTTTCTCCAATGAAATGAATAACTCTGGAGAGGTAGTGCCTACTTGCTGGGCATGGTTCTTAATTGTTATTATTCCACTTTTCTTTTGTGCACAACTATGCGAATAATCCATATTTGATTTCAGTTAATCAATATGCGCGTCGTAAAGGCGATAAGTTGTAAAAAAATAAGTCGGGGCCGGTGCAATGCTCTACATCGACTGGAAATACGCCAACAAAACGACGCAAGGTTTCGCAGTTACATGTTCTCCTCGTTCTTCTTCCATTACAGTACAGCCACATGTCCACTGCAGGGGAGCTAAAACTATGGGTACGCTTAAGTTACGTAACACTTTGAAGTTCGAACGGTTCAGTTTGGCGAATTATTCCACGTGCAATTCATATTCTTATAATGCACACAGTGTGCAACCGCGAGCAAAAATTACGACACCATTAGGGACGAAAAAATGACTACGTAGACCCAACGCACATGTTTGAATCTATGGGAAGCGAACCTTTAGTAAAGCGGTTAAATAAGTGATTTGCATCTATCGGCCATCAGTACAATTGAGTTTACTTTCATCATATGCAACGAGTAATCCCGCGGAATGTGCACCACAAAGCTCAGAACTTTATCATAGTCATGAAATGTGTATGCTTAAGCACTGTATCGTTCACAGGCTATATCGAAATGCAGTCTCAATCAGGCGGATGCACGCTGCAAGAAGTCTGCGCAGAAATGTCTACGAGGACAAAGGCTATGCATGACTATTGTCGAGGGAAGACTGGGGATGACAAGTGCGTGAACAGAAAAGGACGACACGTATGAAACATCATTTCGGGTTTCTGACAATGCGAGAACTCAGGAGAATTGGTCAAGGACGGGCACACGCACACAGTGGCACATACTGAGCGGCAAAATTACAGCGAATAAAGTAAATTGAAGAATCAATTAATCACAATTCGCCATTTCATTAAGGTTCATTCCGTCGGTTTGATCTGACACACTGGAATACGGCCGCCACTTCTGGCAATCGAACTCTCGAACTCGAGCTAAGAAGGGAACCGCCACTATTAGACGTCAAGGGGCAGCGTAACCGACAGGGCAATTGGTGCGCGAAGCCTGTCCTTATACTTAGGATAAACCACTTCCGTGATCTTGTCGAAATGTGTTTAGGAATGATTCGTGGGCCTTCTGAAGTACAGCACGTGGTAATAGCTTGAACTGCCGGCCACGTCCGCAGAATTTCGATAGTGCATTAATACGAAAACGCTCGCGCACCCTTTTGTGGGTGCGATTTGAACAAACCCAGGCGGTCAAGCTTCAGTCAGACCCACTCACTAATGTTTCACACGGATGCCCATAGCCTACATCAATAAGCTGAATAAACCACACAATTATCCTTCATTCTTGTCTTTTTGTTATTTTAGTGCAAAAGGAGCGTTCAAATGAACACGTGTTACATTTGCCCTGCATCACTGTCTGTCAATTATTGCACCATTTTCGCCACTCATACGCCTTATTCATACGCTAATTCAATGCAAATCAAATCGGTCCTCGTTAGATGTACAACGCTTCGTCATTCTTGCTGAGATACTGATATTTACTTCATTTGCGCTATTCACCTGAAAAAAAGATACAGACTGCCGATTAACTTTAAGCCTTCCTTCACGCTTTCATGTGAGCGCGAAGTCCAAGATATGTGTATATACAGCTCGAAAGAAAGTATGATTCAGAGCACGTTAAGCGAACTTCCATATTCTGACACAACATTGCATTTAGTTTCTGAACGCACCCCATCACTTCCTTTTCTGCACAGACTGGCACGTATAATGTGACGTCCCGATCGGGGGTAAAATAACTTTCGTAAAAGGCTGCCCCATATTCTCTGTACGACATTCCCGAGGAAACGCGGAACGAGGACGACCGCATTAATGAAGTGTTTGCCGATCAACAGGCAAAGAATATAGCAATGAGGACACCGACATAAAATGGTGACATATAGAATGGAAGATGGGATTAGGAACCTTGTTCAAAAAGTGTTATGAGTGGGTTCGTGATCGGCACTCCGGGACGCGTTGGATGGCTTTGATTACCACTGATGAAGAACACACATGGGGAACGCAATACAGGTAGACATATTTGTATTCTATTATGTTCAAAAGCAGCCCCCCCCCCCTCCCCGCCCAGGCGCAGCCAGGCTAGTCACATCCATGACGTCTTTGGATAGAGGGCACTTGCTGCTACTGTATATAGCCTGTATATAACAAAATGCACACTATAATTTTTTTTGAGCTCGCCTAAGTGATGGATAATTCAAAGCAGGTAAAACATCAATCTGGCGCGCTTGAGATCGATTTGGGAAGAGCTTTAAACGATGTCAATCTATTCTGCAAAAAACACCATTCCATACTCGTATTCATAAAAATGTCCAGAGCGATGCCAGTCGCATGCGTGTAAGGATCACGGGCGAGTAAAAGACGAAGCGCCCTTCGGCGTTCGATGCTGCACGAGGCCCTCCACGAGACGCTCCACGAGAGCAACCAGCCAACCAAGCGAGTACCTCGAAGACGATGGCCCCTTCAGTCGCTCAGGAGTCCTTCTCGCGTCCCAGGATGCAAATTCACCCTCACGCAAGACGTCAACGGCGCATTGACCGGGTCCGCCGTCCAGCGTCAGTCCGCATCCGACGCGGTGATGGCTGGGCTACGGAGAAGGCATCGACCAACCAGTTATCCCTCCGGCTGCCTGGGCGCCTCAAGGACTGCAGCAGGTCTCCTGGCCACGTCTTCCAGCTCAAGTGCCACCATGACGCCATGTCGGGCTGCACTCTTGGATCAGCAGGAGCAGCAGGTGGCAGCTCCAGCATCCTACCGTGCTTCTGGCTCGACGCCATGTCGGGCTGCACTCTGGGATCAGCAGGAGCAGCAGGTGGCAGCTCCAGCATCCTACCGTGCTTCTGGCTCGGCGCCAAGTCGGGCTGCACTCTGGGATCAGCAGGAGCAGCAGGTGGCAGCTCCAGCATCCTACCGTGCTTCTGGCTCGATGCCATGTCGGGCTGCACTCTGGGATCAGCAGGATCAGCAGGTGGCAGCTCCAGCATCCTACCGTGCTTCTGGCTCGACGCCATGTCGGGCTGCACTCTGGGATCAGCAGGAGCAGCAGGTGGCAGCTCCAGCATCCTACCGTGCTTCTGGCTCGGCGCCATGTCGGGCTGCACTCTGGGATCAGCAGGAGCAGCAGGTGGCAGCTCCAGCATCCTACCGTGCTTCAGGCTCGACGCCATGTCGGGCTGCACTCTGGGATCAGCAGGAGCAGCAGGTGGCAGCTCCAGCATCCTACCGTGCTTCTGGCTCCGGTAGGAAAGGCTGCGCTCCTGCAGAGCCCTGACAAGGGATGTTTATTCATTTGCGGTGAGTGTATGTAGCTGCGCTGCCGTTAAGTTTAGTTGATAGGCGCAGATAGCGCAGCGGGATATCTTTATATTGAATCTAAGATGCGCCATGCAGATTTTCTACCCTTCAACTGTTTCGGAAAGCGCTTCACAATATTCATGAGAAAAAATGAAACCGTCACCCCATGTGCTTGCCTATTCATTTTAGTCCTAAAGTTGGTTTCTGTGGGTATAGAATGCTGAGTACGTATCTATAACAGTCATTTACACGGTTTTACATATATTAAACCACAAGAAACGTATAATCACAGAAGTTTATTTGTGTGCAGCCTATCTATCCATCTTTTGTACATATTTTTGTCCACGCAGTGACCGTGGTTCTACATTTTGAAGAAAAACTGAATAACAGTAGCAACTAAGAGATGGCGAGTTAATAAGCAGTCAGGGTAGCCGCTCTTCAGAGGTCGAGGTCCAGGTATCGGTCTTAGACAGGGGGGAGGCAAATTCCGATAGGGTGGAATACAAAAACGCTCGTGCAAGATACTTTCGGTGCGCCGTAAAGAATCGCGAGTGCTAAAATAAATGCCGGAGTGGTGTGACTCATCACTGGATCGTAGTTCTGGCACGTAAAACAACGCAAAAATGTTTGTGCATTAAACTGGATCATATAGATGAACGACAAAATTTTATGCAAACGGCTTTTTCATTAGGCATTTTATGTGGGCGTCCGCAACCACCCAACGTATGTAGCTCGCGAGGTCGCGCGTACGCAGCGAAGCACTCGCGCATGAAGCGGCAATAGTTGGCCGGACGCAAAAGTTGAGAAGGAGTTTGCTTACTTGCACGCGCAGGAGCTGGTAGTGAGCTACTCAGCGCCGCTATATGCCAGCTTCTGAAACTGTGTAACCAATATCAGCCGCCCCGAAGTCAAACCACAAGCCGGAGTCAGGTCTTCGGCCAGAACAATATCCAAAAGTGCGCTCTCGTGGACACGCGAGAACACGCGAGAACGTCCCGCAAAGGCCGCACAGCCCGCAGCGAGCGCTACGCCCAGCTTTAAAACAACAACAAAAAAAAAAGAAACTGCGGGCGCACGCAAGGGACCGTGCGTGCGCCTGCGTATTGCGCATGCGCATTGTCGCCTCCACTGGTTCTCTGCGTACGCAGAGCTGTTGCGGATGCCCAACTAAAACTGCCTATGTGTGGTTGCGCAATCTGCCTAAATAATATGCAAGCTGAATTTCCTTTGCTATTCTATCACGTGCTCCGCAGGCCACTAAACGCAATTAGACAGGCAGCGATTGGCCAATAGCCAAAGACTAGCGCACACACATCTCTACGCCATGTGATCTGTAAATTACAAAGTGCGGCGAGCGCGTTGCTGTAGTTTTGTCTCGACGGTTCTATACTCTTAAACTCACATAGATGTACGCTGCGAGAATTTTCCACACAATCCGTTAATGATTGCACATTCACAAGTCATTCTGCGAAGTACCGGGAATAGCATTGTTTTTTTAGAAGTCGCAATTTCCGTATGATCGCAATATATTTTAACTGTGCGTGTAATTTGAGATAACTCAGCCTATGAGTTTGAGGAAACTTAAAGAAACAAGGCCACACACAAACAGAAAAGAGAGCTCACCTCATGGATCGATGAGCATCGATCCAGTTGTGTTCCACCTGTAAACATGATATCAGGTTTTCACCTTTCAGCAGCAGCAGTAAACTATAAAACTTTGATATTGCGATAGATAATAGAGCCTGAAATGAGCACAAAATTTGCGTGGTCGCACTTTTCTCTAGCACAGTGATGTTATAAATCTTCCACGCATGTATGCAAATTGTGTTCAGATTAGTTTAAGACGGCTGCTTGCGGTGAGAACGCGTGCGTCTGTGCGAGAGAGAGAGAGAGAGAGAGAGAGAGAGAGAGAGAGAGAGAGCGAAATATACCTCAAAAATCGGGATGTCTGTTTCTGATGCTCAGTGACCCCTTCAGTCGATCACCAGTGCGGCCTTCCGCTATCTGGTCGTTCAGCATGCGAATATTTAGCCCCTACACATTGAGCAGAAAGCCCACAGCCAACCGTCTTTGACAATGTCAGTTTTTTTAGCACTGAATCGTGACACTTAATTAGCAAGGAACCGGAGTACAACGTGACATACAATCTTGCCAGTTGCTGCACTTCACAATGCGAGGCTAGCTGGAGCTTGGAGTAAGGGTTGCCGAACTGCCGTTGGCGACCCCCGTTCCTTGTGTTGCTCGCGAGAGGAAGACAAGGTTTGCTTGCGAAAAAAATATCATCATCATCAGCCGATTTTATGTCCACTGCCAGACGAAGGCCTCTTCCCGCGACCTCCAGTCACCCCTGTCCTGCGCCAGCCGATTCCAACTAGCATCCGCAAATTTCCTAATTTCTCCTAGTCTTCTGCCGTCCTCTACTGCGCTTCCCTTCTCTTGGTACCCATTCTTTCACCCTAATGGTCCAACGGTTATGTACGCATTACATGACCTACCCAGCGCCATTTTTTTCTTTTCATGTCCATTAGAATGTCGTCTATACCAGTTTGCTCTCTGATCCAAACCGCTCTCTTTCATTCTCTTAAAGTTATGCCTAGCATTCTTCGTTTCATCGCTCTTTCATGCGAAAGAAATATAAAGATATATTAATTAGCTTGGGATTATTAGAATGCCACCAGCCTGTGTATTTCCACATTCGTAATCGTCTTTCGTAAACTTTGGTGCAGGCTTCTTCCTTGTCATGTGCGTCGGCCAACAATGCAGCAACGCCTTCGTTGTCACAGAGTTCACCCTTGTCATCAACGTGGGACAGCTTCGGAGCAGTGAAAGAGTTGACTCCGCTGAAACGCATTACTGATGGAAGAATGACCAACGGTTAAAAGAAGCCGTTCCAGTCCAGAGAGTTATAGCTTTGCGCCGTCTATATAGCTTTCATCCAGAAGTATTCGGAGGCGGCCTGCAGTGGCGTGGTACAAGCACTCAGGGTATGTATTGCGAGCAGCAAGATGAGGACGGTGGCAAGGATTGGCGTCTCCTGAGCATGTTCTGCTATCAGGAGGAAGACACGGCGGAAGTGGTGCTCCTACCCAAGCCTGCCTTCCCCACTCCGCAGCCTGCTCCTCAGACTCGTGGCCTACGTGGGCGACGTCGGCTCAGCCGTTGGGCACCTCCTCCTCCTTCCGCCCCGCATTCCTCCAGATGGCTGTGGTGGCATCATTGTTAGTTTGTCGATGCTTTCGCTCTCCTGGGCGGATATATTTTGAGAGTGGCGCATAAATTATTCTTTAAAATATTCTTGTGCGAATAAAATTGTGCTTTTGATATATTTTTTAGTGAAGGAGCTATTTATTGTGTAACGTCATTTGACCTAATTTTCTCGTTGTGTGAAGAGATGTAATAATGACCTGCTGTCTGGTTCTGCTGACCTGCTGTCTGCAGAACCACGAGCCCCTCAAAAAACAAGAACTACTGAAGCGACTCCACTGGGCACCTCGGTCATGTGCAGATCCTTTGCTCCTTAAAGGAGTACTGACACAAAATCCACGTGGTTTTTTCTGCTTTAATAAGTAGTTAATGACCGAGTAATGACGGCACGAGACCTCATTTGCTTCAGAGCGTGACAGGTAATTATTTGCAGTCTTTTTTTGTAGCGACCAGTCCAAGTTTCGGTTTCAGAGAGCAACGAGACGGCCAAACGGGAGTGTAAACAAAGTGGCCACGTGTTCGCAAAAAGTCATGACGTATGCTCTGACGCGCAGGCTGCGTGCGGCGCGCCGGCACGCGAACTTCGTTTCGCTAGTCGTCTGCTACGACTGCACGTGGTTTGCCATGTCCTCGCCATCATCGTCGTCGTCGTCCTCGTTTTCGTCGTCCACCGGCGACGATTTCCTGCATGTGGGAGTCGCGAACTCGGTCCACTTCTGCCAGTGAAGGGTATCGTGGGGAAAACAATGCATAGTTATACCCAACCCTGAATATGTTCAGCAGAAGTCAACGCAGCAGTATGTACGCGGCATGGTGCTGTACTCGCAATTGGTGCGTGGTCAGTGCAGCGCAGTCAAGCTGATAGTGTGGGAAATATCCCGACGGACACGACAAAAACTGCAGTTGCAGCGACACGGAGAGCGTCCAACTACAACAGCTAGAACAAGCAACAACAGAGGAGAAGAGCACGCGTAAGCCGCATGGCAGCCAACGGAAATTCGTGACGTAGCCACATGACGTAGCGTTTTCTTGGCTATTTACAATCCCGGGTGATGTCGATGTCGCGAGGTGCTCTGTTTTGCGGTTGGCTGCGCGCACGTAACTTAAAATTGATTTTAAATATGTTCTAAGCGATATTCGCCGCTGATATTTTATAGACACCCTCGAGTATGTGACGGTGATGTTGATGTCATTGCATTCGTCACGCCGGGTTTGGCAACCATGATCTCATAAATCAAAGTGCGAAGGCCAAGGAACCGCACGTTTAGCCCAGTGGGCAACACACGCATCTTCCGAACGTGGGTTACTGCATTCGAAACTCACTAGCGCCATGTCTTTCCTTTCTAGTCTATTCTGTTTTCTTTTTTTTTATTTCATCATAGCGATTACCGAGGTGAAGCTAGAACGCAGGCGAGAGCTTGCGCGGCCTAGGAACGCGCTGATAACACAGTCTTCCGAGAGCGAGAGCGAGATCGACGTGATAGGCGGTGATGCCCCCTCCCTTTCGCCCGCACTTTTCCGTCGACTCGCGCCTTCCTGTAGCCTTCCTGTAGGGCTGCCTACCACTCCGACTTTATCACCTAACACCCACTTCCTAACACTTTGTCCCATCCTCTAGACATCATCAGCCTCCACATACTATACGGATTATCGCAAGGAAAAGTAATGCTTTTTGTGCCTCGGATTATAACGTGCTTTGACAAAAGGGACCGATACTTGTTTCCATTTCCGGTTCTCGGAATCATACACGCTGAAGGATTTGGCCACAATACACGGAAATCAACTCTCCTTGGCCCGTGTCATCTGTCCTCCTTATTTCAGTCATGTTTTCGCACTGTCTGCCATAGTATGTCGCCCTGTCAACAGACCCGGCAAACAACCATGTTCAAGCTATCCAGCTTGTCCGCCAGGGTAGCTACTCTGCCGGTTTTCATCACTGGTGCACGTAGGGGCCATAAAATGAATCTGTCCGCGACCACCGACATGGTGACATATATATTTAATAGGCTGCCTCTCTTCGCCAGCGAGTCAAGCTGGGTTCACACAACGGAGCAAATTCCTCGGGCGAACATCACATGACTGAGCCACAATGAACTGCTCCGCCAGCAGCTTATCTGCTTCGTACTTGTGTGCGCAGTGATTGGGCAACACTGAGTCACCTAATTCTCGTCAGTACAATTTGGTCCGTCACGTGAATCCAGCTTGAGTGTGTGCCTGGAAGCGGAAACGCAGCGCCAAAAAAAAAAAAAATAAAAAGAGAGAAAACAGAGGATGTGTGCCACTGAAGCTCACTGGTTTCTTCGATCGATCGCCAGTGCTGCCTTCAGCATTCTTGTCGTTTTCAACGGGAGTCTTTCTCACACGCTTAATTTTCCTGCACTAAATGGAAGGCGAACGCATTAAACCATGGTTTAATATGGGAGAGTATTTCAGCAGTATTGGAAGACTCTAAGCAAGTAAGTCGCGCAAAACACGAAGGAAAATGTTGCGAGCTGATCCGCTTCATAGTGCAATGCTTGGCACCTGCAACACACGGTCAGGGTTGTCGGCTTTCTCGCAGATCGTAACGGAGCAAAAGGGTTCGATCTCTGAGGCCACGTGCTGCCCATCTGCCGCTCGCGAGACCCGCGCCTTGCGTTCCTCGCGAGAGAAAGACAAGCCGCTTGAAAATTGTTGCGAACTGTAGTAACACGGGACATTGCTAGTTAATGAAAAGCATGCGCGTCTGGTTTACCTGCGAAAAAATTATCAGTAAGCTTTGACTTATTGTGGGCTACCATCAACCTGTGCAGTGAATCATCGGTAACTGTCCTTCGTAACCACTGCCGCATACTTCACCCTTGTCATTAGCATTGGGCAGCTGCGAAGCAGTGAAAAAGTTTACTCCGGTAAAGCGTGTTAATGATTAAGAATGGTCACTAGTCAAAAGAAGCCTTTCCAGCCCAGAGAGCGATGGCCTTGAGCTGCCGTCTGGTTTTCTACCACAAGGATTCAGAGGTGGCCTGCAATGGCATGGTTCAATCCCGTACATGATGTTCTGAGGGCAGCAAAATAAGGATGGTGACCGAGATAGGAATGCCTTGAACATGTTTTGCTATCGAGTGGAAAGCACGGAGCAAGTGGTGTTGCGATCCAAGCGTCCCTTCCCAACTTTGCAGCCCGCTCCGCCTATGCGTGGTCGACGGTGGGGACGGTGGCTCTGCTGTTGGGCGCGTCCTGCTGGTGTCACGCGATCCTCCGAGATGGCGCAGACGACAGCGCCCATTGTTCCTCTGCTCTCTAAGCCATCGCCCCGCTGGCTTCCATCAAAGGTGATAGATACAATCAGATTTTCGAGCAAATATTCTATAAAGATATAAAAGCCTTTGCAATTAGGCATAACATCAGCACTACCCACGAGCAGGCGAACTGCTAAAGCTGATCTTGTTCTCACCCAGAGAACCAAGAACTCCACTACAGTCGAATCGCAGTCGTAATAGTTATCGATATAAATCAACTGACACGGTTTATTCCCAGGTGTAGGTTTATTGACGAATCTTTCGATGTAATTACGCTTCTCCTTTCAAACAGACGCTATGGTGTTGCAATGAAAGACTTCACTTCCTCACTACTACATACACAGAAATAAGTATACCACAGGACACTGTTCCACGGTGTGTTCTTTTAAGTTTTTATATGTAAATTATTTCCGCATCCCTTGGCCTAGAGTATAGTATAGTTAAAAACAGTACATTGTACAAGCACAGCAAATATGTGCTCAAGTCAATATTTTCCGTATCGCGGAAACTGTACAACGTAGGGGAGTTGCTAGCCGCGCCAGCTCATTGCATTTAGCTATGGGCGCTCATTCAACAGCACGCACTTCTTCGGTCATGCTATTGTGCGTGGCCGACCACATGTGAAATCAGCTTAACCATTTTCCATGTAAGCCACGAGAAAAAAAAAACAGTCAGTTGAGGCAGTTTTCACGTTTTGTTACGCCTTTGAACATATTGTTTGGAAACGTAATCACAACCTTGGCCAAGAACACGAGAATCTTGAGTCACAGCTGATGTAGACTACGCTGTTTCAGCGAAACAATTGAAGAGTGACTGAGAGTACCTAAGGAATTTCTACGTATAAGTGCGAAGACAAATTTACTGTAAATGACCTGCATTTATTTATTTACTTATTCATTCATTCAAAACGCCAGAAACACTTTATCGACTTTATTTCTATAGAGCGTCTATAGACTGGGAATAGACAAAAAGAAATAGAAATCTTATCGACTTTCGTTTATAGAAAGTCTATAGACAAAATAAAAGAGAAAATAAATAGAGACTGTATTGACTTTCGTCTATAAGTAGTCTAAAGAGCGGAAGTAGACAAAGGAGAAACAAACACCTTATGAACTTTTTTCTATGGAGCGTCTATAGACTACGAATAGACAAAAATAGTTAGAAATGTTATCAACTTTCGTCTATAGAATCTCTATAGACAAATAATAGCCAGAAATAGAGGTTGTATCGACTTTTGTCTGTAGATAGTCTATAGAGGGGAAGTAGACAAAACAGAAACAAACACCTTATCGACTTTTTTATATTGACCGTCTATAGAATGCGAATAGACAAAAAGAAATAGAAACTTTATCAACTTTTGTCTATAGACATTCTTTAGACTTTGTATCAACAAAATTCTAAATCTATAGAAAAGCAAGGTCGCCTACAAAAAGTCTATAGACTTTCTTTAGACAGTCTAAAGTCGTTTTTGTAAATGCAATCATTGGCGAACTGTCTTACTCGCGACGACATGCAGTTAGGCAAATCAATAATATATACTAGAAAAACCAAAGCGCCAAGCACGCTGCATTGTGAAACGCTGGACGCAACTGGAATAAAGGAGTTGTAGTGTTCATTGTGCAGGTGTTCCTGTTCAAACTTAATATTTTCGCTAGGAAATATTGGCTTGCCGTCGCCCGACTGCCCCGGAACTTTTAATTTCATACCCGCCTCTGTACCGCGCTTCGACTGAGAGCGGGCCGTGTTAGGGGATTTGTCACACAATACAAGTGCCACGCAAGGGTGACAAGGGGCCTGCCTTGTGCTCTCACGGCCCCAGGACCTGTGGCCACGCTGTGCTTCGGCGAAGCTGCAGAAACTGCTCGACGCCCGAGAATCGCACGCAGCAGCAGAACTGGCGTGTTTGAGGAGGTAATGTATGGTATGTGCACATCGGCCATTAGCGACGCTCTACTTGGAATCGACCGTTAGAACTCAGTTATCCTTTACTTGGCGCGGAAGTGTTTCAGCTTTATTTAATGACATTTTGCGATTAACATTTGCAAAACAAGATGCACAAGGTTGCACGTTTATCGATTTGTTTTAGCAAGACCTGCTATTTGCTTAGGCCGCGGTAACGGTTCGGAAACAGCTGCTTGCGAGCCACAGATTCTGCAGTGCAGGAAGACATGAGGCAACAAGGGTCGTAAGACAGAGGGAGAATCGTTGAAGAAAATGTATTGTAGGGTTTTAAGTGCGAAGACCACGATCTGATTATGGTGCACAACGTACGTGGGGACTCCCCAAATTTGGACCAGCTGTGGTTCTTTAACGTGCACCCAAATATAAGTACACCGGTATTTTCGCATTTCGTCCCCATCGTAATGCGAGGCCACCGTGGCAGGGATTCGTGCCCGCGACCTCGTGCTTAGCAGCCCAATACCATAACAACTAAGTAACAACGGCGGGTGAGGGAGAATCGTCGTCAACTGCTAGAACGACATTTTGCTCGTTAACGACCATGCGGCCATGCCCGGTTACCAGCATTTTGCTGCAATGCAATTTGCTCGGCCCAGTTCCATTGCAGTTGATCTGCGCACTTCGACCCTCGTCACCGTCCTCGAGCGAGATTGTAATCCAACGAACAGTAGTTTTTATTTTATTTTTTTACTAAATGGTGAGACCCACGGGAGTGGTTGGTTAACATTTGACCCTCGCAGTGCCCCGACCTGCCACCGTGCTGCCCTTCGGCGTCGCTGCGGTGGCTGCTCAATGCCGGAGAATCGCACGCAGCAGCAGCGCCACGAGCAGCGCTCACTTCGCCAAGTGCATCGCATGCTGCAGCTGCTGCGCCTCCAGCGATCCAGTGTTGCCGAACGGGGTCACATGGACTACTCTTTCTCTAGAAAGAGTCCACGCGCGTGGTCAGCACGTCTATGCTAACGCTTTTCCTTTCGTGATTCGTCAGTTTTAGTTCTTGTAGTTCTTTATTGTATGAATAAATATGGTTTTGATTGTCTACTCGCGTGACGTCTATGCTAATACGCTGTCGTTATGCGAGATGAGATGAGTTCAAGCTGTGCCGAAGTCTATCCTGTCCTATATCCTAACTATTAACACTCGCGAAAACTGAGCACAACTACTGAACTGATTACGGTGTGTTTCGCGGTCGTGTGCATGTATGCGGCGTTTCAGTAGTTTTAGTGCGCCAATGCGTCAAACGGTGTTTTGTTAGGAAAATAAGAGATGGAGCAACACAGCAGTTCTAGCGCAACTTTGACGGTGTCCATCAGTAAACCGGTACCACCATTAGAATTCGATCAAAATGAATATGCCTTTCAAGAATGCCGGCAATAATTCTTAAACTACAATATGTGCCGTATAAAGCAGTCCGTTCAAAACTTCGATAGAGATTTTTTTTTGGTGAGCCAGTTATGGAATTTGATTTCTCGTGCACATATCAGCCTCTTCGATTATTCCAGTTGAAGGATTGGAATTACGTTAAAATGCCGCAGGCAACTTTTTAAAAATACTTTATAGTCTAAAACATAAACCTGCCATAACGCGCCCAAACCGCTGCAGTTCCTAAGTGAATCCATTAAGGTTTCGCACTTTTGTCATGCGTGCAGAGAGAGAGAGAGAGAGAGAGAGAGAGAGATAAAACTTTGTTATGTCCTTGATGGGGCTCAGGGGGGGGGCGGGGGTCGGGAGACTAACCCCCAAACCCCCCTTCCTCAGACGGCGGCCAGTCCTTGATTTCTGGCGGCGTCTTCGGCCGAGAATAGACTGGCCTATCACGAGGCATGCTTTTCATTTGCGCTTCTGCGTTCCCTACATGCCAACGTGTGAATGCTGTATTATGCGTCGGCTCGGATGTGTAATAAAAGCAAGCCCGTTGTGGGGTACGTCACGTGTTATGTGAATGTGATGAAACGCTGACATCTGTGGGAAGCATCATCTGAGTGCAAAGCGACGCCCCGTTACGCGGTCAAGCGAAGGTAGTCACTGCCATCGGGTACCGTGACAGCAAGGTGCATGCGCGAACGTTGGTAAACAATCGTAAGCGCAAAATGTGTTGCGCAGAGTAATGGTTCTGCAAGGGGATTTACTCGTAGTTAAAGAGGGTGCCGCTAAAAGTGCGAAAAACAAATCGCTAGCTCGTGACTGAAGCGAAATGAAAGCGTCGCTTGATGATAGCAATAGGTTACGGAAAAATCTTGTAATTTTCGGCCCACCCAACAGCGCGACCGAAAGTTGGACTAACTCTGGAAATAAAGACCTGACCTCTTTCCAGAAGCAATTAGGCGAACCTATTCCTCCGTACAGAATTGAGCATGCGCACAGGGCAGGAAAGTTCGGCGGAATTAACAGTGGACCAGTTATTATGGTATTAATAATTGCGAAGATTAGCAACGCTTGTTGTGTCTGAAGGCGGAAGTTGAAAGTGTCACAGTAAGTGCTACGCGAAGATTTCACCCCTTGTGTTCGGCATGCACAATCACAGCTGCTGCAGAACAGAAGAAACGGCGGGAGGGGGGGGGGGGGCTTCATTTTAGCTTGACTATGATAAGATGCATATGGGTAATCATAGCATGAGAAGCCAAGAAACAATTACTCCAAGGAAAACATCGGGAAAATTGCTTGTACTCACTAATTCAATTAGAGAAATGATAAATCAATGGAAATGAAAGTGGATGAAAAAACAACTTGCCGAAGGTGGGGAACGTTCCCACGTCTTCGCATTATGCGCGCCATGCTCTACCATTTGAGCTACCGTGGCGCCGTTTGCCCATCTACTTTGTTGGCTATTTAAGTTTTACTACTAGAAGTAATCCTGGGAGTGTCAGCCAGCGTCACCACTCGCAAACATTGGCGGCGGATGTGGCACATCCTTTCTCCCGCAGGAGTCACGAGCCCGTGTGCTTTTTGGGTGAAGGCAACTGGTCGATAACCCCACATATGCTACCTTAAGGCGTCACTGTTGCCGGATTCGGGAGCCTTGTTATGTTGTAAACGAGCATTATTAATTATTAATTTATCATTTCTTTAGCTCAATTATTGAGTACAAGTAATTTCCCCTATACTTTCCTTGCTGTCATTGTTTGTTGGCTGCTTATGACGTGATTATTAAAAATCGGGCCCCTTGGTTAGCCCCCTCCCCACCCCCCTTTCTCACCCGCCGTGGTTGATCAGTGGCTATGGTGTTGGGCTGCAGAGCACGAGGTCGCGCGATCGTATCCCGGCCACGGCGACCGCATTTCGATGGGGGCGAAAATACCCATGCACGTAGATTTAGGTGTACGTTAAAGAAGCCTAGGGGGTCGGAATTTCCGGAGTTTGCCCACTGCGGCGTGCCTCATAATCAGAAAATGGTTTTGGCACGTAAAACCCCATAAGTTATTTTTTTTAAAGATGCCACTAAACTTGCCTTGTGTCTGTCAGGGGTAGTGTAGCCTATTCCTGTGTTCACGTGTAAACCAGTAAACCAGTCATGTATTACGAAACAGCACTATTTGTTCCTTTTAACAAAATATAACTTAAACGAAGCGCACGTATAAACTTCATCAAAAACATAATAGAAATTGTGATACTTATTTAACGTTTTAGGCAATAGATATTCTAGGCTCTTTTCACCATAGTTTCTTCTTACATGCGCAAATACCCATTTATTTGTCTCGTAGAAATGCATTGATACATGCGTGTCCTTTTAGAGACAGCCTTTACATGCTCAGAGACACTGGGCAGTGAAAATATGAAGGAATATAATAATCTGTATTGTAGACAAATGCCCACACGCAGAACATTGTATTGAAGAAAAAGGATATATGGCATGAATTCTGTAACCCCCCCCCCCCCCAGCTATTTTTTGTTGCAGACCTAGAAGCATACCAATGTTGGTTTTTGATGTGGTGGCCCATACCAAGGGAGGCATATTGAAAGTGTCCACCTATAGTGAACGTGTCCGTTCCGTCTGGGATTGAAGTGGTGATTTGGTGGGGGTGCCCGTCTCCGTGTCTCCCTAACCCATCCTATCAGAGCTTCAGCAGCCGACGAAATGAAGATGTCCACTAGGTGGGCATTCATGAAAGGGAAAAAGAATGAGGTATGTAATTGAGATCACATTGGAATATCGCATGGCATATGATGAGTTTAAGCTTAGGTTGGAATTCATGGCCACATTTTGACCAGAAAGCTACAGCGCCTGACAGCTTTGACCTACGACACTGACCCTGCCGAACTCAGGACGAGGCTTCTCTGTAAGGCTTACTCAGAACATTGCCATTGTACTCCAGTGACCATTAGGCAATCAGTGATTTCCATGAATATAATGCACTAGAATAGCACAATTGCAATAAAATTATCGTATCAACAGAATCGTTTAGTGTCAGTTATGGGTGTAAGGGTGCCGAAGGAGCGTTATTCCGAATTAAACCTTTTTTTTATTTTATTGAATAAGGTCATTAGGAGCCAGTTTTTCCAAGTTGTCTATTTTGCTTCACACAGGGTGCGTTGCATCTATGCACATGGACCGCGCGCGCTTTGAAAGCCGACCTAGGCTCATTAGCGAATGGTCCTGGCCCGGGTCCGCGGCTTCGAGCCCGAGCCCGCACCAAGCCCACCCAAAAACGTATTAACCAGGCCTGGCCCGCATTTTCGGGTCGGCCCGGGCCCGTGCAGTTCTCAAAACTGCACCAGAGTGTCTAAGCGACGCCCCGTGCGCCACAGCATGTGCATCTCAAAGCCGTGCGGCGTTGAAGTCGCCCTGCAACTCGGTTCGCGCGAGAGCACAGCCCTTGAGAAAGTCAGACCACCGACCTCGGGCTGAAGAGCCAATAGCGCTTCTTGTTTGAAAATGTTGGTGATACTTACAACGACAGCAAGCGAGAAATGCGATAAAATTTATACGATAAGACAAAGCACAATGTCTGGCTAATTGACGACTTAGCAGGCTGTCCGAACATAAAAGCACGAAGGGGCAAATATTCTCAACAAAATGTGGCATATGTCTGTTGCAAGAGAAGACTAAGCCCACTTTAATATGACAATGTCAAGATGCAATGATCTACCAGAACCGCAATGCAACGCCCAGCCTGAGCCGTAGGGAATGTCGACATTGAAAAAGCGAAGGGGTTGGAAGCTGATAGGAGCGTTATCTGGTCAGCGGTCGAGATAAGCAATACACGTTGTGAGTACTTGTGGGGAAAAAAAGAAATAGAGAGAGGGAGAACGTGTGGCGGTGTTGTTACAGGCACAGTTGTAACTTTTGAACATGTCTGACACAGCTGGGCAAAATATCAGGTGGTAGTAGATATTGTAAAGCTTTATGATGATTCGCTCATTCAGGCTATGCCGCCATTCGTCGCCCGCCGTTTAAATGGGGCTGCCAATAAAAATAATATCGATGGGTGAGTGCTTCTTTAAGTGAATGTAAACGTTGGCGCGTAACATCATTGGGCGGATAATTTATCGGATACGGATGATGGTGCATATGGTTTCTAGTAATCATCAAAAGCTGTTAAACGCCGAGGCCGAAGACCTCATTCACAAATGCCAACGCATCGCACTTTAATGGGTCCATAATCAGCCCCGTGTAAAATTTTGGTTATACACCGGATTTCGCAGAGTCGCGTCCAAGGAGCGTTAAAATACCACAGGAATGTTAGTAAAGGTGAGTGCTAGCCTTGATATATCCAAATGATATGTCAGACGTAAATCAATACTGCGAGAAAGCGACTACATTTAACGCAGCAGACACTCCCTTTCCTTACCTCGCTTACAGCCCCCACAAGGCAACATCAGCGGCTTCCTA
The DNA here is from genome assembly GCF_050947875.1 of Dermacentor variabilis. Lineage (NCBI taxonomy): Eukaryota > Metazoa > Arthropoda > Arachnida > Ixodida > Ixodidae > Dermacentor > Dermacentor variabilis. The sequence goes on from NW_027460313.1 coordinate 12,180,082, forward strand.
TGGGAGGGCACAGCTTACTGCTGCAGTTGAAAAAGAAACTGCATTATCCTTGCGTTCTACCGGTGCTAACACGTGTGGCAGAAATTTGTGAGTTTAACAAAGAAGCTCGAGACCAAGTTAAGAACTGCGGCGAGAGAGCCATGGAAGGAAAACTGTTAAGCGTAACGTTAAGAAACAGAAAAAAAGCGGTGTGGATGAGAGAACAAGCGGGGATAGGCGACATTCCAGATGACATCAAGAGAAAGAAATGGAGCTGGGCAGGCGAAGTAATGCGTAGGGTAGATAACCGGTGGACCATTAGAGTTACAGAATGGGTATAGTGAAGGGGAGCGCAGTCAAGGAGGGCTGGAAACTAGTTGGGATGATGAAATAAAGAAATTCGCAGACGCAAGTGAGAATCAGCTGGTGCAAGAGTGGGGCAACAGATCGCAGGAAGAGGCCTCCGTCCTGGCAGTTGACATAAGACTAGGCTGCAGCTGGCGATGTTGATGATGGGAGGACAGCCATTTTGGTTGGCCTGCAGACGGCCATGTTATAGGCAAGTGACTTTTGTCCGTGGCTGCGACATTGGCATGCCATCCGCTCGTGCTGAAACCCTTCTCTTTTTTCTTCTTTCTTTTGACTTTTTTACTGGTTGGTTCGGAATTCTTCGGTTTCCATCACCCTGTGCACTTTCAGAATCGCAGCCGTCTTCCCGTGGAGTTTCCATCGTGCGCGCAGTTTCTTTTGCGTGTTGTTTTTCTATTGAGTGCGAGCGGCGGCGTGGTGGCCGCCTTCCCTGTCGCAGTGTCCCGACCCTGCAGCGCCGCTTCCCTGCTCGACGCTGGAGGACCGCACGCAGCCACGCGGCCATGTGGCTTGCGTCGGGGAACTGCAGCGGCCGAGTCTCGACGACGCGGCTGCGCACAGCGCACAGCGACGCGAGGAGAACGCGCTGTCGTGGCACGGCCGCGCTTGTTTGCCTCGGTGATGTCGCTTTCCTGTGCCGTCACTCCTGGCGGCTCAAGTTCGTGCGCTTTCTTAACTATTGTATTACATTTTTAATTAAATAAGGATTTCGTTGTCGGTGGTGGTAGCGTCTAAAATGTATGAAATTCCGAAACGCTCGCAGAGTTCAAAGTATTGTTATTTCGCATCAATATCCAATGCCCCGTCAAACTTTCTTGTGCGCGAATATGTTATGGCGCCTAAAAGTTTGCAATTTCGTTCTTCTGCAGCACTTTGCAGACATAAAGCTTCCAGCTCAGTTGATAGGTTTTGCTATAATTATTTTCTTCAAGATTACCGCACTTTCCTAAGTGCACGAGCCAGTGTTACCTAATTGTGGCGTTTATCGCGTCCCTGTATTGAAGACAACGACGACCATTAAGGAAGAACACGGAGACGTCGATGTGCGAAGCTCAGCTCCATTCACGGTTACGAGAGGGCCAAAAGTGGTACACACGAGAGCTGTTGGAAGAACACACGCTGAGCCCTTACTAGCCACTGAAACGCACATTACCGCGACACGCCTGCGTGGTCCCTGCCTGGCCTGTATTGCTTAGTCGTTGCTCCGCGCCAATTCAGTGCCGCCCGTGTGCACACCGCTGTTCCCTCGTCCTCTTTGCGGCCACGTTTCTCGTAGTGAGCGAGAGATGGCGCCACGCGTTCCCCATGAAATACGCTGCGTGCGCTGCGACAAGAGGCTTGGATTGAGCGGCAACGTCGTCTGCTATCAAGAGTGCCTCAGTCGGAACGAGGAGCGCAGGTAGGAAGGCTCCGGAATGCAGGTAATACATGCCATCCGGCAAATGCTCTTGCACAAAAAGCTTGCAAAAAAGCGCGCAGAGCACTTTTCGCGCCCTGTCACTGAGGCGTCGTTAACCAGATATACCATTTGTCGTATGGTAAAGCATATATCTGGACAAACCGAAAGATCTTTCGAGGAACGAGCTAAGCAGCACGCAGGTTCAGTTAGGTGAGTTTCAGCAGGCCATTTGGCCAGCTACGTACGACAGCGCAAATTCCATTTTCATAGCACAAAGTTTTTTCATCGGTCGTAACAAGTACCAGCTGTCAACAGAAATAATGGAAGCCATGATCAGCGGGGACGTACAAGGGTGACGTCAGCACCCCTTCGATTTCACTCGCAGGCAAGGAGAGGCGATATATTCGACAAGCGCTGCGACACGTTAGGTCAAGACAAGCACCAGCGCTATTGGACTGAGAAGCAGGCCTCTGTTCTGTATGGCTAACGCCTAATATGAATTGATATGTTCTCTTTTTTGTGCTTTTAACGCTGCCATAAGACGCGCCCTTTACTGCGTCCGATTTTAACATTTTCTTTTAACTGTTGTAGCCACTTTGCTGATTGTTTTCCATTTTCTTGTTTCTTTGTTTGTTTCGCGGGGCATCGCTTTCTGTGCCTGCACGTATCGTTACGAGGCAAGCGTTCCATCACTTCTCGTGGTGGTCGGCTTACGTAGAATTTTTGCGCGTGAATTTGCCATTTGTATCTACTCGTCCCTTTTATTGACGGCGCCTTCACACAAAGATTTCAGTTGTTAGTCAGCCACGTGTCTGACTGCCTTTTCTTTATCCTGCCTAAATTCAGCCTGCACGCTGTGCACATATCATGAACTAGTTCGGATAAAACCCGCGCTGGCGCCCGTGGTATCAGAGTGCCGATAAAATAAAAGCATGTTCGTAAAACACAATTTACCTTTCATAGGTGGCTTCTGCTGAAGGTGCAAGAACGATAGATAGGAGGAAAGGACAAAGAAGCGCAGCTCGGGATGTTCCACGAGCCGGTCTCCGTGGAGCAGATCAAGAAAAAAGTAGAAAAAGACTAGACAACTTAAGACCGATTTCTCTTACTTCCAGCGTTGTCATATTAGTAGAAAGGGTCGTTCACAGCCGTATAACGAATCTTACGCAGGATGACACCCTTTTCAGTCCTTGTCAGGTTTGGTTTCGTCTCGCGCAATCCACATGGTGCGCCCATGGAGATCTAGAGCGCCGCATTGAACTTGCTCGCCGCAAACGAGAGTACGCAGCTTTGGCGAGGCTAGATTTAGCAAAAGCATACGAATTTGTAGTTTATCTTATTCTATTCGATAAGCTTTAGTGCACGAATTTCCCGAATAACCGCTTGGATCTATGAATGAAGTAATGAGAGATAGAGAGTTTTATTGTTATCAACTCTGTTTTCGACGTCTCAACATAAGGAAGCGTGTGCCACAGGGCACCCTTACTTCCCCCACTTTATTTAACATTTTGCTGAGTACAATTACTTGGTCTCCACAAGTACACGCTTATGTGTACGCGGACAATACCGCAATTTTTACATCCGCAACTAATATACACTCCCTACACCAATCGTTGTAGAATTACTTAGGAATGATTGAGACATGGGTAGCGTGGATACGTATGTCGTTAAATGTTAGCAAATAAAGTGCGGTACTAGTCCTTCCGCAACCTGCACAGGTGCATATTTCTCTAAAATATCGCAAGGAAATCATTCCTCAAGTTCACGCAGTCAAGTACCTTGGTGTTATTTATGTCGGAAAGCCCTCCTGGCGCAGTCACACTGACCATATTAAAACAAAGGCAGAACGTGCCTTAGCTATGTTGCGTCGACTCAGCCACCGCCGCTGTGGACTACGCAGGGATTCCTTACTGATCGTATATGAGATGTATGTTCGGCCCACATTTGAAATCGGCTGCTTATTAATTTCCCGTGCCACCGCCTAGAACAATAAACCTCTCATACTTTTAGAAACAGAAGCTTTACGCTTATGCGTTGTGCTACCTAGGGTTGTTGCCAACACTGTTTAATATCAGGAAGCTCATACACGTACTCTAGATTGCGGGTGCCGCACGCTTACGTGGTGGGCATTTTCAAAAATTTAGGACTTTTTGAAAAGACGTAAGCAATATTTGTCACTGAATGGTATAAGTTTTCTGAAGTGCCGTGGTCGAGATTATACAGCTCTGAGATAATATTTGTGCAAGCACAGTTACAATAATTGGATGTGTCCATACGTCAAGTTTACCATTCAAATATGATGCCTTACCAGACCTCAAAATTAAATTTGAGAGCATATTTCCAAATCATGCTAAACTATTACCTAGCAGACATTTAATTAATGTATTACAAGACCACGCGTACACCAGCCAGCCACTGACAACATAACAGGTGCTGACACTTCTCTGTGCAATGAGAAGGCAGCAGTGCTGATCTTTTCTGAACCCATTCAATGGTCTTACCCTCTTCGCCTTCCCGATTTCCCACCCATATTTCAGGTAGAATTATTAGCGATTGTATGAGCAGTGCGAAAGCTTCGCCAAAATTAGCCATTAGCTGTTATCGTGAACGATTGGGGTTCTCTGTGTGCACAGCACTTACTGCATCTTCAAGTTCTATTCTGTTGCGAATATTTTGTTGGATGGCACCTCCTTACTTCCAGCAAGTATGTTTGTTTTGAGTACCGTGAAATCGTGGGTTGCACTTGAATGAAATGGTGATTCACTCACACGAGCATCCCTCAATAACCCTGTCATATCTGTTTTGCCGACATTAGCTTATGTCACCGCGGCTAGGTACAGAAATTTATCTACGTCTCCGAATTCATCAATATCCATGGTAACATCGTCTTATGAATTCCACCATCTTTGTTTCCCATAGAGTAATAATTGGAGTCCTTCAAGACAACTGGAAGTTTGCTTTAAAAAGTGAGATATGTGCCGCCTCTAAATTTTTGCTTACACAGCTCTGGTGTCGCTGTGTCCCCTCTACATTATTTTTGAAATGCACCTCAACGTGTTGAGCATTCCTTTCTCTCGTGCCGTAGATTTTTTAGACCAAGAAAACTCTTAGAAAATTGATTTCGACAACTTGGGCTATTGATAACTTCGCCAACCATTCTTTCTTTTGGGGCAATTTCACTGGGATCGAGCCCCAGGAATGCTTTTCCCGCAGTTTACAATTTTATTAGAGAAACAAGAAGAGTACCTTCGTGATTTTCTACAATTATGAATTATTTCTGTTATTTCAATTCCTATGATAAATTATTTAACGTCAGAATTCTTAGCAACATATATTCTTTAATTTCTATGTCCCATTTATTTACTCCCACGCGCTACTATACAAATTTATTTTTTTTTAAATTCTCAACATACTGGTAACCGCCTGCTCCTTGGCCAATCCCCCATATACAGTGGGTATGCGCCAATGCTAAGAAACGATACAAGACGAGATCACGGCTCCTTTGGTCACAACTAGTCCTTGTCTCAATCTACGACGTCAGCCTAAACGTAATCGGCGACTCGAAATCATCCACTGTCCTTCACCCCTCTTATTCCGACGTTGGGCCATCGTCCGTCCATCCTCCGACCAGGCATCGACCGACCACCTTCGTGTCCGGGCTCCACAAGGGCTGCAGCTGGTCTTGCCACGTCTTCCGGCGCAAGTGCCACCGTGACGTCATCTCGGGCATGCTCTCTCGGATCAGCGGGAGCATCGCCTGGCTTGCGGCTACGACCTGCTGAAGATGCGGGGCACGCCGGGCCCGTATGGCTCCGCCGTCCGGACGTATTCCAGCTCCCACCGTGCTTCAGGCTCCGGTGCGTACGGCTGCGCCCCTGCGGACGCCTCGAGCGTCGAGAGGTGGGCCGGCTGTTTCTCGAAACGGCACCGGGGACAGCAGCGGTAGTTGCGAAGAAAACGCCTATGACAGCTCACGTTAAGGACCGACAAAGCGATCAACTGACTTTGTTTCGAAGCGCACGCACTTACAACAACGAAAACGTTCTCTTAACATAATTCTCTTAACATAGAATTTGACAATGCTTTTCCGAGTAAGGCAAAACACCTGCCTTACCGATTGTAAAGCGCTATTCTGAAAGAGTGTTTAATAAGATCGCGAACATTTGTCATAGAGACTGCATGATGCCACACTGAACCAAGAAAAATTCTGGTAATGCCATATTCAGCCCTATTCTCGATTGGTCGTTTACGCAGCGGCTTCCAGACTTTGTACCAACTTTTCGTACAGAATTCTCAGCAGTAGTCCTGGCCCTTCGTAAGTTAAGCTCAACAATATCTTATGTCGTCATTGTTACTCTTTCTTTATCCTTGTGTACTTCACTGCCAGCACGCAATGAATCTCAGGTTCTGCGAGTGTTTAAATGCTGATTACCTCAACGCTTAACTAATATACATCTACTCTGGGTACCTGCGTATATAGATCTAGTTCTAAATGAAACGGCTCATTCATTGAGGAAGGCGTCGATATTTGACTCAGCCATTCACATTCTAGCTTCATCGCCCTTGTTCATATCTGCACGATTTCGGATGCCAATGATTCTGCGAGAATTGTCTGTACCAGCTATAACGAATTACTCGCATTTTAAACACTTATCGTACCCCTGGAAAAGTAATCTATGGTAATCGAGAAAAATTGAAGTAAATGTTAACAATATTACGTAATTGCGAACCATAGAAACACCACTCCGCCTTCGTGCATTAGATTTCACTCTTCAAGAAGTACTATCTTTGGACTATAACTAAATGGAGCATAACATAATCAAGCCTGAATGGAGCGATCGCACCGGTTCGCAGCGACCGACTGCGCGTCTGCATGCATGTCCGCGCACAATGTTTAGCTTTCGCTGTGAGCTCGTTTTCGCACCGTGCCGTGAGCTTTATGCAGCAGCATATGAGCATTTGACAGTGCACTAGCAACCATTGTTGCATGGATCCTATCAGAACTGTTCAAAAATAATTTCATTATAGAGACTTCAACGCCTACGGCGACTGTGATGCGCCGTCGCAACGATTCAACCTTTTTTTTTGTCTTCTAAATTCTTGGACATTTCAATACTATTTCTCAAGCTGCGTCGCACTGTATGTTTATCGGTGTTCTCAGCGAGCGATTTCCCTCTGCTTCTTTTTCCTGATCCAGTGCATTGATTCAGTACGCAAACATGACCATATGCCTTGCCTTTTTTTTTTAATGTGGGTTTTACCGCTCCCTTTTCGTTCCAGTGAACTTGCCAGTATCTAGCATACACAAGTACATAGACCAAACCGTCATGACATTAGGGCAGCGGGCGTGGGCGAGCGCGTCAGTGCGCGTTTTCTGCTACTCACCGAAGATCGCAGTCCCCGCGCCGTCGCAGAAATCTTCCTCGCATCTGTGCTTGCTGCATACCCGAGTTGTAGCCGATGGCTGTCTGCCGGTTGTAAGTTTCGCGAGCCAAGCTTCACGCAGCTCCTTGTCGTGTGGCTACGTGTGAATAAGGCTGACACCGGGCTCCGTTGCGTACGTCCGGCACTGCGGCACCGAGCAGTAGCCTACCATGCTGCACACCTCCAAAGGCAGCCGCTACCTATTATGGTACGTTCAAATGTTCTCAAGCAGGCACCCAAGGCGGTAAAGCCTCACCACTTATTCAGAATCGCTGCCCAGCTCTACTTTAAGACGCTGCCGCAGTGTCCACGTGATCCCTCATGCCACGTCACGCCGACGGCGGCGCCACCATTTTCAGTGGCGGAGCTCGCCCCCAATAGCGCTAGTCCAATATTTAAAGATAGTGCTGGATATTTAGTAGTGCGAGAGCTCGTTCTTGATCGGCTTGCACTGGTCGATGCTTGGTGCGCGCTTCGCAGTGGACACTTTGGAAAGAATTCGGCAGGGTGAGGGGCGAAGAGCTGAATCGATCGGTTTATGTCTCATCATCACCGTCTTTCAGTATGCATTCTTTCGGGTTATTTCGTTTGGCCCTTAGAGACCACTCCTTCCTAACTACGCGGTTTGCATTTCGTATTTGCTATCGCAAGGGAAGAGACTGTGGCGTCTAAACTCACGGGTCTTAAAGGACAAGCGGGCAACCGAATAGGTATCGTCCATTCTATTTCTCTCGCTCCACAACAGATAGAATATAGAAGGGAGAGAATGGGAGGAAGTGAAGGCAAGTGTGCGCGAGGGCTTCAGGTCTTGGGACAAGCGTCGAGCAGGCGAGGAGATTACAATCGACTCTGATGCAATCCTCCTACGCTCGATACCACTGTTGTGCGGTCCTGTGGTAACTCCACCATTAGCCTCACTCCGAAAGAAACATCGGATTCTCCTACAGCGACGCTGGGATGGCTTAAGGGCTATAGAATTGGAAGCATGGTGCGCAGCAGAAATGTCCTCTGTAAGGATCTTTTAAGGAAGATCTAGGCTCTCTCTTCCCTCTTAGGTCCAAGCGATTCACCAGATGGAGTTCTTGAGCTGGCGAGGCCGTTATATAAGAATTTATGTCGTGAACCAGCTGTCACTCGAGCTGCTCTTCCTTTTGTTGCACCAGCTGAGCCGCCGGAAATTTGCGACTCAGCCACAGTTGAGGAAAAACTCTTTTCGGCATTAAAGTCTAGGAAGCATAATCGCAGTCCATGATCCGATGGTTTCACAGTCGAATTTTATGTTAAGTTCAGGCAACTGTTACGGAAGCCTTTCCGATTGGTGAATGGGCTACTGAGAAAGAGGCTGCCAGCGTCTCAAATAGATGGGCTAATCTCTTTCCTTTTTAAGGATGAGTCCAGAAGCGCCGATCTAAGACAATGGTGTAATATCACACTTCTAAACTGCAATTACAAGCTCAAAGCAGAGTGCCTTTACATGCGGCTCACTCCAGTGCTTAATGCTGTTTTGGACCCATATCAGGAATGTTGCGTTTAAGGTCGTTCCACTCCTTCGTAAAAATGAATGCGGAGTCCTTAATTACGGGGTGCCTGATAATCATGTTATGGTTCTGGCACGTAAAATCGCAGAATTTTGTTGTTAATCACAAAAAAAATTGATATAACCACGGCCATGGAGGACAGAGACAAGATCTCGTGACTAAGTCATAAAACATCGCGCCGAGCAAGTAAATTAGAGTCTACGCATTTTTTGAAATAAAAGACGATCACACACACAAAAAAATTTCGCTCCCACAAGATTTCGCTCACAATTCCAGTCGGTGTTGCATATGTAAAACTTTTTCTGACCAGAAAAAAATCTAGGAATTTTTTCATTGAGAAGCGGCTTATCTTGAACATTAGCCACCGTGCTCTATCATGTTTCGCAAACGTCAAGACTGCCTTACATTATTTTTTGGCAACTGAGTCTCATTACCACTTCATATTGCAAAAAATATTGTTTCTTTAGCTTCGCACAGGACAATTTCTGTTCAGCGCACTTTCATATTTCCGGATACCACTTGGACGACATCACTTTGTCAGTGTAGAAATAAAGATATTGTTATAAAAAAGAAACACAGGAATGCCTGTGAACATTCCATTACACCTTCATACATTTACCCCCTGCCCCCTCCTTTATTTTTCTCTAGTGTGTTTAGTGCTCCAGCTACGTAGTTATTTGGTAAAGTACGAGCCTACCTGAGCTTCCCAACTTTTTTTTTTATATACGCATGGCGCGCTTACAGAGCAAGGTATATCGAAAATGGTGATCTTAGCAAAGGTGATGTCACCTGTATTTATAGCGCTAATTCTCACTGCTGGACGAACGCCACCTGCAGGAAGAAAGAGTGCCGACTGAGCCGACTGACTTCCAGGGGCGAGCTGTGTCTGGACGGAAGTAACGACGTTCAATTAAATTTATCTCGCGAAGGTCAGCATAGCAGCACAACACTGTGAGCTTTTGTTTTGCCCACTAATTTTGCGCGCCCTACCACCAGACGTTCCAGACCGGATTTCGGGTCAATGCTGCTATAGCATGGCATGTATACACGCACCGCAGCGAGCACTTAGTTTCCTGAGGAATGCATCAAACGTCTTTGATGAGCGGCTTAATGCGCTGGACAGCAACAAAATTGGGATTTCTGTGGCCAATGGAGCGAAACACGCAGCACGCGCTGGACAGAAAAAAAAACACAAGGTATTGCAACGCAGACGCAGTAGCTGAAGACCGAATGCCGCAGTTCATCGTCTAAAGAGGTCCGATAAATAATCCGAACGGCAATGATGAGTAACCAACGCTGTAGACGCACCTGTATACACTTGTGACTATATAGCAGAAAACGGGAGTGCACGCTAAGCGTGGCAGCGACTCCACTCGATTTCGCAGAAAATAGCGTCCTGCAAGATTCCGTATGTACTGTTGCGCAAACACGCAAACCCGCATTTTGAAAACTCGAGCAGAGCAGGTGTCCCCCCTCTGACGTTACACGCGAGTGGCTCAAAGATCTGCGGGCTAATAGCGTCGAATTTACGAGCACCGCGACAAAAAAGGAAAACAGCCGTAGGGGTTACTGTGACTGGTTGAGGTAACCTGAGCCGATATAACGCGAGAATTCCTTTCGATCGATTGCATTAAGGCGAACGCCTTTCTAGGTTCATGGTGCAGTTTGCGTCAGCAGACCTGACCGCCGGAGTGTCCACCGAAGCGTCATCACGCCATATGAAGACAGAATAAAGACAGATTGAAGAATGAACATGATTGATTGTGAGAGTTAGTGAATGATAACGTTGTAAAAGAGATTGGTAGTGGTTAATAATGACTAATAATTACTCGTAATGACTACTAATGACTCCGAAATGACCAATATGTCTAACGACGGCTTGTAATGAACACAATGTATTATAAATGACTAGAAATGTCTAGTAATGAGTAGTAATGACTATAATGACTACCAATGACTACGAAATGACCAATATGTTTAACGACGGCTTGTAATGACGCCACTTGATTACAAGTGACTAAAATGCTTACTAGTGAGCAGTAATGACTAATAATGACTGAAATGACTATAAAATGACCAAAATGTCTAATGACGAATTGTAAAGATACAATTGATTATAAATGTCTAAAAATACCTAGTAATGACCAGTAATGACTAATAATGACTGAAATGACTCGTAATGACTACTGATGACTAGGATATGACCAACATCTCTAACAACGGCTTCTAATGACCCCAATTGATTACAAATGACTAAAAATGCTTAGCAGTGAGCAATAATGGCAATAATGACTGAAATGACTTGTAATGACTAGTCATGACTACGATATGACCAATATGCCTAACGACAACTTATAACGACGACAATTAATTATAAATGACTAAAATGCTTAGCAATGACCAGTAATGACTAATAATGACTAAATGGCTTGTAATGACTACTAATGACTAGGATATGACCAACATGTCTAACGACGGCTTCTAATGACCCCAATTGATTACAAATGACTAAAAATGCTTAGTAGTGAGCAGTAATTACTTAAAAAAAGAAGAGAAAGAGAAGAGGCAAAGAGAAAGAGGCGAATGATAAGAGGAGGAAGAGTAGGCTTTCGCCGTTCGCCTCTTAAGACAGATATTTATAGACCCTGTAGTTTTTGCTTTTTTTTATTATTCACCCTTCACGGCAGGCAGAGCGCAGCTCGGACCACGGAGGAAGAGCGAAGAGGAGTAGCATTGGAGTGCAAACTTTACAATATATATATTCCGAACCTGTTCAGACAAATAAAATAAGTGCCCATTTACCACGCCAGTTAGAGATTCATCTCATCTCCAGCACGGTTCGTATCGCTGCTACATCGCCAATGTTGCTACTGCTACGATCGAAGAAATAAATTTGGCCGCAGCTACAGCCATAGCGATCACCTTAAGCAAAACTTGTCGCGTGTTTTTACTCATCACCCGTCAGTGTGTTCAACTAGATACATTTCGTTCCTGAATGAGAAAATATGGCGCAGAAAACACGAGCAGCATTAATCAAGCATGGTGTCAAATTGAAATTCAAATTCTTTATGTATCCATGAAAACACAATAAAAGTGTGTCCAGTACTGTTTGGACCCGTAGCTGTAGGCTAGTTATGGGTCCAAGAAATGAAATTCAATAATGCAGGCAATTCCCGTTCCATGCACAATAAAAGCTTGGAAGAGCGGAGAGGAGGATACGTACAAAATACAAATGACAAAACGAAGGCATAACAAGGAACAGTCGCTTCAATTCAAAAACATCGTATATGCTATATGAACGGTGCACTTAACTCATGGATGCAATCTGTCTTGGAATCTTCATATTGATAATGTTTGTTCATCTACCTTCCTCAAGCTTTGTGTCCTTAAACATGAACTTAAAACTGCTCCCTCTATTGTTAAGCTGCTCTGCTATCCTGCTCATGTGCGGCCAAGACTCTGATATGCGTGCATTATATGGGATCCTAAGCACAACATTGATTGTCTTGAACGTATTCAGAAAAAGACCGTAAAGTTTATTTTTAATAAATTTGCAACACTAGACTCGCCTTCTGATTTAATGCAAGCAAATGGCATTCCCCTATTACAGGCACGAAGGCAAACATTTAGATTACAATTTCTTTCCCAACTCTTAGAAAACAAACTAGCGCAAGATAGATCAATATATTTGGCACCCTTATCTAGCAGGCCCACGAGACACCTCAGTGAAAACGCCCTCACCCCATATTTTGCTGGCACAGACCTATTTAAGTTATTTTTATTTCCCGAGAACCATTAGTAAATGGAACTACCTTATAAAAGCAAGTGATCAAACTATGAAGTAACCTTTCCGAACCTGTATTATTGTTGCTCTTTCTTTTGTATTTCTTTTGTATTCGTATCGACCGCCCTGCTTGGACCATGAGTCCGCAGTATTGTATAAATAAATAAATAAATAAATAAATAAATAATTAAATAAAATCATTCCACTCCTCTTTTTTGTCTTTATTGTAGAATGCTAAGTGATTGCATGCTACAACAGTAAAACAGAGAATGTCTGTTTTTGGGAATATATTCATGCAATGGAGCAATGAGCTTGAGTAGTATTATTACGTTTGGAGTTATCACCACTTATGACTGCAAGGTCAATTTGGTGTAGGTCATAGTCCTCAAACTGTCGGCTTGCGCGACCATTTCTTTTTTTTAAGGAGAGTAGAACGAACGTTTCGAAAGGTAGAATGGTAGCCAGTGCCATCAGGGTACGAAATTCGCGTGTTCTTCTACGGGTATTGAACTGTAAGGGGAGAGAGAACGGAAACTTTTATTTCAAATCAGCAAGATTTGAGTCCGGCGTCTTTTTAGCGGGTCTGGGCACCCGCCGCGGACGCGGTTCCGAGACCTTGTCTCGAAGCGGCTTCCTCGGCTCGCTGGACGGCCCAGAGTTGTGCTGTCAGGTCAGAGCTGAGCAGTGCGGTCATCCAGCGTGACCGGAGGCTGGCGGTGGAAGAGATGGAGGGGTCAGCACTGCCCGACTTGTTTGTTAGGTCCCGACACTCCCATAACATGTGATTTAGTGTGGCAACCTCGCCACATGATGTGCATCTGTTTGTAGTGTACATGTCTGGATACATGGCGTGCATGAGTCTAGGGTTTCTGTAAGAGTCTGTTTGTAATTGTCTGAAGTGTACTGCTTGCGTCCTGTCTAACCTAGCGTGAGGGAATGCCGTTACTCCCGCAAAACTGTAAGGGGAACTCCCGTGCTTTTTTGAACGAGCCTATAGCTGGCAAGCCAACGGTCAATTGTACATTATTCCTCGTAATGCAGCGAAGGTGACGTGTTGCAAAGAAAGAATAGAGACGTGATTCACATTGGTAACACGTAGTGCCAAACTGAATAATGTATTTAAGGCGTAAACAAGCCTTCCTAAGAAGACTTTTTCGCCTAGGAATTCTGGACTTCAGTACCTGTGCTCTTGCTTCTCGCTGGTTGGAAGCATTGCAATCGCTGTTTACAGCGGCGAACATCGTTTTGCCCACATCAGCAAGAAATAAAGTAACGGTATACGACGGTAAATGTTCTCGGAACAGTTTCTACCCGCCTACATGCACACCACGCGTCAGCGATAGTGTTTCACATTAGAAAAAAGGTAAGCATGTAGACGCGGACACAAACAGAGGGAAACGGACAACAGAAACACCGACTATCAACTGAGAGGTCGCAGAGGGGCGGAAAAGAAGGTGCACACAAAACTTAACTGCGCAAGCTCAGGAGATGCAGCTACAACCTTCAATCAGGGACAGCATGAAAATAAAGAGAAACTGTCGCGGCTTAACAGCCATCTTTCACGTAGGCCCACATGTGTCCCCACTTGACGGTTGCCATTGCCACTGTGGCGCTGCAATACTTATCCGCATTCAAGTCTTCAGTCATTTAAGTCACATCTCGACTTACTGAACTACACAGCGTCAGCAGAAAATCGCAGCCTTCATGACGTATATTTCTCATTGATCCTTAGACGTGAACATTCTCAATCTACCAGTTTTAATATTTTTTTTTTCACCAATGAAATGAATAACTCTGGAGAGGTAGTGCCTACTTGCTGGGCATTGTTCTTAATTGTTATTATTCCACTTTTCTCTTGTGCACAACTATGCGAATAATCCATATTTGATTTCAGTTAATCAATATGCGCGTCGTAAAGGCGATAAATTGTAAAAAAAGAAAAGGTGGGGGCGGTGCAATGCTCTAAATCGACTGGAAACACGCCAACAAAACGACGCAAGGTTTCGAAGTTACATGTTCTCCTCGTTCTTCTTCCATTACAGTACAGCCACATGTCCACTGCAGGGGAGCTACAACTAAGGCGCACGCTTAAGTTACGTAACACTTTGAAGTTCGAACGGTTGAGTTTGGCGAATTATTCCACGTGGAATTCATATTCTTATAATGCACACAGTGTGCAACCGCGAGCAAAAATTACGACACCATTAGGGACGAAAAAATGATTACGTAGACCCAACGCACATGTTTTAATCTATGGAAGCGAAGCTTTAGTAAAGCGGTTAAATAAGTGATTTGCATCTATCGGCCATCAGTACAATTGAGTTTACTTTCATCATATGCAACGTGTAATCTCGTGGAATGTGCACCACAAAGCTCAGAACTTTATCATAGTCATGAAATGTGTATGCTTAAGCACTGTATCGTTCACAGGCTATATCGAAATGCCGTCTCAATCAGGCGGATGCACGCTTCAAGACGTCTGCGCAGAAATGTCTACGAGGACAAAGGCTATGAATGACTCTTGTCGAGGGAATTCTGGGAATGACAAGTGCGTGAACAGAAAAGTACGATACGTATGAAAGATCATTTCGGGTTTCTGACAATGCGAGAACTCAGGAGAATTGGTGAAGGACGGGCACACGCACACAGTGGCACATACTGAGCGGCAAAATTACAGCGAATAAAGTAAATTGAAGAATCAATTAATCACAATTCGCCATTTCATGTAGGTTCATTCCGTCGGTTTGATCTGACACACTGGAATGCGGCCGCCACTTCTGGCAATCGAACTCTCGAACTCGAGCTAAGAAGGGAACCGCCACTATTAGACGTCAAGGGGCAGCGTAACCGACAGGGCAATTGGTGCGCGAAGCCTGTCCTTATACTTAGCATAAACCACTTCCGTGATCTTGTCGAAATGTGTTTAGGAATGATTCATGGCCTTCTGAAGTACAGCACGAGGTAATAGCTTCAACTGCCGGCCACGTCCGCAGAATTTCGATAGTGCATTAATACGAAAACGCTCTTGCACACTTTTATGGGTGCGATTTGAACAAACTCAGGCGGTCAAGCTTCAGTCAGACCCACCCACTAAAGTTTCACACGGATGCCCATAGCCTACATCAACAAGCTGAATAAACCACACAATTATCCTTCGTTCTTGTCCTTTTGTTATTTTAGTGCAAAAGGAGCGTTCAAATGAACACGTGTTACATTTGCCCTGCATCACTGTCTGTCAATTATTGCACCATTTTCGCCAATCATAAGCCTTATTCATACGCTAATTCAATGCAAATCAAATCGGTCCTCGTTAGATGTACAACGCTTCGTCATTCTTGCTGAGATACTGATATTTACTTCATTTGCGCTATTCACCTGAAAAAAAGATACAGACTGCCGATAAACTTTAAGCCTTCCTTCACGCTTTCATGTGAGCGCGACGTCCAAGATATGTGTATATACAGCTCGAAAGAAAGTATGATTCAGAGCACGTTAAGCGAACTTCCATATTCTGACACAACATTGCATTTAGTTTCTGAACGCACCCCATCACTTCCTTTTCTGCACAGACTGGCACGTATAATGTGACGTCCCGATCGGGGGTAAAATAACTTTCGTAAAAGGGTGCCCCCTATTCTCTGTACGACATTCTCGAGGAAACGCGGAACGAGGACGGCCGCATTAATGAAGTGTTTGCCGATCAACAGGCAAAGAATATAGCAATGAGGACACCGACATAAAATGGTGACATATAGAATGGAAGAAGGGATTGGGAACCTTGTTCAAAAAGTGTTATGGGTGGGTTCGTGATCGGCACTCCGGGACGCGTTGGATGGCTTTGATTACCACTGATGAAGAACACACATGCGGAACGCATTACAGGTAGACATATTTGTATTCTATTATGTTCAAAAGCAGCCCCCCCCCCTCCCCGCCCAGGCGCAGCCAGGCTAGTCACATCCATGACGTCTTTGGATAGAGGGCACTTGCTGCTACTGCATATAGCCTGTATATAACAAAATGCACACTATAATTTTTTTTTGAGCTCGCATAAGTGATGGATAATTGAAAGCAGGTAAAACATGAATCTGGCGCGCTTGACATCGATTTGGGAAGAGCTTTAAACGATGTCAATCTATTCTGCAAAAAACACCATTCCATACTCGTATTCATAAAAATATGCCGAGCGATGCCAGTCGCACGCGTGCAAGGATCACGTGCGAGTAAAAGACGAAGCGCCCTTCGGCGTTCGATGCTGCACGAGACGCTCCACGAGACGCTCCACGAGAGCAACCAGCCAACCAAGCGAGTACCTCGAAGACGATGGCCCCTTCAGCCGCTCTGAGGTCCTTCACGCGTTCCAGGAAGCAAATGCACCCTCACGCAAGACGTCAACGGCGCATTGACCGGGTCCGCCGTCCAGCGTCAGTCCGCATCCGACGTGGTGATGGCTGGGCTACGCAGAGGGCATCGACCAACCAGTTATCCCTCCGGCTGCCTGGCTGCGACAAGGACTGCAGCAGGTCTGCTGGCCACGTCTTCCAGCTCAAGTGCCACCATGACGCCATGTCGGGCTGCACTCTGGGATCAGCAGGAGCAGCAGGTGGCAGCTCCAGCATCCTACCATGCTTCTGGCTCGACGCCATGTCGGGCTGCACTCTGGGATCAGCAGGAGCAGCAGGTGGCAGCTCCAGCATCCTACCGTGCTTCTGGCTCGACGCCATGTCGGGCTGCACTCTGGGATCAGCAGGAGCAGCAGGTGGCAGCTCCAGCATCCTACCGTGCTTCTGGCTCGACGCCATGTCGGGCTGCACTCTGGGATCAGCAGGAGCAGCAGGTGGCAGCTCCAGCATCCTACCGTGCTTCTGGCTCGACGCCATGTCGGGCTTCACTCTGGGATCTGCAGGAGCAACAGGTGGCAGCTCCAGCATCCTACCGTGCTTCTGGCTCGACGCCATGTCGGGCTGCACTCTGGGATCAGCAGGAGCAGCAGGTGGCAGCTCCAGCATCCTACCGTGCTTCTGGCTCGACGCCATGTCGGGCTGCACTCTGGGATCAGCAGGAGCAGCAGGTGGCAGCTCCAGCATCCTACCGTGCTTCTGGCTCGACGCCATGTCGGGCTGCACTCTGGGATCAGCAGGAGCAGCAGGTGGCAGCTCCAGCATCCTACCGTGCTTCTGGCTCGACGCCATGTCGGGCTGCACTCTGGGATCAGCAGGAGCAGCAGGTGGCAGCTCCAGCATCCTACCGTGCTTCTGGCTCGACGCCATGTCGGGCTGCACTCTGGGATCAGCAGGAGCAGCAGGTGGCAGCTCCAGCATCCTACCGTGCTTCTGGCTCGACGCCATGTCGGGCTGCACTCTGGGATCAGCAGCAGGTGGCAGCTCCAGCATCCTACCATGCTTCTGGCTCGACGCCATGTCGGGCTGCACTCTGGGATCAGCAGGAGCAGCAGGTGGCAGCTCCAGCATCCTACCGTGCTTCTGGCTCGACGCCATGTCGGGCTGCACTCTGGGATCAGCAGGAGCAGCAGGTGGCAGCTCCAGCATCCTACCGTGCTTCTGGCTCGACGCCATGTCGGGCTGCACTCTGGGATCAGCAGGAGCAGCAGGTGGCAGCTCCAGCATCCTACCGTGCTTCTGGCTCGACGCCATGTCGGGCTGCACTCTGGGATCAGCAGGAGCAGCAGGTGGCAGCTCCAGCATCCTACCGTGCTTCTGGCTCGACGCCATGTCGGGCTTCACTCTGGGATCTGCAGGAGCAACAGGTGGCAGCTCCAGCATCCTGCCGTGCTTCTGGCTCGACGCCATGTCGGGGTGCACTCTGGGATCAGCAGGAGCAGCAGGTGGCAGCTCCAGCATCCTACCGTGCTTCTGGCTCCGGTAGGAAAGGCTGCGCTCCTGCAGAGCCCTGGCAAGGGATGTTTATTCATTCGCGGTGAGTGTATGTAGCTGCGCTGCCATTAGGTTTAGTTGATAGGCGCAGATAGCGCAGCGGGATATCTTTATATTGAATCTAAGATGCGCATTGCAGATTTTCTACCCTTCAACTGTTTCGGAAAGCGCTTCACAATATTCATGAGAAAAAATGAAACCGGCACCCCATGTGCTTGCCTATTCATTTTAGTCCTAAAGTTGGTTTCTGCGGGTACGTATCTGCTGAGTACGTATCTATAACAGTCAGTTACACGGTTTTACATATATTAAACCACAAGAAACGTATAATCATAGAAGTTTATTTGTGTGCAGCCTATCTATCCATCTTTTGTACATATATTTTGTCCACGCAGTGACCGTGGTTCAACATTTTGAAGAAAAACTGAATAACAGTAGCAACTAAGAGATGGCGAGCTAATAAGCAGTCAGGGTAGCCAAGTGGCTATGCGCCGCTCTTCAGAGGTCGAGGTCCAGGGATCGGTCTTAGACAGGGGGGAGGCAAATTCCGATAGGGGCGGAATACAAAAACGCTCGTGCAAGATACATTCGGTGCACCGTAAAGAATCGCGAGTGCTAAAATAAATGCCGGAGTGGTGTGACTCATCACTGGATCGTAGTTCTGGCACGTAAAACAACGCAAAAATGTCTGTGCATTAAACTGGATCATATAGATGAACGACAAAATTTTATGCACACAGCTTTTTCATTAGGCATTTTATGTGGGCGTCCGCAACCACCCACGTATGTAGCTCGCGAGGTCGCGCGTACGCAGCGAAGCACTCGCGCATGAAGCGGCAATAGTTGGCTGGACGCAAAAGTTGAGGAGATTGCTCACTTGCACGCGCAGGAGCTGGTAGGGAGCTACTCAGCGCCGCCGTATGCCAGCTTCTGAAACTGCGTAACCAATATCAGCCGCCACGAAGTCAAACCACAAGCCGGAGTCAGGTCTTCGGCCAGAGCAATATCCAAAAGTGCGCTCTCGTGGACACGCGAGAACACGCGAGAACGTCCCGCAAAGGCCGCACAGCCCGCAGCGGGCGCTACGCCCAGCTTAAAAAAAAAAAAAAAAAAAAAAACTGCGGGCTCGCGCAAGGGACCGTGCGTGCGCCTGCGTATTGCGCATGCGCATTGTCGCCTCCACTGGTTCCTTGCGTACGCAGAGCTGTTGCGGATGCCCAACTAAAACTGCCTATGTGTGGTTGCGCAATCTGCCTAAATAATATGCAAGCTGAATTTTCTTTGCTATTCTATCACGTGCTCCTCAGGCCACTAAACGCAAGTAGACAGGCAGTGATTGGCCAATAGCCAAAGACTAGCGCGCACACATCTCTACGCCATGTGATCTGTAAATTACAAAGTGCGGCGAGCGCGTTGCTGTAGTTTTGTCTCGACGGTTCTATACTCTTACTCACATAGATGTACGCTGCGAGAATTTTCCACACAATCCGTTAATGATTGCACATTCACAAGTCATTCTGCGAAGTACCGGGAATAGCATTGTTTATTTAGAAGTCGCAATTTCCGTATGATCGAAATATATTTTAACTATACGTGTAATTTGAGATAACTCAGCCTATGAGTTTGAGGAAACTTAAAGAAACAAGGCCACACACAAAGAGAAAAGAGAGCTCACCTCATGGATCGATGAGCATTACGAGCCACTTCCACTCCAGTTGTGTTACACATGTAAACATGATATCAGGTTTTCACCTTTCAGCAGCAGCAGTAAACTATAAAACTTTGATATTGCGATAGATAATAGAGCCTGAAATGAGCACAAAATTTGCGTGGTCGCGCTTTTCTCTAGCACAGTGTTGTTATAAATCTTCCACGCATGTATGCAAATGTGTTCAGATTAGTTTAAGACGGCTGCTTGCGGTGAGCGCGCGTGTGTCTGTGCGAGAGAGAGAGAGAGAGAGAGAGAGAGAGAGAGAGCGAGCGCAATATACCTCAAAAATCGGGATGTCTGTTTCTGATGCTCAGTGACCCCTTCAGTCGATCACCAGTGCGGCCTTCCGCTATCTGGTCGTTCAGCATGCGAATATTTAGCCCCTACACATTGAGCAGAAAGCCCACAGCCAACCGTCTTTGACAATGTCAGTTTTTTTAGCACTGAATCGTGACACTTAATTAGCAAGGAACCGGAGTACAACGTGACATACAATGTTGCCAGGTGCTCCACTTCACAATGCGAGGCTACCTGGAGCTTGGAGTAAGGGTTGCCGAACTGCCGTTCGCGACCGCCGTGCCTTGTGTTGCTCGCGAGAGGAAGACAAGGTTTGCTTGCGAAAAAAATATCATCATCATCAGCCGATTTTATGTCCACTGCAAGACGAAGGCCTCTTCCCGCGACCTGCAGTTACCCCTGTCCTGCGCCAGCCGATTCCAAATAGCATCCGCAAATTTCCTAATTTCACCTAGTCTTCTGCCGTCCTCTACTGCGCTTCCCTTCTCTTGGTACCCATTCTTTCACCCTAATGGTCCAACGGTTATGTACGCATTACATGACCTACCCCGCGCCATTTTTTTCTTTTCATGTCAATTAGAATGTCGTCTATACCCGTTTGCTCTCTGATCCAAACCGCTCTCTTTCTGTCTCGAAGTTATAAACGAAGTTATGCCTAGCATTCTTCGTTTCATCGCTCTTTCATGCGAAAGAAATATAAAGGTATATTAATTAGCTTGGGATTATTAGAATGCCACCAGTCTGTGTGTTTCCACATTCGTAATCGGCTTTCGTAAACTTTGGTGCAGGCTTCTTCCTTGTCATGTGCGTCGGCCAACAATGCAGCAACGCCTTCGTTGTCACAGACTTCACCCTTGTCATCTACGTGGGACAGCTTCGGAGCAGTGAAAGAGTTGACTCCGCTGAAACGCATTACTGATGGAAGAATGACCAACGGTTAAAAGAAGCCGTTCCACTCCAGAGAGTTATAGCCTTGCGCTGTCTATATAGTTTTCATCCAGAAGTATTCGGAGGCGGCCCTCAGTGGCGTGGTACAAGCACTCACGGTATGTGTTGCGAGCAGCAAGGTGAGGACGGTGGCAAGGATTGGCGTCTCCTGAGCATGTTCTGCTATCAGGAGGAAGACACGGCGGAAGTGGTGCTCCTACCCAAGCCTCCCTTCCCCAATCCGCAGCCTGCTCCACATACTCGTCGCCTACGTGGGCGACGTCGGCTCAGCCGTTGGGCAACTCCTCCTTCTTGCGCCCCGCATTCCTCCAGATGGCTGTGGTGGCATCATTGTTATTTTGTCGAGGCTTTCGCTCTCCTGGGCGGATATATATTTGAGAGTGGCGCATAAATTATTCTTTAAAATATTCTTGTGCGAATAAAATTGTGCTTTTGATATATTTTTTAATAAAGGAGCTATTTATTGTGTAATGTCATTTGACCTAATTTTCTCGTTGTGTGAAGAGATGTAATAATGACCTGCTGTCTTGCCCCCAGAACCACGAGCCCCTCAAAAAACAAGAACTACTGAAGCGACTCCACTGGGGACCTCGGTCATGTGCAGAACCTTTCCTCCTTAAGGCTGTCACAGCATTTATAACACACGGTGGATTGTCAATCTCAATTAAAAGGGAGTCTTTTGCAGTCATGGCTGGGAAAAAAATTTTACTTGCGCCGAGCTCGTTTAACTCACATTAAAAGGCGCATATCTAGGTGGATTCATTTCCTTGAACTTGAATAAAAATTGTGAATTATGAATTGAATGAAATTGTGGTCCCTCAGAAGGCGTGCTGCATCCTATGCAATGCCTATTCATTTACATTATATACACATCTCCTGTTCTAATACAGTTTTGACTTACAATTGAGTGAGACGGACACTTAAATGTAGGCGTTTTACGTGAGAAAAATGCAATATGATTGACACAGTAACGGGGGGGGGGGGGTGGAAGGGGACACCTAGTGGAAGATAAGGGGCGATGCACTTTGGTATAGGCCGCGTCAGGTTGCAAGAGGATGTAGTTGCGTCTGGAAGGCTTTCGTCAAGGATGTTGACCTTGATGCCAAAGGTAATTTTGATGCTTTTGTTCGGAAAGAACTCGCCGGGCTTGGAATCGGCAGCAAAGAACAAAGAACGATGTTTATGCCGGTAGCAGAGGTGCATGCGAGTCTTGCAGTGGAAAGTTTACCGAGTTGCTGCCAAGAAGGAAACGGAGAGACTGCACAATGGACAGAAAAGGCATTTGTTCCACATTATGAAGGTACTCGCGCGAATACTCATCATAGGCCCGTGCAGGTGTTCATGAAGGAACCCGCGGTGTATTGGACCCCAAGTACTACCTCCAAGTACTGGTGGACTGAGCCCGTACAGGAAAGCTTTATCTACCTCGGAGTAGGTCGTAGAGGAAGGTTTCGCAACGCAAGTACTAAAGTTTATGCTTGTGTGAAGCGCGACTCTTGTCCCCGAAATGTTAAATTATAACTTCGGTGGTGTTTAAATGCAAAATGACTATCTTATTGTGAGGCACGCGGTAATGGAGCAATCTGGATTCATTTCTCGTCGCGTTGGGTTCTCTAATGGGCCCCTAAATCAAAGTACACGAGCATATTCGAGTTTTGTTACAGTAGAAATACGGCCACTGCGGCTGGAGCTGAACCCACCAGCTCGAACTCAGCTGCGCAGCGTCACAGCCACTGCGCTATCGCGGCGGGTCCTTGGGCTTCTGGCTCGAAACGCGATGCGAATATGAATTACAAGAAACAACCTTTTCTCCCCATTTTTTTTTTACATTTACCTAAACAAAAAATAAAAAATAATCTACAAAGCTATCACAAAGCATTGTAAATTAAAGAAAAAACATCTGTTCCATCAGTGTATCTCCGTCCGTCTATCGAGTACAGTTCGAGCTTGTTATGTTACTATCCCTGCCCTATACTTATCAAAAGTACGTGGCCTTGAAGAAATAATAAAAATAGTGAAATTCAGTTCAGAGAAACTCGAAGACCCCAACTTGACATTCTAGTTAGAGATATTGCGTCAATAATAAATACACGTAGAGTAGGAGAGCTTTTAAAGCTGAATAATATATGCCCTCGAAATACCGCTATTTCTCTTTTTTCCCATATAACACAGGCTCGACACGTTCGCAACAATATTAGATATACCGTACACCATACATGTTGACTAAGGGACACACTAACAGCGGGACACCAGTTATTGCTACATTTTTTTCATTTACTTCTTTGTTCATTCTCCAATTGGTACATGACCGACTGTTACCTAAGCTTCACTGTTACCACGCGCCAGTGTTGATTGTGGAAGAACGTCATCATCATTACCAATGCACAGAAGCGCTGGTGGGCAAGCTCTACTTTGATTACGGCTATCGGAGCAACAAGAGGGACCAGACCGGCTCTAGAACACAGGACGACCGCTAACTCCATATGCCCGCATAATTTATTAGAAACATACCATGAACAATTTTTTTTTAGTTTCGCCAGCACATCACTGAGAGTATCAAAACGACTTCGCGGTCTTATGTATCCGCAATTGTACATTCTGCAGAGATCCGTCGAAAGTTTTTTGAGCGTAAGTGTTTTGATGAAAGTAATTAAAATGGGGTTACTGGGAACGGGAAGCGTTACGACGAGATCAGAGGCAGAAACGGTGCAAGCAAGCACCTCTGCACGCTTTCGTTCAACCTGCCGGTTTCACCTGTCGAAGAAACAAAGGTGGCACGAGAGGTGACATGAGGAACGGTTCCTCAGTAATTTCAACAATTAGTCTTTTTTCGAACACGCCAATGACGCTTTACAAAGGCTGGTGTATTAAATTATTCATTTATTCCTCATTGGGATTCCGCCCCAGCGAAAGGAAATCTAACACGCGTTCTCGAGCTAGGAACCTCGCACCTAGACATCAAGTGGGGTGTACGGGAATGTCGAACAACTGTTCAAACTCTGTCATTCTATCGAATGCAAATTATCTGCGTAATTTTGCGGGAATGTTGGTTCGAATAACCTGTCCACGCTGCTCAATGGTTCTGGCCTTTTCAGGCTTAGCCGTTCTGCAGCGGACACATACCTATAAGGTCCGTGCATTCACGTTTATCATGCATCTTTCTTCAGGTATGTGAAGGAATGCCAGATGTTCAAAGGTATAATCTGGAGCCCGTTTTCTGCGCTGTCACGAGTAGGCATAGTTAACTGTAGGAGCTGAGCTAGCGTAGCTTCTTAAGTTTGCTGCGATACCTTTGTTGCAGTTGAGGCTTAATTGTGCTTCTTGAACGAAAAATCGTCAGAGGCGATGAGAGGCGGCTCGCCATCACTTTTGCCGGGCACGCCTCTTCGCACTTTGGCAAACAGTGATATTTGCGAAAGGCTCCCCACGTCGACGTGGAGATGTCCGGTTCCTGTGTCTCCAACAGCGAACCCTTGCACTCCGACAACAACTACATCGTCGTGGAGGTCAAGCGATTGAAGAGGAAGTGCCGCAGGACAACTAAGGACGTGAGTGAGCATGGCCCCAAAGGACCGCCTACTCGCAAGTTACAATCTTGCGTTTGTGCCTCTCGACGCCTCGAAGAATTCCGTAGATTCTCAAGACCTACCTTGGTTAATGTGGCTCTGAAAGGAATTAATGAGGTGCGTTTCAACGCTAAGAATAACGCAAGCGTTATTTACGATCTCGTGATTGACATCACCGATGAAGAATTCCAAGGGCTTCTGTCTTCAACAGTGAAGCTCATCGACGAGCTTCAAGCTTCTTTTCAAGGGAAACACGATACCAGATGACGTCAAGATAGGCTACGTGAGACAGTCGGTGGGTCCTTACGTGCGCCAACCACTGCGATGTCGCAAGTCCCAAAAGCTGGATTCTGCCAGCGCTTCTCTGCACAGGCCAGACGACATGACTTCGCTATGCAGGCAGCCACGACGTGTGTTTATGCACGGTAAAAACTGAACTGCTTGAACTACAACTGACCACACGAGGCTAATTTCGAGGATTGTCGCCAATGGAAAAACAAGATAAAAATTATGCAGATCCCACGCACTGTGGGAATCCATGTAAGCGAAGCATTCCGTGGTAGATGCTTTGATCGACGATATTTAGCGGTGATTTTGACTGCTAAAGCTTAATTCCTTCAACGTTAAGGCTAACACGAGAGTGGTGAGTTGATGTTAAATGTTACCTTGCGTGCACCACTGCTGTTTGTCTGCGTAGTACACGGAACACACAGGGAGAGGTGTTTGCTTGAGGCGTTGTGGTGCACCATGTTTTATAATCTCTGAGAGGGTGGAACGTTGTCATTTTCTCAAGTGGCACATCGCATTGCGGCAGAAGTATTAAACTTGAATTGGATTATGGGGCTGTACATGCCAGAACCACACTCGGATTATGAGGCGAGCTGTACTGGCGGCCTCCGGATTAATTTCGACAGCGAGATGTTCTTTAACGTGTCCCAAAATCTAAATGCACGTGCGTTTTCTATTTCGCCTCCGTCGAAATGCGGCTGGCGCGACTGGGATCAAATCCACGACCTTTAGCAATGCCATAGCCGCAAAGCTAACGTGGCGGGCACAGAAGTGTTAATTTGGCGTTCTACCGCTTCCGTTGTGTCTCCTGGACCCTGCGGTGCGCTTTAAGTAATGCGGCTCTGCTTCTGCACGCCCTGCGTAAGTTGTCCACTTGACATATTTGCACGGAGTTTATTTTACAGAAATAGCAGCAACGTACTGTGCCGTAGCTTGAACTTAAGCTTATCCTGTGTCCCGGCAGAAGCTGTCGTATAGTAGTGGGGTTTCCTTGCCTTCTCACGTCACCTCCCCCCCTCTCTTGCATGAAAACTGCCTCTTCTCCTCCCTCTCCTTCTCCTCTCTACAGTTCTATCTGCGTCCCCTCTGGCCTCGCACGTTAGTAGGAAGAGAAGCACTGAAGTCGAAAGCGTGAGAGTATGGTCAAGAACGGCACCGAGAGCGGCGCTGCTGCGCCGGCGTTGAGAGCGCCGCATGCGAAGCAAAATTCTTATAGCGGGTGGTGCCCCTCTCCCATCTCTCGTTCGCACCGCCTTGATTGCCTCCTGCACTGCGCGTGTTTGGGCACGTTTCGTGCCGCGCGCGGTGTGTGCCTACGTGTGTGCGCGTGGACATTTCATTCGAAGGGCGATTTACAGTCTGTTTCACATTTAGGGAAACTCGGAGCGCATTGCATCGCGATGCGGCGAGCGCTTGAGTGAGGCGGCGGCAGCAGCTCGCGCAGCTGCTCGAGGGGCGGGATCTTGAACGGCGTCGTCTGCTACGGCGGCGCGCGCTGGCCGCATTGTCGGGAAGCGTGCTACTGTCAGTTGCAGGGCGCCGATTTCATGGTTACTGCGTGAAATGAGCCGGTATTCTTTACTAAGCGTTGTGCGACGCCCACTGATACGCCTCGAAGGTAAGTTCATCGCTGAAAGGTGCAGGGCAGTCATAGACGACGTACTTATTCCATACATTCTTGACGGCCCGTTTCTGGAAGGCGACTGTATATTCTAACGCGATAGGTCGCCGATCCACACTGCTCCTGTTGTGCAAGAACTGCCGGAAGAGCGCGCAGTCACTCTCTTGGAGTGGCCGCCTCAATCCCCGCGCGCCAACATCATTTAAAATGTCTGGGGCTCGTTGAAAGTATCACTGGCGCAACATCCCCTCTATCAGTCGCCCCCGAGGGTAGGCTTCGATCCACCATTGTCAGCGACTGAGACGTGTTGCGAATGAAGACATCCCTGATCTTTTTTATGCTTGTAGCGCAGCTCAGAACGAGCAAAAGGGAAGGTGGAAGGGGTAACCCTTTCCACCTTGCCTTTTGCTCGTTCTGAGCTCCGCCACACGCCTAAAAAGCACTGCAGTGTCTGCAACGGATCTGAGGGGAGTCACAGATAATTACAGCTGCCTAGCGGCTATAGTGGCGACAGCTAGGGAGCTCCAGAGGGTAACATGATCATGGATTCTAGCGCGAAGTGACACGGACAGAGACTAGAAGCAGACAGGACGAGCACTAACTCTCAGCTGAATTTTTATTGAAACTAAGAACATATATATAGGGAATTGCAAATGTCGCGGCATATGAACATGACAAGGTCTAAAGACATCAGTTAAACATATCAAGAGGTAGGGAAGCAAAAAAGGAAACAACAAAAAGACACTACTTGAGATTACCACACGTGCTCTGAAGATACTGAAATTTGCATTCTAAGTGATTGTGTTCTTTCAGTCTAATATTAATACACCTGCCGCTCTGTCCAATGCAAGTTTTCCCGCACAATAAGTGGAATCTGATAAACTATAGCAGTGCTACAAGGCACAAAAGGGGTCATACGTCTAACGCCGCAATCATTTTTTTCTTTTTTTGCTACTGTGTTCAAGTTTCCTATTTATTATACACGACGAGCAAAACGAGAACAAGGTGAAAGCAGGTGCCAACGTTCCGACAAGTGGACTTGTCTTCTTCAAGGCGACATATGCTTTCCTCGCCACAGAATATATAGGTGAGGTTCTTCTAAAGGGGAGAGGATGTAAGGCGGGTGGGTGCGGCAACGATTGAAGATGTGTCAGCGTGTCGAATTGAGCATAAAGGAGCGCTGTGCACAAGGCCAGTGACACTGGCCTTGTGTCGAATTGAGAAGAAAGGAGCGCTGTGCACAAGGCCAGTGACACTGGCCTTGTGCATAGCGCTTCTTTATTCTGAATTCGACACGCTAACACACCTTCGCTCGTTGCCGCACCCACCCGCCTTACACCCTCTCCCCTTTAGAAGAACCCCACCTCTATATACTGTGGCGAGGAAAGCATATGTCGCCTTGAAGAAGACAAGTCCACTTGTCGAAACGTTGGATCTTGCTTTCACCTTGTTTTCGTTTTGCTCATCGTCTCGAATTTCCATCTCCCGCTTTTCCCGTGTTTTCCGTATTTATCATAGGGCCCGTGATAGACGATTTGCGGGAGGCCGAGAATGGAGTATTGACGTCATATTTACGTCAAATTGTGGTCAAAGATTAGGAGAGAGTTGCGTTTGCCACGCATCATTGTCTCTGCTAGAATGCGAATTTCAGTATTTTCAGAGCCCGTGTGTTATTCTGAAGCCGTGTCTTTTTGTTGCTTGCTTTGTTGCTTCCTTACCTCTTGATATGTATAACTTATGCCTTTAGACCTTGTCATGTTCATATGCTGCGGTATTTGCAATCACCTATATATATGTTGGTAGTTTCAATAAAAATGTAGTTGAGAGTCTGCGCTCGCACTGTCCGCTTCTAGTCTTTGTCCGCGGCCAATTCGCGCTACAATCCATGATCATGTTACCGTACCAACTCGCCCAACATTCTATCCTTTTAGCTCCAGAGGGTATTGTGCCCATCCGACGCGGTTTGGTGAAAACGAGTTTGTCCCGTCGCCTTCTTTCTCTTACTAGCACCTGTCATCTACATACACATTCTGAACCACCTCCCGACGCGGTGTGCGCGACAGCAGCAGCCACAGCAGCCCACCGCAGCAGAAGTGGGAAAGTCGGAGGAAGAGTCAAAGAAAGCTTCGCTTTAAATAATTATTGAAAAATATTGTTTATATCAAATAAATATAAAATATTCGTTCAATATTAAAATATTGAACCAAACGAGCAAAAGAAGTATTTCACACAAAGGGGCGGCAGCGTCAGTGCAGCACCGGATGAGACTATCGCGTCGTCGACATGAACAAGCTGTCGGTCCAACCGAGATCTCCCTGGCTCCCATCCCGCAGTTCAAGCGGAAGGTATTTGAATTCCGCATCGGTGGGCCTCTCCTAGCCACATTGCTTCAAGCGAGCAGCACAGGCCTCGAATCGAACGTGTGGCCACGCCTCCGCCACGCACAGGGGCCTTGGACTGTGAGCGCCAGGAACGGCAGTGCAACGAAAAATCACCATCGGGGTCTCTCATCAGTGTCATGCTGCGACAAATAATCAACACCCTGTAGCTGCTACGTACTGTCTTGTTTTAACATGCCACCGGCTCCAGGAGCTGTAAAAATTATGCAAGCTATAGACATTCTCGTAAATACACTACAGTAACCTCTGCCTCTGTCCACGAAGGTGTCAGGGCTGTGCAGGAAGAGCATGCTGTGCATCTCATCATCATCATCTTCAGCACCACAACCAGTTTCCTTCCACTTCACATTCTACCTCCGTCATTCCGACAAATCCCTTCACCAGCGTGGAATATCAGGTTAGAGGCACGTCATTCACGGCTACCTCTCCATCTTTCTGCAAATGAAAATTGCCCCTTTCTATCTCTCTAGTCAAATGTGTAGCATCGGGACGTTCAACCACACATGTATATATTATTTATTGTGAAGTAAACGTATTCAACCCTTTCTTGCTTCTCTATTTGTCACCTCAACAATTATCACGAAAGTCTGACGCCAACGTTCCAGCATGAAAGGCGCCATTGAATGTCTCACCGGTGCTCAATGCTAATAGTTTACTAGGATAATGCGATAGCTTTAATGCTAATCACATTAACGTAGATATTTATCGTTCTTGAATATGGGCCCACCCCTCATGTAATGTCCTTTTAGGGACCTTCACGGTATACTAAATAAATAAATAAATAAAATAATAAATAAATAAATAAATAAATTGCAGTAAGAAATATGGGCGCCAGCAGAAGACGAAGAGGAAGAAGACGATTGCTGTTGTTGGTGCTCGCGCTGGCCCCGCTCGGCCGTTGTCTCTTTCTGTGCATTCATATAAAACGCCGAGCGCATCTAGCCTTAAACGCTTACTATCAAAATAAATAAATAAATAAATAAATAAATAAATATGTTCTGCGGTATTTTTTCGTTGTTTGTTTTTCTGCCTCAGATGTTTAGGATAATTCGAACCAAGTAAAGCGTGAAAGCGGTGCACTTGAGATGCACTAGTACAAATTTTAAAATGATGTCAATCTACACTGTAAGTAGCATTGCCTTTCTGGAATGGCAGCGACATCATTGTCTGATTACCGAGACCTCTTCCGCACGACCGTATTACATCGGCATCAGAGGCGGAGACAATGACTGAATTCTGCCACGTATTACGTTCCCTGTATCTCCTCTCCTTTATTTCTGGCTTTCTTCTTGATTAGCTTTCTTGTACAGCTTCGTTTTTGCTTCCTCGCGAATGAAACCTAAGCAGAAAAGCTTCTCAATTCAATGACAAAAAACGCCACAATGATCGTGGATGGAAGGATCGTATTTGTAAACTAGAGTTCCTTCTGCTGCGGCGCGCAAACGTAAAAATATGACCATCGTTCCGAAAACCCGGCCGCCATATATCAATTGAGTCCGCAAAAGTGCCATGTTTCCACAAGTTAAGTGTCTGTACAACTGTCGTACCTTTGCGAGGATGTTCGTGACAATAAACGCATTCCATACTCGTATTCATAAAAATATCCAGAGCGATGCCCGTCGCATGCATGCAAGGATCACGTGCTAGTAAAAGACGAAGCGCCCTTGTGCGTTCGACGCTGCACGAGACGCTACACGAGAGCAACCAGCCAACCGAGCGAGCAACTCGGAGACGATGGCCCCTTCAGCCACTCTGAGGTCCTTCACGAGTTACTGGATGCCAAGGCACCCTCACGCAAGACGTCAACGGCGCATTGACCGGGTACGATGTCCGGTTTCACTCTTCATCCGACGTCGCGCAGACGGGGCTACGCAGCGGGCTTCGACCGACCACTTATCCCTCCGGCTGCCTGGGCGCCACAAGGACTGCAGCAGGTCTCCTGGCCACGTCTTCCAGCTCAAGTGCCGCCATGACGCCATCTTGGGCTGCCCTCTGGGATCAGCAGGAGCAGCAGGTGGCAACCGCAGCATCCTACCGTGCTTCTGGCTCCGGTGCGAAAGTCTCCGCCGCTGCCGAGTGATGGCAAGTTCCGTTTGTTCATTCGCAATCAGTGTTAATAGCTGGGCTGCCGTCAAGGTGATTTGATAGGCGCCCATAGTACAGTGCGTCACGTGATATATCTAGATTGAATTTACAGGGGAGTGGTCTCTTTGGGGCGCTCTCGGGATAGTTTGCATCCGGCTGGTCGAAACCAGGCGCTCTGAACACATTCGCTTGGTCTATTCAGAGCGCCGCGCTCCAACTGAGAGCGTGAGGAGGCGCTCCTGTATGTCTGCAACCTGACAGCGCGACCGAGATCCTAGGGAAGCTCGATCACGTGTCTACTCTGATATCTCTGGAAGCAGCTGGCACATTTGGCTGGGGCAGTATTTCTACGGTTCCAATCACAAGAGGGCTCTGCATCGCTGTAAACCGGCTTGGGGCGCCGTATGACCCAGTCGAGTGTACCATAAGAGGCACCGTGTTGACCTATTTAAAGCATTAGGATTAAAAGGCCTCTACTTATCAGGAAAAACCGAATAGCATTTTAAGCGTTGATTTTTTTATTTCTAGAATTTGGTACCTTTGCGTAGAAACTATCAGCATGTTTCTTTTTAATTATGGAATTTTACGTGGCGGAATCACGATCTGATTATGAAACACGCCGTGGTTGGGGACTCCGGAATAAGTTTGACCTCCTGGTGGTCTTTTAACGTGCACCTAAGCCTAACTGCACGGGTGCTTTCGCAATTCGCCCCTATCGAAATGCGCCTGCCGTGGCCGGGATTCGCTCCCACGACCTCGTGCTTTGCAGCGCAACACCATAGCCACTAAGCAACCACGGCGGGTTAGAGCGAGTCTGTATAAGTCATTCTCACTGTTCGACAAAGAAACCTTAAATCGAACAAGTTCCTGTTCGTCCAGTCAATATTATACGCCTTCCTTACACATGCTTCTTCCATTGAGTGAACGCTGCTCTGCACGATAAGAAAAAAAAAATGAATAATACTAGTAGCTTTATCTTCCTGGACAACTATTTTCGGCGCGAAAGCAAAGGCTACGGAACCAAATCGCGACTTGTGCACCGCTGCAGGAAGAAGTCCTGCAGTTCTGTTGACGTTTTCATATGTTCAAAAAACACAGTCTTGTTTTTTCAAAGCACATCAATTGGAACAATGCGCAAAAGTCACCAGTAAGCGACTGATACTTCACTGTATTAATTAGTTTGCCCAGTTGAGTTCTCACATACTCGAGAAAAGAGCCCATTTGGGCGTCGGTCAAAGTAAAAATGGCAAACGCACAATGGCGGCGTCGTCTTCCGGTGTGTGTTCATCGCTTCTGTCCCGCCTGTTAATTGATTCCCAGGTGGTCAAAATTAATGTGGAGCGTCTTCCACTACGGCGTGCCTCATAATGAAATCGAGGTTTTTCCATGTAAATCTTCCAGAATCCATTCATTCCGCCCTCTGATCTCACGGGGAGATACTGATATGACCAACATTAACAACAAAATACAGTTGAGGCGAACAAAACACGTTTTTACACCATCCACGCGGAAACCAGGTTAACCCGTCTGCAAACAACAACCGTCGACGCCGGCGTCGGTTGCGCGTTCGAAATCATACGACCACTTCGGGGTTTAGGTACAGACTGCGTTGCTTCCTGTTCAAAAGTCGATACAAATCGACTGTATAAATATCGATTACCTTCGGAAATTTACGCTGAGATAATAGTATCGGCCAGCACTGAAATAAAGGAGTCATGCAACGTCGGAAAATATCAAAGCCGAAGCCTGTGCCACAGAATAGTTGTCAGCGAGTATTGACCGTGAATTGGTTTCGATGTACCTTTTGTCGTTCATTTCCTGCTCCTTTATTGTTGCTCATTTTAAGTCCTGGCCCAGGAAGGTCACTACCTCTTAGTGTACTGTTTAACTACGCCTATAATATTAACAAGTGTATAAGCTTGTCCTTCATTTTCGATGCAATGTATTGCCCCATGTCCTGTAACCACGTCCGTATGGAGGCTTGCACTATGTATGAAATAAAAAGAATAATTACCCGCAGTGGTTGTCCAGTGGCTAAGGGGTGGCACTGCTGAGTTCGAGGTCGCCGGTTCGATCCTCGCCGAGGCGGACGATTTCCGAAGTAGGGCGGAATGCAAGAACGGCCACGCATGCCGTCACTTGGGTGCGCGATGAAGAACCCCACCGGGTTGTAATATACTCCGAAGGACGCTCGCTACGGCGCGACTCATAATAATATCGTAGATTTGGCTGGTAAATTGGCCGAATTGAATTTTAAAAAAATACTCCGTAACGGACACCAACATAATTTAGTCGAATACCAGAGGAATTCTCTGAAAACGGATGTACTCTAGGCCCTATAACGTAAAACTATTCCAATACGTTTTTATTCCAATCTCCTGACGTCAAATTTGCGTAACCGCCGATGCAAGCATGGGGCGGTCACCCGCAGGGTTGCCTGAACAGACCAATCTAACGCTATCCTCGTTCATAGGAGGTCACTTTTGCTTGCTTGAAAAACGAATAACATTGGCTACACTGAGCAGCTTGTGTTATCTAATTGGCTCACAAGAGGCGAGGAGCACGCTCAAGTGGAGAGGGATTCGATGGGGCCGAGACACTGCACTGAAAATCGATAACCTGATGAAGAGGGTGGTACCGGCGTCTGCGATTCGTCCGTTTTTCCTTACTTAGCTTGCGGTGGTTCGTCGACAATCGCGGCGGCATGTAACGGAAGCTTAAGAATGACGCTGAAACGGATCCTCAGCAATGAAGAATTGGCAGACCAAGGTATTTAACGTGCCGAAAGTGCTCGAAAACGTTATACGGCCACGCAAAGGCTTTATTACACGCAAATAAACCCATGCTCTGAGACAGGTGCGAGTAGCCAGTGACTGAGCCATAGGCGGCAGCCATCTTTTATTCCTTTCGGAACGGGGCAGCCTGCGGCTATTCAGAAGGAAATTCAGTTTTGTTCGGCATATTAATGAATCTTTATCGCGTACACGTCACTTTGACGCAGTGAGTTGTTGCGGTTTCGTGACGTCGTGTGAGAGGCAGGTGAAGTGGGCGCAGTCCGAAAATTTTTGACCAATAGCCGAGGGCTAAGGGCGAAGAGGCGTCGAATCAGAAATAACTATTTTTCTTTCGTTCGGTCAAATTATGCATAATCCGTGTGCACAGGTTATATCAGATAAGAAGCTATCGCGATTTTCGTGATGTCGCGTGACAGATATGTGAAATGGGGGTGGTCCAAAAAAGTTTTTGACCACTCGCGGAGGGCTGATTGCAGAAGTGGAATAGAAAAGTTTGGTATAGCTTTACATTATAGCGCCCCTGCTGTGGTTGCACAGCAAAGCTTTTGCTTCTCATTTTATGACGTGCTCGTCGGGGCACTCAAATGAGCATGCAGTAAAACAGCCAAGACTAAAATGATGGCGTGCACGCATCCCTAAGCATTGTCATCTCTGACGTCAATATGTTGCGGGAGTTTTGCTCCGACGGTTTTGTAAGCGTTAATTACCGGCAAATGTACACTGTGCGTATTCTGCACGCAATCATTTTTAAACAATAACTTCGCTTTTATTAGCAACTTCCTAGAAAACTCGGAATTTCAACATGATCAAGAGGTATTAGAACTACGTTTAGTGAAGCAAAACGGGACGCTCCCTGTATAAGAATAAATAAATAAATAAATAAATAAATAAATAAATAAATAAATAAATAATATGTTATATCATATGCCATGCCCTTCTAAAGCAGGTATAATTAAAGTGCGCTATTCTCAACAGTCGTTATACCTCAACGGTCGATGAGTATTAGGAATAGCTTCGACTCCATTTGTCTTGAAAGCTTCAACAACAACAAGAAAAAAAGGCTGAGCATCCATCCACTCTGTGAAGAAGGATTACCAGCGAGGCTGTGTACGTCGCCCCTTAATTAAGGGGACGCATTAACTCGTTGCCAACTGCGACGCGGCCTATTCAAATACATGTAAAACGCAAACGCGCTTTTCTGAGATAACCCCTGGGTCCATTTTAATGAAAGTTGCTTCATTTCAGAGAGAAAGTTCAATTATTGTGACTATTGTAAGCGGAATTTCGATTCAGGCGCTGCATTTTATTGAAAGAATTTTCAAACATCCGAAAGTACGAAAAAAAAAAATAGAAGCATGAAGTTTACAAATAGCCCTCCTTCAAGAACAGATATCGCGGTTCTGTAAACGGAATTCATTAGATAACCTAAATCGGACAAACTCGGTATGTCACTTTCTATATTACGGGAATTTGTTGCGTTGTTTACATGCGTTGTGCAAAGACTGTATTTACACTTTACTAAGGTTCTTGAGATTCATGTGTAACATATTAATTTTGTCGGCTTTGGATGTACTATCAGATGCGATTCACAGAATTCTGATATCACTGTTATTGCTTAGTTACGGACTCATAAACTTGACACTCTCGTTTACTGAATATTTGCGATTATTGTCAATATTTAATAAAAGATTGACGACCTAAATAAATAACTAGATGTTTAGGTTTTCTTTTAAAACTAACAAACGTCGTCAAGTTTGGTGGCGTGGTTACCGAGAAAAACTAATTCTCCTTTTACATGCATTTTGGACAACAGCTGCCGAGCGAAAGCTTCCTTTTAATGGCGCCGCAGGTCAACCTTCGCCACGGGGCGGCCCGGCATTGCACCATCTTCGGGATCGGCCCACGTATGGGGAGTTTTTTGTCTACACATGGACGCAATTCTAGGGGAACTAGCCTTAAACAGCTTCGGTGTAATTCGCTGTAAAATTGGTCACGTCTTCTTATTTTTAAATAATTAATGACGACGACGAATGCAGGAGCAGTGGTAGGAGCTCGTTCGCGCGATAGCGCCCACGGACGCCAACGAGCCAGCTGTGGAAGAAGACGATGGCGCTGGAGCCAATCCAGATGATGATAGTTTTGCGTGAACACACAGGCACGACCCTGGGGGAAGGAGCGCTTAACAGCTTCGCTGTAAACAATCTTAGTACACCTAAGCACTTGTTATGAGTTTGAATGCGAAAGCATTAATGTACAACTGAACGCCGCTGAGCGGTCCTTCGAGTTATGAGCGCGATAAGACACTTGGCCAACGCCTCCTAGATGGCACGAGGCCGGTGTAATATGACACGTGACGTAATGCAACGTTGCCCGCGTGCCATGGAATCTAATCGCGACACCCTCGAGTATGTGACAGTGATGTTGATGTCATTGCATTCGTCACGCCGGGTTTGGCAACCATGATCTCATAAATCAAAGTGCGAAGGCCAAGGAACCGCACGTTTAGCCCAGTGGGCAACACACGCGTCTTCCGAACGTGTGTTACTGCATTCGAAACTCACTGCCGCCAATGTTTTTCCTTTCTAGTTTATTCTTTTTTTTTATTTCTTCATAGCGATTACCGAGGTGAAGCTAGAACGCAGGCGAGAGCTTGCGCGGCCTACGAACGCGCTGATAACACAGCCTTCCGAGAGCGAGGGCGAAGTTAACGTGTTCGGCGGTGGCGCCTTCTCCCTTTCGCCCGCACTTTCCGTCGACTTGCACCTTCCTGTAGTCTTCCTGGGCTGCCTACCACTCCGACTTTATCGCCTAACACCCACTTCCTAACACTTTGTCCCATCCTCTAGACATCATCAGCTTCCACATCCTATACGGATAATCGGAAGGAAAAGTAATGCTTTTTGTGCCTCGGATTATAACGTGCTTTGACAAAAGGGACCGATACTTGTTTCCATTTCCGGTTCTCGGAATCATACACGCTGAAGGATTTGGCCACAATACACGGAAATCAACTCTCCATGGCCCGTGCCATCTGTCCTCCTTATTTCAGTCATGTTTTCGCACTGTCTGCCATAGTATGTCGCCCTGTCAACAGACTCGGCAAACAACCATGTTCAAGCTATCCAGCTTGCCCGCCAGGGAAAGCTACACTGCCGGTTTTCATCACTGGTGCACGTAGGGGCCATAAAATGAATCTGTCCGCGACCACCGACATGGTGACATATATATTTAATAGGCTGCCTCTCTTCGCCAGCGAGTCAAGCTGGGTTCATACAACGGAGCAAATTCCTCGGGCGAACATCACATGACTGAGCCACAGTGAACTGCTCCGCCAGCAGCTTATCTGCTTCGTACTTGTGTGCGCAGTGATTCGGCAACACTTAGTCACCTAATGCTCGTCAGCACAATTTGGTCCATCACGTGAATCCAGCTTGAGTGTGTGCCTGGAAGCGGAAACGCAGCGCCAAAAAAAAAAAAAAAAGAAAACAGAGGATGTGTGCCATTGAAGCTCACTGGTTTCTTCGATCGATCGCCAGTGCTGCCTCCAGCTTTCTTGTCGTTTTCAACGGGAGTCTTTCTCACATGCTTAATTTTCCTGCACTAAATGGAAGGCGAACGCATTAAACCATGCTTTAATATGGGAGAGTATTTCAGCAGTATTGGAAGACTCTAAGCAAGTAAGTCGCGCAAAACACGAAGGAAAATGTTGCGAGCTCATCCGCTTCATAGTGCATTGCTTGGCACCTGCAACACACGGTCAGGGTTGTCCGCACTCTCGCAGATCGTAACGGAGCAAAAGGGTTCGATCTCTGAGGCCACGTGCTGCCCATCTGCCGCTCGCGAGACCCGCGCCTTGCGTTCCTCGCGAGAGAAAGACAAGCCGCTTGAAAATTGTTGCCAACTGTATTAACACGGGACATTGCTGGCTAATGAAAAGCATGAGCGTCTGGTTTACCTGCGAAAAAATTATGAGTAAACTTTGACTTATTATAGGCTACCATCAACCTGTGTACTGAATCATCGGTAACCGTCCTTCGTAAACGCTGCCGCATTCTTCACCCTTGTCATTAGCATTGGGCAGCTGCGAAGCAGTGAAAAAGTTTACTCCGATGAAGCGTGTTACTGATTAAGAATGGCCACTAGTCAAAAGAAGCCGTTCCAGCCCAGAGAGCGATGGCCTTGCGCTGCCGTCTGGATTTCTACCACAAGGATTCAGAGGTGGCCTGCAATGGCATGGTTCAATCCCATACATGATGTTCTGAGGGCAGCAAGATAAGGATGGTGACCAAAATAGGAATGCCTTGAACATGTTCTGCTATCGAGAGGAAGGCACGGAGCAAGTGGTGTTGCGATCCAAGCGTTCCTGCCTAACTTTGCAGCCCGCTCCGCCTATGCGTGGTCGACGGTGGGGACGGTGGCTCTGCTGTCGGGCGCGTCCTGCTGGTGTCACGCGATCCTCGGAGATGGCGCAGACGACAGCGCCCATTGTTCCTCTGCTCTCTAAGCCATGGCCCCGCTGGCTTCCATCAAAGGTGATAGATACAATCAGATTTTCGAGCAAATATTCTATAAAGATATAAAAGCCTTTGCAGTTAGGCATAACATCAGCACTACCCACGAGCAGGCCAACTGCTAAAGCTGATCTTGTTGTCACCCAGAGAACCAAGAACTCCACTACAGTCGAATCGCAGTCGTAATAGTTATCGATATAAATCAACTGACATGGTTTATACACAGGTGTAGGTTTATTGACGAATCTTTCGATGTAATTACGCTTCTCCTTTCAAACAGACGCTAAGGTGTTACAATGAAAGACTTCACTTCCTCACTACTACATACACAGAAATAAGTATACCACAGGACACTGTTCCACAGTGTGGTCTTTTAAATTTTTATATGTAAATTATTTCCGCATCCCTTGGCCTAGAGTATAGTATAGTTAAAAACAGTACATTGTACAAGCACAGCAAAAATGTGCTCAAGTCAATATTTTCCGTATCGCGGAAACTCTACAACGTAGGGGAGTTGGTAGCCGCGCCAGCTCATTGTATTTAGCTATGGCCGCTCATTCAACAGCACGCACTTCTTCGGTCGTGCTATTGTGTCTGGCCGACCATATGCGAAATCAGCTTAACCATTTTCCATGTAACCCACGAGAAAAAAAAACAAAGTCAGTTGAGGCAGTTTTCCCGTTTTGTTACGCCTATAAAATGTTGTTTGGAAACGTAATCACAACCTTGCCCAAGAACACGAGAATTTTGAGTAACAGCTGATGTAGTCTACGCTGTTTCAGCGAAACAGTTGAATAGTGACTGAGAGTACCTAAGGAATTTCTACGTATGAGTGCGAAGACAAATTTACTGTAAATGACCTGCATTGATTTATTTATTTATTCATTCATTCAAAACGCCACAAACACTTTATCGACTTTAGTTCTATAGAGCGTCTATAGACTGGGAATAGACAAAAAGAAATAGAAATCTTATCGACTTTCGTCTATGGAAAGTCTATAGACAAAATAAAAGAGAAAATAAATACAGACTGTATTGACTTTCGTCTATAGGTAGTCTAAAGAGCGGAAGTAGACAAAGGAGAAACAAACACCTTATGAACTTTTTTCTATAGACCGTCTATAGACTACGAATAGACAAAAATAATTAGAAATGTTATCAACTTTCGTCTATAGAATCCCTATAGACAAATAATAGAGAAAAATAGAGGTTGTATCGACTTTTGTCTATAGATAGTCTATAGAGGGGAAGTAGACAAACAGAAACAAACACCTTATCGACTTTTTTCTATTGACCGTCTATAGAATGCGAATAGACAAAAAGAAATAGAAACTTTATCAACTGTCGTCTATAGACAGTCTTTGGACTTTGTATCCACAAAATTCTAAATCTATAGAAAGGCAAGGTCGTCTACAAAAAGTCTATAGACTTTCTGTAGACAGTCTAAAGTCATTTTTGTAAATGCAATCATTGGCGAACTGTCTTACTCGCGACGACATGCAGTTAGGCAAATCAATAATATATACTAGAAAAACCAAAGCGCCAAACACGCTCCGTTGTGGAACGCTGGACGCAACTGGAATAAAGGAGGAGTTGTAGTGTTCATGGTGAAGGTGTTCCTGTTCAAACTTGATTATTTCGCTAGGAAATATTGGCTTGCCGTCGCCCGACTGCCCCGGAACTTATAGTTTCACACCCGCCTCTGTAGTGTGCTTCGAGTGAGCGCGGGCCATGTTAGTGGATTTGTCACACAATACAAGGGCCACGCAAGGGTGACAAAGGGCCTGTCTTGTGCTCTCACGGCCCCAGGACCTGTGGCCACGCTGTCCTTCGGCGAAGCTGCAGGAAGTGCTCGACGCCCGAGAATCGCACGCAGCAGCACAACTGGCGTCATTGGGGAG
The DNA here is from genome assembly GCF_050947875.1 of Dermacentor variabilis. Classification (NCBI taxonomy): domain Eukaryota; kingdom Metazoa; phylum Arthropoda; class Arachnida; order Ixodida; family Ixodidae; genus Dermacentor; species Dermacentor variabilis. Next base: position 12,220,591 of record NW_027460313.1, read on the forward strand.
GTAATGTATGGTATGTGCACATCGGTAATTACCGGTGGTCTACTGCGAATCGAACGTTAGAACTCAGTTATCCTTTACTTGGCGCGTAAGTGTTTCAGCTTTATTTAATGACATTTTGCGATTAACTTTTGCAAAACAAGATGCACAATGTTGCACGTTTATCTAATTGTTTTAGCAAGACTTGCTATTTCCTTAGGCCGCGGTAAGGGTTCGGAAACGACTGCTTGCGAGCCACAGATTCTGCAGTGCAGGAAGACATGAGGCAACAAGGGTCGTAAGACAGAGGGAGAATCGTTGAAGAAAATGTATTGTAGGGTTTTAAGTGCGAAAACCACGATCTGATTATGGTGCACGACGTACGTGGGGACTCCCTAAATTTGGACCAGCTGTGGTTTTTTAACGTGCACCCAAATATAAGTACACCGGTATTTTTGCATTTCGTCCCCATCGTAATGCGAGGCCACCGTGGCCGGGATTCGTGCCCGCGACCTCGTGCTTAGCAGCCCAATACCATAAAAACTAAGTAACAATGGCGGGTGAGGGACAATCGTCGTCAACTGCTAGCACGACATCTTGCTCGTTAACGACCATGCGGCCATGCCCGGTTACCTGCATTTTGCTGCAATGCAATTTGCTCGGCCCAATTCCATTGCAGTTGATCTGCGCACTTCGACCCTCGTCACCGTCCTCGAGCGAGATTGTAATCCAACGAACAGTAGTTTTTATTTTATTGTTTTACTAAATGGTGAGACCCGCGGGGGTGGTTGGTTAACATTTGACCCTCGCAGTGCCCCGACCTGCCAACGTGCTGCCCTTCGGCGTCGCTGCGGTGGCTGCTCAATGCCGCAGAATCGCACGCAGCAGCAGCGCCACGAGCAGCGCTCACTTCGCCAAGTGCATCGCATGCTGCAGCTGCTGCGCCTCCAGCGATCCAGTATTGCCGAACGGGGTCACATGGACTACTCTTTCTCTAGAAAGAGTCCACGCGCGTGGTCAGCACGTCTATGTTAACGCTTTTGCTTTCGTGATCCGTCGCTTTTTGTTCTTGTATTTCTTTATTATATCAATAAATGTGGTTTTGATTGTCTACTCGCGTGACGTCTGTGCTAATACGCTGTCGTTATGCGAGAAGAGATGAGTTCAAGCTGTGCCGAAGTCTATCCTGTCCTATATCCTAACTATCAACACTCGCGAAAAGTGAGCACAACTACTGAACAGATTACGGTGTGTTTCGCGGTCGTGTACATGTATGCGGCGTTTCAGTAGTTTTAGTGCGCCAATGCGTCAAACGGTGTTTTGTTAGGAAAGTAAGAGATGGAGCAACACAGCAGTTCTAGCGCAACTTTGACGGTGTCCATTAGGAAACCGGTACCACCCTTAGAATTCGATCAAAATGAATATGCCTTTCGAGAATGCCGCCAATAATTCTTAAACTACAATATGTGCCGTATAAAGCAGTCCGTTCAAAACTTCGTTAGAGATTTTTTTTGGTGAGTCAGTTATGGAATTTGTTTTCTCGTGCACATATCAGCCTCTTCGATTATTCCAGTTGAAGGATTGGAATTACGTTAAAATGGCGCAGGCAACTTTTTAAAAAGACTGTATAGTCTAAAACATAAACCTGCCATAACGCGCCCAAACCGCTGCAGTTTCTAACTGAATCCATTAAGGTTTCGCACTTTTGACAAGCTGGAGAGAGAGAGAGAGAGAGAGAGAGAGAGAGAACTTTGTTATGTCCTTGATGGGGTTCAAGGGGGGGCGAAGGTCGGGAGACTAACCCCCAATCCCCCCCTTCCTCAACGGCGGCCAGTCCTTGATTTCTGGCGGCGTCTTCGGCCGAGAATAGACAGGCCTATCATGAGGCATGCTTTTCATTTGCGCTTCTGCGTTCCCTACATGCCAATGTGCGAATGCTGTATTATGCGTCAGCTCGGATGTGTAATAAAAGCAAGCCCGTTGTGGGGTACGTCACGTGTTATGTGAATGTGATGAAACGCTGACATCTGTGGGAAGCATCATCTGAGTGGAAAGCGACGCCCCGTTACGCGGACAAGGGAAGGTAAAGTCACTGCCATCGGGTACCGTGACAGCAAGGTGCATGCGCGAACGTTGGTAAACAATCGTAAGCGCAAAATGTGTTGCGCAGAGTAATGGTTCTGCAAGGGGATTTACTCGTAGTTAAACAGGGTGCCGTAAAAAGTGCGAAAAACAAATAACTCGCTCGTGACTGAAGCGAAATGCAAGCGTCGCTTGATGATAGCAATAGGTTACGGAAAAATCTTGTAATTTTCGGCCCACCCAACAGCGCGACCGAAAGTTGGACTCACTCTGGAAATAAAGACCTGACCTCTTTCCAGAAGCAATTAGGCGAATCTGTTCCTCCATACAGAACTGAGCATGCGCACAGGGCAGGAAAGTTCGGCGGAAATAACAATGGACCAGTTATTATGGTATTAATAATTGCGAAGTTTAGCAACGCTTGTTGTGTCTGAAGGCGGAAGTTGAAAGTGTCACAATCAGTGCTACGCGAAGATTTCACCCCTTGTGTTCGGCATGCAAAATCACAGCTGCTGCAGCACAGAAGGAACGGCGGGAGGGGGGGGGGGGGCTTCATTTTAGCTTCACTATGATAAGATGCATATGGGTAATCATAGCATGAGAAGCCAAGAAACAATTACACCAATGAAAACATAGGGGAAATTGCTTGTACTCCCTAGTTCAATTAGAGAAATGATAAATCAATGGAAATGAAATTGGACGAAAAAACAAGTTGCCAAACGTGGGGAACGATCCCACGTCTTCGCATTATGCGCGCCATGCTCTACCATTTGAGCTACCGTGGCGCCGTTTGCCCATCTGCTCTGTTTGCTATTTAAGTTTTACTACTAGAACTAATTCTGGGAGTGTCAGCCAGCGTCACCACTCGCAAACATTGGCGGCGGATGTGGCGCATCCTTTCTCCCGCAGGAGTCACGCGCCCGTGTGGTTTTTGGGTGAAGGCAACTGGTCAATAACCGCACATATGCTACCTTAAGGCATCAATGTTGCCGGATTCGGGAGCCTTGTTATGTTGTAAACGAGCATTATTGATTATTAATTTATCATTTATTTAGCTCAATTAGTGAGTACAAGTAATTTCCCCTATACTTTCCTTGCTGTCATTGTTTGTTGGCTGCTTATGACGTGATTATTAAAAATCGGGCCCCTTGGTTAGCCTCCCCACCCCCCCACCCCTTTCTCACCCGCCGTGGTTGATCAGTGGCTATGGTGTTGGGCTGCAGAGCACGAGGTCGCGCGATCGTATCCCGGCCACGGCGACCGCATTTCGATGGGGGCGAAAATACCCGTGCACGTAGATTTAGGTGTACGTTAAAGAAGCCTAGGGGGTCGGAATTTCGGGAGTTTGTCCACTGCGGCGTGCCTCATAATCAGAAAATGGTTTTGGCACGTAAAACCCCATAATTTATATTTTTAAAGATGCCACTAAACTTGCCTTGTGTCTGTCAGGGGTAGTGTAGCCTATTCCTGTGTTCACGCGTAAACCAGTAAACCAGTCATGTATTACGAAACAGCACTATTTGTTCCTTTTAACAAAATATAACTTAAACGAAGCGCACGTATAAACTTCATCAAAAACATAATAGAAAGTGTGATACTTATTTAACGTTTTAGGCAATAGATATTCCAGGCTCTTTTCACCGTAGTTTGTTCTTACATGCGGAAATACCTATTTATTTGTCTCGTAGAAATGCATTGATATATGCGTGTCATTTTAGAGAGAGCCTTTATATGCTCAGAGACCCTGGGCAGTGAAAATCTGAAGGAATATAATAATCTGTATTGAAGACAAATGCCCACACGCAGAACATTGTATTGAAGAAAAAGTATATATGGCATGAATTCTGTATCCCCCCCCCCCCCAGCTATTTTTGTTGCAGACCTAGAAGCATACTAATGTTGGTTTTTGATGTGGTGGCCCATACCAAGGGAGGCATTTTGTAAGTGTCCACCTACAGTGAACGTGTCCGTTCCGTCTGGTATTGAAGTGGTGGTTTGGTGGGGGTGCCTGTTTCCTTGTCTCCCTAACCCATCCTATCAGAGCTTCAGCAGCCGACGAAATGAAGATGTCCACTAGGTGGGCATTCATAAAAGGGAAAAAAATGAGGTATGTAATTGAGATCACGTTGGAATATCGCATGGCATATGATGAGTTTAAGCTTAGGTTGGAATTCATGGCCACATTCTGACCAGAAAGCTACAGCGCCTGACAGCTTCGACCTACGACACTGACCCTGCCGAACTCAGGACGAGGCTTCTCTTTAAGGCTTACTCAGAACATTGCCATTGTACTCCAGTGACCATTAGGCAATCAGTGATTTCCATGAATATAATGCACTAGAATAGCACAATTGCAATAAAATAATCGTATCAACAGAATCGTTTAGTGTCAGTTATGGGTGTACGGGCGGCGAATGAGCCTTATTCCGAATTAAAGCTTTTTTTTATTTTGTTGAATAAGGTAATTAGGAGCCAGTTTTACCAAGTTGTCTATTTTGCTTCACACAGGGTGCGTTGCATCTATGCACATCGACCGCGCGCGCTTTGAAACCCGACCTAGGCTCATTAGCGAATGGTCCTGGCCCTAGTCCGCGGCTTCGAGCCCGAGCCCGCACCGAGCCCTCCCAAAAACGTATTAACCAGGCCTGGCCCGGACTTTCGGGTCGGCCCGGGCCCGTGCAGTTCTCAAAACTGCACCAGAGTGTCTAAGCGACGCCCCGTGCGCCACAGCATGTGCATCTCACAGCCGTCCGGCGTTGAACTCGCCCTGCAACTCGGTTCGCGCGAGAGCACAGCCCTTGAGAAAGTCAGACCACCGACCTCGGGCTAAAGAGCCAATAACGCTTCTTGTTTGAAAATGTTGGCGATACTTACAACGACAGCAAGCGAGAAATACGATAGAATTTATGCGATAAGACAGAGGACAATGTCTGGCTATTTGACGACTTAGCAGGCTGTCCGAACATAAATGCACGAAGGGGCAAATATTCTCAACAATATGTGGCATATGTCTGTTGCAAGAGAAGACTAAGCCCACTTTAATATGACAATGTCAAGATGCAATGATCTACCAGAACCGCAATGCAACGCCCAGCCTGAGCCGTAGGGAATGTCGACATTGAAAAAGCGAAGGGGTTGGAAGCTGATAGGAGCGTTATCTGGTCAGCGGTCGAGATAAGCAATACACGTTGTGAGTATTTGTGGGGAAAAAAAGAAATAGAGAGAGGGAGAACGCGTGGCGGTGTTGTTACAGGCACAGTTGTAACTTTTGAACATCTGACACAGCTGGGCAAAATATCAGGTGGTAGTAGATATTGTAAAGCTTTATGATGATTCGCTCATTCAGGCTATGTCGCCATTCGTCGCCCGCCGTTTAAATGGGGATGCCAATAAAAATAATATCGATGGGTGAATATCGATGAATATCGATGAGTGCTTATTGAAGTGAATGTAAACGTTGGCGCGTAACATCATTGGGCGGATAATTTATCGGATACGGATGACGGTTCATATGGTTTCTAGTAATCATCAAAAGCTGTTAAACGCCGTGGCCGAAGACCTCATTCACAAATGCCAACGCATCGCACTTTAATGGGTCCATAATCAGCACCATGTAAAATTTTGGTTATACACCGGATTTCGCAGAGTCGTGTCCAAGGAGCGTTAAAATAGCACAGGAATGTTAGTAAAGGTGAGTGCTAGCCTTGATATATCCAAATGATATGTCAGACGTAAATCAATACTGCGAGAAAGCGACTACATTTAACGCAGCAGACACTCCCTTTCCTTACCTCGCTTACAGCCCCCACAAGGCAACATCAGCGGCTTCCTACGGGAGGGCACAGCTTACCGCTGCAGTTGAAAAGGAAACTGCATTATCCTTGCGTTCTAGCGGTGCTAACACGTGGGGCAGAAATTTGTGAGTTAAACAAAGAAGCTCGAGACCAAGTTAAGAACTGCGGCGAGAGAGCCATGGAAGGAAAACTGTTAAGCGTAACGTTAAGAAACAGAAAAAAAGCGGTGTGGATGAGAGAACAAGCGGGGATAGGCGACATTCCAGATGACATCAAGAGAAAGAAATGGAGCACGGCAGGCCATGTAATGCGTAGGGTAGATAACCGGTGCACCATTAGAGTTACAGAATGGGTATAGTGAAGGGGAGCGCAGTCAAGGACGGCTGGAAACTAGTTGGGATGATGAAATAAGGAAATTCGCAGACGCAAGTGAGAATCAGCTGGTGCAAGAGTGGGGCAACAGATCGCAGGAAGAGGCCTCCGTCCTGGCAGTTGACATAAGACTAGGCTGCTGCTGGCGATGTTGATGATGGGAGGACAGCCATTTTGGTTGGCCTGCAGACGGCCATGTTATAGGCAAGTGACTTTTGTCCGTGGCTGCGACATTGGCATGCCATCCGCTCGTGCTGAAACCCTTCTCTTTTTTCTTCTTTCTTTTGTATTTTTTACTGGTTGGCTCGGAATTCTTCAGTTTCCATCACCCTGTGCACTTTCAGACTCGCAGCCGTCTTCAAGCGGGGTTTCGATCGTGCGCGCAGTTTCTTTTGCGCGTTGTTTTTCTATTGAGTGCGAGCGGTGGGGTGGTGGCCGCCTTCCCTGTCGCAGTGTCCCGACCCTGCAGCGCCGCTTCCCTGCTCGACGCTGGAGGACCGCACGCAGCCACGCGGCCATGTGGTTTGCGTCGGGGAACTGCAGCGGCCGAGTCTCGACGACGCGGCCGCGCACAGCGCACAGCGACGCGAGGAGAACGCGCTGACGTGGCACGGCCGCGCTTGTTTGCCTCGGTGATGTCGCTTTCCTGTGGCGTCACTCCTGGCGGCTCAAGTTCGTGGGCTTTCTTAACTATTGTATTACATTTTTAATTAAATAAGGATTTCGTTGTCGGTGGTGGTTGCGTCTACACCTGGCCACCCTCGTTGAGCGACACGAGGTGGTTCTAAGCAGTGCCCAAGGGAGTTTTATCCTATCTCGACCGCCTTGATAGGTTAGGGACAGTAAAGATAGATAACTTTACATATTCACTAGGCAGAACTTGGAAGTTATTACGAGTGCTTATACAACACTCGTAATCCTGAGCGCTGGAATATACACTGTTGCCGCATAAACAGGCGCTTCGACACCGGCATTCCGCACTGCTAAATTATTTCTTGCGTAGCCATGACATTGGATATTGATTCCACTTCTTTGAAACTCTTACACCATATATTGTTCCTATGATTGACAGTTTCAGCCCCTGCTCAAACATTGCTGTTTGTCCTTGCATTGCTTTATTAGAATGCGTCTTGCTAGTATATTGCTAGTATGTGTATACTAGCACATCGCCCAACGTCGCATTTACTCCTTCGCATCCTGCTTCCTTCATTTTGCCATCATCTGAATGAAGAATAAACCGGTTGTACGTTCTCTAAGTATAGGTAATGTGTATAAACGATACGATTTTGTTATTATACGTGCAGTGTCATTAGGCTGTTATCTCCCATTAATCTATAACGCAAGTTTTCCGTATATGATTTGATGCCCTCGTACATGCGTGCATTATTGGTCATTAGATGCTTATCCTAAGCATGTGTTTCGATGTCAATCTGTTCATTGCTGCCAAAGAAGGGGGCGGCCGCCTGTTTGTAGTTTTCGTGGGGCTGCTCCCTCCTTGGGAAAAAAATAAAGGTGAATTGGGCTGAAATCAATACAAACAATCTCTCAAAAATTATGAGGACACTGCACCGAGTGTATTGTCTCGCGACCACATATATGAAGCTCGATGGCTCACTACATGGCATCGACTGACGTTAGATTTATAGCCCTCCAAGTGGAAAGTAGGTGTATATCTTTTACTTATCTCGCCTGCTATCCCAAGTCACGCAAAAAGACGCATTTCACCGCCGTTCTATCCTCTCGTTAACATAACATTCCATCGTTCTTTAGGAAAACGGCTCAATTCTTCCCTGTTGCTCTTTATTTTTAGCGCAATCTAAGAGCGCACAAAAATATTCGATTGGCGGTTTGGTTTACAGGCTACAGAGCCGGACAATTAAGCGCTGCCCTTCTTGGCAAGCATGTAGGAACGATAATATGCCTGTCACGAATTGGCTTTTGCATTGTGTTTCCGCGTTCGGCGCTGAGATATACAGGGGGGGGGGGGGGGGTACTAGGTAACTTTGGTCAAGGTTTCCAAAAAATGCAGGAGCTCTGTAGGAGGACGCTAGAAATGCATGTTATTCGATGTTGTGTCGAAGAAGTCACAAGTTTTGTGTTCTACTTAACTGCTTAAATAGACAAGATTAAGGCGACATCGCAAGTATCTACTTTAACCAAAAGTTCTAATGTGCGAATATTACAGCGTTCTGGGAGCATCTAATTCAGCAGTTTCTAATTTACTATTTGGTATGTAATTACTTTCGGCATCGGAAAGAAAGGCCGCAAAATATTTAAAAAAAAGCACGTGGCATGAACGTTTGCTCGCGGCGATTTCAGTTCTCTTAAACATGCCACAGATGAAAGAATTTGACACTGGAGCTTGCGCAATTAGACATCTGTTGATTTAGGCAACACGTTTTGGCCAATCATTGATAAGAGCCAAAATTTCTTACATTTAGTAAGGTCAAAATGTCGTTGGACATGTGAAGTACAAGATGTTGCGATTATCATTTGCAACCATCAATATTACATGGTCCTTCATTAAATAAAATTAAACAAATAATCCCCTGGCGCTGGTACCAATATGACAGAAAAAAGAAAATAAAGGATCTGGTTCAATAAAGAATGTGGGCCCTTTTATTGAAAATGGTTCAGCCTCATCATGTCAAAGTCCCTACTTTTATATCGAAAAAGAATCATGTAGTTGCAAGGGTAACACACATGCACACACACACACACACCCGAAGACGCGCACGCACGCAAAATGTATGAAATTCCGAAACGCTCGCAGAGTTCAAAGTATTGTTATTTCGCATCAATATGTAATACCCTGTCAAACTTTCCTGTGCGCGAATATCTTATGGCGCCTAAATGTTTGCAATTTCGTTCTTCTGCAGCACTTTGCAGACCGAAAGTTTCTAGCTCAGTTGATAGGTTTAGCTATAATTATTTTCTTCAAGATTACCGCACTTTCCTAAGTGCACGAGCCAGTGTTACCTAAATGTGGCGGTTATCGCGTCCCTGTATTGAAGACAACGATGACCATTAAGAAATTAAGAACACGGAGACGTCGATGTGCGAAGCTCAGCTCCATTCACGGTTACGAGAGGGCCAGAAGAGGCACACGAGAGCTGTTGGAAGAACACACGCTGAGCCGTTACTAGCCGCTGAAACGCACATTACCGCGACACGCCTGCGTGGTCCCTGCCTGGCCTGTATTGCTTAGTCGTTGCTCCGCGTCAATTCAGTGCCGCCCGTGTGCACGCCGCTGTTCCCTCGTCCTCTTTGCGGCCGCGTTTCTCGTAGTGAGCGAGAGATGGCGCAACGCGTTCCCCATGAAATACGCTGCGTCCGCTGCGACAAGAGGCTTGGATTGAGCGGCAACGTCATCTGCTATCAAGAGTGCCTCAGTCGGTACAAGGAGCGCAGGTAGGAAGGCTCCGGAATGCAGGTAATACACGCCACCCGGTAAATGCTCTTGCACAGAAAGCTTGCAAAAAAGCGCGCAGAGCACTTTTCGCGCTCTGTCACTGAGGCGTCGTTAACCAGCTATACCTTTTTGTCGTATGGTAAAGCATATATTTGGACAAACCGAAAGATCTTTTTAAGAAACGAGCTAGGCAGCACGCAGGTTCAGTTAGGTGAGTTTCAGCAGGCCATTTGGCCAGCTACGTACGACAGCGCAAATTCCATTTTCATAGCACAAAGTTTTTTCATCGCTCGTAACAAGGACCAGCTGTCAAGAGAAATAATGGAAGCCATGATCAGCGGAGACGTACAAGGGTGACGTCAGCACCCCTTCGATTTCACTCGCAGGCGAGGAGAGGCGATATATTCGACAAGCGCTGTGGCACGTTAGGTCAAGACATGCACCAGCGCTATTGGACTGAGAAGCAGGCCTCTGTTCTCTATGGCTAACGCCTAATATGAATTGATATGTTCTTTTTTTTTGAGCTTTTAACGCTGCCATAAGACGCGCCCTTTACTGCGTCCGACTTTAACATTTTCTTTTAACTGTTGTTGCCACGTTGCTGATTGTTTTCCATTTTTTTGTTTCTTTTTTTGTTTCGCGGGGCATCGCTTTCTGTGCTCGCATATATCGTTACGAGGCAAGCGTTCCATCACTTCTCGTGGTGGTCGGCTTACGTAGAATTTTTGCGCGTCAATTTGCCATCTATATCTACTCGTCCCTTTTATTTACGGCGCCTTCACACAAAGATTTCAGTTGTTAGCCAGCCGCGTGTCTGACTGCCTTTTCTTTATCCTCCCTAAATTCAGCCTGCACGCTGTGCACATATCATGAACTGGTTCAGATAAAACCCGCGCTGGTGCCCGTGGTATCAGAGTGCCGATAAAATAAAAGCATGTTCGTCAAATACAATTTACCTTTCATAGGTGGCTTCTGCTGAAGGTGCAAGAACGATAGGTAGGAGGAAAGGAGAAAGAAGCGGAACTCGCGATGTTCCACGAGCCGGTCTCCGTGGAGCAGATCCAGAAAAAAGTAGAGAAAAACTAGACAACATAAGACCAATTTCTCTTACTTCCAGCGTTGTCGTATTAGTAGAAAGGGTCGTTCACAGCTATATAACAAATCTTACGCAGGATGACACCCTTTTCAGTCGTTGTCAGGTTTGGTTTCGTCCCGTGAACTACTCATGGTGCGCCCATGGAGATCTAGAGCGCCGCATTGAACTTGCTCGCCGCAAACGAGAGTACGCAGCTTTGGCGAGGCTAGATGTGGCAAAAGCATACGAATTTGTAGTTTATCTTATTCTATTCGATAAGCTTTAGTGCACGAATTTCCCGAATAACCGCTTGGATCTATGAATGAAGTTATGAGAGATAGAGAGTTTTATTGTTATCAACTCGGTTTTCGACGTCTCAACATAAGGAAGCGTGTACCACCGGGCACCGTTACTACCCCCACTTTATTTAACATTTTGCTGATTACAATTACTTGGTCTCCACAAGTACACGCTTATGTGTACGCGGACAATACCGCAAGTTTTACATCCGCAACTAATATACACTTCCTACACCAGTCGTTGTAGAATTACTTAGGAATGATTGAGATATGGGTAGAGTGGATGCGTATGTCGTTAAATGTTAGCAAATAAAGTGCGGTAGTAGTCTTTCCGCAACCTGCACAGGTGCATATTTCTCTAAAATGTCGCAAGGAAATCATTCCTCAAGTTCACGCACTCAAGTACCTTGGTGTTATTTATGATGGAAAGCCCTCCTGGCGCAGTCACACTGACCATATCAAAACAAAGGCAGAACGTGCCTTAGCTATGTTGCGTCGACTCAGCCACCGCCGCTGTGGACTACGCAGGGATTCCTTACTGATCGTATATGAGATGTATGTTCGGCCCACATTTGAAATCGGCTGCTTATTAATTTCCGGTGCCGCCGCCTAGAACAATAAACCTCTCATACTTTTAGAAACAGAAGCTTTACGCTTATGCTTTGTGCTACCTAAGGTTGTTGCCAACACTGTTTTATATCAGGAAGCTCATATACGTACTCTGGATTGCGGGTGCCGCACGCTTACGTGGTGGGCATTTTTAAAAATTTAGGACTTTTTGAAAAGACGTAAGCAATATTTGTCACTGAATGGTATAAGTTTTCTGAAGTGCCGTGGACGAGATTATACAGCCCTGAGATAATATTTGCGCAAGCACAGTTACAATAATTGGATGTGTCCATACGTCAAGTTTACCATTCAAATATGATGCCTTACCAGACCTCAAAATTAAATTTGAGAGCATATTTCCAAATCATGCTAAACTATTACCTAGCAGACATTTAATTAATGTATTACAAGACCACGCGTACACCAGCCAGCCACTGACAACATAACAGGTGCTGACACTTCTCTGTGCAATGAGAAGGCAGCAGTGCTGATCTTTTCTGAACCCATTCAATGGTCTTACCCTCTTCGCCTTCCCGACTTCCCACCCATATTTCAGGTAGAATTATTAGCGATTGTATGAGTACTGCGAAAGCTTCGCCAAAATTAGCCATTAGCTGTTATGGTGAACGATTGGGGTTCTCTGTGTGCACAGCACTTACTGCATCTTCAAGTTCTATTATATTGCGAATATTTTGTTGGATGGCACCTCCTTACTTCCAGCAAGCATGTTTGTTTCGAGTACCGTGAAATCGTGGGTTGCTCTTGAATGAAATGGTGATTCACTCGCACGAGCATCCCTCAATAACCCTGTCATGTCTGTTTTGCCGACATTAGCTTATGTCACCGCGGCTAGGTACAGAAATTTATCTACATCTCCGAATTCTGCAATATCCATGCTAACATCGTCTTATGAATTCCACCATCTTTGTTTCCCATAGAATAATAATTGGAGTCCTTCAAGACAACTGGAAGTTTGCTTTAAAAAGTGAGATATGTGCCGCCTCTAAATTTTTGCTTACACAGCTCTGGTGTCGCTGTGTCCCCTCTACATTATTTTTGAAATGCACCTAAATGTGTTGAGCATTTCTTTCTCTCGTGGCGTCGATTTTTTAGACCAAGAAAACTCTTAGAAAATTCATTCCGACAACTTGGGCTATTGATAACTTCGCCAACCATTCTTTCTTTTGGGGCAATTTCACTGGGATCGAGCCCCAGGGATGCTTTTCCCGCAGTTTACAATTTTATTAGAGAAACAAATAGAAGTACCTTGATGATTTTCTACAATTATGAATTATTTCTGTTATTTCAATTCCTATGATAAATTAGTTAACGTCAGAATTCTTAGCAACATATATTCTTTAATTTCTATGTCCCATTAATTTACTCCCACGCGCTACTATACAAATTTATTTTGTTTTAATTCTCAACATACCGGTAACCACCTGCTCCTTGGCCAATCCCCCATATACAGTGGGTATGCGCCAATGCTAAGAAACGATACAAGACGAGATCACGGCTCCTTTGGTCACAACTACTCCTTGTCTCAATCTACGACGTCAGCCTAAACGTAATCGGCGAATCGAAATCATCCACCGTCCTTCACCCCTCTTATTCCGACGTTGGGCCATCGTCCGACCATCGTCCGACCAGGCATCGACCGACCACCTTCGTGTCCGGGCTCCACAAGGGCTGCAGCTGGTCTTGCCACGTCTTCCGGTGCAAGTGCCACCGTGACGTCATCTCGGGCATGCTCTCTCGGATCAGCGGGAGCATCGCCTGGCTTGCGGCTACGACCTGCTGAAGATGCGGGGCACGCCGGGCTCGTATGGCTCCGCCGTCCGGACGTATTCCACCTCCCACCGTGCTTCAGGCTCCGGTGCGTACGGCTGCGCCCCTGCGGACGCCTCGAGCGTCGAGAGGTGGGCCGGCTTTTTCTCGAAACGGCACCGGGGACAGCAGCGGTAGTTGCGAAGAAAACGCCTATGACAGCTCACGTTAAGGACCAACAAAGCGATCAACTGACTTTGTTTCGAAGCGCACGCACTTACAACAACGAAAACCTTCTCTTAACATAATTCTCTTAACATAGAATTTGACAATGCTTTTCCGTGTAAGGCAAAACACCTGCCTTACCGAATGTAAAGCGCTATTCTGAAAGAGTGTTTAATAAGATCACAAACATTTGTCATAGAGACTGATGCCACACTGAACCAAGAAAAATTCTGGTAATGCCATATTCAGCCCTATTCTCGATTGGTCGTTTACGCAGCGGCTTCCAGACTTCGTACCAACTTTTCGTACAGAATTCTCAGCAGTAGTCCTGGCCCTTCGTAAGTTAAGCTCAACAATAACTTATGTAGTCATTGTTACTCTTTCTTTATCCTTGTGTACTTCACTGTCACCTCGTAAGGAATCTCAGGTTCTGCGAGTGTTTAAATGCTGATTACGTCAACGCTTAACTAATATACATCTACTCTGGGTACCTGGGTATATAGATCTAGTTCTAAATGAAACGGCTGATTCATTGAGGAAGGCGTCGATATTTGACCCAGCCATTCACATTCTATCTTCATCGCCCTTGTTCATATCTGCACGATTTCGGATGCCAATGATTCTGCGAGAATTCTCTGTACCAGCTATAACGAATTACTGGCATTTTAAACACTTATCGTACCCCTGGAATGTAATCTATGACAATCGAGAAAAATTGCAGTAAATGTTAACAATATTACGTAATTGCGAACCATAGAAACACCACTCCGCCTTCGTGGATTAGATTTCACTCTTCAAAACGTACTATCTTTGGACTATAACTAAATGGAGCATAACACAATCAAGCCTGAACGGAGCGATCGCACCGGTTCGCAGCGACCGACTGCGCGTCTGCATGCATGTCCGCGCACAATGTTTCGCTTTCGCTGTGAGCTCGTTTTCGCCCCGTGCCGTGAGCTTTATGCAGCAGCATATGAGCATTTGACAGTTCACTAGCAACCCTTGTTGCATGGATCCTATGAGAACTGTTCAAAAATAATTTCAATATAGAGACTTCAACGCCTACGGCGACTGTGATGCGCCGTCGCAACGATTCAACCTTTTTTTTTTTTTTTTTTAAATTCTTGGACATTTCAATACTATTTCTCAAGCTGCGTCGCACTGTATGTATATCAGTCTTCTCAGCGAGCGATTTCCCTCTGCTTCTTTTTCCTGATCCAGTGCATTGATTCAGTACGCAAACATGACCATATGCCATGCCTTTTTTTTTTTAATGTGGGTTTTACCGCTCCCTTTTCGTTCCAGTGAACTTGCCAGTATCTAGCATCAACAAGTACATAGACCAAACCGTCATGACATTAGGGCAGCGGGCGTGGGCGCGCGCGTCAGTGCGCGTTTTCTGCTACTCACCGAAGATCGCAGTCCGTGCGCCGTCGCAGAAATCTTCCTCGCATCTGTGCTTGCTGCATACCCGAGTTGTAGCCGATGGCTGTCTGCCGGTTGTAAGTTTCGCGAGCCAAGCTTCACGCAGCTCCTTGTCCTGTGGCTACGTGTGAATAAGGCTGACACCGGGCTCCGTTGCGTACGTCCGGCACTGCGGCACCGAGCAGTAGCCTACCATGCTGCACACCTCCAAAGGCAGCCGCTACCTATTATAGTACTTTCAAATGTTGTCAAGCAGGCACCCAAGGCGGTAAAGCGTCACCACTTATTCAGAATCGCAGCCCAGCTGGACTTTAAGACGCGGCCGCAGTGTCCACGTGATCCCTCATGCCATGTCACGCCGACGGCGGCGCCACCATTTTCAGTGGCGGAGCTCGCCCCCAATAGCGCTAGTCCAATATTTAAAGATAGTGCTGGAGATTTAGTAGTGCGAGAGCTCGTTCTTGATCGGCTTGTACTGGTCGATGCTTGGTGTGCGCTTCGCAGTGGACACTTTGGAAAGAATTCGGCAGGGTGAGGGGCGAAGAGCTGAATCGATCGGTTGATGTCTCATCACCACCGTCTTTCAGTATGCATTCTTTCCGGTTATTTCGTTCCGCCCTTAGAGACCACTCCTTCCTAACTGCGCGGTTTGCATTTCGTATTTGCTATCGCAAGGGAAGAGACTGTGGCGTCTAAACTCACGGGTCTTAAAGGACAAGCGGGCAACCAAATAGGTGTCGTCCATTCTGTTTCTCTCGCTCCACAACAGATAGAATATAGAAGGGAGAGAATGGGAGGAAGTGAAGGCAAGCGTGCGCGAGGGCTTCAGGTCTTGGGACAAGCGTCGAGCAGGCGAGGAGATTACAATCGACTCTGATGCAATCCTCCTACGCTCGATACCACTGTTGTGCGGTCCTGTGGTAACTCCACCATTAGCCTTACTCCGAAAGAAACATCGGATTCTCCTACAGCGACGCTGGGATGGCTTAAGGGCTATAGAATTGGAAGCATGGTGCGCAGCAGAAATGTCCTCCGTAAGGATCTTTTAAGGAAGATCTAGGCTCTCTCTTCCCTAGTAGGTCCAAGCGATTCACCAGATGGAGTTCTTGAGCTGACGAGGCCGTTCTATAAGAATTTATGTCGTGAACCAGCTGTCACTAGAGCTGCTCTTCCATTTGTTGCACCAGCTGAGCCGCCGGAAATTTGCGACTCAGCCACAGTTGAGGAAAAACTCTTTTCGGCACTAAAGTCTATGAAGCATAATCGCAGTCCATGATCCGATGGTTTCACAGTCGAATTTTATGTTAAGTTCAGGCAACTGTTACGGAAGCCTTTGCGATTGGTGAATGGGCTACTCAGAAAGAGGCTGCCAGCGTCTCAAATAGATGGGCTAATCACTTTCCTTTTTAAGGATGAGTCCAGAAGCACCGATCTAAGACAATGGTGTCCTATCACACTTCTAAACTGCAATTACAAGCTCAAAGCAGAGTGCCTTTACATGCGGCTCACTCCAGTGTTTTGGACCCATATGAGGAAAGTTGCGTTAAAGGTCGTTCCACTCCTTCGTAAAAATGAATGCGGAGTCCTTAATTACGGGGTGCCTGATAATCATGTTATGATTCTGGCACGTAAAATCGCAGAATTTTGTTGTTAATCACAAAAAAAATTGATATAACCACGGCCATGGAGGACAGAGACAAGATCTCGTGACTAAGTCATAAAACATCGCGCCGAGCAAGTAAATTAGAGTCTACGCATTTTTTGAAATAAAAGACGATCACACACACAAAAAAATTTCTCTCACACAAGATTTCGCTCATAATTCCAGTCGGTGTTGCATATATAAAACTTTTTCTGACCAGAAAAAAATCTAGCAATTTTTTCATTGAGAAGCGGCTTATCTTGAACATTAGCCACGGTGCTCTATCATGTTTCGCAAACGTCAAGACTGCCTTACATTATTTTCTGGCAACTGAATCTCATTACCACTTCATATTGCAAAAAATATTGTTTGTTTAGTTTCGCACAGGACAATTTCTGTTCAGCGCACTTTCATATTTCCGGATACCACTTGGAAGACATCACTTTGTCAGTGTAGAAATAAAGATATTGTTATAAAAAAGAAACACAGGAGTGCCTGTGAACATTCCATTCCACCTTCATACATTTACCCCCTGCCCCCTCCTTTATTTCTCTCTAGTGTGTTTAGTGCTCCAGCTACGTAGTTATTTGGTAAAGTACGAGCCAACCTGAGCTTCCCAACTTTTTTTTTTATATACGCATGGCGCGCTTACAGAGGAAGGTATATCGAAAATGGTGATCTTAGCAAAGGTAACGTCACCTGTATTTATACGCTAATTCTCACTGCTGGACGAACGTCACCTGCAGGAAGAAAGAGTGCCGACTGAGCCGACTGACTTCCAGGGGCGAGCTGTGTCTGGACGGAAGTAACGAAGTTCAATTAAATTTATCTCGCGAAGGTCAGCATAGCAGCACAACACTGTGAGCCTTTGTTTTGCCCACGAATTTTGCGCGCCCTACCACCAGACGTTCCAGACCGGATTTCGGGTCAATGCTGCTACAGCATGGCATGCATAAACGCACCGCAGCGAGCACTTAGTTTCCCGAGGAATGCATCAAACGTCTTTGATGAGCTGCTTAATGCGCTGGGCAGCAACAAAATTGGTATGTCTGTGGCCAATGGAGCGAAACACGGAGCACGCGCTGGACAGAAAAAAAACACAAGGTATTGCAACGCAGACGCAGTAGCTGAAGACCGAATGCCGCAGTTCATCGTCTAAAGAGGTCCGATAAATAATCCGAACGGCAATGATGAGTAACCAACGCTGTAGACGCACCTGTATACACCTGTGGCTATATAGCAGAAAACGGGAGTGCACGCTAAGCGTGGCAGCGACTCCACTCGATTTCGCCGGATATAGCGTCCTGCAAGATTCCGTATGTACTGTTGCGCAAACCCGCAGACCCGCATTTTGAAAACTCGAGCAGAGCAGGTGTCCCCCCTCTGACGTCACACGCGAGTGGCTCAAAGATCAGCGGGCTAATAGCGTCGAATTTACGAGCTCCGCGACAAAAAAGGAAAGCAGCCGTAGGGGTTCCTGTGACTGGTTGAGGTAACCTGAGCCGATATAACGCGAGAATTCCTTTCGATCGATTGCATTAAGGCGAACGCCTTTCTAGGTTCATGGTGAAGTTTGCGGCAGCAGACCTGACCGGCGGAGTGTCCACCGAAGCGTCATCACGCCATATGAAGACAGAATAAAGACAGATTGAAGAATGAACATGATTGATTGTGACAGTTAGTGAATGATAACGTTGTAAAAGAGATTGGTAGAGGTTAATAATGCCTAATAATTACTTGTAATGACTACTAATGACTCCGAAATGACCAATATGTCTGACGACGGCTTGTAATGACCACAATGTATTATAAATGACTAGAAATGTCTAGTAATGAGTAGTATAGGCTGAAATGACTACCGATGACTACGAAATGACCAATATATTTAACGACGGCTTGTAATGACCCCACTTGATTACAAGTGACTAAAATGCTTACTAGTGAGCAGTAATGACTAATAATGACTGAAATGACTATGAAATGACCAAAATGTCTAATGACGAATTGTAAAGACTACAATTGATTATAAATGTCTAAAAATACTTAGTAATGACCAGTAATGACTAATAATGACTGAAATGAGTTGTAATGACTACTGATGACTAGGATATGACCAACATGTCTAAC
Organism: Dermacentor variabilis; assembly: GCF_050947875.1. Classification (NCBI taxonomy): domain Eukaryota; kingdom Metazoa; phylum Arthropoda; class Arachnida; order Ixodida; family Ixodidae; genus Dermacentor; species Dermacentor variabilis. The sequence continues at coordinate 12,239,396 of NW_027460313.1, forward strand.
GACGGCTTCTAATGACCCCAATTGATTACAAATGACTAAAAATGCTTAGTAGTGAGCAGTAACTACTTAAAAAAAGAAGCGAAAGAGAAGAGGCAAAGAGAAAGAGGCGAATGATAAGAGGAGGAAGAGTAGGCTTTTGCCGTTCGCCTCTTAAGACAGATATCAAGAGACCCTGTAGGTTTTGCTTCTTTTTATTATTCACCCTTCACGGCAGGCAGAGCGCAGCTCGGACCACGGAGGAAGAGCGAAGAGGAATAGCATTGGAGTGCAAACTTTACAATATATATATTCCGAACCTGTTCAGACAAATAAAATAAGTGCCCTTTTACCACGCCAGTTAGAGATGCATCTCATCTCCAGCACGGTTCGTATCGCTGCTACATCGCCAATGCTGCTACTGCTACGATCGAAGAAATAAATTTGGCCGCAGCTACAGCCATAGCGATCACCTTAAGCAGAACTTGTCACGTGTTTTTACTCATCACCCGTCAGTGTGTTCAACTAGATACATTTCGTTCCTAAATGAGAAAATATGGCGCAGAAAACACTAGTAGCATTAATCAAGCATGGTGTCAAATTGAAATTCAAATTCTTTATGTATCCATGAAAACCCAATAAAAGTGTGTCCAGTACTGTTTGGACCCGTAGCTGTAGGCTAGTTATGGGTCTAAGAAATGAAATTCAATAATGCCGGCAATTCCCGTCACATGCACAATAAAAGCTTGGAAGAGCGGAGAGGAGGATACGTACATAATACAAATGACAAAACGAAGGCATAACAAGGAACAGTCGCTTCAATTCAAAAACATCGTATATGCTATATGAACGGTGCACTTAACTCATGGATGCAATCTGTCTTGGAATCTTCATATTGATAATGTTTGTTCATCTACCTTCCTCAAGCTTTGTGTCCTTAAACATGAACTTAAAACTGCTCCCTCTATTGTTAAGCTGCTCTGCTATACTGCTCTTATGCGGCCAAGACTCTAATATGCGTGCATTATATGGGATCCTAAGCACAACATCGATTGTCTTGAACGTATTCAGAGAAAGACCGTAAAGTTTATTTTTAATAAATTTGCAACACTAGACTGGCCTTCTGATTTAATGCAAGCAAATGGCATTCCCCTATTACAGGCACGAAGGCAAACATTTAGATTACAATTTCTTTCCCAACTCTTAGAAAACAAACTAGCGCAAGATAGATCAATATATTTGGCACCCTTATCTAGCAGGCCCACCAGACACCTCAGTGAAAACGCCCTCACCCCATATTTTGCTGGCACAGACCTATTTAAGTTTTTTTTATTTCCCGGGAACCATTAGTAAATGGAACTACCTTATGAAAGCAAGTGATCAAACTATGAAGTAATCTTTCCGAACCTGTATTATTGTGGCTCTTTCTTTTGTATTTCTTTTGTATTTGTATCGACCGCCCTGCTTGGACCATGAGTCCGCAGTATTGTATAAATAAATAAATAAATAAATAAATAAATAAAATCATTCCACTCCTATTTTTTGTCTTTATCGTAGAATGTTAAGTGATTGCATGCTACAACAGTAAAACAGAGAATGTCAGTTTTTGGGAATATATTCATGCAAAGGAGCAATGAGCTTGAGCAGCATTATTACGTTTGGAGTTATCACCACTTATGACTGCAAGGTCAATTTGGTGTAGGTCATAGTCCTCAAACTGTCGGCTTGCGCGACCGTTCTTTTTTTTTTTTAAGGAGAGTAGAACGATCGTTTCGAAAGGTAGAATGGTAGCCAGTGCCATCAGGTTACGAAACTCGCGTGTTTTTCTACGGGTATTGAACTGTAAGGGGAGAGAGAGCGGAAACTTTTATTTAAAATCAGCAAGATTTGAGTCCGGCGTCTCTTTAGTGGGTCTGGGCACCCGCCGCGGACGCGGTTCCGAGACCTTGTCTCGAAGCGGCTTCCTCGGCTCGCTGGACGGCCCAGAGTTGTGCTGTCAGGTCAGAGCTGAGCAGTGCGGTCATCCAGCGTGACCGGAGGCTGGCGGTGGAAGAGATGGAGGGGTCAGCACTGCCCGACTTGTTTGTTAGGTCCCGACACTCCCATAACATGTGATTTAGTGTGGCAACCTCGCCACACGATGTGCATCTGTTTGTAGTGTTCATGTCTGGATACATGGCGTGCATGAGTCTAGGGTTTCTGAAGAGTCTGTTTGTAATTGTCTGAAGTGTACTGCTTGCGTCCTGTCTAACCTAGCGTGAGGGAATGCCCTTACTCCCGCAAAACTGTAAGGGGAACTCCCGTGCTTTTTTGAATGAGCCTATAGCTGGCAAGCCCACGGTCAATTGTACATTATTCCCCTTAATGCAGCGAAGGTGACGTGTTGCAAAGAAAGAATAGAGACGTGATTCACATTGGTAACACGTAGTGCCAAACTGAATAATGTATTTAAGGCGTAAACAAGCCTTCCTAAGAAGACTTTGTCGCCTAGGAATTCTGGACTTCAGTACCTGTGCCCTTGCTTCTCGCTGGTTGGAAGCATTGCAATCGCTGTTTACAGCGGCGAACATTGTTTTGCCCACATCAGCAAAAAATAAAGCAACGGCATATGACGGTAAATGTTCTCGGAACAGTTTCTACCCGCCTACATGCACACCACGCGTCAGCGATAGTGTTTCACATTTGAAAAAAGGTAAGCATGTAGACGCGGACACAAACAGAGGGAAACGGACAAAAGAAAAAAGCCGACTATCAACTGAGAGGTCGCAGAGGGGCGGAAAAGATGGTGCACAAAAAACTTAACTGCGCAAGCTCAGGAGATGCAGCTACAACCTTCAATCAGGGACAGCATGAAAATAAAGAGAAACTGTCGCGGCTTAACAGCCATATTTCACGTAGGCCCACATGTGTCCCCACTTGACGGTTGCCATTGCCACTGTGGCGCTGCAATACTTATCCTCATTCAAGTCTTCAGTCATTTAAGTCACATCTCGACTTACTGAACTACACAGCGTCAGCAGAAAATCGCAGCCTTCATGACGTATATTTCTCATTGATCCTTAGACGTTAACATTCTCAATCTACCAGATTTAATATTTTTTTTTTCACCAATGAAATGAATAACTCTGGAGAGGTAGTGCCTACTTGCTGGGCATTGTTCTTAATTGTTATTATTCCACTTTTCTTTTGTGCACAACTATGCGAATAATCCATATTTGATTTCAGTTAATCAATATCAAAAAATAAGTCGGGGCCGGTGCAATGCTCTAAATCGACTGGAAATACGCCAACAAAACGACGCAAGGTTTCGCAGTTACATTTTCTCCTCGTTCTTCTTCCATTACAGTACAGACACATGTCCACTGCAGGGGAGCTAAAACTAAGGCGCACGCTTAAGTTACGTAACACTTTGAAGTTCGAACGGTTCAGTTTGGCGAATTATTCCACGTGCAATTCATATTCTTATAATGCACACAGTGTGCAACCGCGAGCAAAAATTACGACACCATTAGGGACAAAAAAATGATTACGTAGACCCAACGCACATGTTTGAATCTATGGGAAGCGAAGCTTTAGTAAAGCGGTTAAATAAGTCATTTGCATCTATCGGCCATCAGTACAATTGAGTTTACTTTCATCATATGCAACGTGTAATCTCGTGGAATGTGCACCACAAAGCTCAGAAATTTATCATAGTCATGAAATGTGTATGCTTAAGCACTGTATCGTTCACAGGCTCTATCGAAATGCAGTCTCAATCAGGCGGATGCACGCTGCAAGACGTCTGCGCAGAAATGTCTACGAGGACAAAGGCTATGCATGACTCTTGTCTAGGGAAGACTGGGGATGACAAGTGCGTGAACAGAAAAGTGCGACACGTATGAAACATCATTTCGGGTTTCTGACAATGCGAGAACTCAGGAGAATTGGTCAAGGACGGGCACACGCACACAGTGGCACACACTGGGCGGAAAAATTACAGCGAATAAAGTAAATTGAAGAATCAACTAATCACAATTCGCCATTTCATTAAGGTTCATTCCGTCGGTTTGATCTGACACACTGGAATTGCGGCCGCCACTTCTGGCAATCGAACTCTCGAACTCGAGCTAAGAAGGGAACCGCCACTCTTACACGTCAAGGGGCAGCGTAACCGACAGGGCAATTGGTGCGCGAAGCCTGTCCTTATACTTAGGATAAACCACTTCCGTGATCCTGTCGAAATGTGTTTAGGAATGATTCATGGCCTTCTGAAGTACAGCACGAGGTAATAGCTTCAACTGCCGGCCACGTCCGCAGAATTTCGATAGTGCATTAATACGAAAACGCTCGTGCACACTTTTATGGGTGCGATTTGAACAAACTAAGGCGGTCAAGCTTCAGTCAGACCCACCCACTAAAGTTTCACACGGATGCCCATAGCCTACATCAATAAGCTGAATAAACCAACCAATTATCCTTCGTTCTTGTCTTTTTGTTATTTTAGTGCAAAAGGAGCGTTCAAATGAACACGTGTTACATTTGCCCTGTATCACTGTCTGTCAATTATTGCACCATTTTCGCCACCCATACGCCTTATTCATACGCTAATTCAATGCAAATCAAATCGGTCCTCGTTAGATGTACAACGCTTCGTCATTCTTGCTGAGATACTGATATTTACTTCATTTGCGCTATTCACCTGAAAAAAAGATACAGACTGCCGATAAACTTTAAGCCTTCCGTCACGCTTTCATGTGAGCGCGACGTCCAAGATATGTGTATATATAGCTCGAAAGAAAGTATGATTCAGAGCACGTTAAGCGAACTTCCATATTCTGACACAACATTGCATTTAGTTTCTGAACGCACCCCATCACTTCCTTTTCTGCACAGACTGGCACGTATAATGTGACGTCCCGATCGGGGGTAAAATAACTTTCGTAAAAGGCTGCCCCCTATTCTCTGTACGACATTCCCGAGGAAACACGGAACGAGGACGGCCGCATTAATGAAGTGTTTGCCAATCAACAGGCAAAGAATATAGCATTGAGGACACCGACATAAAATGGTGACATATAGAATGGAAGAAGGGATTAGGAACCTTGTTGAAAAAGTGTTATGACTGGGTTCGTCATCGGCACTCGGGGACGCGTTGGATGGCTTTGATTACCACTGATGAAGAACACACATGCGGAACGCATTACAGGTAGCCATATTTGTATTCTATTATGTTCAAAAGCAGCCCCCCCCCCTCCCCGCCCAGGCGCAGCCAGGCTAGTCACATTCATGACGTCTTTAGATAGACGGCACTTGCTGCTACTGTATATAGCCTGTATATAACAAAATGCACACTATAATTTTTTTTTTGAGCTCGCATAAGTGATGGATAATTCAAAGCAGGTAAAACATGAATCTGGCGCGCTTGACATCGATTTGGGAAGAGCTTTAAACGATGTCAATCTATTCTGCAAAAAACACCATTCCATACTCGTATTCATAAAAATATGCCGAGCGATGCCAGTCGCACGCGTGCAAGGATCACGTGCGAGTAAAAGACGAAGCGCCCTTCGGCGTTCGATGCTGCACGAGACGCTCCACGAGACGCTCCACGAGAGCAACCAGCCAACCAAGCGAGTACCTCGAAGACGATGGCCCCTTCAGTCGCTCAGGAGTCCTTCACGCGTTCCAGGATGCAAATGCACCCTCACGCAAGACGTCAACGGCGCATTGACCGGGTCCGCCGTCCAGCGTCAGTCCGCATCCGACGTGGTGATGGCTGGGCTACGCAGAGGGCATCGACCAAACAGCTATCCCTCCGGCTGCCTGGGCGCCACAAGGACTGCAGCAGGTCTCCTGGCCACGTCTTCCAGCTCAAGTGCCACCATAATGCCATGTCGGGCTGCACTCTGGGATCAGCAGGAGCAGCAGGTGGCAGCTCCAGCATCCTACCGTGCTTCTGGCTCGACGCCATGTCGGGCTGCACTCTGGGGTCAGCAGGAGCAGCAGGTGGCAGCTCAAGCATCCTACCGTGCTTCTGGCTCGACGCCATGTCGGGCTGCACTCTGGGATCAGCAGGAGCAGCAGGTGGCAGCTCCAGCATCCTACCGTGCTTCTGGCTCAACGCCATGTCGGGCTGCACTCTGGGATCAGCAGGAGCAGCAGGTGGCAGCTCCATCATCCTACCGTGCTTCTGGCTCGACGCCATGTCGGGCTGCACTCTGGGATCAGCAGGAGCAGCAGGTGGTAGCTCCAGCATCCTACCGTGCTTCTGGCTCGACGCCATGTCGGGCTGCACTCTGGGATCAGCAGCAGCACCTGGCAACTCCAGCATCGTACCGTGCTTCTGGCTCCGGTAGGAAAGGCGGCGCTCCTGCAGAGCCCTGGCAAGGGATGTTTATTCATTCGCGGTGAGTGTATGTAGCTGCACTGCCGTTAAGTTTAGTTGATAGGCGCAGATAGCGCAACGGGTATCTTCATATTGAATCTAAGATGCGCCATGCAGATTTTCTACCCTTCAACTGTTTCGGAAAGCGCTTCACAATATTCATGAGAAAAAATGAAACCGTCACCCCATGTGCTTGCCTATTCATTTTAGTCTTAAAGTTGGTTTGTGCGGGTATAGAATGCTGAGTACGTATCTATAACAGTCTTTTACACGGTTTTACATATATTAAACCACAAGAAACGTATAATCACAGAAGTTTATTTGTGTGCAGCCTATCTATCCATCTTTTGTACATATATTTTGTCCACGCAGTGACCGTGGTTCAACATTTTGAAGAAAAACTGAATAACAGTAGCAACTAAGAGATGGCGAGCTAATAAGCAGTCAGGGTAGCCAAGTGGCTATGCGCCGCTCTTCAGAGGTCGAGGTCCAGGGATCGGTCTTAGATAGGGGGGAGGCAAATTCCGATAGGGTGGAATACAAAAACGCTCCTGCAAAATACATTCGGTGCACCGTAAAGAATCGCGAGTGCTAAAATTAATGCCGGAGTGGTGTGACTCATCACTGGATCGTAGTTCTGGCACGTAAAACAACGCAAAAATGTTTGTGCATTAAACTGGATCATATAGATGAACGACAAAATTTTATGCAAACGGCTTTTTATTAGGCATTTTATGTGGGCGTCCGCAACCACCCACGTATGTAGCTCGCGAGGTCGCGCGTACCCAGCGAAGCACTCGCGCATGAAGCGGCAATAGTTGGCCGGACGCAAAAGTTGAGAAGATTGCTCACTTGCACGCGCAGGAGCTTTTAGTGAGCTACTCAGCGCCGCTATACGCCAGCTTCTGAAACTGTGTAAGCAATATCAGCCGCCACGAAGTCAAATACAAGCCGGAGTCAGGTCTTCTGCCAGAACCATATCCAAAAGTGCGCTCTCGTGGACACGCGAGAACACGCGAGAACGTCCCACAAAGGCCGCACAGCCCGCAGCGGGCGTTACGCCCAGCTTAAAAAAAGAAAAATAAACTGCGGGCGCACGCAAGGGACCGTGCGTGCGCCTGCGTATTGCGCATGCGCATTGTCGCCTCCACTGGTTCCCTGCGTGCGCAGAGCTGTTGCGGATGCCCAACTAAAACTGCCTATGTGTGGTTGCGCAATCTGCCTAAATAATATACAAGCTGAATTTTCTTTGCTATTCTATCACGTGCTCCTCAGGCCACTAAATGCAATTAGACAGGCAGTGATTGGCCAATAGCCAAAGACTAGCGCGCACACATCTCTACGCCATGTGATCTGTAAATTACAAAGCGCGGCGAGCGCGTTGCTGTAGTTTTGTCTCGACGGTTCTATACTCTTAAACTCACATAGATGTACGCTGCGAGAATTTTCCACGCAATCCGTTAATGATTGCGCATTCACAAGTCATTCTGCGAAGTACCGGGAATAGCATTGTTTTTTTAGAAGTCGCAATTTCCGTATGATCGAAATATATTTTATCTATGCGTGTAATTTGAGATAACTCAGCCTATGAGTTTGAGGAAACTTAAAGAAAAAAGGCCACACACAAACAGAAAACAGAGCTCACCTCATGGATCGATGAGCATTACGAGCCACTTCCACTCCAGTTGTGTTCCACCTGTAAACATGATATCAGGTTTTCACCTTTCAGCAGCAGCAGTAAACTATAAAACTTTGATATTGCGATAGATAATAGAGCCTGAAATGAGCACAAAATTTGCGTGGTCCCGCTTTTCTCTAGCACAGTGATGTTATAAATCTTCCACGCATGTATGCAAATTGTGTTCAGATTAGTTTAAGACGGCTGCTTGCGGTGAGAACGCGTGCGTCTGTGCGAGAGAGAGAGAGAGAGAGAGAGAGAGAGAGAGAGAGAGAGAGAGAGAGCGAGCGCAATATACCTCAAAAATCGGGATGTCTGTTTCTGATGCTCAGTGACCCCTTCAGTCGATCACCAGCGCGGCCTTCCGCTATCTGCTGGTCGTTCAGCATGCGAATATTTAGCCCCTACTCATTGAGCAGAAAGCCCACAGCCAACCGTCTTTGACAATGTCAGTTTTCTTAGCACTGAATCGTGACACTTAATTAGCAAGGAACCGGAGTACAACGTGACATACATTGTTGCCAGTTGCTCCGCTTCACAATGCGAGGCTAGCTGGAGCTTGGAGTAAGGGTTGCCGAACTGCCGTTCGCGACCCCCGTGCCTTGTGTTGCTCGCGAGAGGAAGACAAGGTTTGCTTGCGAGAAAAATATCATCATCAGCCAAATTTTATGTCCACTGCAAGACAAAGGCCTCTTCCCGCGACCTCCAGTTACCCCTGTCCTGCGCCAGCCGATTCCAACTAGCATCCGCAAATTTCCTAATTTCACCTAGTCTTCTGCCGTCCTCTACAGCGCTTCCCTTCTCTTGGTACCCATTCTTTCACACTAATGGTCCAACGGTTATGTACGCATTACATGACCTACCCAGCGCCATTTTTTTCTTTTCATGTCAATTAGAATGTCGTCTGTACCCGTTTGCTCTCTGATCCAAACCGCTCTCTTTCTGTCTCTTAAAGTTATGCCTAGCATTCTTCGTTTCATCGCTCTTTCATGCGAAAGAAATATGAAGATATATTAATTAGCTTGGGATTATTAGAATGCCACCAGCCTGTGTATTTCCACATTCGTAATCGTCTTTCGTAAACTTTGGTGCAGGCTTCTTCCTTGTCATGTGCGTCGGCCAACAATGCAGCAACGCCTTCGTTGTCACAGACTTCACCCTTGTCATCTACGTGGGACAGCTTCGGAGCAGTGAAAGAGTTGACTCCGCTGAAACGCATTACTGATGGAAGAATGACCAACGGTTAAAAGAAGCCGTTCCACTCCAGAGAGTTATAGCCTTGCGCTGTCTATATAGTTTTCATCCAGAAGTATTCGGAGGCGGCCCTCAGTGGCGTGGTACAAGCACTCACGGTATGTGTTGCGAGCAGCAAGGTGAGGACGGTGGCAAGGATTGGCGTCTCCTGAGCATGTTCTGCTATCAGGAGGAAGACACGGCGGAAGTGGTGCTCCTACCCAAGCCTCCCTTCCCCAATCCGCAGCCTGCTCCACATACTCGTCGCCTACGTGGGCGACGTCGGCTCAGCCGTTGGGCAACTCCTCCTTCTTGCGCCCCGCATTCCTCCAGATGGCTGTGGTGGCATCATTGTTATTTTGTCGAGGCTTTCGCTCTCCTGGGCGGATATATATTTGAGAGTGGCGCATAAATTATTCTTTAAAATATTCTTGTGCGAATAAAATTGTGCTTTTGATATATTTTTTAATAAAGGAGCTATTTATTGTGTAATGTCATTTGACCTAATTTTCTCGTTGTGTGAAGAGATGTAATAATGACCTGCTGTCTTGCCCCCAGAACCACGAGCCCCTCAAAAAAACAAGAACTACTGAAGCGACTCCACTGGGCACCTCGGTCATGCGCAGAACCTTTACTCCTTAAAGGAGTACTGACACAAAAAAAATCCACGTGGTTTTTTCTGCTTTAATAATAGTTAATCACCCAGTAATCACGGCACGAGACCTCATTTACTTCAGAGCGCGACAGGTAATTATTTGCAGTCTTTTTTTTGTAGCAACCAGTCCAAGTTTCGGTTTCAGAGAGCAACGAGACGGCCAAACGGGAGTGTAAACAAAGTGGCCACGTGTTCGCAAAAAGTCATGACGTATGCTCTGGCGCGCAGCCAGCGTGCGGCGCGCCGGCACGCGAACTTCGTTTTGCTAGTCGTCTGCTACGACTGCACGTGGTTTGCCATGTCCTCGCCATCATCGTCGTCGTCGTCCTCGTTTTCGTCGTCCAGCGGCGACGATTTCCTGCATGTGGGAGTCGCGAACTCGGTCCACTTCTGCCAGTGAAGGGTATCGTGGGGAAAACAATGCATAGTTATACCCAACCCTGAATATGTTGCGCAGAAGTCAACGCAGCAGTAGGTACGCGGCATGGTGCTGTACTCGCAATTGGTGCGTGGTCAGTGCAGCGCAGTCAAGCTGAAAGTGTGGGAAATATCCCGACGGACACGACAAAAACTGCAGTTGCAGCGACACAGAGAGCGTCCAACTACAACAGCTAGAACAAGCAACAACAGAGGAGAAGAGCACGCGTAATGCCGCGTTCAGACTACGTGCGCTATACGTACGGATCGTTCGCACGGACCGTAAGCGTAAACGCAAAAAGCGCAACTAGTTTGTTCGCACTACTATTGCATTGAGCGAAAAGCACGCAACAATCGCAACCAGCCTGGGCGTAAATGTTGGAGTACCCGCTACTTTTACGACAGGCATAGATACGACTGTTACGACGCCGCCAATGCACGAAGCAGTTTCGGTTTGCATCTTCCGGTCACGGAGCTTCCGGCCTCCCCAGATTCCGCATTTTCATCCGGTGCCCGCCATCCCAGCAATTCGACATAGCACCGTTGTTCTTTGCGTGTCTATGCGGTTTGACAGTCTTATTGGGCTGTGTGTGCTTGTGGCTGGTGATGATACTAGCGTTAGAAGCCTCTGCGTGACCGCCATCCCAGCCATCCGGCGTTGCAACGCTGTTCCTTGCTGCTGCCGCCGACGCCATCCGCGTTTTCCCGGGTTCGCGCCGAACGCCCGCGGTGTCCCTGAGTGCAGTGCGGTTTTCCGGTCTGATTGTGTTGTGTACACTGCATGTGCCTAGTTATGATGCTATGTGCGGGAGATTCTTCGCTGTGCAGCGATGAATTACAATTAAAGAAGTGCGACAGAGGCCGATACTCTATGACCAGCGCCGGAAAACTTTGGGCTTGAAGAGCCTCGACCTGCACTAATAGCCGCTTGCTGATCGGCGCCATGTTGAAAAATGCGAAACGCGGCTGTCCCAGAACGGTGATTGGCCAGTCGTAAAAAACATACCTTATCGATAGGCTCAATGTGAACATAGGCGGTTGCTAGCTGCGTAAACAGTCGTTCCAGCAGTTGCGCAAATTGCAATATATACGCCACTTATAGCGGATGCGACTGTAGTCTGAACGCGCCATTACGCCGGCGGTAAGGGGAGAAAGGCTCCAGCAGCAACGTCCGAGTATGAACGCCGCACAGGGCACGCGACCGTAGGGTGACCATCCCCGCAACGCCGACAAGGATGGTCACATCCGTCGCTTTCGGGACCATGGATACCACAACGGTCATAGAACGATGCGGTGCACTGTGCACGGTAGTGGTCGCTGGAGCCGCACCGACGACAGACGCGTTGCAAGCCGCGGTAGTCAAACGTCACACGATGACAAGAGACTCGCAGATAATTGGGGACAGGGGTTGTGGTACTCGTTTCCATACGAACGAGCCAAACTGGCCTTACTTAAGCCCTAACCCTCAGCCACGTCCCTCTTTACCCTTCCCCCTTTCAATAAAGTTTATCACCACCACCACCCCCATACGAACGAAGCGTGTGTCTGTGAGCACGCCACGTCGTCCGCTCAAAAGACCAGCGTTAACAGACAGAACCTTGTCTTATGATGATAGTGCCTGGACGAGGACTTCGTTCGGAATGAAGTGCAGCAAAAAGAGGCAGGTTACGTTGGTGACCTGCGGGCCGACGGGAACGACAGGACAACCTCGCCACCGATGACAAGGAAGCTTTGCAACGACGATTACAGTCATGTAAGCCATGCTCTTGACGGTGCCGTGGAAGTTGAGGCCTCCCATGTGCTGAACGCAGTAGACCTCAGAGAGGCCAACTATTGAGGCCGTCGCGTCGACGAGTCTCGGGACCATTCCCCGTAGTGACATCGAAGACGTGGGCCTTCGAGGGAGCCTACAACGCCGTAGGCGCCATGGCGTGAGAGGTAGACGTCCCCGACGTGGAACACGCAGGGACGTCAGCAGAAACGCTTACTCTGTTCTTATTTTTGCGAATTGGTATTCCAAGTGTCCATGTGTTGCGGACGCTCATAGATTAAAGAACCAACTTATACTACGACAACATGCAATACTTACGGTGGCCTAAAGCTATCTTTCAAAACCATCACTCAATATCAAGGAGATATCATCATTTTCAACAATTTATTTCTTCAATACTAATATAAATCTTAACAAGTTTATGTAAACTCTATTGTTTTGTTCCCCAACGTAAAGGTCTTAACCAATAATTATCCTTAATTAATTATAATACGCGCAACGACTTATGTTGTGTGCACGAAAGAGGCCCCACCCCGTTGCTTCAGCACGAAGACGAGGTGCCGACTCTGCCGAGGCACGCAAAAGGCCAGAACTGCCCTGCCTTGTGTCGGGTGTGTATCATCCCACTGCGATTGTAACGATTGCGGGGTAGCTAGCGCCACTACCGTTGACAGAAGTGGTCACTGCGCTTCATTTATACCACATGTGCCCAGTAATTATCGAGAAGCATAGTGTCATGTTCAGCGGAGGGGCGGCTCTGTGCTCAACTCGGTGGAATGAATGAAGTATTGAATGACTTTAATTTAGAAAGGTAAGGGGAAAGCAGATAGAATTCGCTCGCATAGACCGTTGACCATTATAATATACAGGTTAGCAATGCCGGTGATTGCCTCTATAACGTTGCACCCGATGTCTAAAACGGAATATAGACGTCACATGCAGTCGCGTAGGTGGCCAGGCAGGAATGACGCGGCGAACTGGGGAGATGAATCAGCAAGGCTGACGTTGTATCTAGAACGCGGTTTTCGAGAACGTCTACACTAAGACATACCTGTTGTACGTGGTGGTAAAATGCCATTGCCGTAGAGTAAAATGCAGGTGCGTTTAACACTTGTGGTCCGTGATTTAAATGCACGCCCGGTACATGTAATGAGCTTTAGTGTCAATGAAATAGCAGGGGACTTCATTCGTGGGCGTTTAGAAAAAGTTTATTTCGAAAAGAGACGATACGAACACTCAGTCACAATCACGGCACAATTCCACCAGGACGATAACATATAAAACGAAACACGGCATGTTTTCAAAGTAGTGTGCGAGTCCTTACTCATCAAGATATAACCACATACACCCACGGAAAGGCACAGTTACTCATAAACTAAATGTCACACGTATACAATGATGTTCCATATATACAGTGCACACAATGGTTATGTAGAATGATGATGTGACAGAACACTTTACACAATTTTGAAGTGATGTGCACGAGATGTGCATATACAAAAATGTTCATGTATACGAGAGCACACACACACACACACACACAGAAACCACGGGCACCCACATTCTATGTGCATTAAATGAATATTTCTGATGGCCTGGTTACAAGAACTAGGCTGGTCGAAAATTAAGCCATACGCGTCCATCAGCCACCGACAGGAAACGGCACGACCACTGTCAAAGGAACTCTTCTTCTCCAAGGAAGAACTCCTCTGATAGAAACGACAGTAGCTCAGAGTAGAGCCTCCCCAGAAGTGGACACGTAGCGCGGCGACGACGACCCGCGGCAACTGCCTCGCACCGCTTACGCCATAGATAGAAGGCCCCTGCAGCAATTAAAAGTCGCGCGAAGCGGCCACATGAGCAGCGACCAGATATAATAAAGCGGTTAACTCCAAGGCCAGAGAAGCCAGTATGCACGGTCCTCCAAAATATCCTGGCAACGACGCATTGCAGGAGCACATGTTTATTGGATTCTTGAAAGGGCCAATTGGGACACAACGAAGGTGGGACAACGCCCCACCGCTCTAGCCTGTCACGAGTTGGAAGCACTTGCCACCGTAGACACCACATGAAGTCGCGTAGGTGTCCAGGCAGAAATGACGCCGTTATCGCGTCCCACGACACATTATTGGAACGTGCGATGCGCGCTGGGGGAACTAGAGGAAGCAGAAAGGCTGACATAGTATCTACTACAGGGTTTTGGAGAACGTCTACATCAGGACATACCTGTTGTATGTGGCGATAAAATGCCACAGTCATACAGTAAAATGTAGGTGCCTTTAACACTTGTGGTCCTCGATTTATGTGCACGCCCGATAACATGTAACGAATTTTCGTGCCAAAGAAATAGAAAGCGAGTTCACACGCAGGACACCGATCACGCTATAACAGGCGGAGCAGAAATCGCAGAGCAAGCAGCCGGCAGCGAACAGACACGGATGGGAACGCGAACCCACCGCGAGAGCGTGCTTGCTTAAGCGCCCCGCGACAGACCAGCCCGACCAGAAGAAGGAACCAAGAAGGGACTGCAATGACCTAGTAACTCGTAATGGCGGCTGTACAACGTGACAAACGTACCACACTCCGCCGCAAAATACAGACTGTGCTAAGTACCTTCTTTCTAATAGGGGCAAATCATACCCTTGAATATCTTGAATATTACGTCTTACATCTTCAAGAATTGAGAGCCACACAGAGTCTGATATGTCATCATAGGTGTAATCAAGGCCTAAAATAGGAATAGAGTCGCTCTTTTGAAGACGGGGAAGGGGACTTAAGCGTGTCTGTGGTGAACCAATGAACAAATAACTATATTTTGAAAAATTTTGCGCAGTATACCTGAAACATTTCCGTACTCAGTGAAAATTCGAAGGCTACGGAAATTGGAAGGCTATTCCTGAGATATAATGTGCCGTCATCGGCGAAGGCTGTCACCTTCACAACACCGCTATACCAGGCAGTGGGAGACCGCACACGTAAGGGTCTCTCACTACTGAGACCAGAAATGGCTCAAGGCTGAGCACAAGGAGTAGTGGGGATAGAGGGCACCCTTGACGAACACCACAACTAACGGGAAATGGTGCACTTTCAGGACCATCACGGAACAATGTACTTCGAATGTATGAATGGGCATTCCTAATAAGTTTAACAAAATTTGACGAAAAGCTGAACGAGGTCTGTACATTAAATATGTAGCTATGTCCAAGGTGATCGAATGCCTGTTTTTGATCTAGCGAAACTAAGAGACCACGTGCTGAACTGGTCAGCGTGTATATGTCATTATGTCACGCGTAACGAACGAAAGACAGTGTATCTCTCTGCCAGGGACTGAGCATGCCTGATGGTGTCCTATTAAGGAAGGTATCAGGCTTCCCAAGCGCCGGGTGACAACAGCTGTGAAAGTTTTCTAGTCAACGTTGAGAAGCGTGATTGGCCTCCATTCCTCTGGACGAACTGATGATGGATCGCGCTTAGGTATCAGCACAATACGACCGTCGTGAAAACTAGACGGGAATTCAAAGTTCTGAAAGCAGAGGCTGATAACAGATACGAAAGTGGCACCAATATCTTCCCAGGACGTTAGGTAAAACTCAACGGGTACACCGTGCGGCCCTGGGGCCGAGCCACGCTTCATGGAAGGTAATGCTACTTTCACTTCATCAGCTGATGGTCATGCACAAAGATGGTCAGTTACCTCAGGTGGAACCTGAGGCAGCCCACTAAGCATTGCACGAAATTCTCGAGAGCCAGGATCTATTTGCATAGTCATACGCGCCATGTTTTCAAAATACGTTACAAAGAGCGAATAATCACGCGTGGGAGGCGAGGTAACAGGAAGTGCTCTAGGGGCCGATAAACCGAATACATTCGGCCGTCTAAAAAGCGAGTTTCTTGCAAAGCGCAGAACTTCAGGGTGTGCATACGGAGTACGTCTGCTTCGCCAAGCAGCAGCTGACAAAGACGACGCTGCGATGAGGCGTTGGAAACGCCTCCGTAGCTCACGCTGCCATGACCGCATCAACGGAGTCAGTTGATTGACCCGAAGGGAAATACGGAGCTTCGTGGCAGTATTCGCCAGTTCTTCTGATTTACGTCGTCTGAGTGCACGTCCATCAACTGAAGAATGCAGACGCTACTGCACTTTGAGCGCGTCCCATGACTCTGGGTCAGATCTACAAACAGGGGCGCGTATAAGTCTCTTGACAAACAAGAGCGCGAGCGCGCGTCATGGAGAAAGCGGACGTCTAGACGCCAAGGTTTTACTGATGAGTAAGCAGGGAAGCGAACTTCAAGTATAACTGGTCTGTGATCGGAAATATAAACAGGGGATGAAGGTAAAGTTATCACATCAGATCGGGTGGCATACCGAGATAAATTGCTTGGCACATAGGCACGGTCTAACCTGCTTGATGACGCGCCGTGTCGCCACGTTCAGGGAACAAGTCCCCGGGAACAAGTCCAGAGGTTATGCAGTGCACACGTCACTTCTTCGACCCTGTCGAAGAAGGCCGAGGTTTTTTGGTCGCTGTAGCTCGGCGCGGCAATCCGGGCCGCCGTCCGAGCCAGAGGCGGACGCATGGGCACACTTGACATCTCGTCGAGTCCATCCAGGCTTGGCGAGAGTCCAACGCTGCTATCAACTACGAGGCTGAAGCTGTTTTCTGGTGAGGATGATAGCGGTAGCGGTAGGGCGGCGGGATTTATTTCATCGCCGCCGACTTCGGCAGCTGGGGGCTCATTCAGATGTAACGGATGCGGCGTTGTAGGCGATGCAACTGCGGCGGATGAAGCCACAGCAGATTTCGTGGGTGTATCGACTGTAGTAATCGCAGGGTCAGGTGTTTTATCTATGTTTAAAACATCGCTGCGATCAGGAGGACTGATGGTAGCAGCCGAAGTGGTGGCGTTGTCAGCCACAGCATGCGTGTCCTTCGCTGCTTGGAAGGCCAGCGAACACGGTGTGTTGCGATCCGCCACGTCACGGTCTTCTTTTTCAGTAGAGGAGGCCGGCGAACATGGCGAGTTGGGACTGCCCGAGCTGCATGCCTCTTTTTCAGTTGTCGACGCTGGTTGATGCGGTGTCAGGGCATTTTCTTTGGTTACGCCGTCACGCGCAGTGGCAACCGCAGCTAATGCCGCGTTCAGACTACGTGCGCTATACGTACGGATCGTTCGCACGGACCGTAAGCGTAAACGCAAAAAGCGCAACTAGTTTGTTCGCACTACTATTGCATTGAGCGAAAAGCACGCAACAATCGCAACCAGCCTGGGCGTAAATGTTGGAGTACCCGCTACTTTTACGACAGGCATAGATACGACTGTTACGACGCCGCCAATGCACGAAGCAGTTTCGGTTTGCATCTTCCGGTCACGGAGCTTCCGGTCACGGAGCTTCCGGCCTCCCCAGATTCCGCATTTTCATCCGGTGCCCGCCATCCCAGCAATTCGACATAGCACCGTTGTTCTTTGCGTGTCTATGCGGTTTGACAGTCTTATTGGGCTGTGTGTGCTTGTGGCTGGTGATGATACTAGCGTTAGAAGCCTCTGCGTGACCGCCATCCCAGCCATCCGGCGTTGCAACGCTGTTCCTTGCTGCTGCCGCCGATGCCATCCGCGTTTTCCCGGGTTCGCGCCGAACGCCCGCGGTGTCCCTGAGTGCAGTGCGGTTTTCCGGTCTGATTGTGTTGTGTACACTGCATGTGCCTAGTTATGATGCTATGTGCGGGAGATTCTTCGCTGTGCAGCGATGAATTACAATTAAAGAAGTGCGACAGAGGCCGATACTCTATGACCAGCGCCTGAAAACTTTGGGCTTGAAGAGCCTCGACCTGCACTAATAGCCGCTTGCTGATCGGCGCCATGTTGAAAAATGCGAAACGCGGCTGTCCCAGAACGGTGATTGGCCAGTCGTAAAAAACATACCTTATCGATAGGCGCAATGTGAACATAGGCGGTTGCTAGCTGCGTAAACAGTCGTTCCAGCAGTTGAGCAAATTGCAATATATACGCCACTTATAGCGGATGCGACTGTAGTCTGAACGCGCCATAAGCCGCATGGCAGCCAACCAAAATTCGTGACGTAGCCACATGACGTAGCGTTTTCTTGGCTATTTACAATCCCGGGTGATGTCAATGTCGCGAGGAGCTCTGTTTTGCGGTTGGCTGCGCGCATGTACCTTAAAATTGATTTTAAATATGTTCTAAGCGATATTCGCCGCTGATATTTTATAGACGATGTGTGTGTGACCAACTAAATCGATCTCACAAGTTATCTCGACTTAAAATTTTTGTGTCAGTACTCCTTTAAGGCTGTCACAGCATTTATAACACACGGTGGATTGTCAATCTCAATTAAAAGGGAGTCTTTTGCAGTCATGACTGGGAAAAAAATTCTTACTTGCGCCGAGCTCGTTTAACTCACATTAAAAGGCGCATATCTAGGTGGATTCATTTCCTTGAACTTGAATAAAAATTGTGAATTGTGAATTGAATGAAATTGTGGTCCCTCAGAAGGCGTGCTGCATCCTATGCAATGCCTATTCATTTATATTATATACACATATCCTGTTCTAATACAGTTTTGACTTGCAATTGAGTGAGACGGACACTTAAATGTAGGCGTTTTACGTGAGAAAAATGCAATATGATTGACACAATAACGGGGGGGGGGGGGTGGAAGGGGACACCTAGTGGAAGATAAGGCGGGATGCACTTTGGCATACGCCGCGTCAGGTAGCAAGAAAATGTAGTTGCGTCTGGAAGGCTTTCGTCAAGGATGTTAACCTTGATGCCAAAGGTAATTTTGATGCTTTTGTTCGGAATGAACTCGCCGGGCTTGGAATCGTCAGCAAAGAACAAAGAACGATGTTCATGCCGGTAGCAGAGGTGCATGCGAGTCTGGCAGTGGAAAGTTTACCGAGTTGCTGCTAAGAAGGAAACGGAGAGACTGCACAATGGACAGAAAACGCATTTGTTCCACATTATGAAGGTACTCGCGCGAATACTCATCACAGGCCCGTGCAGGTGTTCATGAAGGAACCCGCGGTGTATTGGACCCCAAGTACTACCTCCAAGTACTGGTGGACTGAGCCCGTACAGGAAAGCTTTATCTACCTCGGAGTAGGTCGTAGAGGAAGGTTTCGCAACGCAAGTACTAATGTTTATGCTTGTGTGAAGCGCGACCCCGAAATGTTAAATTATAACTTCGGTGGGGTTTAAATGCAAAATGACTATCTTATTGTGAGGCATGCCGTAATGGAGCAGTCTGGATTCATTTCTCGTCGCGTTGGGTTCTCTAATGGGCCCCTAAATCAAAGTACACGAGCATATTCGAGTTTTGTTACAGTAGAAATACGGCCACTGCGGCTGGAGCTGAACCCACCAGCTCGAACTGAGCTGCGCAGCGTCACAGCCACTGCGCTATCGCGGCGGGTCCTTGGGCTTCTGGCTCGAAACGCGTTGCGAATATGAATTACAAGAAACAACCTTTTCTCCCCATTTTTTTTACATTTACCTAAACAAAAAATAAAAAATAATCTACAAAGCTATCACAAAGCACTGAAAATAAAGAAAAAACATCAGTTCCATCAGTGTATCTCCGTCCGTCTATCGAGTACAGTTCGAGCTTGTTATGTTACTATCCCTGCCCTATACTTATCAAAAGTACGTGCCCTTGAAGAAATAATAAAAATAGTGAAATTCAGTTCAGTCAAACTCGAAGACCCCAACTTGACATTCTAGTTAGAGATATTGCGTCAATAATAAATACACGTAGAGCAGGAGACCTTTTAAAGCTGAATAATATATGCCCTCAAAATACTGCTTTTTCTCTTTTTTCCCATATAACACAGGCTCGACACGTTCGCAACAATATTAGATATACCGTACACCATACATGTTGACTAAGGGACACACTAACAGCGGGACACGAGTTATTGCTACATTTTTTTCATTTACTTCTTTGTTCATTCTCCAATTGGTACATGACCGACTGTTACCTAAGCTTCACTGTTACCACGCGCCAGTGTTGATTGTGGAAGAACGTCATTATCATTACCAATGCACGGAAGCGCTGGTGGGCAAGCTCTACTTTGATTATGGCTATCGGAGCAACAAAAGGTACCAGACCGGCTCTACAACACAGGACGACCGCTTACTATTTATTAGAAACATACCATGAACATTTTTTTTTTAGTGTCGCCAGCACATCGCTGAGAGTATCAAAACGACTTCGCGGTCTCATGTATCCGCAATTGTAGATTCTGCAGAGATCCCTCGAAAGTTTTTTGAGCGTAAGTGTTTTGATGAAAGTAATTAAAATGGGGATATTGGGAACGGGAAGCGTTACGAAGAGATCAGAGGCAGAAACGGTGCAAGCAAGCACCTGTGCACGCTTTCGTTCAACCTGCCGGTTTCACCTGTCGAAGAAACAAAGGTGGCACGAGAGGTGACATGAGGAACGGTTCCTCAGTAATTTCAACAATTAGTTCTTTTTCGAACACGCCAATGACGCTTTACAAAGGCCGGTGTATTAAATTATTCATTTAATCCTCATTGGGATTCCGCCCGAGCGAAAGGAAATCTAACACGCGTTCTCGAGCTAGGAACCTCGCACGGAGACATCAAGTGGGGTGTACGGGAATGTCGAACAACTGTTCAAACTCTGTCATTCTATCGAATGGAAATTATCTCCGTAATTTTGCGGAAATGTTGGTTCGAATAACCTGTCCACGCTGCTCAATGGTTCTGGCCTTTTCAGGCTTAGCCGTTCTGCAGCGGACACATACCTATAAGGTCCGTGCATTCACGTTTATCATGCATCTTTCTTCAGGTATGTGAAGGAATGCCAGATGTTCAAAGGTATAATCTGGAGCCCGTTTTCTGCGCTGTCACGGGTAGGCATAGTTAACTGTAGGAGCTGAGCTAGCGTAGCTTCTTAAGTTTGCTGCGATGCCTTTGTTGCAGTTGAGGCTTAATTGTGCTTCTTGAAAGAAAAGTCGTCCGAGGCGATGAGAGACGGCTCGACATCACTTTTGCCGGGCACGCCTCTTCGCACTTTGGCAAACAGTGATATTTGTGAAAGGCTGCCCACGTCGACGTGGAGATGTCCGGTTCCTGTGTCTCCAACAGCGAACCCTTGCACTCCGACAACAACTACATCGTCGTGGAGGTCAAGCGATTGAAGAGGAAGTGCCGCAGGACAACTGCCCCAAAGGCCAAAGGACAATGGCCCCAAAGGACCGCCTACTCGCAAGTTACAATCTTGCGTTTGTGCCTCTCGACGCCTCGAAGAATTCCGTAGATTCTCTAGACCTACCTTGGTTAATGTGGCTCTGAAAGGAATTAATGAGGTGCGTTTCAACGCTAAGAATAACGCAAGCGTTATTTACGATCTCGTGATTGACATCACCGATGAAGAATTCCAAGGGATTCTGTCTTCAACAGTGAAGGTCATCGACGAGCTTCAAGCTTCTTTTCAAGCGAAACATGATACCAGATGACCTCAAGATAGGCTACGTGAGACAGTCGGTGGGTCCTTACGTGCGCCAACCACTGCGATGTCGCGAGTCCCAAAAGCTAGATTCTGCCAGCGCTTCTCTGCACAGGCCGAACGACATGACTTCGCTATGCAGGCAGCCACGACAAGTGTTTATGCACGGTAAAAACTGAACTGCTTGGACTACAAGTGACCACACGAGGCTAATTTCTGGGATTGTCGCCAATGGAAAAACAAGATAAAAATTATGCAGATCCCACGCACTGTGGGAATCCATGTAAGCGAGGCTTTCTGTGGTAGATGCTTTGATCGACGATATTTAGCGGTGATTTTGATGGCTAAAGCTTAATTCCTTCAACGTTAAGGCTAACCCGAGAGTGGTGAGTTGATGTTAAATGTTACCTTGCGTGCACCACTGCTGTTTGTCTGCGTAGTACACGGAACACACAGGGAGAGGTGTTTGCTTGAGGCGTTGTGGTGCACCATGTTTTACAACCTCTGAGAGGGTTGAACGTTGTCATTTTCTCAAGTGGCACATCGCATTGCGGCAGAAGTATTAAACTTGAATTGGATTATGGGGCTGTACATGCCAGAACCACACTCGGATTATGAGGCAAGCCGTACTGGCGGCCTCCGGATTAATTTCGACAGCGCGATGTTCTTTAACGTGTCCCAAAATCTAAATGCACGTGCGTTTTCTATTTCGCCTCCGTCGAAATGCGGCTGGCGCGACTGGGATCAAATCCACGACCTCTAGCAATGCCATAGCCGCAAAGCTAACGTGGCGGGCACAGAAGTGTTAATTTGACGTTCTACCGCTTCCGTAGTGTCTCCTGGACCCTGCGGTGCGCTTTAAGTAATGCGGCTCTGCTTCTGCGCGCCCTGCGTAAGTTGTCCACTTGACATATTTGCACGGAGTTTATTTTTCAGAAATAGCAGCAACGTACTGTGCCGTAGCTTGAACTTAAGCTTATCCTGTGTCCCGGCAGCAGCTGTCGTATAGTAGTGGGGTTTCCTCGCCCTCTCACGTCACCTCCCCCCCTCTCTTGCTTGAAAACTGCCTCTTCTCCTCCCTCTCCTTCTTCTCCTCTCTACAGTTCTATCTGCGTCCCCTCTGGCCTAGCACGTTAGTAGGAAAAGAAGCACTGAAGTCAAAAGCGTGAGAGTATGGGCGAGTTGGTATGTGATGACTTTTTTATGCTTGTAGCGCTGCTCAGAACGAGCAAAAGGGAAGGTGGAAGGGTTAACCCTTTCCACCTTGCCTTTTGCTTGTTCTGAGCTCCGCCACACGCCTAAAAAAAGCACTGCAGTGTCTGCAACGGATCTGAGGGGAGTCACGGATAATTACAGCTGCCTAGCGGCTATAGTGGCGACAGCTAGGGAGCTCCAGAGGGTAACATGATCATGCATTCTAGCGCGAAGTGACACGGACCGAGACTAGAAGCAGAGAGTACGAGCACTAACTCTCAGCTGAATTTTTATTGAAACTAAGAACATATATACGATAGGGGATTGCAAATGTCGCAGCATATGAACATAACAAGGTCTAAAGACATCAGTTAAACATATCAAGAGGTAGGGAAGCAAAAAAGCAAACAACAAGAAATACGCTATGTTGAGATAAACACACGTGATGCGAAAATACTGAAATTCGCATTCAAAGTGATTGTGTTCTTTCAGTCTAATATTAATACACCTGCCGCTCTGTCCAATGCGAGTTTTCCCGCACAATAAAAGGGATATGATAAACTATAGCAGTGCTACAAGGCACAAAAGGGGTCATATGTCTAACGCCGCAATCATTTTTTAGAGCGCAGCTCTTTGGCGTCCGTTCCTGGGTTTCGCGTCGTCGTCGTCGTCGGCGTCGTCGTCGGCGTCGTCGTCGGCCTCGTAACCAGCTCCGCCCCCTTTCATCCCCCCAGCGCTAGCAGCGACCGACTGATACCGCTGGATGCCGCTGACGCCGCTAGAGAGTCAAGATAACGTGACTGCATAGAACACCGTCGCCGCCATGCAGAAAGAGTATCAGTCAAAGGCATCAGTCAGTCGCTGCTATCTCTTCCCTCCTCCCTTTATCGTGTTGTCCGCTTGCTGCGCGCGCTTCTGCCCCCATCGTTTGCCGCTGGGTGTACACGCTGCCCCCCTCCGCTTCCGCTTACTGCTGGTTGCTCTCGACGGCGGCGATGAGCCTCCGCTTCGGCGGCGCGAACTGCAGGGTCTTCTCGGCGGCGGCGATGAGCTTCTGCTTCAGCCTCGCTTACTGCTGGTTGCTCTCGACGGCGGCAATGAGCCTCCGCTTCGGCGGCGCGAACGGCAGGGTCTTCTCGGCGGCGGCGCTTAGCCTCTGCTTCCCCCACGGCTGTGACAACCTCGCGAGGCACTTGTATAGATCTCGTCTTTGAGAATCAAGCATTGGTGTACCAAGTCGAACATATATCAGTCTATTTCTCCGACCACAAAGCTTCCTTCATGACTGTCAAGAACTGTTAGTGGAGTCTTTGTTAAAGGAATACGTGTGAAAAATAAAAAAAAAATTCTGTGATAGCGCATACATGTGTTGCTCCATTTCTTTGCCTCAATCTATCCAAAAGGTGAAACAGCTTATTTGCTGCGCTCAAATTTCGCATTAGGAAGTAACGTAATCGTCGGTAATTTTTTCTTTTTTTGCTACTGTGTTCAAGTTTCCTATTTATTATAGACGACGAGCAAAACGAGAACAAGGTGAAAGCAGGTGCCAACGTTTTGACTAGTGGACTTGTCTTCTTGAAGGCGACAAATGCTTTCCTCGCCACAGTATATAGAGGTGGGGTTCTTCTAAAGGGGAGAGGGTGTAAGGCGGGTGGGTGCGGCAACGAGTGAAGATGTGTCAGCGTGTCGAATTGAGCATAAAGGAGCGCTGTGCACAAGGCCAGTGACACTGGACTTGCGTCAAATTGAGAAAAAAGGAGCGCTGTGCACAAGGCCAGTGATACTGGCCTTGTGCATAGCGCTTCTTTATTCTGAATTCGACACGCTAACACACCTTCGCTCGTTGCCGCACCCACCCGCCTTACACCCTCTCCCCTTTAGAAGAACCCCACCTCTATATACTGTGGCGAGGAAAGCATTTGTCGCCTTGAAGAAGACAAGTCCACTTGTCGAAACGTTGGATCTTGCTTTCACCTTGTTTTCGTTTTGCTCATCGTCTCGAATTTCCATCTCCCGCTTTTCCCGTGTTTTCCGTATTTATCATAGGGCACGTGATAGACGATTTGCGGGAGGCCGAGAATAGAGTATTGACGTCATATTTACGTCAAATTGCGGTCAAAGATTAGGAGAGACTTGCGTTACCCACGCATCATTGTCTCTGTTAGAATGCGAATTTCAGTATCTTCAGAGCCGGTGTGTTATTCTGAAGCCGTGTCTTTTTGTTGTTTGCTTTGTTGCTTCCTTACCTCTTGATATGTATAACTTATGCCTATAGACCTTGTCATGTTCATATGCTGCGGTATTTGCAATCACCTATTTATATGTTGGTAGTTTCAATAAAAATGTAGTTCCACTGTCCGCTTCTAGTCTTTGTCCGTGGCCACTTCGCGCTACAATCCAAGATCATGTTACCGCACCAACTCGCCCAACATTCTATCCGTTTAGCTCCAGAGGGTATTGTGCCCATCCGACGCGGTTTGGTGAAAACGAGTTTCTCCCGTCGCCTTCTTTCTCTTACTAACACCTGTCATCTACATACACACTCTGAACCACCTCCCGACGCGGTGTGCGCGACAGCAGCAGCCACAGCAGCCCACCGCAGCGGCAGTGGGAAAGTCGGAGGAAGAGTCAAAGAAAGCTTCGCTTTAAATAATTATTGAAAAATATTGTTTATATTATATAAATATAAAATATTCGTTCAATATTAAAATATTGAACCAAACGAGCAAAAGAAGTATTTCACACAAAGGGGCGGCAGCGTCAGTGCAGCACCGGATGAGACTATCGCGTCGTCGACATGAACAAGCTGTCGGTCCAACCGAGATCTCCCTGGCTCCCATCCCGCAGTTCCAGCGGAAGGTATTTGAATTCCGCATCGGTGGGCCTCTCCGAGCCACATTGCTTCAAGTGAGCAGCACAGGCCTCGAGTCGAACGTGTGGCACGCCTGCCGCCACGCACAGGGGCCTTGGACTGTGAGCGCCAGGAACGGCAGTGCAACGAAAAATCACCATCGGGCTCCCTCATCAGTGTCATGCTGCGACAAATAATCAACACCCTGTAGCTGCTACTGTCTTGTTTTAACATGCCACCAGCTCGAAGTGCTGTAAAAATTATGCAAGCTATAGACATTCTCGTAAGTACACTACAGTAACCTCTAGCTGCTTCTGTCCGCGAAGGTGTCAGGGCTGTGGAGGAAGAGCATGCTGTGCAGCTCTCATCATCATCAACTTCAGCACACAACCAGTTTCCTTCCACTTCACATTCTACCTCCGTCATTCCGAGAAATCCCTTCACCAGCGTGGAATATCAGGTTAGAGGCACCTCATTCACGCCGACCTCTCCATCTTTATGCAACTGAAAATTGCCCCTTTGTCTCTCTCTAGTTAAATGTGTAGCATCTGGACGTTTAACCACACATGTATTTATTATTTATGGTGAAGTAAAGGTGTTCAACCCTTTCTTGCTTCTCTATTTGTCACCTTAACAATTGTCACGAAAGTCTGACGCCAACGTTCCAGCATGAAAGGCGCCATTGAATGTCTCTCCGGTGCTCAATGTTAATAGTTTACTAGCATAATGCGATAGTGTTATTGCTAATCAAATTAACGTAGATATTTATCGTTTTTCAATATGTGCCCACCCCTCATGTAATGTCCTTTTAGGGACCTTCGCGGTAGACTAAATAAATAAATAAATAAATAAATAAATAAATAAATAGTAGTAAGAAATATGGGCGCCAGCTGAAGACGAAGAAGGAAGGAGATGGTTGTTGTTTATGGCTAGTATTTAATTTCTTTACGTTAACTTATTTTATCAAAATTCTTAACAACATTTTTATTACACTTCGAAATTACAGTTCTATAGTCCCACGCTCTACTATTCAAATCTAGTTTTGCTTTACTTGTAAGCATGCGGAAAAACGTCTGCTTCTTATTCAACCCCCCATAGTGGGTATGCCCCACTGTTTAGGATGCAAGGCAAGACAAGACGGTCCTCGTTTATGGATACAATTCTTTTGTATCGCCCCGACGCTTCCGAATCTACGACTCTATCCGAAACCGCCACTTATGCCGCAGAATGTCGTCAGATCGCTCGCCGACTTACCGCGCAAAATCGGGCCAGCTAGAAACATGGCCGCGACACAAGCTTGTCTTTTCCTTCGTATTCACCTGGAACGCTGGTATGGCTCCGCGTTCCTTCCTCTACTCCTGGCCTTTCTACACAGTTCAGCTCAAAATATGACGGCCCTTACCGGGTTCCACAACCGGGCGTCCCCGGTCAACTACGTCAATGAGTCTATTGAGCCATCTGCTGACGAGCGGCATCGCGGACGCGAAACTGTTCGTGTCCGCCGACTGAAGCCGCAGTACGAGCCACCAGTGCTGCCTGTTCCCTAGGTCGCCAGGACGGCTCCTTTTTCGACGGAGAGGGATTGTTGTGAGAAATACGGGCGCCAGCAGAAGACAAAGAGGAAGGAGACGGTTGCTGTTGTTGGTGCTCGCGCTGGCCCCGCTCGGCCGTTGTCTCTTTCTGTGCATTCATATAAAACGCCGAGCGCATCTAGCCTTAAACGCTTACTATCGAAGTAAATAAATAAATAAATAAATAAATAAATAAATAAATAAATAAATAAATAAATAGGCTCTGCCGTATTTTTTTCGTTGTTTGTTTTTCTGCCTCACATGTTTAGGATAATTCGAAGCAAGTAAAGCGTGAAAGCGGTGCACTTGAGATGCACTAGTACATATATTAAAACGATGTCAATATACAATGTAAGTAGCATTGCCTTTCTGGAATGGCAGCGACATCGCTGTCTGATTACCGAGACCTCTTGCGCACGGTCGTATTACGTCGGCATCAGAGGTGGAGACAATGATTGAATTCTGCCACGTATTACGTTCCCTGTATCTCCTCTCCTTTACTTCTGGCTTTCTTCTTGATTAGCTTTCTTGTACAGCTTCGTTTTTGCTTCCTCTCGAATGAAACCTAAGCCGAAAAGCTTCTCAATTCAATGACAAAAAACGCCTCAATGATTGTCGATGGAATACAGTTCCTTCTGCTGCGGCGCGCAAACGTAAAAATATGAACATCGTTCCGAAAACCCGGCTGCCACATATCAATTGAGTCCGCGAAAGTGCCATGTTTCCACAAGTTAAGTGTCTGTACAACTGTCGTACCTTTGCGAGGATGTTCGTGAGAATAAACGCATTCCATACTCGTATTCATAAAAATATCCAGAGCGATGCCCGTGGCATGCATGCAAGGATCACGTGCGACTAAAAGACGAAGCGCCCTTGTGCGTTCGACGCTGCACGAGACGCTGCACGAGAGCAACCAGCCAACCGAGCGAGCAAGTCGGAGACGATGGCCCCTTCAGCCGCTCTGAAGTCATTCACGCGTTCCCGGATGCCAAGGCACCCTCACGTAGGACGTCAACGGCGCATTGATGGGGTCCGCCGTCCGGTTTCACTCTCCATCCGACGTCGTGCTGGCGGGGCTGCGCGGCGGGCATCGACCGACCAATTATCTGTCCGGCTGCCTGGGCGCCACAAGGACTGCAGCAGGTCTCCCGGCCACGTCTTCCAGCGCAAGTGCCGCCATGACGCCATGTCGGGCTGCCCTCTGGGATCAGCAGGAGCAGCAGGTGGCAACTGCAGCATCCTACCGTGCTTCTGGCTCCGGCACGAAAGTCTCCGCCGCTGCCGAGTGATGGCAAGTTCCGTTTCTTCATTCGCCGTCAGTGTTAATAGCTGTGCTGCCGTCGAGGCGATTTGATAGGCGCCCATAGTACAGTGTTTCACGTGATGTATCTAGATTGAATTTACAGAGGAGTGGTCTCTTTGGGGCGCTCTCGGGATGCAGTTGGTCTCGGCTGGTCGAAACCAGGCGCTCTGAACACATTCGTGTGGTTTATTCAGAGCGCCGCGCTCCAGCTGAGAGCGTGAGGAGGCGCTCCTGTATGCCTGCAACCTGACAGCGCGACCGAGATCCTAGGGAAGCTGTATCACGTGTCTACTCCGATAACTCTGGCAGCAGCTAGCACGTTTGGCTGGGGCAGTATTTCTACGGTTCCAATCACAAGAGGGCTCTGCATCGCTGTAAACCGACTTGGGGCGCTGTAGGACCCAGTCGAGTGTAGCATAAGAGGCACCGTGTTGACCCATTTTCCTTAAAGTATTCGTATTAAAAGTCCTCTACTCATCAGGAAAAAATGAATGGCATTTCAAGCGTTCATTTTTTTATTTCTAGAATTTGGTGCTTTTGGGTAGAAACTATCAACATGTTTTTTTTAATTATGGAATTTTACGTGGCGAAACTACGATCTGATTTTGAAGCACGCCGTTGTCGGAGAATCCGGAATAATTTTGACCTCCTGGTGGTCTTTAAACGTGCACCTAAGCCTAACTGCACGGGGGCTTTCGCATTTCGCCCTATCGAAATGCGCCCGCCGTTGCCGGGATTCGCTCCCACGACCTCGTGCTTCGCAGCGCAACACCATAGCCACTAAGCAACCACGGCGGGCTAGAGCGAGTCTATATAAGTCATTCTCAATGTTCGACAAACAAACCGTAAAGCGAAAAAGTACCTGCTTGTCCAGTCAATAACATACGCCTTCTTTACATATGTTTCTTCCATTGAGTGAACGCCGGTCTGCACGATAAGAAAAAAAAAAATAATTCTAGCAGCTTTATCTTCGTGGACAACTATTTTTGGCTCTAAAACGAAGGCTACGGAACTAAATCGCGACTTGTGCACCGCTGCAGGAAGTACAGTCCCGCAGTACTGCTGACATTTTCTTATGTTCAAAAAAGACTATCTTGTTTTTTCAAAGCGCATCAATTGGATCAACGCGTATAAGTCATCAGTAAGCGACTGATACTTCACTGTATTAATTAGTTTGCCCAGTTGAGTTCTCACATACTGGAGAAAAGTGCGCATTCGGGCGTCGGTCAAAGTCAAAATGACAAACGCACAATGGCGGCGGCGTCTTTTGGTGTGTGTTGATCGCTTCTGTCCCGCCTGTTAATTGATTCCCAGGTGGTCAAAATTAATGTGGAGTGTCTTCCACTACGGTGCGCCTCATAATCAAATCGAGGTTTTTCGACGTAAATCTTCCGGAATTCATTCATTCCGCCCTCTGAGCTCAGCTGGAGAGACTGATGACCAACATGAACAACAAAATACAGTTGAGGCGAAAAAAACACGTTTTTACACCATCCATGCGGAAACCAGGTCCACCCGTCTGGGAATCACAACCGTCGACGCCGGCGTCGGTTGCGCGTTCGACATCATACGACCACTTCGGGGCTTAGGTACAGACTGCGTTGCTTCCTGTTCAAAAGTCGATACAAATGGACTGTATAAATATCGATTACCTTCGGAAATTTACGCTGAGATAATAGTATCGGCCAGCACTGAAATAAAGGAGTCATGCAACGTCGGAAAATATCAAAGCCGAAGCCTGTGCCACAGAATAGTTGTCAGCGAGTATTGACTGTGAATTGGTTTCTATGTACCTTTTGTCGTTCATTTCCTGCTCCTTTATTGTTGCTCATTTTAAGGGCTGGCCCAGGAAGGTACACTACCTCTTAGTGTACTGTTTAACTACGCGTATAATATTAACAAGTGTATAAGCTTGTCCTTCGTATTTCGATGCAATGTATTGCCCGATGTCCAGTAACCGCCTCCGTATGGAGGCTAGCTGTATTTATGAAATAAGAAAAAAATAATTACCCGCAGTGGTTGTCCAGTGGCTAAGGGGTTGCACTGCTGAATCCGAGGTCGCCGGTTCGATCCTCGCAGAGGCGGACGCTTTCCGAAGTAGGGCGGAATGCAAGAACGGCCACGCATGCCGTCACTTGGGTGCGCGATGAAGAACCCCACCGGGTTGAAATGTACTCCGAAGGACGCTCGCTACGGCGTGACTCATAATAATATCGTAGATTTGGCTGGTAAAATGGTCGAATTGAATTTAAAAAAAAGACTCCGTAACGGACTCGAACATAATTTATTCGAGTACCAGAGGAATTCTCTGAAGACGGATGTACTCTGCTGTGGTTGCACAGTCTGACCAAATTTACTAGCAGAACCTTTCCTTCTCATTTTATGACGTCCTCGTCAAGGCACTCAAATCATTTAAGCACGCAGTAAAACAGCCAAGACTAAAATGATGGCGTGCACGCATCCCTAAGCATTGACATCTCTGACGTCAATATGTTGCCGGAGTTTTGCTCCGACGCTTTTGTAAGCGTTAATTACCAGCAAATGTACACTGTGGGTAATGCAACGCAACCCATTAAAAGCAATAATTTCACATTCATTAGCAACTTCCTAGAAAACTCGCAATTTCAAGATGATCAAGATGTATTAGAACTACGTTTAGTGAAGTAAAACGGGGCCCTCCCTGTTTAAGAATAAATAAATAAATGAATATACCACTCAATAATATGTTCTACCATATGGCATGCCCTTCTAAAGCAAGTATATTTAAAGTCCGCTATTCTCAACAGTCGTCATACATCTATGGTGGCTAAGTATTAGGAACAGCTTCGACTCCGCTTGTGTTGAAAGCTTGAAGAACAACATGAAAAAAAGAAAAGCTGAGCATCAATCCACTCTGAAGAAGGATTAGCAGCGAGGCTGTGTATGTCGCCCCTTCAGGGAAAGCATTAACTCGTGGCCAACTCCAACGCGGCCTATTCAAATACACGTAAAACGCAAACGCGCTTTTCTGAGATAACCCCTGGTTCTATTTTAATGAAATTTGCTTCATTTCAGAGAGAAAGTCAATTATTGTGACTATTCTAAGCGGAATTTCGATTCAGGCGCTGCATTTTATTTAAAGAATTTTCAAACATTCGAAAGTACGAAAAAAAAAATAGAAGCATGAAGTTTACAAATTAATAGCGCTCCTTCAAGAACAGATATCGCGGTTCTGTAAATGGAATTCATTAGATAACTTAAATGGGACAAACTCGGTATGTCACTTTCTATATTACGGGAATTTGCTGCGTTGTTTACATGGGTTGTGCAAAAGGTGTATTTACACTTTACTAAGGTTCTTTAGATTCATGTGTAACATATCAATTTTGTCGGCTTTAGATGTACCATCAGATGCAATTCACAGAATTCTGATATCATTTTTTATTGATTAGTTACGGATTCATAAACCTGATAGTCTCGCTTACTGAATATTTGCGATTATTGTCAATATTTAATAAAAAGTTGACGACCTGAATAAATAACTAGATGTTAAGTTTTTCTTTTAAAGCTAACAAACCTCGTCAAGTTTGGTGCAGTGGTAACTGAGAGAAAGTAATTCTACTTTTACATGTATTTCGGACAGCAGCCGCCGAGCTAAAGCTTCTTTTTAATGGCGTCGCAGGTAAACCTAACCTGGTACATAAGAAGCCGATCAATGAATTAGCGGTACGAGGGAAAATAGAGGAATTCCAGATCAAGTTACAGAACAGGTATTCGGCTTTAACTCAGGAAGAGGACCTTAGTGTTGAAGCAATGAACGACAATCTTGTGGGCATCATTAAGGAGTGTGCAATAGAAGTCGGTGGTAACTCCGTTAGAATGGATACCAGTAAGCTATCGCAGGAGACGAAAGATCTGATCAAGAAACGCCAATGTATGAAAGCCTCTAACCCTACAGCTAGAATAGCACTGGCTAGAAGTTTCCAAGTTAATCAACAAGCGTAAGACAGCTGACATAAGGAAGTAGAATATGGATAGAATTGAACATGCTCTCAGGAATGGAGGAAGCCTAAAAGCAGTGAAGAAGAAACTAGGAATTGGCAAGAATCAGATTCATGCGTTAAGAGGCAAAGCCGGTAATATCATTACTAATATGGATGAGATAGTTCAAGTGGCTGAGGAGTTCTATAGATGTTTATACAGTACCAGTGGCACCCACGACGATAATGGAAGAGAGAATAGTCTAGAGGAATTCGAAATCCCACAGGTAAAGCCGGAAGAAGGAAAGAAAGCCTTGGGAACTATGCAAAGGGGGAAGGCAGCTGGGGAGGATCAGGTAACAGCAGATTTGTTGAAGGATGGTGGGCAGATTGTTCTAGAGAAACTGGCCACCCTGTATACGTAATGCCTCATGACTTCGAGCACACCAGAATCTTGGAAAAACGCTAACTTAATCCTAATCCATAAGAAAGGGGACGCCAAAGACTTGAAAAATTATAGACCGATCAGCTTACTGTCCGTTGCCTACGAAGTATTTACTAAGGTAATTGCAAATAGAATCAGGAACAGCTTAGACTTCCGTCAACCAAAGGACCAGGCAGGATTCCGTAATGGCTACTCAACAATAGACCATATTCACACTATCAATCAAGCGATAGAAAAAGCGAGCATTGTTTAACTGCGCGAACAAACGAACCACAAAGACAGCGAGGGACAAGGACGGGCGCCCGTCCTTGTCCCTCGCTGTCTTTGTGGTTCGTTTGTTCGCGCAGTTAAACAATGCTCGCTAATATCTACCAACTCGCCCAACAACAAGTTCTTCTAAACGATAGAAAAATGTGCGGAATATAACCAACCTTTATATATTGTTTTCATTGATTACGAGAAAGCGTTTGATTCAGTCGAAACCTCAGCAGTCATGGAGGCGTTGCGGAATGAGGGTGTAGACGAGCCGTACGTAAAAATATTGAAAGATATCTATAGCGGCTCCACAGCCACCGTAGTCCTCCATAAGGAAGCAACAAAATCCCAATAAAGTAAGGCGTCATGCAGGGAGATACGATCTCTCCAATGCTATTCACAGCGTGTTTACAGGTGGTATTCAGAGACCTGGATTGGGAAGAATTGGGGATAAGGGTTAATGGAGAATACCTTAGTAACTTGCGATTCGCTGATGATATTGCCTTGCTTAGTAACTCAGGGGACCAACTGCAATGCATGCTCACTGACCTGGAGAGGCAAAGCCGGAAGGTGGGTCTAAAAATTAATCTGCAGAAAACTAAAGTAATGTTTAACAGTATAGGAAGAGAACAGCAGCTTACGATGGGTAGTGAGGCACTTGAAGTGGTAAGGGAATACATCCACTTAGGACAAGCAGTGAGTGCGGATCCGGATCATGAGACTGAAATAATCAGAAGAATAAGAATGGGCTGGGGTGCGTTTGGCAGGCATTCTCAGATCATGAACAGCAGGTTACCATTATCCCTCAAGAGCAAAATTTATAACAGTTGTGTCTTACCAGTACTGACGTACGGCGCAGATACCTGGAGGCTTACGAAAAGGGAAAGGAAAAGAGCAGATTGGGTGAGGGAACAAACGCGAGTTATTGATATCTTAGTTGAAGTCAAGAAAAAGAAATGGGCATGGGCAGGACACGTAATGAGGAGGGAAGATAACCGATGGTCATTAATAGTTACGGAATGGATTCCAAGGGAAGGGAAGCGTAGCAGAGGGCGGCAGAAAATTAGGTGGGCGGATGAGATTAAGAAGTTTGCAGGGACAACATGGCCACAATTAGTACACGACCGCGGTAGCTGGAAAAGTATGGGAGAGGCCAACCAGGCTGCTGCTGCTGCTGCTGATGATGATGATGATGTAAACCTACGTCATGGGGCGCCCCGGCATTGCACCATCTTCGGGATCGGTCCACGTATGGGGAGTTTTTTGTCTACACATGGATTCCAATTCCGGGGGAACTAGCCTTAAACAGCTTCGGTGTAATTCGCTGTAAAATTGGTCACGTCTTCTTATTTTTAAATAATTAATGACGACGACGAATGCAGGAGCAGTGCCACGAGCTCGTTCGCGCGATAGCGCCCACGGACGCCAACGAGCCAGCTGTGGAAGAAGACGATGGCGCTGGAGCCAATCCAGATGATGATAGTTTTGCGTGAACACACAGACACGACCCTGGGGGAACGAGCGCTTAACAGCTTCGCTGTAAAAAATCTTAGTACACCTAAGCACTTGTTATGAGTTTGAATGCGAAAGCATTAATGTACAACTGAACGCCGCTGAGCGGTGCTTCGAGTTATGAGCGCGATAAGACGCTTGGCCAACGCCTCCTAGATTGCACAAGGCCGGTGCAATATGACACGTGACGTAATGCAACGTTGCCCGCGTGCCATGGAATCTAATGGGGACACCCTCGAGTATGTGACGGTGATGTTGACCATTGCATTCGCCACGCCGGGTTTGGCAACCATGATCTCACAAATTAAAGTGCGAAGGCCAAGGAACCGCACGTTTAGCCCAGTGGGCAACACACGCGTCTTCCGAACGTGGGTTACTGCATTCGAAACTCACTGCCGCCAATGTCTTTCCTTTCTTGTTTATTCTTTTTTCTTTTTTTTGTTTCTTCATAGCGATTACCGAGGTGAAGCTAGAACGCAGGCGAGAGCTTGCGCGGCCTAGGAACCCGCTGATAACACAGTCTTCCGAGAGCGAGAACAGGTCGACGTGATAGGCGGTGATGCCCCTCCCTTTCCCGTCGAGTCGCGCCTTCCTGTAGCCTTCCTGTAGGGCTGGCTGCCACTCCGACTTTATCTCGTAGCACCCACTTCCTAACACTTTGTTGCACCCTCTAGGCATCCCGAGCCTCCACATCCTACGGAATATTATCGGAAAGAAAAGTAATGGTTTTTGTGCCTCGGATTACAACGTGCTTTGACAGAAGGGACCGATACTTGTTTCCATTCCCGGTTCTCAGAATCATACACGCTGAAGGATTTGGCCAGAATGCACGGAAATCAACTCTCCGTGGCCCGTGTCGTCTGTCCTCCTCATTTCAGTCATGTTTTCGCACTGTCTGCCATAGTATGTCGCCCTGTCAACAAACTCAGCAAACAACCACGTTCAAGCTATCCAGCTTGTCCACCAGGGCAGTTACACTGCCGGTATTCATCACTGGTGTACGTAGGGACCATAAGATGAATCTGTCCGCGACCACCTACACGGTGACGTATATATTTATAGGCTGCCTCTCTTCGCCAGCGAAGCAAGCTGGGTTCACACAACGGAGCAAATTCATCGGGCGAGCATCACATGACTGAGCCACAATGAACTACACCGCCAGCAGCTTATCTGCTTCGTACTTGTGTGCGCAGTGATTGGGCAACGCTTAGTCACCTAATGCTCGTCCGCACAATTTGGTCCGTCACGTGAATGCAGCTTGAGTGTGTGCCTGGAAGCGGAAACGCAGCGCCAAAAAAAAAAAAGAATAAAAGAGAGAAAACAGAGGATGTGTGCCACTGAAGCTCACTGGTTTCTTCGATCGATTGCCAGTGCTGCCTTCAGCATTCTTGTCGCTTTCAACGGGAGTCTTTCTCACATGCTTAATTTTCCTGCACTAAATGGAAGGCGAACGCATTAAACCATGGTTTAATATGGGAGAGTATTTCAGCAGTATTGGAAGACTAAGCAAGTAAGTCGCGCAAAACACGAAGGAAAATGTTGCGAGCTCATCCGCTTCATAGTGCAATGCTTGGCATCTGCAACACACGGTCGGGGTTGTCCGCTTTCTCGCAGATCGTAACGGAGCAAAAGGGTTCGATCTCTGAGGCCACGTGCTGCCCATCTGCCGCTCGCGAGACCCGCGCCTTGCGTTCCTCGCGAGAGAAAGACAAGCCGCTTGAAAATTGTCGCGAACTGTACTAACACGGGACATTGCTAGTTGATGAAAAATTATCAATAAACTTTGACTTATTGTGGGCTACCATCAACCTGTGTACTGAAGCATCGGTAACCGTCCTTCGCAACCGCTGCCGCATTCTTCAGCCACGTGATGAGTGTTGGGCAGCTGCGAAGCAGTGAAAAAGTTTACTCCGATGAAGCGTGTTAATGATTAAGAATGGCCACTAGTCAAAAGAAGCCGTTCCAGCCCAGAGAGCGATGGCCTTGCGCTGCCGTCTGGTTTTCTACCACAAGGATTCAGAGGTGGCCTGCAATGGCATGGTTCAATCCCATACATGATGTTCTGAGGGCAGCAAGATAAGGATGGTGACCAAGATAGGAATGCCTTGAACATGTTTTGCTATCGAGAGGAAGGCACGGCGCAAGTGGTGTTCCGATCCAAGCGTCCCTTCCCAACTTTGCAGCCCGCTCCGCCTATGCGTGGTCGACGGTGGGGACGGCGGCTCTGCTGTTGGGCGCGTCCTGCTGGTGTCACGCGATCCTCCGAGATGGCGCTGACAACAGCGCCCATTGTTCCTCTCCTCTCTAAGCCATCGCCCCGCTGGCATCCATCAAAGGTGATAGATACAATCAGATTTTCGAGCAAATATTCTATAAGTATATAAAAGCCTTTGCAATTAGGCATAACATCAGCACTACCCACGAGCAGGCGAACTGCTAAAGCTGATCTTGTTCTCACCCAGAGAACCAAGAATTCCACTACAGTCGAATTGCAGTCATAATATTTATCGATATAAATCAACTGACACGGTTTGTTATGACATTCTTGTAGAGAAAGTTCCCAGGAGTAGGTTTATTGACGAATCTTTCGATATAATTACGCTTGGCCTTTCAAACAGACGCTAAGGTGTTACAATGAAAGACTTCACTTCCTCACCACTACATACACAGAAATAATTATACCACAGGGCACTGTTCCACGGTGTGTCCTTTTCAGTTTTTATATGTAAATTATTTCCGCATCCCTTCGCCTAAAGTATAGCATAGTTACAAACAGTACATGGTACAAGCACAGCAAATGTGTGCCCAAGTCAATATTTTCCGTCGCATTTCGACGGGGGCGAAATGCGAAAACACCCGTGTACTTGGATTTAAGTGCACGTTAAAGATCCCCAGGTGGTCGAAATTTCCGGAGTCCTCCACTACGGCGTGCCTCATAATCAGAAAGTGGTTTTGGCACGTAAAACCCCATAATTTAATTTTAAATTTAATTTTAATAGTTTCCGTATCGCGGAAACTGTACAACGTAGGGGAGTTGCTAGCGGCGCCAGCTCACTGTATTTAGCTATGGCCGCTCATTCAACAGCATGCACTTCTTCGGTCGTGCTATTGTGCGCGGCCGACCACATGTGAATTCAGCTGAATCATTTTCCATGTAAGCCACAAGGAAAAAAAAAACAAAGTCAGTTGAGGCAGTTTTCACGTTTCGTTATGCCTATGAAAATATTGTTTGGAAATGTAATCACAACCTTGCCCAAGAACAACAGAATTTTGAGTAGCAGCTGATGTAGGCTACGCTGTTTCAGCGAAACAGTTTAAGAGTGACTGAGAGCACCTAAGGAATTTCTACGTATAAGTGCGAAGACAAATTTGCTGTAAATGACCTGCATTTATTTATTTACTTATTCATCCATTCAAAACGCCGCAAACACTCTATCGACTTTTTTCTATAGACCGTCTATAGACTGCGAATAGACAAAAAGAAATAGAAATCTTATCGACTTTCGTCTATAGCAAGTCTATAGACAAATAATAGCGAAAATAGAGACTGTACTGACTTTCGTGTATAGGTAGTCTAAAGAGCGGAAGTCGACAAAGAAACAAACACCTTGTCAACTTTTTTCTATCGACCGTCTATAGACTACGAATAGACAAAAATAATTAGAAATGTTATCAACATTCGTCTATAGGAACTCTATAGACAAATAATAGCGAAAAATAGAGGCTGTATCGACTTTTATCTATAGGTAGTCTATAGAGGGGAAGTAGGCAAAAAGAGAAACAAACACCTTATCGATTTTTTTCTATTGACTGTCTATAGAATGCGAATACACAAAAAGAAATAGAAACTTTATCAACTTTTGTCTATAGACAGTCTTTAGACTTTGTATCAACAAAATTCTAAATCTATAGCAAGGCAAAGTCGTCTACAAAAAGTCTATAGACTTTCTGTAGACAGTCTAAAGTCATTTTTGTAAATGCAATGATTGGCGAACTGTCTTATTCGCGACGACATGCAGTTAGGCAAATCAATAATACATACTAGAAAAACCAAAGCACCAATCACGCTCCGTTGTGGAACGCTGGAAGCAACTGGAATAAAGGAGGAGTTGTGGTGTTCATGGTGCAGGTGTTCCTGTTCAAACTTGATTATTTCGTTAGGAAATATTGGCTTGCCGTCGCCCGACTGCCCCGGAACTTATAATTTCATACCCGCCTCTGTACTGCGCTTGCGGAAAAATCGGTGAATTTGCTCGGTCCAATTTCGCTGATATTGGCCTGCGCACTTCGACCCTCGTCACCGTGCTCGAGCGAGATTGTAATCCAACGAACAGTTCTTTTTATATATTTTTAAAATAAATGTATGACCCACAGGTGGGTCGTTGATTGACATTTCACCCTCGCAGTGCCCCGACCTGCCAGCGTGCTGCCCTTCTGCGCGACGCTGCGGTGGCTGCTCGATGCCGGAGAATCGCACGCAGCAGCACCGCCGCGAGCAGCGCGCAGTTCGCCACGTGCATCGCCTGCTGCAGCTGCTGCGCCTCCAGCGATCCAGTGTTGCCGAACGGGGTCACGTGGGCTACTCGTTCTGTAGAAAGAGCACGCGTGCGTGGCCGCCACGTCTATGCTAACGCTTTTCCTTTCGTGATTCGTCAGTTTTAGTTCTTGTAGTTCTTTATTACATCAATAAATATGGTTTTGATTGTCTACTCGCGTGACGTCTATGCTAATACGCTGTCGTTATGCGAGAAGAGCTGAGTTCAAGCTGTGCCGAAGTCTATCCTGTCCTATATCCTAACTATCAACACTCGCGAAAAGTGAGCACAACTACTGAACTGATTACGGTGTGTTTCGCGGTCGCGTACATGTATGCGGCGTTTCAGTAGTTTTACTGCGCCAATGCGTCAAACAGTGTTTTGTTAGGAAAGTAAGAGATGGAGCAACACAGCAGTTCTAGCGCAACTTTGACGGTGTCCATCAGGAAACCGGTACCACCCTTAGAATTCGATCAAAATGAATATGCCTTTCAAGAATGGCGGCAATAATACTTAAACTACAATATGTGCCGTATAAAGCAGTCCGTTCAAAACTTCGTTAGAGATTTTTTTTTTGGTGAGTCAGTTATGGAATTTGATTTCTCGTGCACATATCAGCCTCTTCGATTATTCCTGTTGAAGGATTGGAATTACGTTAAAATGGCGCAGGCAACTTTTTAAAAAGACTGTATAGTCTAAAACATAAACCTGCCATAACGCGCCCAAACCGCTGCAGTTTCTAAGTGAGTCCATTAAGGTTTCGCACTTTTGACATGCGTGCAGAGAGAGAGAGAGAGATAAAACTTTGTTATGTCCTTGATGGGGTTCAGGGGGGGCGGAGGTCGGGAGACTAACCCCCAATCCCCCCCTTCCTCAGACGGCGGCCAGTCCTTGATTTCTGGCGGCGTCTTCGGCCGAGAATAGACTGGCCTATCACGAGGCATGCTTTTCATTTGCGCTTCTGCGTTCCCTACATGCCAATGTGTGAATGCTGTATTATGCGTCAGCTCGGATGTGTAATAAAAGCAAGCCCGTTGTGGGGTACGTCACGTGTTATGTGAATGTGATGAAACGCTGACATCTGTGGGAAGCGTCATCTGAGTGGAAAGCGACGCCCCATTACGCGGTCAAGCGAAGGTAGAGTCACTGCCATCGGGTACCGTGACAGCAAGGTGCATACGCGAACGTTGGTGAACAATCGTAAGCGCAAAATGCGTTGCGCAGAGTAATGGTTCTGCAAGGGGATTTACTCGTAGTTAAACAGGGTGCCGCTAAAAGTGCGAAAAACAAATCGCTAGCTCGTGACTGAAGCGAAATGAAAGCGTCGCTTGATGATAGCAATAGGTTACGGAAAAATCTTGCAATTTTCGGCCCACCCAACAGCGCGACCGAAAGTTGGACTAACTCTGGAAATAAAGACCTGACCTCTTTCCAGAAGGAATTAGGCGAATCTATTCCTCCATACAGAATTGAGCATGCGCACAGGGCAGGAAAGTTCGGCGGAAATAACAATGGACCAGTTATTATGGTATTAATAATTGCGAAGATTAGCGACGCTTGTTGTGTCTGAAGGCGGAAGTTGAAAGTGTCACAATAAGTGATACGCGAAGATTTCACCCCTTGTGTTCGGCATGCACAATCACAGCTGCTGCAGCACAGAAGGAACGGCGGGGGGGGGGGGGGGGTGAGGGGGTTATTTTAGCTTCACTATGGTAAGATGCATGGGTAATCATAGCATGAGAAGCCAAGAAACAATCACACCAAGGAAAACATAGGGGAAATTGCTTGTACTCACTAATTCAATTAGAGAAATGATAAATCAATGGAAATGAAAGTGGGTGAAAAAAAAACTTGCCGAAGGTGGGGAAGGATCCCACGTCTTCGCATAATGCGCGCCATGCTCTACCATTTGAGCTACCGTGGCGCCGTTTGCCCATCTGCTTTGTTGGCTATTTAAATTTTACTGCTATAACTAATCCTGGGAGTGTCAGCCAGCGTCACCACTCGCAAACATTGGCGGCGGATGTGGCACATCCTTTCTCCCGCAGGAGTCACGAGCCCGTGTCCTTTTTGGGTGAAGGCAACTGGTCAATAACCCCACATATGCTACCTTAAGGCATCAATGTTGCCGGATTCGAGAGCCTTGTTATGTTGTAAACGAGCATTATTAATTTATCATTTCTTTAGCTCAATTAGTGAGTACAAGTAATTTTCCCTATACTTTCCTTGCTGTCATTGTTTGTTGGCTGTTTATGACGTGATTATTAAAAATCGGGCCCCTTGGTTAGCCCCCCCCCCCCCCTTTCTCACCCGCCGTGGTTGATCAGTGGCTATGGTGTTGGGCTGCAGAGCACGAGGTCGCGCGATCGTATCCCGGCCACGGCGACCGCATTTCGATGGGGGCGAAAATACCCGTGCACTTAGATTTAGGTGTACGTTAAAGAAGCCATATCACATTGGAATATCGCATGGCATATGATGAGATTAAGCTTAGGTTGGAATTCATGGCCACATTTTGACCAGAAAGCTACAGCGCCTGACAGCTTTGACCTACGACACTGACCCTGCCGAACTCAGGACGAGGGTTCTCTTTAAGGCTTACTCAGAACATTGCCATTGTACTCCAGTGACCATTAAGCAATCAGTGATTTCCATGAATATAATGCACTAGAATAGTGCACTATAATAACGCGCGAGAGCACAGCCCTTGTGAAAGTCAGACCACCGACCTCGGGCTAAAGAGCCCATAACGCTTCTTGTTTGAAAATGTTGGTGATACTTACAACGACAGCAAGCGAGAAATGCGATAAAATTTATACGATAAGACAAAGGACAATGTCTGGCTATTTGACGACTTAGCAGGCTGTCCGAACATAAATGCACGAAGGGGCAAATATTCTCAACAAAATGTGGCATATGTCTGTTGCAAGAGAAGACTAAGCCCACTTTAATATGACAATGTCAAGATGCAATGATCTACCAGAATCGCAATGCAACGCCCAGCCTGAGCCGTAGGGAATGTGGACGTTGAAAAAGCGAAGGGGTTGGAAGCTGATAGGAGCGTTATCTGGTCTGCGGTCGAGATAAGCAATACACGTTGTCAGTATTTGTGGGGAAAAAAAGAAATAGAGGGAGAACGCGTGGCGGTGTTGTTACAGGCACAGTTGTAACTTTTGAACGTCTGACACAGCTGGGCAAAATATCAGGTGGTAGTAGATATTGTAAAGCTTTATGATGATTCGCTCATTCAGGCTATGCCGCCATTCGTCGCCCGCCGTTTAAACGGGGATGCCAATAAAAATAATATCGATGGGTGAGTGCTTCTTGAAGTGAATGTAAACGTTGGCGCGTAACATCATTGGGCGGATAATTTATCGGATACGGATGATGGTGCATATGGTTTCTAGTAATCATCAAAAGCTGTTAAACGCCGTGGCCGAAGACCTCATTCACAAATGCCAACGCATCGCACTTTAATGGGTCCATAATCAGCCCCATGTAAAATTTTGGTTATACACCGGATTTCGCAGAGTCGTGTCCAAGGAGCGTTAAAATACCACAGGAATGTTAGTAAAGGTGAGTGCTAGCCTTGATATATCCAAATGATATGTCAGACGTAAATCAATACTGCGAGAAAGCGACTACATTTAACGCAGCAGACACTCCCTTTCCTCACCTCGCTTACAGCCCCCACAAGGCAACATCAGCGGCTTCCTATGGGAGGGCACAGCTTACCGCTGTAGTTGAAAAGGAAACTGCGTTATCCTTGCGTTCTACCGGTGCTAACACGTGGGGCAGAAATTTGTGAGTTTAACAAAGAAGCTCGAGACCAAGTTAAGAACTGCGGCGAGAGAGCCATGGAAGGAAAACTGTTAAGCGTAACGTTAAGAAACAGAAAAAAAAGCGGTGTGGATGAGAGAACAAGCGGGGATAGGCGACATTCGAGATGACATCAAGAGAAAGAAATGGAGCTGGGCAGGCCAAGTAACGCGTAGGGTAGATAACCTGTGGACCATTAGAGTTACAGAATGGGTATAGTGAAGGGGAGCGCAGTCAAGGACGGCTGGAAACTAGTTGGGATGATGAAATAAGGAAATTCGCAGACGCAAGTGAGAATCAGCTGGTGCAAGAGTGGGGCAACAGATCGCAGGAAGAGGCCTCCGTCCTGGCAGTTGACATAAGACTAGGCTGCTGCTGGCGATGTTGATGATGGGAGGACAGCCATTTTGGTTGGCCTGCAGACGGCCATGTAATAGGCAAGTGACTTTTGCCCGTGGCTGCGACTGGTTGGCTCAGAATTCTTCGGTTTCCATCACCCTGTGCACTTTCAGAATCGCAGCCGTCTTCGCGTGGAGTTTCCATCGTGCGCGCAGTTTCTTTTGCGTGTTGTTTTTCTATTGAGTGCGAGCGGCGGGGTGGTGGCCGCCTTCCCTGTCGCAGTGTCCCGACCCTGCAGCGCCGCTTCCCTGCTCGACGCTGGAGGACCGCACGCAGCCACGCGGCCATGTGGTTTGCGTCGGGGAACTGCAGCGGCCGAGTCTCGACGACGCGGCCGCGCACAGCGCGCAGCGACGCGAGGAGAACGCGCTGTCGTGGCACGGCCGCGCTTGTTTGCCTCGGTGATGTCGCTTTCCTGTGCCGTCACTCCTAGCGGCTCAAGTTCGTGCGCTTTCTTAACTATTGTATTACATTTTTAATTAAATAAGGATTTCGTTGTCGGTGGTGGTTGCGTCTACACCTGGCCACCCTCGTTGAGCGACACGAGGTGGTTCTAAGCTGTGCCCAAGGGAGTTTTATCCTATCTCGACCGCCTTGATAGGTTAGGGACAGTAAAGAAGGATAACTTTACATAT
Source organism: Dermacentor variabilis (assembly GCF_050947875.1). Classification (NCBI taxonomy): domain Eukaryota; kingdom Metazoa; phylum Arthropoda; class Arachnida; order Ixodida; family Ixodidae; genus Dermacentor; species Dermacentor variabilis. The sequence continues at coordinate 12,283,461 of NW_027460313.1, forward strand.
TCACTTGGCACAACTTGGAAGTTATTACGAGTGCTTATACAACACTCGTAATCCTGAGCGCTGGAATATACACTGTTGCCGCATAAACAGGCGCTTCGACACCGGCATTCCGCACTGCTAAATTATTTCTTGCGTAGCCATGACATTGGATATTGCTTCCACTTCTTTGAAACTCTTACACCATATATTGTTCTTATGACTGACAGTTTCAGCCCCTGCTCAAACATTGCTGTTTGTCCTTGCATTGCTTTATTAGAATGCGTCTTGCTAGTATATTGCTAGTATGTGTATACTAGCACATCGCCCAACGTCGGATTTACTCCTTTGCATCCGGCTTCCTTCATTTTGCCATCATCTGAATGAAGAATAAACCGGTTGTACGTTCTCTAAGTATAGGTAATGTGTATAAACGATACGATTTTGTTATTATACGTGCAGTGTCATTAGGCTGTTATCTCCCATTAATCTATAACGCAAGTTTTCCGTATATGATTTGATGCCCTCATACATGCGTGCATTATTGGTCATTAGATGCTTATCCTAAGCATGTGTTTCGATGTCAATCTGTTCATTGCTGCCAAAGAAGGGGGCGGCCGCCTGCTCGGTAGTTTTCATGGGGCTGCTCCCTCCTTGGGAAAAAAATAAAGGTGAATTGGGCTGAAATCAATACAAACAATCTCTCAAAAATGATGAGGACACTGCACCGAGTGTATTGTCTCGCGACCACATATATGAAGCTCGATGGCTCACTACATGGCATCGACTGACGTTAGATTTATAGCCGTCCAAGTGGAAATTAGGTGTATATCTTTTACTTATCTCGCCTGCTATCCCAAGTCACGCAAACAGACGCATTTCACCGCCGTTCTATCCTCTCGTTAAGATAACATTCCATCGTTCTTTAGGAAAACGGCTAAATTCTTCACTGTTGCTCTTTATTTTTAGCGCAATCTAAGAGCGCAGAAAAATATTCGATTGGCGGTTTGGTTTACAGGCTACAGAGCCGGACAATTAAGCGCTGCCCTTCAATTGGCAAGCATGTAGGAACGATAATATGCCTGTCACGAATTGGCTTTTGCATTATGTTTCCGCGTTCGGCGCTGAGATATACAGGGGGGGGGGGGGGGGGGGTACTCGCTAACTTTGGTCAAGGTTTTAAAAAAATGCAAGAGCTCTGTAGGAGGACGCTACAAATGCGTGTTATTCGCTGTTGTGTCGAAGAAGTCACAAGTTTTGTGTTCTACTTAACTGCTTAAATACACAAGATTAAGGCGCCATCGCAAGTATCTACTTTAACCAAAAGTTCTAATGTGCGAATTGTACAGCGTTCTGGGAGCATCTAATTCAGCAGTTTCTAATTTACTATTTGTTATGTAATTACTTTCGGCATCGGAAAGAAAGGCCGCAAAATATTTTAAAAAGAGCACGTGGCATGAACGTTTGCTCGCGGCGATTTCAGTTCTCTTAAACATGCTACAGATGAAATAATTTGGCTCTGGAGCTTGCGCAATTAAACATCTGTTGATTTAGGCAACACGTTTTGGCCAATCATTGAGAAGAGCCGAAATTTCTTAGATTTAGTAAGGTCAAAATGCCGTTGGACATGTGAAGTACAAGGTGTTGCGATTATCATTTGCAACCATCAATATTACATGGTCCTTCATTAAATAAAAATAAACAAATAATCCCCTGGCGCTGGTACCAATATGACAGAAAAAAGAATATAAAGGATCTGGTTCAATAAAGAATGTGGGCCCTTTTATTGAAAATGGTTCAGCCTCATCATGTCAAAGTCCCTACATTTATATCGAAAAAGAATCATGTAGTTGCAAGGGTAACACACATGCACACACACACAAACCCAAAGACGCGCACGCACGCAAAATGTCTGAAATTCCGAAACGCTCGCAGAGTTCAAAGTATTGTTATTCCGCATCAATATCCAATACCCCGTCAAACTTTCTTGTGCGCGAATATCTTATGGCGCCTAAATGTTTGCAATTTCGTTCTTCTGCAGCACTTTGCAGACAGAAAGCTTCTAGCTCAGTTGATAGGTTTTGCTATAATTATTTTCTTCAAGATTACCGCACTTTCCTAAGTGCACGAGCCAGTGTTACCTAAGTGTGGCGCTTATCGCGTCCCTGTATTGAAGACAACGATGACCATTAAGAGAGAACACGGAGACGTCGATGTGCGAAGCTCAGCTCCATTCACGGTTACGAGAGGGCCAAAAGTGGTACACACGAGAGCTGTTGGAAGAACGCACGCTGAGCCCTTACTAGCCGCTGAAACGCACATTACCGCGACACGCCTGCGTGGTCCCTGCCTGGCCTGTATTGCTTAGTCGTTGCTCCGCGTCAATTCAGTGCCGCCCGTGAACACGCCGCTTTTCCCTCGTCCTCTTTGCGGCCACGTTTCTCGTAGTGTGCGAGAGATGGCGTTACACGTTCCCCATGAAATGCGCTGCGTGCGCTGCGACAAGAGGCTTGGATTGAGCGGCAACGTCATCTGCTATCAAGAGTGCCTCAGTCGGTACAAGGAGCGCAGGTAGGAAGGCTCCGGAATGCAGGTGATACATGCCATCCGGCAAATGCTCTTGCACAAAAAGGTTGCAAAAAAGCGCGCAGAGCACTTTTCGCGCCCTGTCACTGAGGCGTCGTCAACCAGATATACCATTTGTCGTATGGTAAAGCATATATTTGGACAAACCGAAAGATCTTTTGAGGAACGAGCCAGCCAGCACGCAGGTTCACTTAGGTGAGTTTCAGCAGGCCATTTGGCCAGCTACGCACGACAGCGCAAATTCCATTTTCATAGCACAAAGTTTTTCATCGCTCGTAAGAAGGACCAGCTGTCAAGAGAAATAATGGAAGCCATGATCAGCGGAGACGTACAAGGGTGACGTCAGCACCCCTTCGATTTCACTCGCAGACAAGGAGAGGCGATATATTCGACAAGCGCTGCGGTACGTTAGGTCAAGACAAGCACCAGCGCTATTGGACTGTGAAGCAGGCCTCTGTTCTCTGTGGCTAACGCCTAATATGAATTCATATGTTCTTTTCTTTTGTGCTTTTAACGCTGCCATAAGACGCGCCCTTTACTGCGTCCGACTTTAACATTTTCTTTTAACTGTTGTTGCCACGTTGCTGATTGTTTTCCATTTTTTTGTTTCTTTGCTTGTTTCGCGGGGCATCGCTTTCTGTGCCCGCACGTATCGTGTACGAGGCAAGCGTTCCATCACTTCTCGTGGTGGTCGGCTTACGTAGAATTTTTGCGCGTGAATTTGCCATATGTGTCTACTCGTCCCTTTTATTGACGGCGCCTTCACACAAAGATTTCAGTTGTTAGTCAGCCACGTGTCTGACTGCCTTTTCTTTATCCTGCCTAAATTCAGCCTGCACGCTGTGCACATATCATGAACTAGTTCAGATAAAACCCGCGCTGGCGCCCGTGGTATCAGAGTGCCGATAAAATAAAAGCATGTTCGTAAAATACAATTTACCTTTCATAGGTGGCTTCTGCTGAAGGTGCGAGAACGATAGATAGGAGGAAAGGACAAAGAAGCGAAGCTCGCCATGTTCCACGAGCCGGTCTCCGTGGAGCAGATCAAGAAAAAAGTAGAAAAAAAAACTAGACGACAAAAGACCAATTTCTCTTACTTCCAGCGTTGTCATATTAGTAGAAAGGGCCGTTCACAGCCGTGTCACGAATCTTACGCAGGATGACACCCTTTTCAGTCCATGTCAGGTTTGGTTTCGTCCCGCGCACTCCACATGGTGCGCCCATGGAGATCTAGAGCGCTGCATTGAACTTGCTCGCCGCAAACGAGAGTACGCAGCTTTGGCGAGGCTAGATGTGGCAAAAGCATACGACCTTGTAGTTTATCTTATTCTATTCGATAAGCTTTAGTGCTCGAATTTCCCGAATAACCGCTTGGATCTATGAATGAAGTTATGAGAGATAGAGAGTTTTATTGTTATCAACTCGGTTTTCGACGTCTCAACATAAGGAAGCGTGCACCACAGGGCACCATTCCTTCCCCCACTTTATTTAACATTTTGCTGATTACAATTACTTGGTCTCCACAAGTACACGCTTATGTGTACGCCGACAATACCGCAATTTTCACATCCGCAACTAATATACACTCCCTACACCAGTCGTTGTGGAATTACTTAGGAATGATTGAGATATGGGGTAGAGTGGATACGTATGTCGTTAAATGTTAGCAAATAAAGTGCGGTACTAGTCTTTCCGCAACCTGCACAGGTGCATATTTCTCTAAAATATCGCAAAGAAATCATTCCTCAAGTTCACGCAGTGAAGTACCTTGGTGTTATTTATGATGGAAAGCCCTCCTGGCGCAGTCACACTGACCATATTAAAACAAAGGCAGAACGTGCCTTAGCTATGTTGCGTCGACTCAGCCACCGCCGCTGTGGACTACGCAGGGATTCCTTACTGATCGTATATGAGATGTATGTTCGGCCCACATTTGAAATCGGCTGCTTATTAATTTCCGGTGCCACCGCCTAGAACAATAAACCTCTCATACTTTTAGAAACAGAAGCTTTACGCTTATGCTTTGTGCTACCTAGGGTTGTTGCGAACACTGTTTTATATCAGGAAGCTCATATACGTACTGTAGATTGCAGGTGCCGCACGCTTACGTGGTGGGCATTTTTAAAAATTTAGGACTTTTTGAAAAGACGTAAGCAATATTTGTCACTGAATGGTATAAGTTTTCTGAAGTGCCGTGGTCGAGATTATACAGCCCTGAGATAAAATTTGTGCAAGCACAGTTACAATAATTGGATGTGTCCATACGTCAAGTTTACCATTCAAATATGATGCCTTACCAGACCTCAAAGTTAAATTTGAGAGCATATTTCCAAATCATGCTAAACTATTACCTAGCAGATATTTATTTTATATATTACAAGACCACGCGTACACCAGCCAGCCACTGACAACATAACAGGTGCTGACACTTCTCTGTGCAATGAGAAGGCAGCAGTGCTGATCTTTTCTGAACCCATTCAATGGTCTTACCCTCTTCGCCTTCCCGACTTCCCACTCATATTTCAGGTAGAATTATTAGCGATTGTATGAGTACTGCGAAAGCTTCGCCAAAATTAGCCATTAGCTGTTATTGTGAACGATTGGGGTTCTCTGTGTGCACAGCACTTACTGCATCTTCAAGTTCTATTATATTGCGAATATTTTGTTGGATGGCACCTCCTTACTTCCAGCAAGTATGTTTGTTTCGAGTACCGTGAAATCGTGGGTTGCACTTGAATGAAATGGTGATTCACTCACACGAGCATCCCTCAATAACGCTGTCATATCTGTTTTGCCGACATTAGCTTATCTCACCGCGGCAAGGTACAGAAATTTATCTACATCTCCGAATTCTGCAATATCCATGCTAACATCGTCTTATGAATTCCACCATCTTTGTTTCCCATAGAATAATAATTGGAGTCCTTCAAGACAACTGGAAGTTTGCTTTAAAAAGTGAGATATGTGCTAGACCGCCTCTAAATTTTTGCTTACACAGCTATGGTGTCGCTGTGTCCCCTCTACATTATTTTTGAAATGCACCTCAATGTATCGAGCATTTCTTTATCTCGTGCCGTCGATTTTTTAGACCAAGAAAACTCTTAGAAAATTGATTTCGACAACTTGTGCTATTGATAACTTCGCCAACCATTCTTTCTTTTGGGGCAATTTCACTGGGATCGAGCCCCAGGGATGCTTTTCCCGCAGTTTACAATTTTATTAGAGAAACAAGAAGAGTACCTTGGTGATTTTCTACAATTATGAATTATTTCTGTTATTTCAATTCCTATGATAAATTATTTACCGTCAGAATTCTTAGCAACATATATTCTTTAATTTCTATGTCCCATTTATTTACTCCCACGCGCTACATACAAATTTATTTTGTTTTAATTCTCAACATACTGGTAAGCGCCTGCTGCTTGGCCAATCCCCCATATACAGTGGGTATGCGCCAATGCTAAGAAACGATACAAGACGAGATCACACCTCCTTTGGTCACAACTACTCCTTGTCTCAATCTACGACGTCAGCCTAAACGTAATCGGCGACTCGAAATCATCCACCGTCCTTCACCCCTCTTATTCCGACGTTGGGCCATCGTCCGACCATCGTCCGACCAGGCATCGACCGACCACCTTCGTGTCCGGGCTCCACAAGGGCTGCAGCTGGTCTTGCCACGTCTTCCGGCGCAAGTGCCACCGTGACGTCATCTCGGGCATGCTCTCTCGGATCAGCGGGAGCATCGCCTGGCTTGCGGCTACGACCTGCTGAAGATGCGGGGCACGCCGGGCTCGTATGGCTCCGCCGTCCGGACGTATTCCACCTCTCACCGTGCTTCAGGCTCCGGTGCGTACGGCTGCGCCCCTGCGGAAGCCTCGAGCGTCGAGAGGTGGGCCGGCTGTTTCTCGAAACGGCACCGGGGACAGCAGCGGTAGTTGCGAAGAAAACGCCTATGACAGCTCACGTTAAGGACCGACAAAGCGATCAACTGACTTTGTTTCGAAGCGCACGCACTTACAACAACGAAAACGTTATCTTAACATAATTCTCTTAACATAGAATTTGACAATGCTTTTCCGAGTAAGGCAAAACATCTGCCTTGGAGGTCCCTCCTCAGTCTTTGACTATGGGACATCCTAGAGTTGCTTCTGTAAAACATTTCAAACGCTCAATAAACTGAAACTGAAACTGAAACTGAAACCGAATGTAAAGCGCTATTCTGAAAGAGTGTTTAATAAGATCACAAACATTTGTCATAGAGACTGATGCCACACTGAACCAAGAAAAATTCTGGTAATGCTATATTCAGCCCTATTCTCGATTGGTCGTTTACGCAGCGGCTTCCAGACTTTGTACCAACTTTTCGTACAGAATTCTCAGCAGTAGTCCTGGCCCTTCGTAAGTTAAGCTCAACAATAACTTATGTAGTCATTGTTACTCTTTCTTTATCCTTGTGTACTTCACCGTCAGGATGCAATGAATCTCAGGTTCTGCGAGAGTTTAAATGCTGATTACCTCAACGCTTAACTAATATACATCTACTCTGGGTACCTGGGTATATAGATCTAGTTCTAAATGAAACGGCTGATTCATTGAGGAAGGCGTCGATATTTGACCCAGCCATTCACATTCTCTCTTCATCGCCCTTGTTATAGCTGCACGATTTCGGATGTCAATGATTCTGCGAGAATTCTCTTTACCAGCTATAACGAATTACTCGAATTTTAAACACTTATCGTAGCCCTGGAAAAGTAATCTATGGCAATCGAGAAAAATTGAAGTGAATGTTAACAATATTACGTAATTGCGAACCATAGAAACACCACACCGCCTTCGTGGATTAGATTTCACTCTTCAAGAAGTACTATCTTTGGACTATAACTAAATGGAGCATAACATAATCAAGCCTGAACGGAGCGATCGCACCGGTTCGCAGTGACCGACTGCGCGTCTGCATGCATGTCCGCGCACAATGTTTAGCTTTCGCTGTGAGCTCGTTTTCGCACCTTGCCGTGAGCTTTATGCAGCAGCATATGAGCATATGACAGTACACTAGCAACCATTGTTGCATGGATCCTATCAGAACTGTTCGAAAATAATTTCATTATAGAGACTTCAACGCCTACGGCGACTGTGATGCGCCGTCGCAATGATTCAACCTTTTTTTTTTTTGTCTTCTAAATTCTTGGACATTTCAATACTATTTCTCAAGCTGCGTCGCACTGTATGTTTATCGGTCTTCTCAGCGAGCGATTTCCCTCTGCTTCTTTTTCCTGATCCAGTGCATTGATTCAGTACGCAAACATGACCATATGCCATGCCTTTTTTTTAATGTGGGTTTTACCGCTCACTTTTCGTTCCAGTCAACTTGCCAGTATCTAGCATCAACAAGCACATAGACCAAACCGTCATGACATTAGGGCAGCGGGCGTGGGCGAGCGCGTCAGTGCGCGTTTTCTGCTACTCACCGAAGATCGCAGTCCCCGCGCCGTCGCGGAAATCTTCCTCTCATCTGTGCTTGCTGCATACCCGAGTTGTAGCCGATGGCTGTCTGCCGGTTGTAAGTTTCGCGAGCCAAGCTTCACGCAGCTCCTTGTCCTGTGGCTACGTGTGAATAAGGCTGACACCGGGCTCCGTTGCGTACGTCCGGCACTGCGGCACCGAGCAGTAGCCTACCATGCTGCACACCACCAAAGGCAGCCGCTACCTATTATAGTACTTCCAAATGTTGTCAAGCAGGCACCCAAGGCGGTAAAGCCTCGCCACTTATTCAGAATCGCAGCCCAGCTGGACTTTAAGACGCGGCCGCAGTGTCCACGTGATCCCTCAGGCCACGCCACGCCGACGGCGGCGCCACCATTTTCAGTGGCGGAGCTCGCCCCCAATAGCGCTAGTCCAATATTTAAAGATAGTGCTGGAGATTTAGTAGTGCGAGAGCTCGTTCTTGATCGGCTTGCACTGGTCGATGCTTGGTGCGCGCTTCGCAGTGGACACTTTGGAAAGAATTCGGCAGGGTGAGGGGCGAAGAGCTGAATCGATCGGTTTATGTCTCATCATCACTGTCTTTCAGTATGCATTCTTTCCGGTTATTTCGATCGGCCCTTAGAGACCACTCCTTCCTAACTACGCGGTTTGCATTTCGTATTTGGTATCGCAAGGGAAGAGACTGTGGCGTCTAAACTCACGGGTCATAAAAGACAAGCGGGCAACCAAATAGGTATCGTCCATTCTATTTCTCTCGCTCCACAACCGATAGAATATAGAAGGGAGAGAATGGCAGGAAGTGAAGGCAAGTGTGCGCGAGGGCTTCAGGTCTTGGGACAAGCGTCGAGCAGGCGAGGCGATTACATTCGACTCTGATGCAATCCTCCTACGCTCGATACCACTGTTTTGCGGTCCTGTGGTAACTCCACCATTAGCCTCACTCCGAAAGAAACATCGGATTCTCCTACAGCGACGCTGGGATGGCTTAAGGGCTATAGAATTGGAAGCATGGTGCGCAGCAGAAATGTCCTCTGTAAGGATCTTTTAAGGAAGATCTAGGCTCTCTCTTCCCTAGTAGGTCCAAGCGAATCACCAGATGGGGTTCTTGAGCTGGCGAGGCCGTTCTATAAGAATTTATGTCGTGAACCAGCTGTCACTCGAGCTGCTCTTCCATTTGTTGCACCAGCTGAGCCGCCGGAAATTTGCGACTCAGCCACAGTTGAGGAAAAACTCTTTTCGGCATTAAAGTCTATGAAGCATAATCGCAGTCCATGATCCCATGGTTTCACAGTCGAATTTTATGTTAAGTTCAGGCAACTGTTACGGAAGCCTTTCCGATTGGTGAATGGGCTACTCAGAAAGAGGATGCCAGCGTCTCAAATAGATGGGCTAATCACTTTCCTTTTTAAGGATGTGTCCAGAAGCGCCGATCTAAGACAATGGTGTCCTATCACACTTCTAAACTGCAATTACAAGCTCAAAGCAGAGTGCCTTTACATGCGGCTCACTCCAGTGCTTAATGCTGTTTTGGACCCATATCAGGAAAGCCGCGTTTAAGGTCGTTCCACTCCTTCGTAAAAATGAATGCGGAGTCCTTAATTACGGGGTGCCTCATAATCATGTTATGGTTCTGGCACGTAAAATCGCATAATTTTGTTGTTGATCACAAAAAAGTTATATAACGACGGCCATGGAGGACAGAGACAAGATCTCGTGACTAAGTCATAAAACATCGCGCCGAGCAAGTAAATTAGAGTCTACGCATTTTTTGAAATAAAAGACGATCACACACACAAAAAAATTTCGCTCACACAAGGTTTCGCTCACAATTCCAGTCGGTGTTGCATATATAAAACTTTTTCTGACCAGAAAAAAATCTAGCAATTTTTTCATTGAGAAGCGGCTTATTTTGAACATTAGCCACCGTGCTCTATCATGTTTCGCAAACGTCAAGACTGCCTTACATTATTTTCTGGCAACTGAATCTCATTACCACTTCATATTGCAAAAAATATTGTTTCTTTAGCTTCGCACAGGACAATTTCTGTTCAGCGCACTTTCATATTTCCGGATACCACTTGGAAGACATCACTTTGTCAGTGTAGAAATAAAGATATTGTTATAAAAAAGAAACACAGGAGTGCCGGTGAACATTCCTTTGCACCTTCATATATTTACCCCCTACCCCCTCCTTTATTTTTCTCTAGTGTGTTTAGTGCTCCAGCTACGTAGTTATTTGGTAAAGTACGAGCCAACCTGAGCTTCCCAACTTTTTTCTTTATATACGCATGGCGCGCTTACAGAGCAAGGTACATCGAAAATGGTGATCTTAGCAAAGGTAATGTCACCTGTATTTATAGCGCTAATTCTCACTGCTGGACGAACGTCACCTGCAGGAAAAAAGAGTGCCGACTGAGCCGACTGACTTCCAGGGGCGAGCTGTGTCTGGACGGAAGTAACGACGTTCAATTAAATTTATCTCGCGAAGGTCAGCATAGCAGCACAACACTGTGAGCCTTTGTTTTGCCCACTAATTTTGCGCGCCCTACCACCAGACGTTCCAGACCGGATTTCGGGTCAATGCTGCTACAGCATGGCATGCATACACGCACCGCAGCGAACACTTAGTTTCCTGAGAAATGCATCAAACGTCTTTGATGAGCTACTTAATGCACTGGGCAGCAACAAAATTGGGATGTCTGTGGCCAATGGAGCGAAACACGCAGCACGCGCTGGACAGAAAAAAAAACACAAGGTATTGCAACGCAGACGCAGTAGCTGAAGACCGAATGCCGCAGTTCATCGTCTAAAGAGGTCCGATAAGTAATCCGAACGGCAATGATGAGTAACCAACGCTGTAGACGCACCTGTATACACTTGTGACTATATAGCAGAAAACGGGAGTGCACGCTAAGCGTGGCAGCGACTCCACTCGATTTCGCAGGAAATAGCGTCCTGCAAGATTCCGTATGTACTGTTGCGCAAACACGCAGACCCGCATTTTGAAAACTCGAGCAGAGCAGGTGTCCCCCCTCTGACGTCACACGCGAGTGGCTCAAAGACCTGCGGGCTAATAGCGTCGAATTTACGAGCATCACGACAAAAAAGGAAAGCAGCCGTAGGGGTTCCTGTGACTGGTTGAGGTAACCTGAGCCGATATAACGCGAGAATTCCTTTCGATCGATTGAATTAAGGCGAACGCCTTTCTAGGTTCATGGTGAAGTTTGCGTCAGCAGACCTGACCGCCGGAGTGTCCACCGAAGCGTCATCACGCCATATGAAGGCAGAATAAAGACAGATTGAAGAATGAACATGATTGATTGTGAGAGTTAGTGAATGATAACGTTGTAAAAGAGATTGGTAGAGGTTAATAATGACTAATAATTACTTGTAATGACTACTAATGACTCCGAAATGACCAATATGTCTGACGACGGCTTGTAATGACCACAATGTATTATAAATGACTAGAAATGTCTAGTAATTAGTAGTATAGGCTGAAATGACTACCGATGACTACGAAATGACCAATATATTTAACGACGGCTTGTAATGACCCCACTTGATTACAAGTGACTAAAATGCTTACTAGTGAGCAGTAATGACTAATAATGACTGAAATGACTATGAAATGACCAAAATGTCTAATGACGAATTGTAACGACTACAATTGATTATAAATGTCTAAAAATACTTAGTAATGACCAGTAATGACTAATAATGACTGAAATGACTTGTAATGACTACTGATGACTAGGATATGACCAACATGTCTAACGACGGCTTCTAATGACCCCAATTGATTACAAATGACTAAAAATGCTTAGTAGTGAGCAGTAATTACTTAAAAAAAGAAGCGAAAGAGAAGAGGCAAAGAGAAAGAGGCGAATGATAAGAGGAGGAAGAGTAGGCTTTTGCCGTTCGCCTCTTAAGACAGATATTAAGAGACCCTGTAGTTTTTGCTTCTTTTTATTATTCACCCTTCACGGCAGGCAGAGCGCAGCTCGGACCACGGAGGAAGAGCGAAGAGGAATAGCATTGGAGTGCAAACTTTACAATATATATATTCCGAACCTGTTCAGACAAATAAAATAAGTGCCCTTTTACCACGCCAGTTAGAGATGCATCTCATCTCCAGCGCGGTTCGTATCGCTGCTACATCGCCAATGCTGCTACTGCTACGATCGAAGAAATAAATTTGGCCGCAGCTACAGCCATAGCGATCACCTTAAGCAGAACTTGTCACGTGTTTTTACTCATCACCCGTCAGTGTGTTCAACTAGATACATTTCGTTCCTAAATGAGAAAATATGGCGCAGAAAACACGAGTAGCATTAATCAAGCATGGTGTCAAATTGAAATTCAAATTCTTTATGTATCCATGAAAACACAATAAAAGTGTGTCCAGTACTGTTTGGACCCGTAGCTGTAGGCTAGTTCTGGGTCCAAGAAATGAAATTCAATAATGCAGGCAATTCCCGTCACATGCACAATAAAAGCTTGGAAGAGCGGAGAGGAGGATACGTACATAATACAAATGACAAAACGAAGGCATAACAAGGAACAGTCGCTTCAATTCAAAAACATCGTATATGCTATATGAACGGTGCACTTAACTCATGGATGCAATCTGTCTTGGAATCTTCATATTGATAATGTTTGTTCATCTACCTTCCTCAAGCTTTGTGTCCTTAAACATGAACTTAAAACTGCTCCCTCTATTGTTAAGCTGCTCTGCTATACTGCTCTTGTGCGGACAAGACTCTAATATGCGTGCATTATATGGGATCCTAAGCACAACATCGATTGTCTTGAACGTATTCAGAGAAAGACCGTAAAGTTTATTTTTAATAAATTTGCAACACTAGACTGGCCTTCTGATTTAATGCAAGCAAATGGCATTCCCCTATTACAGGCACGAAGGCAAACATTTAGATTACAATTTCTTTCCCAACTCTTAGAAAACAAATTAGCGCAAGATAGATCAATATATTTGGCACCCTTATCTAGTAGGCCCACCAGACACCTCAGTGAAAACGCCCTCACCCCATATTTTGCTGGCACAGACCTATTTAAGTTTTTTTTTTTATTTCCCGAGAACCATTAGTAAATGGAACTACCTTATAAAAGCAAGTGATCAAACTATGAAGTAACCTTTCCGAACCTGTATTATTGTTGCTCTTTCTTTTGTATTTGTATCGACCGCCCTGCTTGGACCATGAGTCCGCAGTATTGTATAAATAAATAAATAAATAAATAAATAAATAAATAAATAAATAAATAAATAAATAAAATCATTCCACTCCTCTTTTTTGTCTTGATGGTAGAATGTTAAGTGATTGCATGCTACAACAGTAAAACAGAGAATGTCAGTTTTTGGGAATATATTCATGCAATGGAGCAACGAGCTTGAGCAGTATTATTACGTTTGGAGTTATCACCACTAATGACTGCAAGGTCAATTTGGTGTAGGTCATAGTCCTCAAACTGTCGGCTTGCGCGACCATTTCTTTTTTTTTTTTTAAGGAGAGTAGAACGATCGTTTCGAAAGGTAGAATGGTAGCCAGTGCCATCAGGGTACGAAACTCGCGTGTTTTTCTACGGGCATTGAACTGTAAGGGGAGAGAGAGCGGAAACTTTTATTTCAAATCAGCAAGATTTGAGTCCGGCGTCTTTTTAGTGGGTCTGGGCACCCGCCGCGGACGCGGTTGCGAGACCTTGTCTCGAAGCGGCTTCCTCGGCTCGCTGGACGGCCCAGAGTTGTGCTGTCCGGTCAGAGCTGAGCAGTGCGGTCATCCAGCGTGACCGGAGGCTGGCGGTGGAAGCGACGGAGGGGTCAGCACTGCCCGACTTGTTTGTTAGGTCCCGACACTCCCACAACATGTGATTTAGTCTGGCAACCTCGCCACACGATGTGCATCTGTTTGTAGTGTACATGTCTGGATACATGGCGTGCATGAGTCTAGGGTTTCTGTAAGAGTCTGTTTGTAATTGTCTGAAGTGTACTGCTTGCGTCCTGTCTAACCTAGCCTGAGGGAATGCCCTTACATCCGCGAAACTGTAAGGGGAACTCCCGTGCTTTTTTGAATGAGCCTATAGCTGGCAAGCCCACGGTCAATTGTACATTATTCCCCTTAATGCAGCGAAGGTGGCGTGTTGCAAAGAAAGAATAGAGACGTGATTCACATTGGTAACACGTAGTGCCAAACTGAATAATGTATTTAAGGCGTAAACAAGCCTTCCTAAGAAGACTTTTTCGCCTAGGAATTCTGGACTTCAGTACCTGTGCTCTTGCTTCTCGCTGGTTGGAAGCATTGCAATCGCTGGTTACAGCGGCGAACATCGTTTTGCCCACATCAGCAAAAAATAAAGTAACGGTATACGACGGTAAATGTTCTCGGAACAGTTTCTACCCGCCTACATGCACACCACGCGTCAGCGATAGTGTTTCACATTAGAAAAAAGGTAAGCATGTAGACGCGGACACAAACAGAGGGAAACGGACAACAGAAACACCGACTATCAACTGAGAGGTCGCAGAGGGGCGGAAAAGAAGGTGCACACAAAACTTAACTGCGCAAGCTCAGGAGATGCAGCTACAACCTTCAATCAGGGACAGCATGAAAATAAAGAGAAACTGTCGCGGCTTAACAGCCATCTTTCACGTAGGCCCACACGTGTCCCCACTTGACGGTTGCCATTGCCACTGTGGCGCTGCAATACTTATCCGCATTCAAGTCTTCAGTCATTTAAGTGACATCTCGACTTACTGAACTACACAGCGTCAGCAGAAAATCGCAGCCTTCATGACGTATATTTCTCATTGATCCTTAGACGTTAACATTCTCAATCTACCAGTTTTAATATTTTTTTTTCACCAATGAAATGAATAACTGTGGAGAGGTAGTGCCTACTTGCTGGGCATTGTTCTTAATTGTTACTATTCCACTTTTCTTTCGTGCACAACTATGCGAATAATCCATATTTGATTTCAGTTAATCAATATGCGCGTCGTAAAAGCGATAACTTGTGAAAAAATAAGTCGGGGCCGGTGCAATGCTCTAAATCGACTGGAAATACGCCAACAAAACGACGCAAGGTTTCGCAGTTACATGTTCTCCTCGTTCTTCTTCCATTAGAGTACAGCCACATGTCCACTGCAGGGGAGCTAAAACTAAGGCGCACGCTTAAGTTACGTAACACTTTGAAGTTCGAACGGTTCAGTTTGGCGAGTTATTCCACGTGCAATTCATATTCTTATAATGCACACAGTGTGTAACCGCGAGCAAAAATTACGACACCATTAGGGACGAAAAAATGATTACCTAGACCCAACGCACATGTTTGAATCTATGGGAAGCGAAGCTTTAGTAAAGCGGTTAAATAAGTGATTTGCATCTATCGGCCATCAGTACAATTGAGCTTACTTTCATCATATGCAACGTGTAATCTCGTGGAATGTGCACCACAAAGCTCAGAACTTTATCATAGTCATGAAACGTGTATCCTTAAGCACTGCATCGTTCACAGGCTATATCGAAATGCAGTCGCAATCAGGCGGATGCACGCTGCAAGACGTCTGCGCAGAAATGTCTACGAGGACAAAGGCTATGCATGACTCTTGTCGAGGGAAGACTGGGGATGACAATTGCGTGAACAGAAAAGTACGACTCGTATGAAACATCATTTCGGGTTTCTGACAATGCGAGAACTCAGGAGAATTGGTCAAGGACGGGCACACGCACACAGTGGCACATACTGAGCGGCAAAATTACAGCGAATAAAGTAAATTGAAGAATCAACTAATCACAATTCGCCATTTCATTAAGGTTCATTCCGTCGGTTTGATCTGACACACTGGAATGCGGCCGCCACTTCTGGCAATCGAACTCTCGAACTCGAGCTAAGAAGGAAACCGCCACTCTTAGACGTCAAGGGGCAGCGTAACCGACAGGGCAATTGGTGCGCGAAGCCTGTCCTTATACTTAGCATAAACCACTTCCGTGATCTTTGCGAAATGTGTTTAGGAATGATTCATGGCCTTCTGAAGTACAGCACGAGGTAATAGCTTCAACTGCCGGCCACGTCCGCAGAATTTCGATAGTGCATTAATACAAAAACGCTCGTGCACACTTTTATGGGTGCAATTTGAACAAACTCAGGCGGTCAAGCTTCAGTCAGACCCACCCACTAAAGTTTCACACGGATGCCCATAGCCTACATCAATAAGCTGAATAAACCACACAATTATCCTTCGTTCTTGTCTTTTTGTTATTTCAGTGCAAAAGGAGCGTTCAAATGAACACGTGTTACATTTTCCCTGTATGACTGTCTGCCAATTATTGCACCATTTTCGCCACTCATACGCCTTATTCATACGCTAATTCAATGCAAATCAAATCGGTCCTCGTTAGATGTACAACGCTTCGTCATTCTTGCTGAGATACTGATATTTACTTCATTTGCGCTCTTCACCTGAAAAAAAGATACAGACTGCCGATTAACTTTAAGCCTTCCTTCACGCTTTCATGTGAGCGCGACGTCCAAGATATGTGTATATACAGCTCGAAAGAAAGTATGATTCAGAGCACGTTAAGCGAACTTCCATATTCTGACACAACATTGCATTTAGTTTCTGAACGCACCCCATCACTTCCTTTTCTGCACAGACTGGCACGTATAATGTGACGTCACGATCGGGGGTAAAATAACTTTCGTAAAAGGTTGCCCCCTATTCTCTGTGCGACATTCCCGAGGAAACGCGGAACGAGGACGGCCGCATTAATGAAGTGTTTGCCGATCAACAGGCAAAGAATATAGCAATGAGGACACCGACATAAAATGGTGACATATAGAATGGAAGAAGGGATTAGGAACCTTGTTCAAAAAGTGTTATGAGTAGGTTCGTGATCGGCACTCCGGGACGCGTTGGATGGCTTTGATTACCACTGATGAAGAACACACATATGCGGAACGCATTACAGGTAGACATATTTGTATTCTATTATGTTCAAAAGCAGCCCTCCCCCCCCCTCCCCTCCCAGGCGCAGCCAGGCTAGTCACATGCATGACGTCTTTGGATAGAGGGCACTTGCTGCTACTGTATATAGCCTGTATATAACAAAATGCACACTATAATTTTTTTTTGAGCTCGCATAAGTGATGGATAATTCAAAGCAGGTAAAATATGAATCTGGCGCGCTTGAGATCGATTTGGGAAGAGCTTTAAAAGATGTCAATCTACTCTGCAAAAAACACCATTCCATAGTCGTATTCATAAAAATATCCAGAGCGATGCCAGTCGCATGTGTGCAAGGATCACGTGCGAGTAAAAGACGAAGCGCCCTTCGGCGTTCGATGCTGCACGAGACGCTCCACGAGACGCTCCACGAGAGCAACCAGCCAACCAAGCGAGTACCTCGAAGACGATGGCCCCTTCAGTCGCTCAGGAGTCCTTCACGCGTTCCAGGATGCAAATGCACCCTCACGCAAGACGTCAACGGCGCATTGACCGGGTCCGCCGTCCAGCGTCAGTCCGCATCCGACGTGGTGATGGCTGGGCTACGCAGAGGGCATCGACCAAACAGCTATCCTCCGGCTGCCTGGGCGCCACAAGGACTGCAGCAGGTCTCCTGGCCACGTCTTCCAGCTCAAGTGCCACCATGACGCCATGTCGTGCTGCACTCTGGGATCAGCAGGAGCAGCCGGTGGCAGCTCCAGCATCCTACCGTGCTTCTGGCTCGACGCCATGTGGGGCTGCACTCTGGGATCAGCCGGAGCAGCAGGTGGCAGCTCCAGCATCCTACCGTGCTTCTGGCTCGACGCCATGTCGGGCTGCACTCTGGGATCAGCAGGAGCAGCAGGTGGCAGCTCCAGCATCCTACCGTGCTTCTGGCTCGACGCCATGTCGGGCTGCACTCTGGGATCAGCAGGAGCAGCAGGTGGCAGCTCCAGCATCCTACCGTGCTTCTGGCTCGATGCCATGTCGGGCTGCACTCTGGGATCAGCAGGAGCAGCAGGTGGCAGCTCCAGCATCCTACCGTGCTTCTGGCTCGACGCCATGTCGGGCTGCACTCTGGGATCAGCAGGAGCAGCAGGTGGCAGCTCCAGCATCCTACCGTGCTTCTGGCTCGACGCCATGTCGGGCTGCACTCTGGGATCAGCAGGAGCAGCAGGTGGCAGCTCCAGCATCCTACCGTGCTTCTGGCCCGACGCCATGTCGGGCTGCACTCTGGGATCAGCAGGAGCAGCAGGTGGCAGCTCCAGCATCCTACCGTGCTTCTGGCTCGACGCCATGTCGGGCTGCACTCTGGGATCAGCAGGAGCAGCAGGTGGCAGCTCCAGCATCCTACCGTGCTTCTGGCTCGACGCCATGTCGGGCTGCACTCTGGGATCAGCAGCAGCACCTGGCAACTCCAGCATCGTACCGTGCTTCTGGCTCCGGTAGGAAAGGCTGCGCTCCTGCAGAGCCCTGGCAAGGGATGTTTATTCATTCGCGGTGAGTGTGTGTAGCTGCGCTGCCGTTAAGTTTAGTTGATAGGCACAGATAGCGCAGCGGGATATCTTTATATTGTATCTAAGATGCGCCATGCAGATTTTCTACCCTTCAACTGTTTCGGAAAGCGCTTCACAATATTCATGAGAAAAAATGAAACCGTCACCCCATGTGCTTGCCCATTCATTTTAGTCTTAAAGTTGGTTTCTGCGGGTATAGAATGCTGAGTACGTATCTATAACAGTCATTTACACGGTTTTACATATATTAAACCACAAGAAACGTATAATCACAGAAGTTTATTTGTGTGCAGCCTATCTATCCATCTTTTGTACATATATTTTGTCCACGCGTTGACCGTGGTGCAACATTTTCAAGAAAAACTGAATAACAGTAGCAACTAAGAGATGGCGAGCTAATAAGCAGTCAGGGTAGCCAAGTGGCTATGTGCCGCTCTTCAGAGGTCGAGGTCCAGGGATCGGTCTTAGATCGGGGGGAGGCAAATTCCGATAGGGTGGAATACAAAAACGCTCGCGCAAGATACATTCGGTACACCGTAAAGAATCGCGAGTGCTAAAATAAATGCCGGAGTGGTGTGACTCATCACTGGATCGTAGTTCTGGCATGTAAAACAACGCAAAAATGTTTGTGCATTAAACTGGATCATATAGATGAACGACAAAATTTTATGCACACGGCTTTTTCATTAGGAATTTTATGTGGGCGTCCGCAAACAGCCACGTATGTAGCTCGCGAGGTCGCGCGTGCGCAGCGAAGCACTCGAGCATGAAGCGGCAATAGTTGGCCGGACGCAAAAGTTGAGAAGGAGATTGCTCACTTGCACGCGCAGGAGCTGGTAGTGAGCTACTCAGCGCCGCTATATGCCAGCTTCTGAAACTGTGTAACCAACATCAGTCGCCACGAAGTCAAACCACAAGCCGGAGTCAGGTGTTCGGCCAGAACAATATCCAAAAGTGCGCTCTCGTGGACACGCGAGAACACGCGAGAATATCGCGCAAAGGCCGCACAGCCCGCAGCGGGCGCTACGCCCAGCTTAAAAAAAAAAAAGAAAAAGAAACTGCGGGCCCACGCAAGGGACCGTGCGTGCGCCTGCGTATTGCGCATGCGCATTGTCGCCTCCACTGGTTCCCTGCGTACGCAGAGCTGTTGCGGATGCCCAACTAAAACTACCTATGTGATGTATGGCAATCTGCCTAAATAATATGCGAGCTGAATTTTCTTTGCTATTCTATCACGTGCTCCTCAGGCCACTAAACGCAATTAGACAGGCAGTGATTGGCCAATAGCCAAAGACTAGCGCGCACACATCTCTACGCCATGTGATCTGTAAATTACAAAGTGCGGCGAGCGCGTTGCTGTAGTTTTGTCTCGACGGTTCTATACTCTTAAACTCACATAGATGTACGCTGCGAGAATTTTCCACACAATCCGTTAATGATTGCTCATTCACAAGTCATCCTGCGAAGTACCGGGAATAGCATTGTTTTTTTAGAAGTCGCAATTTCCGTATGATCGAAATATATTTTAACTATGCGTGTAATTTGAGATAACTCAGCCTATGAGTTTGAGGAAACTTAAAGAAATTGATTACGAGAAAGCGTTTGATTCAGTCGAAACCACAGCAGTCATGGAGGCATTACGGAATCAGGGTGTAGATGAGCCATATTTAAAAATACTTGAAGATATCTATAGCGGCTCCACAGCCACCGTAGTCCTCCACAAAGAAAGTAACAAAATCCCTATAAAGAAAGGCGTCAGACAGGGAGATACGATATCTCCAATGCTATTCACAGCATGTTTACAGGAGGTATTCAGAGGCCTGGAGTGGGAAGAATTGGGGATAAAAATTGATGGAGAATACCTTAGCAACTTGCGATTCGCTGATGATATTGCCTTGCTTAGTAACTCAGGAGACCAATTGCAATGCATGCTCACTGACCTGGAGAGGCAAAGCAGAAGGGTGGGTCTGAAAATTAATTTGCAGAAAACTAAAGTATTGTTTAACAGTCTCGGAAGAGAACAGCAGTTTACGATAGGTAGCGAAACACTGGAAGTGGTAAGGGAATACATCTACTTAGGGCAGGTAGTGACCATTGCCGGATCATGAGACTGAAATAACCAGAAGAATAAGAATGGGCTGGGGTGCGTTTGGCAGGCATTCTCAAATCATGAACAGCAGGTTGCCACTATCCCTCAAAAGGAAAGTGTATAACAGCTGTGTGTTACCAGTACTCACATATGGGGCAGAAACCTGGAGGCTTGCGAAAAGGGTTCTGCTGAAATTGAGGACGACGCAACGAGCTATGGAAAGAGGAATGATGGGTGTAACGTAAAGGGATAAGAAAAGAGCAGATTGGGTGAGGCAACAAACGCGGGTAAACGACATCTTAGTTGAAATCAAGAAAAAGAAATGGGCATGGACAGGAGATGTAATGAGGAGGGAAGATAACCGATGGTCATTAAGGGTTACGGACTGGATTCCAAGGGAAGGGAAGCGTAGCAGGGGGCGGCAGAAAGTCAGGTGGGCGGATGAAATTAAGACGTTTGCAGGGACAACATGGCCACAATTAGTACATGACCGGGGTAGTTGGAGAAGTATGGGAGAGGCCTTTGCCCTGCAGTGGGCGTAACTAGGCTGATGATGATGATGATGAAAGAAACAAGGCCACACACAAACAGAAAAGAGAGCTCACCTCATGGATCGATGAGCATTACGAGCCACTTCCACTCCAGTTGTGTTCCACCTGTAATCAGGTTTTCACCTTCCAGCAGCAGCGGTAAACTATAAAACTTTGATATGGCGATAGATAATAGAGCCTGAAATGAGCACAAAATTTGCGTGGTCGCGCTTTTCTCTAGCACAGTGATGTTATAAATCTTCCACGCATGTATGCAAATTGTGTTCAGATTAGTTTAAGACGGCTGCTTGCGGTGAGCGCGCGTGCGTCTGTGCGAGAGAGAGAGAGAGAGAGAGAGAGAGAGAGAGAGAGCGCAATATACCTCAAAAATCGGGATGTCTGTTTCTGATGCTCAATGACCCCTTCAGTCGATCACCAGTGCGGCCTTCCGCTATCTGGTCTTTCAGCATGCGAATATTTAGCCCCTACACATTGAGCAGAAAGCCCACAGCCAACCGTCTTTGACAATGTCAGTTTTTTAGCACTGAATCGTGACACTTAATTAGCAAGGAACCGGAGTACAACGTGACATACAATGTTGCCAGTTGCTCCACTTCACAATGCGAGGCTAGCTGGAGCTTGGAGTAAGGGTTGCCGAACTGCCGTTCGCGACCCCCGTGCCTTGTGTTGCTCGCGAGAGGAAGACCAGCTGTGCTTGCGAGAGAAATAATATCATCATCAGCCGATTTTATGTCCACTGCAAGACGAAGGCCTCTTCCCGCGACCTCCAGTTACCCCTGTCCTGCGCCAGCCGATTCCAACTAGCATCGGCAAATTTCCTAATTTCACCTAGTCTTCTGCCGTCCTCTACTGCGCTTCCCTTCTCTTGGTGCCCATTCTTTCACCCTAATGGTCCAACAGTTATGTACGCATTACATGACCTACCCAGCGCCATTTTTTTCTTTTCATGTCAATTAGAACGTCGTCTATACCCGTTTTCTCTCTGATCCAAACCGCTCTCTTTCTGTCTCTTAAAGTTATGCCTACCATTCTTCGTTTCATCGCTCTTTCATGCGAAAGAAATATAAAGATATATTAATTAGCTTGGGATTATTAGAATGCCACCAGCCTGTGTATTTCCACATTCGTAATCGTCTTTCGTAAACTTTCGTGCAGGCTTCTTCCTTGTAGTGTGCGTCGGCCAACAATGCAGCAACGCCTTCGTTGTCACTGACTTCACCCTTGTCATCTACGTGGGACAGCTTCGGAGCAGTGAAAGAGTTGACTCCGCTGAAACGCATTACTGATGGAAGAATGACCAACGGTTAAAAGAAGCCGTTCCAGTCCAGAGAGTTATAGCCTTGCGCCGTCTGTATAGTTTTCATCCAGAAGTATTCGGAGGCGGCCTGCAGTGGCGTGGTACAAGCACTCACGGTATGTATTGCGAGCAGCAAGATGAGGACGGTGGCAAGGTTTGGCGTCTCCTGAGCATGTTCTGCTATCAGGAGGAAGACACGGCGGAAGTGGTGCTCCTACCCAAGCCTCCCTTCCCGACTCCGCAGCCTGCTCCACAGACTCGTGGCCTACGTGGGCGACGTCGGCTCAGCCGTTGGGCACCTCCTCCTCCTTCCGCCCCGCATTCCTCCAGATGGCTGTGGTGGCATCATTGTTATTTTGTCGATGCTTTCGCTCTCCTGGGCGGATATATTTTGAGAGTGGCGCATAAATTATTCTTTAAAATATTCTTGTGCGAATAAAATTGTGCTTTTGATATATTTTTTAATAAAGGAGCTATTTATTGTGTAATGTCATTTGACCTAATTTTCTCGTTATGTGAAGAGATGTAATAATGACCTGCTGTCTTGCCCCCAGAACCACGAGCCCCTCAAAAAACAAGAACTATTGAAGCGACTCCACAGGGCACCTCGGTGATGTGCAGAACCTTTCCTCCTTAAGGCTGTCACAGCATTTATAACACTCGGTGGATTGTCAATCTCAATAATAAGGGAGTCTTTTGCAGTCATGACTGGGAAAAAAATTTACTTGCGCCGAGCTCGTTTAACTCACATTAAAAGGCGCATATCTAGGTGGATTCATTTCCTTAAACTTGAATAAAAATTGCGAATTGTGAATTGAATGAAATTGTGGTCCCTCAGAAGGCGTGCTGCATCCTATGCAATGCCTATTCATTTATATTATATACACATCTCCTGTTCTAATACAGTATTGACTTACAATTGAGTGAGACGGACACTTATATGTAGGCGTTTTGCGTGAGAAAACTACACAATAACACAATAACGGGGGGGGGGGTGGAAGGGGACACCTAGTGGAAGATAAGGCACGATGCATTTGGTATACGCCGCGTCAGGTCGCAAATGGATGTAGTTGCGTCTGGAAGGCTTTCGTCAAGGATGTTAACCTTGATGCCAAAGGTAATTTTGATGCTTTTGTTCGGAAAGAACACGCCGGGCTTGGAATCGTCAGCAAAGAACAAAGAACGATGTTCATGCCGGTAGCAGAGGTGCATGCGAGTCTGGCAGGGGAAAGTTTACCGAGTTGCTGCCAAGAAGGAAACGGAGAGACTGCACAATGGACAGAAAACGCATTTGTTCCACATTATGAAGGTACTCGCGCGAATACTCATCACAGGCCCGTGCAGGTGTTCATGAAGGAACCCGCGGTGTATTGGACCCCAAGTACTACCTCCAAGTACTGGTGGACTGAGCCCGTACAGGAAAGCTTTATCTACCTCGGAGTAGGTCGTAGAGGAAGGTTTCGCAACGCAAGTACTAAAGTTTATGCTTGTGTGAAGCGCGACTCTTGTCCCCGAAATGTTAAATTATAACTTCGGTGGTGTTTAAATGCAAAATGACTATCTTATTGTGAGGCACGCCGTAATGGAGCATTCTGGATTCATTTCTCGTCACGTTGGGTTCTCTAGTGGGCCCCTAAATCAAAGTACACGAGCATATTCGAGTTTTGTTACAGTAGAAATACGGCCACTGCGGCTGGAGCTGAACCCACCAGCTCGAACTCAGCTGCGCAGCATCACAGCCACTGCGCTATCGCGGCGGGTCCTTGGGCTTCTGGCTCGAAACGCGTTGCGAATATGAATTACAAGAAACAACCTTTTCTCCCCATTTTTTTTTACATTTACCTAAACAAAAAAATAAAAAATAATCTACAAAGCTATCACAAAGCATTGAAAATTAAAGAAAAAACATCAGTTCCATCAGTGTATCTCCGTCCGTCTATCGAGTTCAGTTCGAGCTTGTTATGTTACTATCCCTGCCCTATACTTATCAAAAGTACGTGCCCTTGAAGAAATAATAAAAATAGTGAAATTCAGTTCAAACAAACTCGAAGACCCCAACTTGACATTCTAGTTAGAGATATTGCGTCAATAATAAATACACGTAGAGCAGGAGACCTTTTAAAGCTGAATAATATATGCCCTCAAAATACTGCTATTTCTCTTTTTTCCCATATAACACAGGCTCGACACGTTCGCAACAATATTAGATATACCGTACGCCATACATGTTGACTAAGGGACACACTAACAGCGGGTCTCGAGTTATTGCTACATTTTTTTTATTTACTTCTTTGTTCATTCTCCAATTGGAACATGACCGACTGTTACCTAAGCTTCACTGTTACCACGCGCCAGTGTTGATTGTGGAAGAACGTCATCATCATTACCAATGCACGGAAGCGCTGATGGGCAAGCTCTACTTTGATTACAGCTATCGGAGCAACAAAAGGTACCAGACCGGCTCTACAACACAGGACGACCGCTTACTCCATATGCCCGCATAATTTATTAGAAACATACCATGAACGTATTTTTTTTAGCGTCGCCAGCACATCGCTGAGAGTATCAAAACGACTTCGCGGTCTTATGTATCCGCAACTGTAGATTCTGCAGAGATCCCTCGAAAGTTTTTTGAGCGTCAGTGTTCTGATGAAAGTAATTAAAATGGGGATATTGGGAACGGGAAGCGTTACGAAGAGATCAGAGGAAGAAACGGTGCAAGCAAGCACCTGTGCACGCTTTCGTTTAACCTGCCGGTTTCACCTGTCGAAGAAACAGAGGTGGCACGAGAGGTGACATGAGGAACGGTTCCTCAGTAATTTTAACAATTAGTTTTTTTTTCGAACACGCCAATGACGCTTTACAAAGGCTGGTGTATTAAATTATTCATTTAATCCTCATTGGGATTCCGCCCCAGCGAAAGGAAATCTAACACGCGTTCTCGAGCTAGGAACCTCGCACGGAGACATCAAGTGGGGTATACGGGAATGTCGAACAACTGTTCAAACTCTGTCATTCTATCGAATGCAAATTATCTCCGTAATTTTGCGGAAATGTTGGTTCGAATAACCTGTCCACGCTGCTCAGTGGTTCTGGCTTTTCAGGCTTAGCCGTTCTGCAGCGGACACATACCTGCAAGGTCCGTGCATTCACGTTTATCATGCATCTTTCTTCAGGTATGTGAAGGAATGCCAGATGTTCAAAGGTATAATCTGGAGCCCGTTGTCTGCGCTGTCACGGGTAGGCATAGTTAACTGTAGGAGCTGAGCTAGCGTAGCTTCTTAAGTTTGCTGCGATACCTTTGTTGCAGTTGAGGCTTAATTGTGCTTCTTGAACGAAAAGTCGTCCGAAGCGATTTGGGACGGCTCGCCATCACTTTTGCCGGGCACGCCTCTTCGCACTTTGGCAAACAGTGATATTTGTGAAAGGCTCCCCAAGTCGACTTGAAGATGTCCGGTTCCTGTGTCTCCAACAGCGAACCCTTGCACTCCGACAACGACTACATCGTCGTGGAGGTCAAGCGATTGAAGAGGAAGTGCCGCAGGACAACTAAGGACGTGAGTGAGCATGGCCCCAAAGGACCGCCTACTCGCAAGTTACAATCTTGCGTTTGTGCCTCTCGACGCCTCGAAGAATTCCGTAGATTCTCAAGACCTCCCTTGGTTAATGTGGCTCTGAAAGGAATTAATGAGGTGCGTTTCAACGCTAAGAATAACGCAAGCGTTATTTACGATCTCGTTATTGACATCACCGATGAAGAATTCCAAGGGCTTCTGTCTTCAACAGTGAAGGTCATCGACGAGCGTCAAGCTTCTTTTCAAGGGAAACACGATACCAGATGACGTCATGATAGGCTACGTGAGACAGTCGGAGGGTCCTTACGTGCGCCAACCACTGCGATGTCGCAAGTCCCAAAAGCTAGATTCTGCCAGCGCTTCTCTGCACAGGCCAGACGACATGACTTCGCTATGCAGGCAGCCACGACGTGTGTTTATGCACGGTAAAAACTGAACTGCTTGAACTACAACTGACCACACGAGGCTAATTTCGAGGATTGTCGCCAATGGAAAAACAAGATAAAAATTATGCAGATCGCACGCACTGTGGGAATCCATGTAAGCGAAGCTTTCCGTGGTAGATGCTTTGATCGACGATATTTAGCGGTGATTTTGACGGCTAAAGCTTAATTCCTTCAATGTTAAGGCTAACACGAGAGTGGTGAGTTGATGTTAAATGTTACCTTGCGTGCACCACTGCTGTTTGTCTGCGTAGTACACGGAACACACAGGGAGAGGTGTTTGCTTGAGGCGTTGTGGTGCACCATGTTTTATAACCTCTGAGAGGGTTGAACGTTGTCATTTTCTGAAGTGGAACATCGCATTGCGGCAGAAGTATTAAACTTGAATTGGATTATGCGGCTGTACATGCCAGAACCACACTCGGATTATGAGGCAAGCCGTAGTGGCGGCCTCCGGATTAATTTCGACAGCGCGATGTTCTTTAACGTGTCCCAAAATCTAAATGCACGTGCGTTTTCTATTTCGCCTCCGTCGAAATGCGGCTGGCGCGACTGGGATCAAATCCACGACCTCTAGCAATGCTATAGCCGCAAAGCTAACGTGGCAGGCACAGAAGTGTTAATTTGACGTTCTACCGCTTCCGTAGTGTCTCCTGGACCCTGCGGTGCGCTTTAAGTAATGCGGCTCTGCTTCTGCACGCCCTGCATAAGTTGTCCACTTGACATATTTGCACAGAGTTTATTTTTCAGAAATAGCAGCAACGTACTGTGCCGTAGCTTGAACTTAAGCTTATCCTGTGTCCCGGCAGCAGCTGTCGTATAGTAGTGGGGTTTCCTTGCCTTTTCACCTGACCTCCCCCCCTCTCTTGCATGAAAACTGCCTCTTCTCCTCCCTCTCCTTCTTCTCCTCTCTACAGTTCTATCTGCGTCCCCTCTGGCCTCGCACGTTAGTAGGAAGAGAAGCACTGAAGTCAAAAGCGTGAGAGTATGGGCGAGTTGGTATGTGATGACTTTTTTATGCTTTTAGCGCAGCTCAGAACGAGCAAAAGGGAAGGTGGAAGGGGTAACCCTTTCCACCTTGCCTTTTGCTCGTTCTGAGCTCCGCCACACGCCTAAAAAAGCACTGCAGTGTCTGCAACGGATCTGAGGGGAGTCACCGATAATTACAGCTGCCTAGCGGCTATAGTGGCGACAGCTAGGGAGCTCCAGAGGGTAACATGATCATGGATTCTAGCGCGAAGTGACACGGACAGAGACTAGAAGCAGACAGGGCGAGCACTAACTCTCAGCTGAATTTTTATTGCAACTAAGAACATATATACGATAGGGGATTGCAAATGTCGCAGCATATGAACATGACAAGGTCTAAAGACATCAGTTAAACATATCAAGAGGTAGGGAAGCAAAAAAGCAAACAACAAGAAATACGCTATGTTGAGATAAACACACGTGCTGCGAAGATACTGAAATTCGCATTCTAAGTGATTGTGTTCTTTCAGTCTAATATTAATACACCTGCCGCTCTGTCCAATGCAAGTTTTCCCGCACAATAAGTGGAATCTGATAAACTATAGCAGTGCTACAAAGCACAAAAGGGGTCATATGTCTAACGCCGCAATCATTTCTTTTTTTTTTTTTTGCTACTGTGTTCAAGTTTCCTATTTATTATAGACGACGAGCAAAACGAGAACAAGGTGAAAGCAGGTGCCAACGTTTCGACAAGTGGACTTGTCTTCTTGAAGGCGACATATGCTTTCCTCGCCACAGAATATATAGGTGAGGTTCTTCTAAAGGGGAGAGGAAGTAAGGCGGGTGGGTGCGGCAAATAGTGAAGATGTGTCAGCGTGTCGAATTTAGCATAAAGGTGCGCTGTGCACAAGGCCAGTGACACTGGCCTTGTGTGGAATTGAGAAAAAAGGAGCGCTGTGCACAAAGCCAGTGATACTGGCCTTGTGCATAGCGCTTCTTTATTCTGAATTCGACACGCTAACACACCTTCGCTCGTTGCCGCACCCACCCGCCTTACACCCTCTCCCCTTTAGAGAAACCCCACCTCTATATACTGTGGCGAGGAAAGCATATGTCGCCTTGAAGAAGACAAGTCCACTTGTCGAATCGTTGGATCTTGCTTTCACCTTGTTTTCGTTTTGCTCATCGTCTCGAATTTCCATCTCTCGCTTTTCCCGTGTTTTCCTTATTTATCATAGGGCACGTGATAGACGATTTGCGGGAGGCCGAGAATAGAGAATTGACGTCATATTTACGTCAAATTGTGGTCAAAGATTAGGAGAGACTTGCGTTAGCCACGCATCATTGTCTCTGTTAGAATGCGAATTTCAGTATTTTCAGAGCCCGTGTGTTATTCTGAAGCCGTGTCTTTTTGTTGTTTGCTTTGTTGCTTCCTTACCTCTTGATATGTATAACTTATGCCTTTAGACCTTGTCATGTTCATATGCTGCGGTATTTGCAATCACCTATATATATGTTGTTAGTTTCAATAAAGATGTAGTTGAGAGTCTGCGCACGCACAGTCAGCTTCTAGTCTTTGTCCGTGTCACTTCGCGCTACAATCCAAGATCATGTTACCGTACCAACTCGCCCAACATTCTATCCTTTTAGCTCCAGAGGGTATTGTGCCCATCCGACGCGGTTTGGTGAAAACGAGTTTGTCCCGTCGCCTTCTTTCTCTTACTAGCACCTGTCATCTACATACACACTCTGAACCACATCCCGACGCGGTGTGCGCGACAGCAGCAGCCACAGCAGCCCACCGCAGCAGCAGTGGGAAAGTCGGAGGAAGAGTCAAAGAAAGCTTCGCTTTAAATAATTATTGAAAAATATTGTTTATATTATATAAATATAAAATATTCGTTCAATATTAAAATATTGAACCACACGATCAAGAGAAGTATTTCACACAAAGGGGCGGCAGCGTCAGTGCAGCACCGGATGAGACTATCGCGTCGTCGACATGAACAAGCTGTCGGTCCAACCGAGATCTCCCTGGCTCCCATCCAGCAGTTCCAGCGGAAGGTATTTGAATTCGGCATCGGTGGGCCTCTCCGAGCCACATTGCTTCAAGCGAGCAGCACAGGCCTCGAATCGAACGTGTGGCCACGCCTGCCGCCACGCACAGGGGCCTTGGACTGTGAGCGCCAGGAACGGCAGTGCAACGAAAAATCACCATCGGGCTCTCTCATCAGTGTCATGCTGCGACAAATAATCGACGCCCTGTAGCTGCTACGTACTGTCTTGTTTTAACATGCCACCGGCTCCAAGAGCTGGAAAAATTATGCAAGCTATAGACATTCTCGTAAGTACACTACAGTAACCTCTGCCTCTGTCCACGAAGGTGTCTGGGCTGTGCAGGAAGAGCATGCTATGCATCTCATCATCATCATCTTCAGCACCACAACCAGTTTCCTTCCACTTCACATTCTACCTCCGTCATTCCGACAAGTTCCTTCACCAGCGTGGAATATCAGGTTAGAGGCACGTCATTCACGCCTACCTCTCCATCTTTCTGCAAATGAAAATTGCCCCTTTCTATCTCTCTAGTCAACTGTGTAGCATCGGGACGTTCAACCACACATGTATATATTATTTATTGTGAAATAAACGTATTCAACCCTTTCTTGCTTCTCTATTTGTCACCTCAACAATTATCACGAAAGTCTGACGCCAACGTTCCAGCATGAAAGGCGCCATTGAATGTCTCTCCGGTGCTTAATGCTAATAGTTTACTAGGATAATGCGATAGTTTTAATGCTAATCACATTAACGTAGATATTTATCGTTTTTGAATATGTGCCCACCCCTTAGTAATGTCCTTTTAAGTACCTTCGTGGTATACCAAATAAATAAATAAATAGATAAATAAATAAATTGTAGTAAGAAATATGGGCGCCAGCAGAAGACGAAGAAGGAAGAGGGTGGTTGTTGTTTATGGCTATATTTAATTTCTTTAGGTTAACTTATTTTATCAAAATTCTTAACAATACTTTCATTACACTTCGAAATTACAGTTCTGGCTATAGAACTGTAATTTCGAAGTGTAATGAAAGTATACTATTCAAATCTAGTTTTGCTTTACTTCTAAGCATGCGGAAAACCGCTTGGTTCTTGGTCAACCCCCCATGGTGGGCATGTCACACTGTTTAGGATGCAGGAAAAGACAAGACGGTCCTCGTTTATGGATACAATTCTTTTGTATCACCTGTTAGGAATGGCCGTACGGGGTGACAACGTGCCAGCTATTTCAGTCCGCTGCACGTGTTCCTATCCAACCGGACGGGGCGCACTTCAGGGAACTGCGAATAAACCGGCATCTACGTGGCGCGGGGTCAGACCAGCCAATGTGGTACCCGGCCGCGCCACCCGGGACGGAACGGAGTTCTACGAAGCCCCTCTGACGTCGGCTCCGGACCTTCACACCTGTGTGTGTGTGTGCGGCACGTGTATGACAGCCCTCATCCTCCAAAAGGGCTGGTCTACGGTGACGTCGAACAGTGACGTCGAACGATGACTGGACGAACGTTTCCGTCCGCTTGGAATCAAGGGGGGACCAAGTGCTTATAAGCAGCGTTTGCCGGCTGCTAGTCGTGTACTCGTTGTGTGCTCGTTGGGGTGCTCGAGATGTACTAGTGAGCTGCGTGCTCGTTGTCATGCTCGAAATGTACTCGTGAGCTGAGTGCTCGTAAGCTGTTTGCTGTATGTTAGTCTTGTGGACTCCATATGGCAGTCACGCTAGACTGTCGATATATGTCTTGTCTAAGATGTAAATAATGTAAATAAATCCTGTTCACCGAGTTTCTCTCTACGACCTTCAACTCCTTCAAATGGTGGCAGCGGCGAGATCGTGCGACGAATCTAATGCGCCCCGACGCTTCCGAATCTACAACTCTAACTGAAGCCGCCACTTATGCCGAAGAATGTCGTCAGATCTCTCGCCTACTTACCGCGCAAAATCGGGCCAGCTAGAAACATGGCCGCGACACAAGCTAGACTTTTTCCTTCGTATTCACCTGGAACGCTGGTATGGCTCCGCGTTCCTTCCTCTACTCCTGGCCTTTCTGCAAAATTCAGCTCAAAGTATGACGGCCTTTATCGGGTTCCACAACAGACGTCCCCAGTCAACTACGTCAATGAGCATATTTAGCCATCTGCGGACCAATGGCGTCGCGGACGCGAAACTGTTCATGTCGACCGACTGAAGCCGCACTACCACAAACCAGTGCTGCCTGTTCCCTAGGTCGCCAGGACGGCTCCTTTTTCGGCGGAGAGGGATTGTAGTGAGAAATACGGGCGCCAGCAGAAGACGCAGAGGAAGAAGACGATTGCTGTTGTTGGTGCTCGCGCTTGGCCCGCTCTGCCGTAGTCTCTAGCCTTAAACGCGTAATATCAAAATAAATAAATAAATAAATAAATAAATAAATAAATAAATAAATAAATAAATAAATAAATAAAAAAATAAATAAATAGGTTCTGCCGTATTTTTTCGTTGTTTGTTTTTCTGCCTCACATGTTTATTATAATTCGAAGCAAGTGAAGCATGAAAGCGGTGCACTTGAGATGCACTAGTACTTATATTAAAATGATGTCAATATACACTGTAAGTAGCATTGCCTTTCTGGAATGGCAGCGACATCACTGTCTGATTACCGAGACCTCTTGCGCAGGGTCGTATTACGTCGGCATCAGAGGCGGAGACAATGATTGAGTTCTGCCACGTATTACGTTCCCTGTATCTGGTTTTCTTTTTAATTCTGGCTTTCTTCTCGATTAGCTTTCTTGTATAGCTTCGTTTTTGCTTCCTCACGAATGAAACCTAAGCAGAAAAGCTTCTCAATTCAATGACAAAAAACGCCACAATGATCGTGGATGGAAGGACCGTATTTGTAATATACAGTTCCTTCTGCTGCGGCGCGGAAACGTAAAAATATGAACATCGTTCCGAAAACCCGGCCGCCATATATCAATTGAGTCCGCGAAAGCGCCACGTTTCCACAAGTTAAGTGTCTGTACAACTGTCGCACCTTGGCGAGGTTGTTCGTGGCAATAAACGCATTCCATACTCGATTTCATAAAAATATCCAGAGCGATGCCCGTCGCATGCATGGAAGGATCACGTGCGAGTAAAAGAC
Source organism: Dermacentor variabilis (assembly GCF_050947875.1). NCBI lineage: Eukaryota > Metazoa > Arthropoda > Arachnida > Ixodida > Ixodidae > Dermacentor > Dermacentor variabilis. Next base: position 12,316,123 of record NW_027460313.1, read on the forward strand.
GAAGCGCCCTTGTGCGTTCGACGCTGCACGAGACGCTACACGACAGCAACTAGCCAACCGAGCGAGCAACTCGGAGACGATGGCCCCTTCAGCCGCTCTGAGGTCCTTCACGCGTTACTGGATGCGAAGGCACCCTCACGCAAGACGTCAACGGCGCATTGATGGGGTCCGCCGTCCGGTTTCACTCTTCATCCGACGTCGCGCAGACGGGGCTACGCAGCGGGCTTCGACCGACCACTTATCCCTCCGGCTGCCTGGGCGCCACAAGGACTGCAGCAGGTCCCCTGGCCACGTCTTCCAGCGCAAGTGCCACCGTGACGCCATGTCGGGCTGCACTCTGGGACCCGCAGCAGCAGCACCTGGCAACTGCAGCATCCTACCGTGGTTCTGGCTCCGGTGCGAAAGTCTCCGCCGCTGCCGAGTGATGGCAAGTTCCGTTTGTTCATTCGCCATCAGTGTTAATAGCTGTCCTGTCGTCAAGATTATTTGCTAGGCGCCGATAGTACAGTGCGCCACGTGATATATCTACATTGAATTTACAGGGGAGTGGTCTCTTTGGGGCGCTCTCGGGATGCAGTTTGCATCCGGCAGGTCGAAACCAGGCTCTCTGAACACATTCGTGTGGTTTATTAAGAGCGCCGCGCTCCAGCTGAGAGCGTGAGGAGGCGCTCCTGTATGCCTGAAACCTGACTTCGCGACCGAGATCCTAGGGAAGCTCGGTCCCATGTCCACTCTGATGGCTCTGGCAGCAGCTGGCACGTTTGGCTGGGGCAGTATTTCTACGGTTCCAAGCACAAGAGGGCTCTGCATCGCTGTAAACCGGCTTGGCGCGCCGTAGGACCCAGTCGAGTGTACCATAAGAGGTACCGTGTTGACCCATTTAAAGCATTAGGATTAAAAGGCCTCTACTCATCAGGAAAAACCGAATGGCATTTTAAGCGCTGATTTTTTTATTTCTAGTATTTGGTACCTTTGCCTAGAAACTATCAGCATGTTTCTTTTTTAATTATGGAATTTTACGTGGCGGAATCACGATCTGATTATGAAGCACGCCGTGGTTGGGGACTCCGGAATAATTTTGACCTTTTGGTGGTCTTTTAACGTGCACCTAAGCCTAACTGCACGGGTGCTTTCGCAATTCGCCCCTATCGAAATGCGCCTGCCGTGGCCGGGATTCGCTCCCACGACCTCGCGCTTTGCAGCGCAACACCATAGCCACTAAGCAACCACGGCGAGTTAGAGCGAGTCTGTATAAGTCATTCTCACTGTTCGACAAAGAAACCTTAAATCGAACAAGTTCCTGTTCGTCCAGTCAATATTATACGCCTTCTTTACATATGCTTCTTCCATTGAGTGAACGCTGCTCTGCACGATAAGAAAAAAAATGAATAATACTAGTAGCTTTATCTTCCTGGACAACTATTTTTGGCGCGAAAGCAAAGGCTACGGAACCAAATCGCGACTTGTGCACCGCTGCAGGAAGAAGTCCTGCAGTTCTGTTGACGTTTTCATATGTTCAAAAAACACAGTCTTGTTTTTTCAAAGCACATCAATTGGAACAATGCGCAAAAGTCATCAGTAAGCGACTGATACTTCACTGTATTAATTAGTTTGCCCAGTTGAGTTCTCACATACTCGAGAAAAGAGCCCATTTGGGCGTCGGTCAAAGTCAAAATGACAAACGCACAATGGCGGCGTCGTCTTCCGGTGTGTGTTCATCGCTTCTGTCCCGCCTGTTAATTGATTCCCAGGTGGTCAAAATTAATGTGGAGCGTCTTCCACTACGGCGTGCCTCATAATCAAATCGAGGTTTTTCCATGTAAATCTTCCAGAATTCATTCATTCCGCCCTCTGATCTCACGGGGAGATACTGATATGACCAACATGAAAAACAAAATACTGTTGAGGCGAACAAAAGTTTTTACAGCATCCACGCGGAAACCAGGTTAACCTGTCTGCAAACAACAACCGTCGACGCCGGCGTCGGTTGCGCGTTCGACATCATACGACCACTTCGGGGCTTAGGTACAGACTGCGTTGCTTCCTGTTCAAAAGTCGATACAAATCGACAGTATAAATATCGATTACCTTCGGAAATTTACGCTGAGATAATAGTATCTGCCAGCACTGAAATAAAGGAGTCACGCAACGTCGGAAAATATCAAAGCCGAAGCCTGTGCCTCAGAATAGTTGTCAGCGAGTATTGACTGTGAATTGGTTTCGATGTACCTTTTGTCGTTCATTTCCTGCTCCTTTATTGTTGCTCATTTTAAGTGCTGGCCCAGGAAGGTCACTACCTCTTAGTGTATTGTTCAACTACGCCTATAATATTAACAAGTGTATAAGCTTGTCCTTCATATTTCGATGCAATGTATTGCCCCATGTCCTGTAACCACCTCCGTATGGAGGCTTGCCCTATGTATGAAATAAAAAAGAATAATTACCCGCAGCGGTTGTCCAGTGGCTAAGGGGTGGCACTGCTGAGTTTGAGGTCGCCGGTTCGATCCTCGCCGAGGCGGACGATTTCCGAAGTAGGGCGGAATGCAAGAACGGCCACGCATGCCGTCACTTGGGTGCGCGATGAAGAACCCCACCGCGTTGTAATATACTCCCAAGGACGCTCGCTACGGCGCGACTCATAATAATATCGTAGATTTGGCTTGTAAAATGGCCGAATTGAATTAAAAAAATACTCCGTAACGGACACCAACATAATTTAGTCGAATACCAGAGGAATTCTCTGAAAACGGATGTACTCTGGGGCCCTATAACGTAAAACTATTCCAATACGTTTTTATTCCTTTCTCCTGACGTCAAATTTGCGTAACCGCCGACGGAAGTATGGAGCGGTCACCCTCAGGGTTGCCTGAACAGACCAATCTGTCACTTTTGCTTGCTTGAAAAACGAATAACATTGGCTACACTGAGCAGCTTGTGTTATCTAATTGGCTCACAAGAGGCGAGGAGCACGCTCAAGTGGAGAGGGATTCGATGGGGCCGAGACACTGCACTGAAAATCGATAACCTGATGAAGAGGGTGGTACCGGCGTCTGCGATTGGTCCGTTTTTCCTTACTTAGCTTGTGGTGGCTCGTCGACAATCACGGCGGCATGCAACGCAAGCTTAAGAATGACGCTGAAACAGATCCTCAGCAATGAAGAATTGGCAGACCAAGGTATTTAACGTGCCGAAAGTGCTCGAAAACGTTATACGGCCACGCAAAAGCTTTATTACACGCAAACAAACCCATGCTCTGAGACAGGTGCGAGTAGCCAGTGACTTAGCCATAGGCGGCAGCCATCTTTTATTCCTTTCGGAACGGGGCAGCCTGCGGCTGTTCAGAAGGAAATTCAGTTTTGTTCGGCATATTAATGAATCTTTATCGCGTACAAGTCACTTTGACGCAGTGAGTTGTTGCGGTTTCGTGACGTCGTGTGAGAGGCAGGTGAAGTGGGCGCAGTCCGAAAATTTTTTACCAATAGCCGAGGGCTAAGGGCGAAGAGGCGTCGAATCAGAAATAACTATTTTTCTTTCGTTCGGTCAAATTATGCATAATCCGTGTGCACAGGTTATATCAGACAAGGAGCTATCGCGATTTCCGTGATGTCGCGTGACAGATATATGAAATGGGGGTGGTCCAAAAAAGTTTTTGACCACTCGCGGAGGGCTGATTGCAGAAGTGGAATAGAAAAGTTTGGAATAGTTTTACATTATAGCGCCCGTGCTGTGGTTGCACAGCAAAGCTTTTGCTTCTCATTTTATGACGTCCTCGTCAAGGCACTCAAATCATTTAAGCATGTAGTAAAACAGCCAAGACTAAAATGATGGCGTGCACGCATCCCTAAGCATTGTCATCTCTGACGTCAATATGTTGCGGGAGTTTTGCTCCGACGGTTTTGTAAGCGTTAATTACCGGCAAATGTACACTGTGGGTATTCTGCACGCAATCCTTTATAAGCAATAACTTCGCTTTTATTAGCAACTTCCTAGAAAACTCGGAATTTCAAGATGATCAAGATGTATTAGAACTACGTTTAGTTAAGCAAAACGGGACCCTCCCTGTATAAGAATAAATAAATAAACGAATATACCACTAAATATTATGTTCTATCATATGCCATGCCCTTCTAAAGCAAGTATAATTAAAGTGCGCTATTCTCAGCAGTCGTCATACCTCAATGGTCGATGAGTATTAGGAACAGCTTCGACTCCGTTTGTGTTGAAAGCTTGAACAACAACATGAAAAAAAGAAACGCTGAGCATCCATCCACTCTGTGAAGAAGGATTACCAGCGAGGCTGTGTATGTCGCCCCTTCAGGGGAAGCATTAACTCGTGGCTAACTCCAACGCGGCCTATTCAAATACATATAAAACGCAAACGCGCTTTTCTGAGATAACCCCTGGTTCCATTTTAATGAAATTTGCTTCATTTCAGATGGAAAGTTCAATTATTGTGACTATTGTAAGCGGAATTTCGATTCAGGCGCTGCATTTTATTGAAAGAATTTTCAAACATTCGAAAGTTCGAAAAAAAAAATAAAAGCATGAAGTTTACAAAAAGCGCTCCTTCAAGAACAGATATCGCAGTTCTGTAAATGGAATTCATTAGATAACCTAAATCGGACAAACTCGGTATGTCACTTTCTATATTACGGGAATTCGTTGCGTTGTTTACATGGGTTGTGCAAAGGCTGTATTTACACTTTACTAAGGTTCTTGAGATTCATGTGTAACATATCAGTTTTGTCGGCTTTGGATGTACTATCACATGCGATTCACAGAATTCTGATATCACTTTTATTGCTTAGTTACGGACTCATAAACTTGACACTCTCGTTTACTGAATATTTGCGATTATTGTCAATATTTAATAAAAGATTGACGACCTAAAAAAATAACTAGATGTTAAGTTTTTCTTTTAAAACTAACAAACCTCGTCAAGTTTGGTGCAGTGGTTACTGAGAAAAACTAATTCTACTTTTACATGTATTTCGGAAAGCAGCAGCCGAGCGAAAGCTTCTTTTTAATGGCGTCGCAGGTGAACCTAACCTGGTACATACGAAGCCGATCAATGAATTAGCGGTAAGAGGGAAAATAGAGGAATTCCAAATCAAGCTACAGAACAGGTATTCGGCTTTAACTCAGGAAGAGGACCTTAGTGTTGAAGCAATGAACGACAATCTTGTGGGCATCATTAAGGAGTGTGCAATAGAAGTCGGTGGTAACTCCGTTAGACAGGATACCAGTAAGCTATCGCAGGAGACGAAAGATCTGATCAAGAAACGCCAATGTATGAAAGCCTCTAACCCTACAGCTAGAATAGCACTGGCAGAAGTTTCCAAGTTAATCAACAAGCGTAAGACAGCTGACATAAGGAAGTATAATATGGATAGAATTGAACATGCTCTCAGGAACGGAGGAAGCCTAAAAGCAATGAAGAAGAAACTAGGAATTGCCAAGAATCAGATTCATGCGTTAAGAGGCAAAGCCGGTAATATCATTACTAATATGGATGGGATAGTTCAAGTGGCTGAGGAGTTCTATAGAGGTTTATACAGTACCAGTGGCACCCACGACGATAATGGAAGAGAGAATAATCTACAGGAATTCGAAATCCCACAGGTAAAGCCGGAAGAAGGAAAGAAAGCCTTGGGAGCTATGCAAAGGGGAAGGCAGCTGGGGAGGATCAGGTAACAGCAGATTTGTTGAAGGATGGTGGGCAGATTGTTCTAGAGAAACTGGCCACCCTGTATACGCAATGCCTCATGACTTCGAGCATACCAGAATCTTGGAAGAACGCTAACATAATCCTAATGCATAAGAAAGGGGACGCCAAAGACTTGAAAAATTATAGACCGATCAGCTTACTGTCCGTTGCCTACAAAGTATTTACTAAGGTAATTGCAAATAGAATCAGGAACAGCTTAGACTTCCGTCAACCGAAGAACCTGGCAGGATTTCGTAAAGGCTACTCAACAATAGACCATATTCACTCTATCAATCAGGGGATAGAAAAATGTGCGGAATATAACCAACCTTTATATATTGGTTTCATTGATTACGAGAAAGCGTTTGATTCAGTCGAAACCTCAGCACTCATGGAGGCGTTGCGGAATGAGGGTGTAGACGAGACGTATGTAAAAATATTGAAAGATATCTATAGCGGCTCCACAGCCACCGTTGTCCTCCATAAGGCAGCAACAAAATCCCAATAGAGAAAGGCGTCAGGCAGGGAGATACGATCCCTCCAATGCTATTCACAGCGTGTTTACAGGTGGTATTCAGAGACCTGGATTGGGAAGAATTGGGGATAAGGGTTAATGGAGAATACCTTAGTAACTTGCGATTCGCTGATGATATTGCTTTGCTTAGTAACTCAGGGGACCAACTGCAATGCAGGCTCACTGACCTGGAGAGACAAAGCCGGAAGGCGGGTCTAAAAATTAATCTGCAGAAAACTAAAGTAATGTTTAACAGTATCGGAAGAGAACAGCAGCTTACGATAGGTAGTGAGGCACTGGAAGTGGTAAGGGAATACATCCACTTAGTACAAGCAGTGACTGCGGATACGGATCATGAGACTGAAATAATCAGAAGAATAAGAATGGGCTGGGGTGCGTTTGGCAGGCATTCTCAGATCATGAACAGCAGGTTACCATTATCCCTCAAGAGAAAAATTTATAACAGTTGTGTCTTACCAGTAGTGACTTACGGCGCAGATACCTGGAGGCTTACGAAAAGGGATAAGAAAAGAGCAGATTGGGTGAGGGAACAAACGCGAGGTATTGATATCTTAGTTGAAATCAAGAAGAAGAAATGGGCATGGGCAGGACACGTAATGAGGAGGAAAACATAACCGATGGTCATTAATAGTTACGGAATGTATTCCAAGGGAAGGGAAGCGTAGCAGAGGGCGGCAGAAAGTTAGGTGGGCGGATGAGATTAAGAAGTTTGCAGGGACAACATGGCCACAATTAGTACATGACCGCGGTAGCTGGAAAAGTATGGGAGAGGCCTTTGCCCTGCAGTGGGCGTAACCAGGCTGCTGCTGCTGCTGCTGCTGATGATGATGATGATGTAAACCTACGTCATGGGGCGCCCGGGCATTGCACCATCTTCGGGATCGGTCCACGTATGGGCAGTTTTTTGTCCACAGATGGACACAATTCTGGGGGAACTAGTCTTAAACAGCTTCGGTGTAATTCGCTGTAAAATTGGTTACGTCTTCTTATTTTTAAGTAATTAATGACGACGCCGAATGCAGGAGCAGTGCCACGAGCTCGTTCGCGCGATAGCGCCCACGGACGCCAACGAGCCAGCTGTGGAAGAAGACGATGGCGCTGGAGCCAATCCAGATGATGATGATAGTTTTGCGTGAACACACAGACACGACCCTGGGGGAACGAGCGCTTAACAGCTTCGCTGTAAAAAATCTTAGTACACCTAAGCACTTCTTATGAGTTTGAATGCGAAAGCATTAATGTACAACTGAACGCCGCTGAGCTGTGCTTCGAGTTATGAGCGCGATAAGACACTTGGCCAACGCCTCCTAGATGGCACAAGGCCGGTGTAATATGACACGTGACGTAATGCAACGTTGCCCACGTGCCATGGAATCTAATGGGGACACCCTCGAGTATGTGACGGTGATGTTGATGCCTTTGCATTCGTCACGCCGGGTTTGGCAACCATGATCTCATAAATCAAAGTGCGAAGGCCAAGGAACCGCACGTTTAGCCCAGTGGGCAACAGACGCGTCTTCCGAACGTGGGTTACTGCATTCGAAACTCACTACCGCCAATGTCTTTCGTTTCTAGTTTATTCTTTTTTATTTTTTTTATTTCTTCATAGCGATTACCGAGGTGAAGCTAGAACGCAGGCGAGAGCTTGCGCGGCCTAGGAACGCGCTGATAACATAGTCTTCCGAGAGCGAGAGCGAGGTCGACGTGACAGGCGGTCATGCCCCTCCCTTTCGGCCGCACTTTCCTGTCGAGTCGCGCCTTCCTGTAGCCTTCGTGTAGGGCTGGCTGCCACTCCGACTTTATCTCGTAGCACCCACTTCCTAGCACTTGTTGCACCCTCTAGGCATCCCCAGCCTCCACATCCAACGGAATATTATCGGAAAGAAAAGTAATGGTTTTTGTGCCTCGGATTATAACGTGCTTTGACAAAAGGGACCGATACTTGTTTCCATTCCCGGTTCTCGGAATCATACACGCTGAAGGATTTGGCCAGAATGCACGGAAATCAACTCTCCGTGGCCCGTGTCGTCTGTCCTCCTCATTTCAGTCATGTTTTCGCAATGTCTGCCATAGTATGTCGCCCTGTCAACAGACTCAGCAAGCAACCATGTTCAAGCTATCCAGCTTGTCCACCAGGGCAGTTACACTGCCGGTATTCATCACTGGTGTACGTAGGGACCATAAAATGAATCTGTCCGCGACCACCTACACGGTGACATATATATTTATAGGCTGCCTCTCTTCGCCAGCGAAGCAAGCTGGGTTCACACAACGGAGCAAATTCATCGGGCGAGGATCACATGACTGAGCCACAATGAACTACTCCGCCAGCAGCTTATCTGCTTCGTACTTGTGTGCGCAGTGATTGGGCAACGCTTAGTCACCTAATGCTCGTCCGCACAATTTGGTCCGTCACGTGAATCCAGCTTGAGTGTGTTCCTGGAAGCGGAAACGCAGCGCAAAAAAAAAATAAATAAATAAAAGAGAGAAAACAGAGGATGTGTGCCACTGAAGCTCACTGGTTTCTTCGATCGATCGCCAGTGCTGCCTTCAGCATTCTTGTCGTTTTCAACGGGAGTCTTTCTCACATGCTTAATTTTCCTGCACTAAATGGAAGGCGAACGCATTAAACCATGGTTTAATATGGGAGAGTATTTCAGCAGTATTGGAAGACTCTAAGCAAGTAAGTCGCGCAAAACACGAAGGAAAATGTTGCGAGCTGATCCGCTTCATATTGCAATGCTTGGTACCTGTAACACACGGTCAGGGTTGTCCGCACTCTCGCAGACCGTAACGCAGCAAAAGAGTTCGATCTCTGAGGCCATATCCTGCCTAATTGCCGCTCGCGAGACTCGCGCTTTGCGTTCCTCGCGAGAGAAAGACAAGCCGCTTGAAAATTGTCGCGAACTGTAGTAACACGGGATATTGCTAGTTAATGAAAAGCATGCGCGTCTGGTTTACCTGCGAAAAAATTATCAGTAAGCTTTGACTTATTACAGGCTACCATCAACCTGTGTACTGAATCATCGGTAACCGTCCTTCGTAACCACTGCCGCATTCTTCACCCTTGTCATTAGCATTGGGCAGCTGCGAAGCAGTGAAAATGTTTACTCCGGTAAAGCGTGTTAATGATTAAGAATGGTCACTAGTCAAAAGAAGCCTTTCCAGCCCAGAGAGCGATGGCCTTGCGCTGCCGTCTGGTTTTCTACCACAAGGATTCAGAGGTGGCCTGCAATGGCATGGTTCAATCCCATACATGATGTTCTGAGGGCAGCAATATATATAAGGATGGTGACCAAGATAGGAATGCCTTGAAGATGTTTTGCTATCGAGAGGAAGGCACGGCGCAATTGGTGTTCCAATCCAAGCGTCCTTTCCCAACTTTGCAGCCCGCTCCGCCTATGCGTGGTCGACGGTGGGGACGGCGGCTCTGCTGTTGGGCGCGTCCTGCTGGTGTCACGCGATCCTCCGAGATGGCGCTGACAACAGCGCCCATTGTTCCTCTCCTCTCTAAGCCATCGCCCCGCTGGCATCCATCAAAGGTGATAGATACAATCAGATTTTCGAGCAAATATTCTATAAGTATATAAAAGCCTTTGCAATTAGGCATAACATCAGCACTACCCACGAGCAGGCGAACTGCTAAAGCTGATCTTGTTCTCACCCAGAGAACCAAGAACTCCACTACAGTCGAATCGCAGTCGTAATATTTATCGATATAATTCAACTGACAGGGTTTGTTATGACATTCTTGTAGAGAAAGTTCCCAGGAGTAGGTTTATTGACGAATCTTTCGATATAATTACGCTTCGCCTTTCAAACAGACGCTAAGGTGTTACAATGAAAGACTTCACTTCCTCACCACTACATACACAGAAATAATTATACCACAGGGCACTGTTCCACGGTGTGTGCTTTTCAGTTTTTATATGTAAATTATTTCCGCATCCCTTCGCCTAGAGTATAGCATAGTTACAAACAGTACATGGTACAAGCACAGCAAATGTGTGCCCAAGTCAATATTTTCCGTCGCATTTCGATGGGGGCGAAATGCGAAAACACCCGTGTACTTAGATTTAAGTGCACGTTAAAGATCCCCAGGTGGTCGAAATTTCCGGAGTCCTCCACTACGGCGTGCCTCATAATCAGAAAGTGGTTTTGGCACGTAAAACCCCATAATTTAATTTTAAATTTAATTTTAATAGTTTCCGTATCGCGGAAACTGTACAACGTAGGGGAGTTGCCAGCGGCGCCAGCTCACTGTATTTAGCTATGGCCGCTCATTCAACAGCATGCACTTCTTCGGTCGTGCTATTGTGCGTGGCCGACCACATGTGAATTCAGCTGAATCATTTTCCATGTAAGCCACAAGGAAAAAAAAAACAAAGTCAGTTGAGGCAGTTTTCACGTTTCGTTATGCCTATGAAAATATTGTTTGGAAATGTAATCACAACCTTGCCCAAGAACAACAGAATTTTGAGTAGCAGCTGATGTAGGCTACGCTGTTCCAGCGAAACAGTTTAAGAGTGACTGAGAGCACCTAAGGAATTTCTACGTATAAGTGCGAAGACAAATTTACTGTAAATGACCTGCATTTATTTATTTATTTATTCATCCATTCAAAATGCCGCAAACACTCTATCGACTTTTTTCTATAGACCGTCTATAGACTGCGAATAGACAAAAAGAAATAGAAATCTTATCGACTGTCGTCTATAGCAAGTCAATAGACAAATAATAGCGAAAATAGAGACTGTACTGAGTTTCGTGTATAGGTAGTCTAAAGAGCGGAAGTCGACAAAGAAACAAACACCTTGTCAACTTTTTTCTATCGACCGTCTATAGACTACGAATAAACAAAAAATAATTAGAAATGTTATCAACATTCGTCTATAGCAACTCTATAGACAAATAATAGCGAAAAATAGAGGCTGTATCGACTTTTATCTATAGGTAGTCTATAGAGGGGAAGTAGACAAAAAGAGAAACAAACACCTTATCGATTTTTTCTATTGACTGTCTATAGAATGCGAATACACAAAAAGAAATAGAAACTTTATCAACTTTTGTCTATAGACAGTCTTTAGACTTTGTATCAACAAAATTCTAAATCTATAGCAAGGCAAGGTCGTCTACAAAAAGTCTATAGACTTTCTGTAGACAGTCTAAAGTCATTTTTGTAAATGCAATCATTGGCGAACTGTCTTATTCGCGACGACTTGCAGTTAGGCAAATCAATAATATATACTAGAAAAACCAAAGCACCAATCACGTTCCGTTGTGGAACGCTGGACGCAACTGGAATAAAGGAGGAGTTGTGGTGTTCATGGTGCAGGTGTTCCTGTTCAAACTTGATTATTTCGTTAGGAAATATTGGCTTGCCATCGCCCGACTGCCCCGGAACTTATAATTTCATACCCGCCTCTGTACTGCGCTTGCGGAAAAATCGGTGAATTTGCTCGGTCCAATTTCGTTGATATTGGCCTGCGCACTTCGACCCTCGTCACCGTGCTCGAGCGAGATTGTAATCCAACGAACAGTTCTTTTTATATATTTTTAAAATAAATGTATGACCCACAGGTGGGTCGTTGATTGACATTTCACCCTCGCAGTGCCCCGACCTGCCAGCGTGCTGCCCTTCTGCGCGACGCTGCGGTGGCTGCTCGATGCCGGAGAATCGCACGCAGCAGCACCGCCGCGAGCAGCGCGCAGTTCGCCACGTGCATCGCCTGCTGCAGCTGCTGCGCCTCCAGCGATCCAGTGTTGCCGAACGGGGTCACGTGGCCTACTCGTTCTGTAGAAAGAGTACGCGTGCGTGGCCGCCACGTCTATGCTAACGCTCTTCCTTTCGTGATTCGTCAGTTTTAGTTCTTGTAGTTCTTTATTGTATCAATAAATATGGTTTTGATTGTCTACTCGCGTGACGTCTGTGCTAATACGCTGTCGTTATGCGAGAAGAGCTGAGTTCAAGCGGTGCCGAAGTCTATCCTGTCCTATATCCTAACTATCAGCACTCGCGAAAAGTGAGCACAACTACTGAACTGATTACGGTGTGTTTCGCGGTCGTGTACATGTACTGCGGCGTTTCAGTAGTTTTAGTGCTCAAATGTGTCAAACGGTGTTTTGTTAGGAAAGTAAGAGATGGAGCAACACAGCAGTTCTAGCGCAACTTTGACGGTGTCCATCAGGAAACTGGTACCACCCTTAGAATTCGATCAAAATGAATATGCGTTTCAAGAATGCCGGCAATAATTCTTAAACTACAATATGTGCCGTATAAAGCAGTCCGTTCAAAACTTCGTTAGTGATTTTTTTTGGTGAGTCAGTTATGGAATTTGATTTCTCGTGCACATATCAGGCTGTTCGATTATTCCAGTTGAAGGATTGAAATTGCGTTAAAATGGCGCAGGCAACTTTTTAAAAAGACTGTATAGTCTAAAACATAAACCTGCCATAACGCGCCCAAACCGCTGCAGTTTCTAAGTGAGTCCATTATGGTTTCGCACTTTTGACATGCGTGCAGAGAGAGAGAGAGATAAAACTTTGTTATGTCCTTGATGGGGTTCAGGGGGTGCGGAGGTCGGGAGACTAACCCCCAATCCCCCCCTTCCTCAGACGGCGGCCAGTCCTTGATTTCTGGCGGCGTCTTCGGCCGAGAATAGACTGGCCTATCACGAGGCATGCTTTTCATTTGCGCTTCTGCGTTCCCTACATGCCAATGTGTGAATGCTGTATTATGCGTCAGCTCGGATGTGTAATAAAAGCAAGCCCGTTGAGGGGTACGTCACGTGTTATGTGAATGTGATGAAACGCTGACATCTGTGGGAAGCATCATCTGAGTGGAAAGCGACGCCCCGTTACGCGGTCAAGCGAAGGTAAAGTCACTGCCATCGGGTACCGTGACAGCAAGGTGCATACGCGAACGTTGGCAAACAATCGTAAGCGCAAAATGTGTTGCGCAGAGTAATGGTTCTGCAAGGGGATTTACTCGTAGTTAAACTGGGTGCCGCTAAAAGTGCAAAAAACAAATCGCTAGCTCGTGACTGAAGCGAAATGAAAGCGTCGCTTGATGATAGCAATAGGTTACGGAAAAATCTTGTAATTTTCGGCCCACCCAACAGCGCGACCGAAAGTTGGACAAACTCTGGAAATAAAGACCCGACCTCTTTCCAGAAGGAATTAGGCGAATCTACTCCTCCATACAGAATTGAGCATGCGCACAGGGCAGGAAAGTTCGGCGGAAATAACAGTGGACCAGTTATTATGGCATTAATAATTGCGAAGATTAGCAACGGTTGTTGTGTCTGAAGGCGGAAGTTGAAAGTGTCACAATAAGTGCTACGCGAAGATTTCACCCCTTGTGTTCGGCATGCACAATCACAGCTGCTGCAGCACAGAAGGAACGGCGGGAGGGGGGGGGGGGGCTTCATTTTAGCTTCAATATGATAAGATGCATATGGGTAATGATAGCATGAGAAGCCTAGAAACAATTACACCAAGGAAAACATAGGGGAAATTGCTTGTACTCCCTAATTCAATTAGAGAAATGATAAATCAATGGAAATGAAAGTGGATGAAAAAACAACTTGCCAAAGGTGGGGAAAGATCCCACGTCTTCGCATTATGCGCGCCATGCTATACCATTTGAGCTACCGTGGCGCCGTTTGCCCATCTACTTTGTTGGCTATTTAAGTTTTACTACTAGAACTAATCCGGGGAGTGTCAGCCAGCGTCACCGCTCGCAAACATTGGCGGCGGATGTGGCACATCCTTTCTCCCGCAGGATTCTCGAGCCCGTGTGCTTTTTGGGTGAAGGCAACTGGTCAATAACGCCACATGTGCTACCTTAAGGCATCAATGTTGCCGGATTCGGGAGCCTTGTTATGTTGTAAACGAGCATTAATAATTATTAATTTATCATTTCTTTAGCTCAATTAGTGAGCACAAGTAAGTTCCGCTATACTTTCCTTGCTGTCATTGTTTGTTGGCTGCTTATTACGTGATTATTAAAAATCGGGCCCCTTGGTTAGCCCCCTCCCCCCCCCCCCCTTTCTCACCCGCCGTGGTTGATCAGTGGCTATGGTGTTGGGCTGCAGAGCACGAGGTCGCGCGATCGTATCCCGGCCACGGCGACCGCATTTCGATGGGGGCGAAAATACCCGTGCACGTAGATTTAGGTGTTTATTAAAGGAGCCTAGGGGGTCGGAATTTCCGGAGTTTGTCCACTGCGGCGTGCCTCATAATCAGAAAATGGTTTTGGCACGTAAAACCCCATGATTTATTTTTTTAAAGATACCACTAAACTTGCCTTGTGTCTGTCAGGGGTAGTGTAGCCTATTCTTGTGTTCACGCGTAAACCAGTAAACCAGTCATGTATTACGAAACAGCACTATTTGTTCCTTTTAACAAAATATGACTTAAACGAAGCGCACGTATAATCTTCATCAAAAACATAATAGAAAGTGTGATACTTAGTTAACGTTTCAGGCAATAGATATTCTAGGCTCTTTTCACCGTAGTTTGTTCTTACATGCGGAAATACCCATTTATTTGTCTCGTAGAAATGCATTGATACATGCGTGTCATTTTAGAGAGAGCCTTTACATGCTCAGAGACACTGGGCAGTGAAAATCTGAAGGAATATAATAATCTGTATTGAAGACAAATGCCCACATGCAGAACATTGTATTGAAGAAAAAGGATATATGGCATGAATTCTGTAACACCCCCCCCCCCCCCAAAGCTATTTTTGTTGCAGACCTAGAAGCATACTAATGTTGGTTGTTGATGTGGTGGCCCATACCAAGGGAGGCATTTTGTAAGTGTCCACCTCTAGTGAACGTGTCCGTTCCGTCTGGTATTGAAGTGGTGGTTTGGGGGGGGTGCCCGTCTCCTTGTCTCCCTAACCCATCCTATCAGAGCTTCAGCAGCCGACGAAATGAAGATGTCCACTAGGTGGGCATTCATAAAAGGGCAGAAGAATGAGGTATGTAATTGAGATCACATTGGAATATCGCATGGCATATGATGAGTTTAAGCTTAGGTTGGAATTCATCGCCACATTTTGACCAGAACGCTACAGCGCCTGACAGCTTTGACCTACGACACTGACCCTGCCGAAATCAGGACGAGGCTTCTCTTTAAGGCTTACTCAGAACATTGCCATTGTACTCCAGTGACCATTAAGCAATCAGTGATTTCCATGAATATAATGCACTAGAATAGCACAATTGCAATAGAATAATCGTATCAACAGAATCGTTTAGTGTCAGTTATGGGTGTAAGGGTGGCGAAGGAGCCTTATTCCGAATTAAAGCTTTTTTTATTTTGTTGAATAAGGTAATTAGGAGCCAGTTTTTCCAAGTTGTCTATTTTGCTTCACACAGGGTGCGTTGCATCTATGCACATCGACCGCGCGCGCTTTGAAACCCGACGTAGGCTCATTAGCGAATGGTCCTGGCCCGGGTCCGCGGCTTCGAGCCCGAGCCCGCACCGAGCGCACCCAAAAACGTATTAACCAGGCCTGGCCCGGACTTTCGGGTCGGCCCGGGCCCGTGCAGTTCTCAAAACTGCACCAGAGTGTCTAAGCGACGCCCCGTGCGCGACAGCATGTGCATCTCAAAGCCGTGCGGCGTTGAACTCGCCCTGCAACTCGGTTCGCGCGAGAGCACAGCCCTTGAGAAATTCCGAGCACCGACCACGGGCTTAAGAGCCAATAACGCTTCTTGTTTGAAAATGTTGGTGATACTTACAACGACAGCAAGCGAGAAATGCGATAAAATTTATACGAAAAGACAAAGCACAATGTCTGGCTATTTGACGACTTAGCAGGCTGTCCGAACATAAATGCACGAAGGGGCAAATATTCTCAACAAAATGTGGCATATGTCTGTTGCAAGAGAAGACTAAGCCCACTTTAATATGACAATGTCAAGATGCAATGATCTACCAGAACCGCAATGCAACGCCCAGCCTGAGCCGTAGGGAATGTCGACATTGAAAAAGCGAAGGGGTTGGAAGCTGATATGAGCGTTATCTGGTCAGCGGTCGAGATAAGCAATACACGTTGTGAGTATTTGTGGGGAAAAAAGAAATAGAGAGAGGGAGAACGCGTGGCGGTGTTGTTACAGGCACAGTTGTAACTTTTGAACATCTGACACAGCTGGGCAAAATATCAGGTGGTAGTAGATATTGTAAAGCTTTATGATGATTCGCTCATTCAGGCTATGCCGCCATTCGTCGCACGCCGTTTAAATGGGGATGCCAATAAAAATAATATCGATGGGTGAGTGCTTCTTGAAGTGAATGTAAACGTTGGCGCGTAACATCATTGGCCGGATAATTTATCGGATACGGATGATGGTGCATATGGTTTCTAGTAATCATCAAAAGCTGTTAAACGCCGTGGCAGAAGACCTCATTCACAAATGCCAACGCATCGCACTTTAATGGGTCCATAATCAGCCCCATGTAAAATTTTGGTTATACACCGGATTTCTCAGAGTCGTGTCCAAGGAGCGTTAAAATACCACATGAATGTTAGTAAAGGTGAGTGCTAGCCTTGATATATCCAAATGATATGTCAGACGTAAATCAATACTGCGAGAAAGCGACTACATTTAACGCAGCAGACACTCCCTTTCCTTGCCTCGCTTACAGCCCCCACAAGGCAACATCAGCGGCTTCCTATGGGAGGGCACAGCTTACCGCTGTAGTTGAAAAGGAAACTGCATTATCCTTGCGTTCTACCGGTGCTAACACGTGGGGCAGAAATTTGTGAGTTTAACAAAGAAGCTCGAGACCAAGTTAAGAGCTGCGGCGAGAGAGCCATGGAAGGAAAACTGTTAAGCGTAACGCTAAGAAACAGAAAAAAAGCGGTGTGGATGAGAGAACAAGCGGGGATAGGCGACATTCCAGATGACATCAAGAGACAGAAATGGAGCTGGGCAGGCCAAGTAATGCGTAGGGTAGATAACCGGTGGACCATTAGAGTTACAGAACGGGTATAGTGAAGGGGAGCGCAGTCAAGGACGGCTGGAAACTAGTTGGGATGATGAAATAAGGAAATTCGCAGACGCAAGTGAGAATCAGCTGGTGCAAGAGTGGGGCAACAGATCGCAGGAAGAGGCCTCCGTCCTGGCAGTTGACATAAGACTAGGCTGCTGCTGGCGATGTTGATGATGGGAGGACAGCCATTTTGGTTGGCCTGCAGACGGCCATGTTATAGGCATGTGACTTTTGCCCGTGGCTGCGACTGGTTGGCTCGGAATTCTTCGGTTTCCATCACCCTGTGCACTTTCAGAATCGCAGCCGTCTTCCCGTGGAGTTTCCATCGTGCGCGCAGTTTCTTTTGCGTGTTGTTTTTCTATTGAGTGCGAGCGGCGGGGTGGTGGCCGCCTTCCCTGTCGCAGTGTCCCGACCCTGCAGCGCCGCTTCCCTGCTCGACGCTGGAGGACCGCACTCAGCCATGCGGCCATGTGGCTTGCGTCGGGGAACTGCAGCGGCCGAGTCTCGACGACGCGGCCGCGCACAGCGCACAGCGACGCGAGGAGAACGCGCTGTCGTGGCACGGCCGCGCTTGTTGGCCTCGGTGATGTCGCTTTCCTGTGCCGTCACTCCTGGCGGCTCAAGTTCGTGCGCTTTCTTAACTATTGTATTACATTTTTAATTAAATAAGGATTTCGTTGTCGGTGGTGGTTGCGTCTACACCTGGCCACCCTCGTTGAGCGACACGAGGTGGTTCTAAGCTGTGCCCAAGGGAGTTTTATCCTATCTCGACCGCCTTGATAGGTTAGGGACAGTAAAGAAGGATAACTTTACATATTCACTTGGCACAACTTGGAAGTTATTACGAGTGCTTATACAACACTCGTAATCCTGAGCGCTGGAATATACACTGTTGCCGCATAAACAGGCGCTTCGACACCGGCATTCCGCACTGCTAAATTATTTCTTGCATAGCCATGACGTTGGATATTGCTGAAATTTTTAAAACACTTACACATATATTCTTATGAATGAGGATTATAAACCCGGTTCAAACATTATTGTTCGCCCTTGCACTGCCTTATTATAATGCGTCTGGCTAATATATTGCTAGTATGTGTATACTACTATGTCGCGCAACTTCGCAATTAGTCCTTGGCTTCCGACTTCCTTCATTTTGCCTTCGTAAGTTAGTGGCACTAATGATTAAAGCGGTTGTACGTTCTCTCAGTTTAAGTAATGCGTATACACGATACGATTTTGGAATCATATGTGCAATGTCATTAATTTCGGTCATTAATTTATCACGCCAGTTGTCCGTATATTATTTTTTGCCCTCATACGTACGTGCATTATTGGTTATTAACTTTGGTCAAGGTTTTAAAAAAATGCAGGAGCTCTGTAGGAAGACGCTACAAATGCATGTTTTTCGCTGTTGTGTCGAAGAAGTCACAAGTTTTGTGTTCTACTTAACTGCTTAAATAGACAAGATTAAGGCGACACCGCAAGTATCTACATTAACCAAAAGTTCTAATGTGCGAATTGTACAGCGTTCTGGGAGCATCTAATTCAGCTGTTTCTAATTTACTATTTCTTATGTAATTACTTTCGGCATCGGAAAGAAAGGCCGCAAAATATTTAAAAAGAAGCACGTGGCATGAACGTTTGCTCGCGGCAATTTCAGTTCTCTTAAACATGCCACAGATGAAAGAATTTGACACTGGAGCTTGCGCAATTAGACATCTGTTGATTTAGGCAACACGTTTTGGCCAATCATTGATAAGAGCCAAAATTTCTTACATTTAGTAAGGTCAAAATGTCGTTCGACATGAGAAGTACAAGGTGTTGCGATTATCATTTGCAACCATCAATATTACATGGTCCTTCATTAAATAAAAATAAACAAATAATCCCCTGGCGCTGGTACCAATATGACAGAAAAAAGAAAATAAAGGATCTGGTTCAATAAAGAATGTGGGCCCTTTAATTGAAAATGGTTCAGCCTCATCATGTCAAAGTCCTTACTTTTATATCGAAAAAGAATCATGTAGCTGCAAGGGTAACACACATGCACACACACACACACCCAAAGACGCGCACGCACGCAAAATGTACGAAATTCCGAAACGCTCGCAGAGTTCAAAGTATTGCTATTTCGCATCAATATCCAATACCCCGTCAAACTTTCTTGTGCGCGAATATCTTATGGCACCTAAATGTTTGCAATTTCGTTCTTCTGCAGCACTTTGCAGACAGAAAGCTTCTAGCTCAGTTGATAGGTTTTGCTATAATTATTTTCTTCAAGAATACCGCACTTTCCTTAGTGCACGAACCAGTGTTACCTAAATGTGGCGCTTATCGCGTCCCTGTATTGAAGACAACGATGACCATTAAGAAAGAAAACGGAGACGTCGATGTGCGAAGCTCAGCTCCATTCACGGTTACGAGAGGGCCAGATGAGGCACACGAGAGCTGTTGGAAGAACACACGCTGAGCCCTTACTAGCCGCTGAAACGCACATTACCGCGACACGCCTGCGTGGTCTGTATTGCTTAGTCGTTGCTCCGCGCCCATTCAGTGCCGCCCGTGTGCACGCCGCTGTTCCCTCGTCCTCCTTGCGGCCACTTTTCTCGTAGTGAGCGAGAGATGGCGCCACGCGTTCCCCATGAAATACGCTGCGTGCGCTGCGACAAGAGGCTTGGATTGAGCGGCAACGTCATCTGCTATCAAGAGTGCCTCAGTCGGTACAAGGAGCGCAGGTAGGAAGGCTCCGGAATGCAGGTAATACATGCCATCCGGCAAATGCTCTCGCACAAAAAGCTTGCAAAAAAGCGCGCAGAGCACTTTTCGCGCCCTGTCACTGAGGCGTCGTTAACCAGATATACCATTTGTCGTATGGTAAAGCATATATTTTGACAAACCGAAAGATCTTTTGAGGAACGAGCTAGCCAGCACGCAGGTTCAGTTAGGTGAGTTTCAGCAGGCCATTTGGCCAGCTACGTACGACAGCGCAAATTCCAATTCCATTTTCATAGCACAAAGTTTTTTCATCGCTCGTAACATGGACCAGCTGTCAAGAGAAATAATGGAAGCCATGATCAGCGGAGACGTACAAGGGTGATGTCAGCACCCCTTCGATTTCACTCGCAGACGAGGAGAGGCGATATATTCGACAAGCGCTGCGGCACGTTATACGTCAAGACAAGCACCAGCGCTATAGGACTGAGAAGCAGGCCTCTGTTCTCTATGGCTAACGCCTAATATGAATTGATATGTTCTTTTTTTTTGCTTTTAACGCTGCTATAAGACGCGCCCTTTACTGCGTCCGACTTTAACATTTTGTTTTAACTGCTGTTGCCACGTTGCTGATAGTTTTCCATTTTTTTTGTTTCTTTGTTTGTTTCGCGGGGCATCCCTTTCTGTGCCCGCACGTATCGTTACGAGGCAAGCGTTCCATCACTTCTCGTGGTGGTCGGCTTACGTAGAATTTTTGCGCGTGAATTTGCCATTTGTATCTGCTCGTCCCTTTTATTTACGGCGCCTTCACACAAAGATTTCAGTTGTTAGTCAGCCACGTGTCTGACTGCCTTTTCTTTATCCTGCCTAAATTCAGCCTGCACGCTGTGCACATATCATGAACTAGTTCAGATAAAACCCGCGCTGGCGCCCATGGCATCAGAGTGCCGATAAAATAAAAGCATGTTCGTAAAACACAATTTACCTTTCATAGGTGGCTTCTGCTGAAGATGCAAGAACGATAGATAGGAGGAAAGGACAAAGAAGCGGATCTCGCGATGTTCCACGAGCCGGTCTCCGTGGAGCAGATCAAGAAAAAAGTAGAAAAAAACTAGAAAACATAAGACCAATTTCTCTTACTTCCAGCGTTGTCATAATAGTAGAAAGGGTCGTTCACAGCCGTGTCACGAATCTTACGCAGGATGACACCCTTTTCAGTCCTTGTCAGGTTTGGTTTCGTCCCGTGAACTACTCATGGTGCGCCCATGGAGATCTAGAGCGCCGCATTGAACTTGCTCGCCGCAAACGAGAGTACGCAGCTTTGGCGAGGCTAGATGTGGCAAAAGCATACGACCTTGTAGTTTATCTTATTCTATTCGATAAGCTTTAGTGCACGAATTTCCCGAATAACCGCTTGGATCTATGAATGAAGTTATGAGAGATAGAGAGTTTTATTGTTATCAACTCGGTTTTCGACGTCTCAACATAAGGAAGCGTGTACAACAGGGCACCCTTCCTTCCCCTACTTTATTTAACATTTTGCTGAGTACAATTACTTGGTCTCCACAAGTACACGCTTATGTGTACGCGGACAATACCGCAATTTTTACATCCGCAACTAATATACACTCCCTACACCAGTCGTTGTAGAATTACTCATGATTGATTTAGATATGGGTAGAGTGGATACGTATGTCGTTAAATGTTAGCAAATAAAGTGCGGTACTAGTCTTTCCGCAACCTGCACAGGTGCATATTTCGCTAAAATATCGCAAGGAAATCATTCCTCAAGTTCACGCAGTCAAGTACCTTGGTGTTATTTATGATGGAAAGCCCTCCTGGCGCATTCACATTGACCATATTAAAACAAAGGCAGAACGTGCCTTAGCTATGTTGCGTCGACTCAGCCACCGCCGCTGTGGACTACGCAGGGATTCCTTACTGATCGTATATGAGATGTATGTTCGGCCCACATTTGAAATCGGCTGCTTATTAATTTCCGGTGCCGCCGCCTAGAACAGTAAACCTCTCGTACTTTTAGAAACAGAAGCTTTACGCTTATGCTTTGTGCTACCTATGGTTGTTGCCAACACTGTTTTATATCAGGAAGCTCATATACGTACTCTAGATTGCAGGTGCCGCACGCTTACGTGGTGGGCATTTTTAAAAATTTAGGACTTTTTGAAAAGACGTAAGCAATATTTGTCACTGAATGGTATAAGTTATCAGAAGTGCCGTGGTCGAGATTATACAGCCCTGAGATAATATTTGTGCAAGCACAGTTACAATAATTGGATGTGTCCATACGTCAAGTTTACCATTCAAATATGATGCCTTACCAGACCTCAAAATTAAATTTGAGAGCATATTTCCAAATCATGCTAAACTATTACCTAGCAGACATTCAATTAATGTATTACAAGACCACGCGTACACCAGCCAGCCACTGACAACATAACAGGTGCTGACACTTCTCTGTGCAATGAGAAGGCAGCAGTGCTGATCTTTTCTGAACCCATTCAATGGTCTTACCCTCTTCGCCTTCCCGACTTCCCACCCATATTTCAGGTGGAATTATCAGCGATTGTATGAGCACTGCGAAAGCTTCGCCAAAGTTAGCCATTAGCTGTTATTGTGAACGATTGGGTTTCTCTGTGTGCACAGCACTTACTGCATCTTCAAGTTCTATTATATTGCGAATATATTGTAGGATGGCACCTCCTTACTTCCAGCAAGTATGTTTGTTTCGAGTACCGTGAAATCGTGGGTTGCACTTGAATGAAATGGTGATTCACTCACACGAGCATCCCTCAATAACCGTCTCATATCTGTTTTGCCGACATTAGCTTATGTCACCGCGGCTAGGTACAGAAATTTATCTACATCTCCGAATTCTGCAATATCCATGCTAACATCGTCTTATGAATTCCACCATCTTTGTTTCCCATAGAATAATAATTGGAGTCCATCAAGACAACTGGAAGTTTGCTTTAAAAAGTGAGATATGTGCCGCCTCTAAATTTTTGCTTACACAGCTCTGGTGTCGCTGTGTCCCCTCTACATTATTTTTGAAATGCACCTCAATGTGTTGAGCATTTCTTTGTCTCGTGTCGTCGATTTTTTAGACCGAGAAAACTCTGAGAAAATTGATTTCGACAACTTGGGCTATTGATAACTTCGCCAACCATTCTTTCTTTTGGGGCAATTTCACTGGGATCGAGCCCCAGGGATGCTTTTCCCGCAGTTTACAATTTTATTAGAGAAACAAAAAGAGTACCTTGGTGATTTTCTACAATTATGAATTATTTCTGTTATTTCAATTCCTATGATAAATTATTTAACGTCAGAATTCTTAGCAACATATATTCTTTAATTTCTATGTCCCATTTATTTACTCCCACGCGCTACTATACAAATTTATTTTGTTTTAGTTCTCAACATACTGTTAAGCGCCTGCTCCTTGGCCAATCCCCCATATACAGTAGGTATGCGCCAATGCTAAGAAACGATACAAGACGAGATCACGGCTCCTTCGGTCACAACTACTCCTTGTCTCAATCTACGACGTCAGCCTAAACGTAATCGGCGACTGCAAATCATCCACCGCCCTTCACCCCTCTTATTCCGACGTTGGGCCATCGTCCGACCATCGTCCGACCAGGCATCGACCGACCACCTTCGTGTCCGGGCTCCACAAGGGCTGCAGCTGGTCTTGCCACGTCTTCCGGCGCAAGTGCCACCGTGACGTCATCTCGGGCATGCTCTCTCGGATCAGCGGGAGCATCGCCTGGCTTGCGGCTACGACCTGCTGAAGATGCGGGGCACGCCGGGCTCCTATGGCTCCGCCGTCCGGACGTATTCCACCTCCCACCGTGCTTCAGGCTCCGGTGCGTACGGCTGCGCCCCTGCGGACGCCTCGAGCGTCGAGAGGTGGGCCGGCTGTTTCTCGAAACGGCACCGGGGACAGCAGCGGTAGTTGCGAAGAAAACGCCTACGACAGCTCACGTTAAGGACCGACAAAGCGATCAACTGACTTTGTTTCGAAGCGCACGCACTTACAACCACGAAAACGTTCTCTTAACATAGAATTTGACAATGCTTTTCCGAGTAAGGCAAAACACCTGCCTTACCGAATGTAAAGCGCTATTCTGAAAGAGTGTTTAATTAGATCACAAACATTTGTCATAGAGACTGATGCCACACTGAACCAAGAAAAATTCTGGTAATGCCATATTCAGCCCCATTCTCGATTGGTCATTTACGCAGCGGCTTCCAGACTTTGTACCAACTTTTCGTACGTAATTCTCAGCAGTACTCCTGGCCCTTCGTAAGTTAAGCTCAACAATAACCTATGTAGTCATTGTTACTCTTTCTTTATCCTTGTGTACTTCACTGTCAGCACGTAAGGAATCTCAGGTTCTGCGAGTGTTTAAATTCCTAGTACCTCAACGCTTAACTAATATACATCTACTCTGGGTACCTGGGTATATAGATCTAGTTCTAAATGAAACGGCTGATTCATTGAGGAAGGCGTCGATATTTGACCCAGCCATTCACATTCTATCTTCATCGCCCTTGTTCATATCTGCACGATTTCGGATGCCAATGATTCTGCGAGAATTCTCTGTACCAGCTATAACGAATTACTCGCATTTTAAACACTTATCGTACCCCTGGAAAAGTAATCTATGGCAATCGAGAAAAATTGAAGTAAATGTTAACAATATTACGCGATTGCGAACCATAGAAACACCACTCCGCCTTCGTGGATTAGATTTCACTCTTCAAGAAGTACTATCTTTGGACTATAACTAAATGGAGCATAATACAATCAAGCCTGAACGGAGCGATCGCACCGGTTCGCAGCGACCGACTGCGCGTCTGCATGCATGTCCGCGCACAATGTTTAGCTTTCGCTGTGAGCTCGTTTTCGCACCTTGCCGTGAGCTTTATGCAGCAGCATATGAGCATATGACAGTACACTAGCAACCATTGTTGCATGGATCCTATCAGAACTGTTCAAAAATAATTTCATTATAGAGACTTCAACGCCTACGGCGACTGTGATGCGCCGTCGCAACGATTCAACCTTTTTTTTTTTTTGTCTTCTAAATTCTTGGACATTTCAATGCTATTTCTCAAGCTGCGTCGCACTGTATGTTTATCGGTCTTCTCAGCGAGCGATTTCCCTCTGCTTCTTTTTCCTGATCCAGTGCATTGATTCAGTACGCAAACATGACCATATGCCATGCCTTTTTTTTTATTGTGGGTTTTACCGCTCCCTTTTCGTTCCAGTGAACTTGCCAGTATCTAGCATCAACAAGTACATACATAGACCAAACCGTCATGACATTAGGGCAGCGGGCGTGGGCGAGGGCGTCAGTGCGCGTTTTCTGCTACTCACCGAAGATCGCAGTCCCCGCGCCGTCGCAGAAATCTTCCTCGCATCTGTGCTTGCTGCATACCCGAGTTGTAGCCGATGGCTGTCTGCCGGTTGTAAGTTTCGCGAGCCAAGCTTCACGCAGCTCCTTGTTCTGTGGCTACGTGTGAATAAGGCTGACACCGGGCTCCGTTGCGTGCGTCCGGCACTGCGGCACCGAGCAGTAGCCTACCATGCTGCACACCTCCAAAGGCAGCCGCTACCTATTATAGTACTTTCAAATGTTGTCAAGCAGGCACCCAAGGCGGTAACGCCTCACCACTTATTCAGAATCGCAGCCCAGCTGGACTTTAAGACGCGGCCGCAGTGTCCACGTGATCCCTCATGCCACGTCACGGCGACGGCGGCGCCACCATTTTCAGTGGCGGAGCTCGCCCCCAATAGCGCTAGTCCAATATTTAAAGATAGTGCTGGAGATTTCGTAGTGCGAGAGCTCGTTCTTGATCGGCTTGCACTGGTCGATGCTTGGTGCGCGCTTCGCAGTGGACACTTTTGAAAGAATTCGGCAGGGTGAGGGGCGAAGAGCTGAAACGATCGGTTTATGTCTCATCATCACCGTCTTTCAGTATGCATTCTTTCCGTTTATTTCGTTCGGCCCTTAGAGACCACTCCTTCCTAACTGCGCGGTTTGCATTTCGTATTTGCTATCGCAAGGGAAGAGACTGTGGCGTCTAAACTCACGGGTCTTAAAGGACAAGCGGGCAACCAAATAGGTGTCGTCCATTCTATTTCTCTCGCTCCACAACAGATAGAATATAGAAGGGAGAGAATGGGAGGAAGGGAAGGCAAGTGTGCGCGAGGGCTTCAGGTCTTGGGACAAGCGTCGAGCAGGCGAGGAGATTATACAATCGACTCTGATGCAATCCTCCTACGCTCGATACCACTGTTGTGCGGTCCTGTGGTAACTCCACCATTAGCCTCACTCCGAAAGAAACATCGGATTCTCCTACAGCGACGCTGGGATGGCTTAAGGGCTATAGAATTGGAAGCATGGTGCGCAGCAGAAATGTCCTCTGTAAGGATCTTTTAAGGAAGATCTAGGCTCTCTCTTCCCTAGTAGGTCCAAGCGAATCACCAGATGGGGTTCTTGAGCTGGCGAGGCCGTTCTATAAGAATTTATGTCGTGAACCAGCTGTCACTCGAGCTGCTCTTCCATTTGTTGCACCAGCTGAGCCGCCGGAAATTTGCGACTCAGCCACAGTTGAGGAAAAACTCTTTTCGGCATTAAAGTCTATGAACCATAATCGCAGTCCATGATCCGATGGTTTCACAGTCGAATTTTATGTTAAGTTCAGGCAACTGTTACGGAAGCCTTTCCGATTGGTGAATGGGCTACTCAGAAAGAGGATGCCAGCGTCTCAAATAGATGGGCTAATCACTTTCCTTTTTAAGGATGTGTCCAGAAGCGCCGATCTAAGACAATGGTGTCCTATCACACTTCTAAACTGCAATTACAAGCTCAAAGCAGAGTGCCTTTACATGCGGCTCACTCCAGTGCTTAATGCTGTTTTGGACCCATATCAGGAAAGTCGCGTTTAAGGTCGTTCCACTCCTTCGTAAAAATGAATGCGGAGTCCTTAATTACGGGGTGCCTCATAATCATGTTATGGTTCTGGCACGTAAAATCGCATAATTTTGTTGTTAATCACAAAAAAATTTATATAACGACGGCCATGGAGGACAGAGACAAGATCTCGTGACTAAGTCATAAAACATCGCGCCGAGCAAGTAAATTAGAGTCTACGCATTTTTTGAAATAAAAGACGATCACACACACAAAAAAATTTCGCTCACACAAGGTTTCGCTCACAATTCCAGTCGGTGTTGCATATATAAAACTTTTTCTGACCAGAAAAAAATCGCAATTTTTTCATTGAGAAGCGGCTTATTTTGAACATTAGCCACCGTGCTCTATCATGTTTCGCAAACGTCAAGGCTGCCTTACATTATTTTCTGGTAACTGCATCTCATTACCACTTCATATTGCAAAAAATATTGTTTCTTTAGCTTCGCACAGGACAATTTCTGTTCAGCGCACTTTCATATTTCCGGATACCACTTGGAAGACATCACTTTGTCAGTGTAGAAATAAAGAAATTGTTATAAAAAAGAAACACAGGAGTGCCTGTGAACATTCCTTTGCACCTTCATACATTTACCCCCTACCCCCTCCTTTATTTTTCTCTAGTGTGTTTAGTGCTCCAGCTACGTAGTTATTTGGTAAAGTACGAGCCAACCTGAGCTTCCCAACTTTTTTCTTTATATACGCATGGCGCGCTTACAGAGCAAGGTACATCGAAAATGGTGATCTTAGCAAAGGTAATGTCACCTGTATTTATAGCGCTAATTCTCACTGCTGGACGAACGTCACCTGCAGGAAAAAAGAGTGCCGACTGAGCCGACTGACTTCCAGGGGCGAGCTGTGTCTGGACGGAAGTAACGAAGTTCAATTAAATTTATCTCGTGAAGGTCAGCATAGCAGCACAACACTGTGAGCCTTTGTTTTGCCCACTAATTTTGCGCGCCCTACCACCAGACGTTCCAGACCGGATTTCGGGTCAATGCTGCTACAGCATGGCATGCATACACGCACCGCAGCGAACACTTAGTTTCCTGAGAAATGCATCAAACGTCTTTGATGAGCTGCTTAATGCACTGGGCAGCAACAAAATTGGGATGTCTGTGGCCAATGGAGCGAAACACGCAGCAAGCGCTGGACAGAAAAAAACACAAGGTATTGCAACGCAGACGCAGTAGCTGAAGACCGAATGCCGCAGTTCATCGTCTAAAGAGGTCCGATAAATAATCCGAACGGCAATGATGAGTAACCAACGCTGTAGACGCACCTGTATACACTTGTGACTATATAGCAGAAAACGGGAGTGCACGCTAAGCGTGGCAGCGACTCCACTCGATTTCGCAGGAAATAGCGTCCTGCGAGATTCCGTATGTACTGTTGCGCAAACACGCAGACACGCATTTTGAAAACTCGAGCAGAGCAGGTGTCCCCCCTCTGACGTCACACGCGAGTGGCTCAAAGACCTGCGGGCTAATAGCGTCGAATTTACGAGCATCACGACAAAAAAAGAAAGCAGCCGTAGGGGTTCCTGTGACTGGTTGAGGTAACCTGAGCCGATATAACGCGAGAATTCCTTTCGATCGATTGCATTAAGGCGAACGCCTTTCTAGGTTCATGGTGAAGTTTGCGTCAGCAGACCTGACCGCCGGAGTGTCCACCGAAGCGTCATCACGCCATATGAAGACAGAATAAAGACAGATTGAAGAATGAACATGATTGATTGTGACAGTTAGTGAATGATAACGTTGTAAAAGAGATTGGTAGAGGTTAATAATGACTAATAATTACTTGTAAGACTACTAATGACTCCGAAATGACCAATATGTCTGACGACGGCTTGTAATGACCACAATGTATTATAAATGACTAGAAATGTCTAGTAATGAGTAGTATAGGCTGAAATGACTACCGATGACTACGAAATGACCAATATATTTAACGACGGCTTGTAATGACCCCACTTGATTACAAGTGACTAAAATGCTTACTAGTGAGCAGTAATGACTAATAATGACTGAAATGACTATGAAATGACCAAAATGTCTAATGACGAATTGTAACGACTACAATTGATTATAAATGTCTAAAAATACTTAGTAATGACCAGTAATGACTAATAATGACTGAAATGACTTGTAATGACTACTGATGACTAGGATATGACCAACATGTCTAACGACGGCTTCTAATGACCCCAATTGATTACAAATGACTAAAAATGCTTAGTAGTGAGCAGTAATTACTTAAAAAAAGAAGCGAAAGAGAAGAGGCAAAGAGAAAGAGGCGAATGATAAGAGGAGGAAGAGTAGGCTTTTGCCGTTCGCCTCTTAAGACAGATATTAAGAGACCCTGTAGTTTTTGCTTCTTTTTATTATTCACCCTTCACGGCAGGCAGAGCGCAGCTCGGACCACGGAGGAAGAGCGAAGAGGAATAGCATTGGAGTGCAAACTTTACAATATATATATTCCGAACCTGTTCAGACAAATAAAATAAGTGCCCTTTTACCACGCCAGTTAGAGATGCATCTCATCTCCAGCACGGTTCGTATCGCTGCTACATCGCCAATGCTGCTACTGCTACGATCGAAGAAATAAATTTGGCCGCAGCTACAGCCATAGCGATCACCTTAAGCAGAACTTGTCACGTGTTTTTACTCATCACCCGTCAGTGTGTTCAACTAGATACATTTCGTTCCTAAATGAGAAAATATGGCGCAGAAAACACGAGTAGCATTAATCAAGCATGGTGTCAAATTGAAATTCAAATTCTTTATGTATCCATGAAAACCCAATAAAAGTGTGTCCAGTACTGTTTGGACCCGTAGCTGTAGGCTAGTTATGGGTCCAAGAAATGAAATTCAATAATGCAGGCAATTCCCGTCACATGCACAATAAAAGCTTGGAAGAGCGGAGAGGAGGATACGTACATAATACAAATGACAAAACGAAGGCATAACAGGGAACAGTCGCTTCAATTCAAAAACATCGTATATGCAATATGAACGGTGCACTTAACTCATGGATGCAATCTGTCTTGGAATCTTCATATTGATAATGTTTGTTCATCTACCTTCCTCAAGCTTTGTGTCCTTAAACATGAACTTAAAACTGCTCCCTCTATTGTTAAGCTGCTCTGCTATACTGCTCTTGTGCGGCCAAGACTCTAATATGCGCGCATTATATGGGATCCTAAGCACAACACTGATTCTCTTGAACGTATTCAGAGAAAGACCGTAAAGTTTATTTATAATAAATTTGCAACACTAGACTCGCCTGCTGATTTAATGCAAGCAAATGGCATTCCCCTATT
Organism: Dermacentor variabilis; assembly: GCF_050947875.1. Classification (NCBI taxonomy): domain Eukaryota; kingdom Metazoa; phylum Arthropoda; class Arachnida; order Ixodida; family Ixodidae; genus Dermacentor; species Dermacentor variabilis. Next base: position 12,346,416 of record NW_027460313.1, read on the forward strand.
ACAGGCACGAAGGCAAACATTTTGATTACAATTTCTTTCCCAACTCTTAGAAAACAAACTAGCGCAAGATAGATCAATATATTTGGCACCCTTATCTAGCAGGCCCACCAGACACCTCAGTGAAAACGCCGTCACCCCATATTTTGCTGGCACAGACCTATTTAAGTTTTTTTTATTTCCCGAGAACCATTAGTAAATGGAACTACCTTATAAAAGCAAGTGATCAAACTATGAAGTAACCTTTCCGAACCTGTATTATTGTTGCTCTTTCTTTTGTATATCTTTTGTATTTGTATCGACCGCCCTGCTTGGACCATGAGTCCGCAGTATTGTATAAATAAATAAACAAATAAATAAATAAATAAATAAATAAATAAATAAATAAATAAATAAAATCATTCCACTCCTCTATTTTGTCTTTATCGTAGAATGTTAAGTGATTGCATGCTACAACAGTAAAACAGAGAATGTCAGTTTTTGGGAATATATTCATGCAATGGAGCAATGAGCTTGAGCAGTATTATTACGTTTGGAGTTATCACCACTTATGACTGCAAGGTCAATTTGGTGTAGGTCGTAGTCCTCAAACTGTCGGCTTCCGCGACCATTTCTTTTTTTTTAAGGAGAGTAGAACGATCGTTTCGAAAGGTAGAATGGTAGCCAGTGTCATCAGGGTACGAAACTCGCGTGTTTTTCTACGGGTATTGAACTGTAAGGGGAGAGAGAGCGGAAACATTTATTTCAAATCAGCAAGGTTTCAGTCCGGCGTCTTTTTAGTGGGTCTGGGCACCCGCCGCGGATGCGGTTCCGAGACCTTGTCTCGAAGCGGCTTCCTCGGCTCGCTGGACGGCCCAGAGTTGTGCTGTCAGGTCAGAGCTGAGCAGTGCGGTCATCCAGCGTGACCGGAGGCTGGCGGTGGAAGAGATGGAGGGGTCAGCACTGCCCGACTTGTTTGTTAGGTCCCGACACTCCCATAACATGTGATTTAGTGTGGCAACCTCGCCACACGATGTGCATCTGTTTGTAGTGTACATGTCTGGATACATGGCGTGCATGAGTCTAGGGTTTCTGTAACAGTCTGTTTGCAATTGTCTGAGGTGTACTGCTTGCGTCCTGTCTAACCTAGCGTGAGGGAATGCCCTTACTCCCGCAAAACTGTAAGGGGAACTCCCGCGCTTTTTTGAATGAGCCTATAGCTGGCAAGCCCACGGTCAATTGTACATTATTCCCCTTAATGCAGCGAAGGTGACGTGTTGCAAAGAAAGAATAGAGACGTGATTCACATTGGTAACACGTAGTGCCAAACTGAATAAAGTATTTAAGGCGTAAACAAGCCTTCCTAAGAAGACTTTTTCGCCTAGGAATTCTGGACTTCAGTACCTGTGCCCTTGCTTCTCGCTGGTTGGAAGCATTGCAATCGCTGTTTACAGCGGCGAACATCGTTTTGTCAACATCAGCAATAAATAAAGTAACGGTATACGACGGTAAATGTTCTCGGAACAGTTTCTACCCGCCTACATGCACACCACGCGTCAGCGATAGTGTTTCACATTAGAAAAAAGGTAAGCATGTAGACGCGGACACAAACAGAGGGAAACGGACAACAGAAACACCGACTATCAACTGAGAGGTCGCAGAGGGGCGGAAAAGAAGGTGCACACAAAACTTAACTGCGCAAGCTCAGGAGATGCAGCTACAACCTTCAATCAGGGACAGCATGAAAATAAAGAGAAACTGTCGCGGCTTAACAGCCATCTTTCACGTAGGCCCACATGTGTCCCCACTAGACGGTTGCCATTGCCACTGTGGCGCTGCAATACTTATCCGCATTCAAGTCTTCAGTCATTTAAGTCACATCTCGACTTACTGAACTACACAGCGTCAGCAGAAAAACGCAGCCTTCATGACGGATGTTTATCATTGATCCTTCGGCGTTAACATTCTCAATCTACCAGTTTTAATATTTTTTTTCACCAATGAAATGAATAACTCTGGAGAGGTAGTGCCCACTTGCTGGGCATTGTTCTTAATTGTTATTATTCCACTTTTCTTTTGTGCACAACTATGCGAATAATCCATATTTGATTTCAGTTAATCAATATGCGCGTCGTAAAGGAGATAAGCTGTAAAAAAATAAGTCGGGGCCGGTGCAATGCTCTAAATTGACTGGAAATACGCCAACAAAACGACGCAAGGTTTCGCAGTTACATGTTCTCCTCGTTCTTCTTCCATTACAGTACAGCCACATGTCCACTGCAGGGGAGCTAAAACTAAGGCGCACGCTTAAGTTACGTAACACTTTGAAGTTCGAACGGTTCAATTTGGCGAATTATTCCACGTGCAATTCATATTCTTATAATGCACACAGTGTGCAACCGCGAGCAAAAATTACGACACCATTAGGGACGAGAAAATGATTACGTAGACCCAACGCACATGTTTGAATCTATGGGAAGCGAAGCTTTAGTAAAGTGGTTAAATAAGTGATTTGCATCTATCGGCCATCAGTACAATTGAGTTTACTTTCATCATATGCAACGTGTAATCTCGTGGAATGTGCACCACAAAGCTCAGAACCTTATCATAGTCATGAAATGTGTATGCTCAAGCACTGTATCGTTGACAGGCTATATCGAAATGCAGTCTCAATCAGGCGGATGCACGCTGCAAGACGTCTGCGCAGAAATGTCTACGACGACAAAGGCTATGCATGACTCTTGTCGAGGGAAGCCTGGGGATGACAAGTGCGTGAACAGAAAAGTACGATACGTATGAAACATCATTTCGGGTTTCTGACAATGCGAGAACTCAGGAGAATTGGTCAAGGACGGGCACACGCACACAGTGGCACATACTGAGCGGCAAAATTACAGCGAATAAAGTAAATTGAAGAATCAGTTAATCACAATTCGCCATTTCATTAAGGTTCATTCCGTCGGTTTGATCTGACACACTGGAATGCGGCCGCCACTTCTGGCAATCGAACTCTCGAACTCGAGCTAAGAAGGGAACCGCCACTCTTAGACGTCAAGGGGCAGCGTAACCGACAGGGCAATTGGTGCGCGAAGCCTGTCCCTATACTTAGGATAAACCACTTCCGTGACCTTGTCGAAATGTGTTTAGGAATGATTCATGGCCTTCTGAAGTACAGCACGAGGTAACAGCTTCAACTGCCAGCCACGTCCGCAGAATTTTGATAGTGTATTAATACGAAAACGCTCGTGCACACTTTTATGTGCGCGATTTGAACAAACTCAGGCGGTCAAGCTTCAGTCAGACCCACCCACTAAAGTTTCACACGGATGCCCATAGCCTACATCAATAAGCTGAATAAACCACACAATTATCCTTCGTTCTTGTCTTTTTGTTATTTCAGTGCAAAAGGAGCGTTCAAATGAACACGTGTTACATTTGCCCTGCATCACTGTCTGTCAATTATTGCACCATTTTCGCCACTCATACGCCTTAATCATACGGTAATTCAATCCAAATCAAATCGGTCCTCGTTAGATGTACGACGCTTCGTCATTCTTGCTGAGATACTGATATTTACTTCATTTGCGCTATTCACCTGAAAAAAAGATACAGACTGCAGATTAACTTTAAGCCTTCCTTCACGCTTTCATGTGAGCGCGACGTCCAAGATATGTATATATACAGCTCGAAAGAAAGTATGATTCAGAGCACGTTAAGCGAACATCCATATTCTGACACAATATTGCATTTAGTTTCTGAACGCACCCCATTCACTTCCTTTTCTGCACAGACTGGCACGTATAATGTGACGTCCCGATCGGGGGTAAAATAACTTTCGTAAAAGGCTGCCCCCTATTCTCTGTACGACATTTCCGAGGAAACGCGGAACGAGGACGGCCGCACTTATGAAGTGTTTGCCGATCAACAGGCAAAGAATATAGCAATGAGGACACCGACATAAAATGGTGACATATAGAATGGAAGAAGGGATTAGGAACCTTGTTCAAGAAGTGTTATAAGTGGGTTCGTGATCGGCACTCCGGGACGCGTTGGATGGCTTTGATTACCACTGATGAAGAACACACATGCGGAACGCATTACAGGTAGACATATTTGTATTCTATTATGTTCAAAAGCAGCCCCCCCCCCCTCCCCGCCCAGGCGCAGGCAGGCTAGTCACATTCATGACGTCTTTGGATAGAGGGCACTTGCTGCTACTGTATATAGCCTGTATATAAGAAAATGGACACTATAATTTTTTTTGAGCTCGCATAAGTGATGGATAATTCAAAGCAGGTAAAACATGAATCTGGCGCGCTTGAGATCGATTTGGGAAGAGCTTTAAACGATGTGAATCTACTCTGCAAGAAACACCATTCCATACTCGTATTCATAAAAATATCCAGAGCGATGCCAGTCGCATGCGTGCAAGGATCACGTGCGAGTAAAAGACGAAGCGCCCTTCGGCGTTCGATGCTGCACGAGACGCTCCACGAGACGCTCCACGAGAGCAACCAGCCAACCAAGCGAGTACCTCGAAGACGATGGCCCCTTCAGCCGCTCTGAGGTCCTTCACGCGTTCCAGGATGCAAATGCACCCTCACGCAAGACGTCAACGGCGCATTGACCGGGTCCGCCGTCCAGCGTCAGTCCGCATCCGACGTGGTGATGGCTGGGCTACGCAGAGGGCATCGACCAACCAGTTATCCCTCCGGCTGCCTGGGCGCGACAAGGACTGCAGCAGGTCTCCTGGCCACGTCTTCCAGCTCAAGTGCCACCATGACGCCATGTCGGGCTGCACTTTGGGATCAGCAGGAGCAGCAGGTGGCAGCTCCAGCATCCTACCGTGCTTCTGGCTCGACGCCATGTCGGGCTGCACTCTGGGATCAGCATCAACAGCAGGTGGCAGCTCCAGCATCCTACCGTGCTTCTGGCTCGACGCCATGTCCGGCTGCACTCTGGGATCAGCAGGAGCAGCAGGTGGCAGCTCCAGCATCCTACCGTGCTTCTGGCTCGACGCCATGTCGGGCTGCACTCTGGGATCAGCAGGAGCAGCAGGTGGCAGCTCGAGCATCCTACCGTGCTTCTGGCTCGACGCCATGTTGGGCTGCACTCTGGGATCAGCAGGAGCAGCAGGTGGCAGCTCCAGCATCCTACCGTGCTTCTGGCTCGACGCCATGTCGGGCTGCACTCTGGGATCAGCAGGAGCAGCAGGTGGCAGCTCCAGCATCCTACCGTGCTTCTGGCTCGACGCCATGTCGGGCTGCACTCTGGGATCAGCAGGAGCAGCAGGTGGCAGCTCCAGCATCCTGCCGTGCTTCTGGCTCGACGCCATGTCGGGCTGCACCCTGGGATCAGCAGGAGCAGCAGGTGGCAGCTCCAGCATCCTACCGTGCTTCTGGCCCGACGCCATGTCGGGCTGCACTCTGGGATCAGCAGGAGCAGCAGGTGGCAGCTCCAGTATCCTACTGTGCTTCTGGCCCGACGCGATGTCGGGCTGCACTCTGGGATCAGCAGGAGCAGCAGGTGGCAGCTCCAGAATTCTACCGTGCTTCTGGCTCGACGCCATGTCGGGCTGCACTCTGGGATCAGCAGCAGCGCCTGGCAACTCCAGCATCGTACCGTGCTTCTGGCTCCGGTAGGAAAGGCTGCGCTCCTGCAGAGCCCTGGCAAGAGATGTTTATTCATTCGCGGTGAGTGTATGTAGCTGCGCTGCCGTTAAGTTGATAGGCGCAGATAGCACAGCGGGATATCTTTATATTGAATCTAAGATGCGCCATGCAGATTTTCTACTCTTCAACTGTTTCGGAAAGCACTTCACAATATTCATGAGAAAAAATGAAACCGTCACCCCATGTGCTTGCCTATTCATTTTAGTCTTAAAGTTGGTTTCTGCGGGTATAGAATGCTGAGTACGTATCTATAACAGTCATTTACATGGTTTTACATATATTAAACAACAACAAACATATAATCACAGAAGTTTATATGTGTGCAGCCTATCTATCCCTCTTTTGTACATATATTTTGTCCACGCAGTGACCGTGGTTCAACATTTTGAAGAAAAACTGAATAAAGTAGCAACTAAGAGATGGCGAACTAATAAGCAGTCAGGGTAGCCAAGTGGCTATGCGCCGCTCTTCAGAGGTCGAGGTCCAGGGATCGGTCTTAGACAGGGGGGAGGCAAATTCCGATAGGGTGGAATACAAAAACGCTCGTGCAAGATACATTCGGTGCACCGTAAATAATCGCGAGTGCTAAAATTAATGCCGGAGTGGTGTGACTCATCACTGGATCGTAGTTCTGGCACGTAAAACAACGCAAAAATGTTTGTGCATTAAACTGGATCATATAGATGAACGACAAAATTTTATGCACACGGCTTTTTCATTAGGCATTCTATGTGGGCGTCCGCAACCACCCACGTATGTAGCTCGCGAGGTCGCGCGTACGCAGCGAATCACTCGCGCATGAAGCGGCAATAGTTGGCCGGGCGCAAAAGTTGAGAAGGAGATTGCTCACTTGCACGCGCAGGAGCTGGTTGTGAGCTACTCAGCGCCGCTATATGCCAGCTTTTGAAACTGTGTAATCAATATCAGCCGCCACGAAGTCAAACCACAAGCCGGAGTGAGGTCTTCGGCCAGAACGATATCCAAAAGTGCGCTCTCGTGGACACGCGAGAACACGGGAGAACGTTCCGCAAAGGCCGCACAGCCCGCAGCGGGCGCTACGCCCAGCTTAAAAAAAAAAAAAAAAAGAAAAGAAAAAGAAACTGCGGGCGCACGCAAGGGACCGTGCGTGCGCCTGCGTATTGCGCATGCGCATTGTCGCCTCCACTGGTTCCCTGCGTACGCAGAGCTGTTGCGGATGCCCAACTAAAACTGCCTATGTGTGGTTGGGCAATCTGCCTAAATAATATGCAAGCTGAATTTTCTTTGCTATTCTATCACGTGCTCCTCAGGCCACTAAATGCAATTAGACAGGCAGTGATTGGCCAATAGCCAAAGACTAGCGCGCACACATCTCTACGCCATGTGATCTGTAAATTACAAAGTGCGGCGAGCGCGTTGCTGTAGTTTTGTCTCGACGGTTCTATACTCTTAAACTCACATATATGTACGCTGCGAGAATTTTCCACACAATCCGTTAATGATTGCACATTCACAAGTCATTCTGCGAAGTACCGGGAATAGCATCGTTTCTTTAGAAGTCGCAATTTCCGTATGATCGAAATATATTTTAACTGTGCGTGTAATTTGAGATAACTCAGCCTATGAGTTTGAGGAAACTTAAAGAAACAAGGCCACACACAAACAGAAAAGAGAGCTCACCTCATGGATCGATGAGCATTACGAGCCACTTCCACTCCAGTTGTGTTCCACCTGTAAACATGATATCAGGTTTTCACCTTTCAGCAGCAGCAGTAAATTATAAAACTTTCATATTGCCATAGATAATAGAGCCTGAAATGAGCACAAAATTTGCGTGGTCGCACTTTTCTCTAGCACAGTGATGTTATAAATCTTCCACGCATGTATGCAAATTGTGTTCAGATTAGTTTAAGACGGCTGCTTGCGGTGAGAACGCGTGCGTCTGTGCGAGAGAGAGAGAGAGAGAGAGAGAGAGAGAGAGAGAGAGAGAGTGCGAGCGCAATATACCTCAAAAATCGGGATGTCTGTTTCTGATGCTCAGTGACCCCTTCAGTCGATCACCAGTGCGGCCTTCCGCTATCTGGTCGTTCAGCATGCGAATATTTAGCCCCTACACATTGAGCAGAAAGCCCACAGCCAACCGTCTTTGACAATGTCAGTTTTTTTAGCACTGAATCGTGACACTTAATTAGCAAGGAACCGGAGTACAACGTGAAATACAATGTTGCCAGTTGCTCCACTTCACAATGCGAGGCTAGCTGGAGCTTGGAGTAAGGGTTGCCGAACTGCCGTTCGCGACCCCCGTGCCTTGTGTTGCTCGCGAGAGGAAGACAAGGTTTGCTTGCGAAAAAAATATCATCATCATCAGCCGATTTTATGTCCACTGCAAGACGAAGGCCTCTTCCCGCGACCTTCAGTTACCGCTGTCCTGCGCCAGCCGATTCCAACTAGCATCCGCAAATTTCCTAATTTCACCTAGTCTTCTGCCGTCCTCTACTGCGCTTCCCTTCTCTTGGTACCCATTCTTTCACCCTAATGGTCCAACGGTTATGTACGCATTACATGACCTACCCAGCGCCATTTTTTTCTTTTCATGTCAATTCTAATGTCGTCTATACCCGTTTGCTCTCTGATCCAAACCGCTCTCTTTCTGTCTCTTAAAGTTATGCCTAGCATTCTTCGTTTCATCGCTCTTTCATGCGAAAGAAATATAATGATATATTAATGAGCTTGGGATTATTAGAATGCCACCAGCCTGTGTATTTCCACATTCGTAATCGTCTTTCGTAAACTTTGGTGCAGGCTTCTTCCTTGTCATGTGCGTCGGCCAACAATGCAGCAACGCCTTCCTTGTCACAGACTTCACCCTTGTCATCTACGTGGGACAGCTTCGGAGCAGTGAAAGAGTTGACTCCGCTGAAACGCATTACTGATGGAAGAATGACCAACGGTTACAAGAAGCCGTTCCAGTCCAGAGAGTTATAGCCTTGCGCCGTCTATATAGTTTTCATCCAGAAGTATTCGGAGGCGGCCTGCAGTGGCGTGGTATAAGCACTCACGGTATGTATTGCGAGCAGCAAGATGAGGGCGGTGGCAAGGATTGGCGTCTCCTGAGCATGTTCTGCTATCAGGAGGAAGACACGGCGGAAGTGGTGCTCCTACCCAAGCCTCCCTTCCCCACTCCGCAGCCTGCTCCACATACTCGTGGCCTACGTGGGCGACGTCGGCTCAGCCGTTGGGCGCCTCCTGCTTCTTCCGCCCCGCATTCCTCCAGATGGCTGTGGTGGCATCATTGTTATTTTGTCGATGCTTTCGCTCTCCTGGGCGGATATATTTTGAGAGTGGCGCATAAATTATTCTTTAAAATATTCTTGTGCGAATAAAATTGTGCTTTTGATATATTTTTTTATAAAGGAGCTATTTATTGTGTAATGTCATTTGACCTAATTTTCTCGTTGTGTGAAGCGATGTAATAATGACCTGCTGTCTTGCCCCCAGAACCACGAGCCCCTCAAAAAACAAGAACTACTGAAGTGACTCCACTGGGCACCTCGGTCATGTGCAGAACCTTTCCTCCTTAAGGCTGTCACAGCATTTATAACTCACGGTGGATTGTCATGACTGGGAAAAAAATTTCTTACTTGCGCGGAGCTCGTTTAACTCACATTAAAAGGCGCATATATAGGTGGATTCATTTCCTTGAACTTGAATGAAAATTGTGAATTGTGAATTGAATGAAATTGTGGTCCCTTAGAAGGCGTGCTGCATCCTATGCAGTGCCTATTCATTTATATTATATACACATCTCCTGTTCTAATACAGTTTTGACTTACAATTGAGTGAGACGGACACGTAAATGTAGGCGTTTTACGTGAGAAAAATGCAATATGATTGACACAATAACGGGTGGGGGGGGGGGTGGAAGGGGACACCTAGTGGAAGATAAGGCGTGAGACACTTTGGTATACGCCGCGTCAGGTCGCAAGAGGATGTAGTTGCGTCTGGAAGGCTTTCGTCAAGGATGTTAACCTTGATGCCAAAGGTAATTTTGATGCTTTTGTTCGTAAAGAACTCGCCGGGCTTAGAATCGTCAGCAAAGAACAAAGAACGATGTTCATGCCGGTAGCAGAGGTGCTTGCGAGTCTGGCAGTGGAAAGTTTACCGAGTTGCTGCCAAGAAGGAAACGGAGAGACTGCACATTGGACAGAAAACGCATTTGTTCCACATTATGAAGGTACTCGCGCGAATACTCATCACAGGCCCGTGCAGGTGTTTATGAAGGAACCCGCGGTGTATTGGACCCCAAGTACTACCTCCAAGTACTGGTGGACTGAGCCCGTACAGGAAAGCTTTATCTACCTCGGAGTAGGTCGTAGAGGAAGGTTTCGCAACGCAAGTACTAAAGTTTATGCTTGTGTGAAGCGCGACTCTTGTCCCCGAAATGTTAAATTATAACTTCGGTGGTGTTTAAATGCAAAATGACTATCTTATTGTGAGGCACGCCGTAATGGAGCATTCTGGATTCATTTCTCGCCGCGTTGGGTTCTCTAATGGGCCCCTAAATCAAAGTACACGAGCATATTCGAGTTTTGTTACAGTAGAAATACGGCCACTGCGGCTGGAGCTGAACCCACCAGCTCGAACTCAGCTGCGCAGCGTCACAGCCACTGCGCTATCGCGGCGGGTCCTTGGGCTTCTGGCTCGAAACGCGATGCGAATATGAATTACAAGAAACAACCTTTTGTCCCCATTTTTTTTTACATTTACCTAAACAAAAAATAAAAAATAATCTACAAAGCTATCACAAAGCATTCAAAATTGAAGAAAGAACATCAGTTCCATCAGTGTATCTCCGTCCGTCTATCGAGTACAGTTCGAGCTTGTTATGTTACTATCCCTGCCCTATACTTATCAAAAGTGCGTGCCATTGAAGAAATAATAAAAATAGTGAAATTCAGTTCAGACAAACTCGAAGACCCCAACTTGACATTCTAGTTAGAGATATTCCGTCAATAATAAATACACGTAGAGCAGGAGACCATTTAAAGCTGAATAATATATGGCCTCAAAATACTGCTATTTCTCTTTTTTCCCATATAACACAGGCTCTACACGTTCGCAACAATATTAGATATACCGTACGCCATACATGTTGACTAAGGGACACACTAACAGCGGGTCTCGAGTTATTGCTACATTTTTTTTATTTACTTCTTTGTTCATTCTCCAATTGGTACATGACCTACTGTTACCTAAGCTTCACTGTTACCACGCGCCAGTGTTGATTGTGGAAGAACGTCATCATCATTACCAATGCACAGAAGCGCTGATGGGCAAGCTCTACTTTGATTATGGCTATCGGAGCAACAAAAGGTACCAGACCGGCTCTACAACACAGGACGACCGCTTACTCCATATGCCCGCATAATTTATTAGAAACATACCATGAACATTTTTTTTTAGTGTCGCCAGCACATCGCTGAGAGTATCAAAACGACTTCGCGGTCTTATGTATCCGAAATTGTAGATTCTGCAGAGATCCCTCGAAAGTTTTTTGAGCGTAAGTGTTTTGATGAAAGTAATTAAAATGGGGTTACTGGGAACGGGAAGCGTTACGAAGAGATCAGAGGCAGAAACGATGCAAGCAAGCACCTGTGCACGCTTTCGTTCAACCTGCCGGTTTCACCTGTCGAAGAAACAAAGGTGGCACGAGAAGTGTCATGAGGAACGGTTCCTCAGTAATTTCAACAATTAGTTTTTTTTCGAACACGCCAATGACGCTTTACAAAGGCTGGTGTATTAAATTATTCATTTAATCCTCATTGGGATTCCGCGCCAGCGAAAGGAAATCTAACACGCGTTCTTGAGCTAGGAACCTCGCACGGAGACATCAAGTGGGGTGTACGGGAATGTCGAACAACTGTTCAAACTCTGTCATTCTATCGAATGCAAATTATCTCCGTAATTTTGCGGAAATGTTGGTTCGAATAACCTGTCCACGCTGCTCAATGGATCCGGCCTTTTCAGGCTTAGCCGTTCTGCAGCGGACACATACCTATAAGGTCCGTGCATTCACGTTTATCATGCATCTTTCTTCAGGTATGTGAAGGAATGCCAGATGTTCAAAGGTATAATCTGGAGCCCGTTTTCTGCGCTGTCACGGGTAGGCATAGTTAACTGTAGGAGCTGAGCTAGCGTAGCTTCTTAAGTTTGCTGCGATACCTTTGTTGCAGTTGAGGCTTAATTGTGCTTCTTGAACGAAAAATCGTCCGAGGCCATGAGAGACGGCTCGCCATCACTTTTGCCGGGCACGCCTCTTCGCACTTTGGCAAACAGTGATATTTGTGAAAGGCTCCCCACGTCGACGTGGAGATGTCCGGTTCCTGTGTCTCCAACAGCGAACCCTTGCACACCGACAACGACTACATCGTCGTGGAGGTCAAGCGATTGAAGAGGAAGTGCCGCAGGACAGCTAAGGACGTGAGTGAGCATGGCCCCAAAGGACCGCCTACTCGCAAGTTACAATCTTGCGTTTGTGCCTCTCGACGCCTCGAAGAATTCCGTAGATTCTCAAGACCTCCCTTGGTTAATGTGGCTCTGAAAGGAATTAATGAGGTGCGTTTCAACGCTAAGAATAACGCAAGCGTTATTTACGATCTCGTTATTGACATCACCGATGAAGAATTCCAAGGGCTTCTGTCTTCAACAGTGAAGGTCATCGACGAGCGTCAAGCTTCTTTTCAAGGGAAACACGATACCAGATGACGTCATGATAGGCTACGTGAGACAGTCGGAGGGTCCTTACGTGCGCCAACCACTGCGATGTCGCAAGTCCCAAAAGCTAGATTCTGCCAGCGCTTCTCTGCACAGGCCGGACGACATGACTTCGCTATGCAGGCAGCCACGACGTGTGTTAATGCACGGTAAAAACTGAACTGCTTGAACTACAACTGACTACACGAGGCTAATTTCGAGGATTGTCACCAATGCAAAAACAAGATAAAAATTATGCAGATCGCACGCACTGTGGGAATCCATGTAAGCGAAGCTTTCCGTGGTAGATGCTTTGATCGACGATATTTAGCGGTGATTTTGACGGCTAAAGCTTAATTCCTCCAATGTTAAGGCTAACACGAGAGTGGTGAGTTGATGTTAAATGTTACCTTGCGTGCACCACTGCTGTTTGTCTGCGTAGTACACGGAACACACAGGGAGAGGTGTTTGCTTGAGGCGTTGTGGTGCACCATGTTTTATAACCTCTGAGAGGGTTGAACGTTGTCATTTTCTGAAGTGGAACATCGCATTGCGGCAGAAGTATTAAACTTGAATTGGATTATGGGGCTGTACATGCCAGAACCACACTCGGATTATGAGGCAAGCCGTAGTGGCGGCCTCCGGATTAATTTCGACAGCGCGATGTTCTTTAACGTGTCCCAAAATCTAAATGCACGTGCGTTTTCTATTTCGCCTCCGTCGAAATGCGGCTGGCGCGACTGGGATCAAATCCACGACCTCTAGCAATGCTATAGCCGCAAAGCTAACGTGGCGGGCACAGAAGTGTTAATTTGACGTTCTACCGCTTCCGTAGTGTCTCCTGGACCCTGCGGTGCGCTTTAAGTAATGCGGCTCTGCTTCTGCACGCCCTGCATAAGTTGTCCACTTGACATATTTGCACAGAGTTTATTTTTCAGAAATAGCAGCAACGTACTGTGCCGTAGCTTGAACTTAAGCTTATCCTGTGTCCCGGCAGCAGCTGTCGTATAGTAGTGGGGTTTCCTTGCCTTTTCACCTGACCTCCCCCCCTCTCTTGCATGAAAACTGCCTCTTCTCCTCCCTCTCCTTCTTCTCCTCTCTACAGTTCTATCTGCGTCCCCTCTGGCCTCGCACGTTAGTAGGAAGAGAAGCACTGAAGTCAAAAGCGTGAGAGTATGGGCGAGTTGGTATGTGATGACTTTTTTATGCTTTTAGCGCAGCTCAGAACGAGCAAAAGGGAAGGTGGAAGTGGTAACCCTTTTCACCTTGCCTTTTGCTCGTTCTGAGCTCCGCCACACGCCTAAAAAAGCACTGCAGTGTCTGCAACGGATCTGAGGGGAGTCACCGATAATTACAGCTGCCTAGCGGCTATAGTGGCGACAGCTAGGGAGCTCCAGAGGGTAACATGATCATGGATTCTAGCGCGAAGTGACACGGACAGAGACTAGAAGCAGACAGGGCGAGCACTAACTCTCAGCTGAATTTTTATTGCAACTAAGAACATATATACGATAGGGGATTGCAAATGTCGCAGCATATGAACATGACAAGGTCTAAAGACATCAGTTAAACATATCAAGAGGTAGGGAAGCAAAAAAGCAAACAACAAGAAATACGCTATGTTGAGATAAACACACGTGCTGCGAAGATACTGAAATTCGCATTCTAAGTGATTGTGTTCTTTCAGTCTAATATTAATACACCTGCCGCTCTGTCCAATGCAAGTTTTCCCGCACAATAAGTGGAATCTGATAAACTATAGCAGTGCTACAAAGCACAAAAGGGGTCATATGTCTAACGCCGCAATCATTTCTTTTTTTTTTTTTGCTACTGTGTTCAAGTTTCCTATTTATTATAGACGACGAGCAAAACGAGAACAAGGTGAAAGCAGGTGCCAACGTTTCGACAAGTGGACTTGTCTTCTTGAAGGCGACATATGCTTTCCTCGCCACAGAATATATAGGTGAGGTTCTTCTAAAGGGGAGAGGAAGTAAAGCGGGTGGGTGCGGCAAATAGTGAAGATGTGTCAGCGTGTCGAATTGAGCATAAAGGTGCGCTGTGCACAAGGCCAGTGACACTGGCCTTGTGTCGAATTGAGAAAAAAGGAGCGCTGTGCACAAAGCCAGTGATACTGGCCTTGTGCATAGCGCTTCTTTATTCTGAATTCGACACGCTAACACACCTTCGCTCGTTGCCGCACCCACCCGCCTTACACCCTCTCCCCTTTAGAGAAACCCCACCTCTATATACTGTGGCGAGGAAAGCATATGTCGCCTTGAAGAAGACAAGTCCACTTGTCGAATCGTTGGATCTTGCTTTCACCTTGTTTTCGTTTTGCTCATCGTCTCGAATTTCCATCTCTCGCTTTTCCCGTGTTTTCCTTATTTATCATAGGGCACGTGATAGACGATTTGCGGGAGGCCGAGAATAGAGAATTGACGTCATATTTACGTCAAATTGTGGTCAAAGATTAGGAGAGACTTGCGTTAGCCACGCATCATTGTCTCTGTTAGAATGCGAATTTCAGTATTTTCAGAGCCCGTGTGTTATTCTGAAGCCGTGTCTTTTTGTTGTTTGCTTTGTTGCTTCCTTACCTCTTGATATGTATAACTTATGCCTTTAGACCTTGTCATGTTCATATGCTGCGGTATTTGCAATCACCTATATATATGTTGTTAGTTTCAATAAAGATGTAGTTGAGAGTCTGCGCACGCACAGTCAGCTTCTAGTCTTTGTCCGTGTCACTTCGCGCTACAATCCAAGATCATGTTACCGTACCAACTCGCCCAACATTCTATCCTTTTAGCTCCAGAGGGTATTGTGCCCATCCGACGCGGTTTGGTGAAAACGAGTTTGTCCCGTCGCCTTCTTTCTCTTACTAGCACCTGTCATCTACATACACACTCTGAACCACATCCCGACGCGGTGTGCGCGACAGCAGCAGCCACAGCAGCCCACCGCAGCAGCAGTGGGAAAGTCGGAGGAAGAGTCAAAGAAAGCTTCGCTTTAAATAATTATTGAAAAATATTGTTTATATTATATAAATATAAAATATTCGTTCAATATTAAAATATTGAACCACACGATCAAGAGAAGTATTTCACACAAAGGGGCGGCAGCGTCAGTGCAGCACCGGATGAGACTATCGCGTCGTCGACATGAACAAGCTGTCGGTCCAACCGAGATCTCCCTGGCTCCCATCCAGCAGTTCCAGCGGAAGGTATTTGAATTCGGCATCGGTGGGCCTCTCCGAGCCACATTGCTTCAAGCGAGCAGCACAGGCCTCGAATCGAACGTGTGGCCACGCCTGCCGCCACGCACAGGGGCCTTGGACTGTGAGCGCCAGGAACGGCAGTGCAACGAAAAATCACCATCGGGCTCTCTCATCAGTGTCATGCTGCGACAAATAATCGACGCCCTGTAGCTGCTACGTACTGTCTTGTTTTAACATGCCACCGGCTCCAAGAGCTGGAAAAATTATGCAAGCTATAGACATTCTCGTAAGTACACTACAGTAACCTCTGCCTCTGTCCACGAAGGTGTCTGGGCTGTGCAGGAAGAGCATGCTATGCATCTCATCATCATAATCTTCAGCACCACAACCAGTTTCCTTCCACTTCACATTCTACCTCCGTCATTCCGACAAATCCCTTCACCAGCGTGGAATATCAGGTTAGAGGCACGTCATTCACGCCTACCTCTCCATCTTTCTGCAAATGAAAATTGCCCCTTTCTATCTCTCTAGTCAACTGTGTAGCATCGGGACGTTCAACCACACATGTATATATTATTTATGGCGAAGTAAACGTATTCAACCCTTTCTTGCTTCTCTATTTGTCACCTCAACAATTATCACCAAAGTCTGACGCCAACGTTCCAGCATGAAAGGCGCCATTGAATGTCTCTCCGGTGCTTAATGCTAATAGTTTACTAGGATAATGCGATAGTTTTAATGCTAATCACATTAACGTAGATATTTATCGTTTTTGAATATGTGCCCACCCCTTATGTAATGTCCTTTTAAGTACCTTCGTGGTATACCAAATAAATAAATAAATAAATAAATAAATTGTAGTAAGAAATATGGGCGCCAGCAGAAGACGAAGAAGGAAGAGGGTGGTTGTTGTTTATGGCTATATTTAATTTCTTTAGGTTAACTTATTTTATCAAAATTCTTAACAATACTTTCATTACACTTCGAAATTACAGTTCTGGCTATAGAACTGTAATTTCGAAGTGTAATGAAAGTATACTATTCAAATCTAGTTTTGCTTTACTTCTAAGCATGCGGAAAACCGCTTGGTTCTTGGTCAACCCCCCATGGTGGGCATGTCACACTGTTTAGGATGCAGGAAAAGACAAGACGGTCCTCGTTTATGGATACAATTTTTTTGTATCACCTGTTAGGAATGGCCGTACGGGGTGACAACGTGCCAGCTATTTCAGTCCGCTGCACGTTTCCTATCCAACCGGACGGGGCGCACTTCAGGGAACTGCGAATAAACCGGCAGCCACGTGGCGCGGGGTCAGACCAGCCAATGTGGTACCCGGCCGCGCCACCCGGGACGGAACGGAGTTCTACGAAGCCCCTCTGACGTCGGCTCCGGACCTTTACACCTGTGTGTGCGGCACGTGTATGACAGCCCTCATCCTCCAAAAGGGC
Source organism: Dermacentor variabilis (assembly GCF_050947875.1). NCBI lineage: Eukaryota > Metazoa > Arthropoda > Arachnida > Ixodida > Ixodidae > Dermacentor > Dermacentor variabilis. The sequence goes on from NW_027460313.1 coordinate 12,363,459, forward strand.
TGGTCTACGGTGACGTCGAAAGATGACTGGACGAACGTTTCCGTCCGCTTGGAATCAAGGGGGGACCAAGTGCTTATAAGCAGCGTTTGCCGGCTGCTAGTGGTGTACTCGTTGTGTGCTCGTTGTCTTGCTCCAGATGTACTAGTGAGCTGAGTGCTCGGTGTCGTGCTCGAAATGTACTAGTGAGCTGCTTGCTGTATGTTAGTCTTGTGGACTCCATATGGGAGTCACGCTAGACTGTCGATGTAGGTCTTGTCTAAGATGTAAATAATGTAAAAAAATCCTGTTGACCGAGTTCCTCTCTACAACCTTCAACTCCTTCAAATGGTGGCAGCGGCGAGATCGTTCGACGAATCTAATGCGCCCCGACGCTTCCGAATCTACGACTCTGACTGAAGCCGCCACTTATGCCCAAGAATGTCGTGAGATCGCTCGCCCACTTACCGCGCAAAATCGGGCCAGCTAGAAACATGGCCGCGACACAAGCTTGACTTTGCCTTCGTATTCACCTGGAACGCTGGTATGGCTCCGCGTTCCTTCCTCTACTCCTGGCCTTTCTGCAAAGTTCAGCTCAAAGTATGACGGCCTTTATCGGGTTCCACAACAGACGTCCCCAGTCAACTACGTCAATGAGCATATTTAGCCATCTGCGGACCAATGGCGTCGCGGACGCGAAACTGTTCATGTCGACCGACTGAAGCCGCACTACCACAAACCAGTGCTGCCTGTTCCCTAGGTCGCCAGGACGGCTCCTTTTTCGGCGGAGAGGGATTGTAGTGAGAAATACGGGCGCCAGCAGAAGACGCAGAGGAAGAAGACGATTGCTGTTGTTGGTGCTCGCGCTTGGCCCGCTCTGCCGTAGTCTCTAGCCTTAAACGCGTAATATCAAAATAAATAAATAAATAAATAAATAAATAAATAAATAAATAAATAAATAAATAAATAAATAAAAAAATAAATAAATAGGTTCTGCCGTATTTTTTCGTTGTTTGTTTTTCTGCCTCACATGTTTATTATAATTCGAAGCAAGTGAAGCATGAAAGCGGTGCACTTGAGATGCACTAGTACTTATATTAAAATGATGTCAATATACACTGTAAGTAGCATTGCCTTTCTGGAATGGCAGCGACATCACTGTCTGATTACCGAGACCTCTTGCGCACGGTCGTATTACGTCGGCATCAGAGGCGGAGACAATGATTGAGTTCTGCCACGTATTACGTTCCCTGTATCTGGTTTTCTTTTTAATTCTGGCTTTCTTCTCGATTAGCTTTCTTGTATAGCTTCGTTTTTGCTTCCTCACGAATGAAACCTAAGCAGAAAAGCTTCTCAATTCAATGACAAAAAACGCCACAATGATCGTGGATGGAAGGACCGTATTTGTAATATACAGTTCCTTCTGCTGCGGCGCGCAAACGTAAAAATATGAACATCGTTCCGAAAACCCGGCCGCCATATATCAATTGAGTCCGCGAAAGCGCCACGTTTCCACAAGTTAAGTGTCTGTACAACTGTCGCACCTTGGCGAGGTTGTTCGTGGCAATAAACGCATTCCATACTCGATTTCATAAAAATATCCAGAGCGATGCCCGTCGCGTGCATGCAAGGATCACGTGCGAGTAAAAGACGAAGCGCCCTTGTGCGTTCGACGCTGCACGAGACGCTACACGAGAGCAACCAGCCAACCGAGCGAGCAACTTGGAGACGATGGCCCGTTCAGCCGCTCTGAGGTCCTTCACGCGTTCCCGTATGCCAAGGCACCCTCACGCAAGACGTCAACGGCGCATTGACCGGGTACGCCGTCCGGTTTCACTCTTCATCCGACGTCGCGCAGACGGGGCTACGCAGCGGGCTTCGACCGACCACTTATCCCTCCGGCTGCCTGGGCGCCACAAGGACTGCAGCCGGTCTCCTGGCCACGTCTTCCAGCGCAAGTGCCACCGTGACGCCATGTCGGGCTGCACTCTGGGACCCGCAGCAGCAGCACCTGGCAACTGCAGCATCCTACCGTTCTTCTGGCTCCGGTGCGAAAGTCTCCGCCGCTGCCGAGTGATGGCAAGTTCCGTTTGTTCATTCGCCATCAGTGTTAATAGCTGGGCTGCCGTCAAGGTGATTTGATAGGCGCCCATAGTACAGTGCGTCACGTGATATGTCTAGATTGAATTTACAGGGGAGTGGTCTCTTTGGGGCGCTCTCGGGATGCAGTTTGCATCCGGCTGGTCGAAACCAGGCGCTCTGAACACATTCGTGTGGTTTATTCAGAGCGCCGCGCTCCAGCTGAGAGCGTGAGGAGGCGCTCCTGTATGCCTGAAACCTGACTTCGCGACCGAGATCCTAGGGAAGCTCGGTCCCATGTCCACTCTGATGGCTCTGGCAGCAGCTGGCACGTTTGGCTGGGGCAGTATTTCTACGGTTCCAAGCACAAGAGGGCTCTGCATCGCTGTAAACCGGCTTGGCGCGCCGTAGGACCCAGTCGAGTGTACCATAAGAGGTACCGTGTTGACCCATTTAAAGCATTAGGATTAAAAGGCCTCTACTCATCAGGAAAAACCGAATGGCATTTTAAGCGCTGAGTTTTTTATTTCTAGTATTTGGTACCTTTGCCTAGAAACTATCAGCATGTTTCTTTTTTAATTATGGAATTTTACGTGGCGGAATCACGATCTGATTATGAAGCACGCCGTGGTTGGGGACTCCGGAATAATTTTGACCTTTTGGTGGTCTTTTAACGTGCACCTAAGCCTAACTGCACGGGTGCTTTCGCAATTCGCCCCTATCGAAATGCGCCTGCCGTGGCCGGGATTCGCTCCCACGACCTCGCGCTTTGCAGCGCAACACCATAGCCACTAAGCAACCACGGCGAGTTAGAGCGAGTCTGTATAAGTCATTCTCACTGTTCGACACAGAAACCTTAAATCGAACAAGTTCCTGTTCGTCCAGTCAATATTATACGCCTTCTTTACATATGCTTCTTCCATTGAGTGAACGCTGCTCTGCACGATAAGAAAAAAAATGAATAATACTAGTAGCTTTATCTTCCTGGACAACTATTTTTGGCGCGAAAGCAAAGGCTACGTAACCAAATCGCGACTTGTGCACCGCTGCAGGAAGAAGTCCTGCAGTTCTGTTGACGTTTTCATATGTTCAAAAAACACAGTCTTGTTTTTTCAAAGCACATCAATTGGAACAATGCGCAAAAGTCATCAGTAAGCGACTGATACTTCACTGTATTAATTAGTTTGCCCAGTTGAGTTCTCACATACTCGAGAAAAGAGCCCATTTGGGCGTCGGTCAAAGTCAAAATGACAAACGCACAATGGCGGCGTCGTCTTCCGGTGTGTGTTCATCGCTTCTGTCCCGCCTGTTAATTGATTCCCAAGTGGTCAAAATTAATGTGGAGCGTCTTCCACTACGGCGTGCCTCATAATCAAATCGAGGTTTTTCCATGTAAATCTTCCAGAATTCATTCATTCCGCCCTCTGATCTCACGGGGAGATACTGATATGACCAACATGAAAAACAAAATACTGTTGAGGCGAACAAAAGTTTTTACAGCATCCACGCGGAAACCAGGTTAACCTGTCTGCAAACAACAACCGTCGACGCCGGCGTCGGTTGCGCGTTCGACATCATACGACCACTTCGGGGCTTAGGTACAGACTGCGTTGCTTCCTGTTCAAAAGTCGATACAAATCGACTGTATAAATATCGATTACCTTCGGAAATTTACGCTGAGATAATAGTATCTGCCAGCACTGAAATAAAGGAGTCAAGCAACGTCGGAAAATATCAAAGCCGAAGCCTGTGCCTCAGAATAGTTGTCAGCGAGTATTGACTGTGAATTGGTTTCGATGTACCTTTTGTCGTTCATTTCCTGCTCCTTTATTGTTGCTCATTTTAAGTGCTGGCCCAGGAAGGTCACTACCTCTTAGTGTATTGTTCAACTACGCCTATAATATTAACAAGTGTATAAGCTTGTCCTTCATATTTCGATGCAATGTATTGCCCCATGTCCTGTAACCACCTCCGTATGGAGGCTTGCCCTATGTATGAAATAAAAAAGAATAATTACCCGCAGCGGTTGTCCAGTGGCTAAGGGGTGGCACTGCTGAGTTTGAGGTCGCCGGTTCGATCCTCGCCGAGGCGGACGATTTCCGAAGTAGGGCGGAATGCAAGAACGGCCACGCATGCCGTCACTTGGGTGCGCGATGAAGAACCCCACCGCGTTGTAATATACTCCCAAGGACGCTCGCTACGGCGCGACTCGTAATAATATCGTAGATTTGGCTTGTAAAATGGCCGAATTGAATTAAAAAAATACTCCGTAACGGACACCAACATAATTTAGTCGAATACCAGAGGAATTCTCTGAAAACGGATGTACTCTGGGGCCCTATAACGTAAAACTATTCCAATACGTTTTTATTCCTTTCTCCTGACGTCAAATTTGCGTAACCGCCGACGGAAGTATGGAGCGGTCACCCGCAGGGTTGCCTGAACAGACCAATCTGTCACTTTTGCTTGCTTGAAAAACGAATAACATTGGCTACACTGAGCAGCTTGTGTTATCTAATTGGCTCACAAGAGGCGAGGAGCACGCTCAAGTGGAGAGGGATTCGATGGGGCCGAGACACTGCACTGAAAATCGATAACCTGATGAAGAGGGTGGTACCGGCGTCTGCGATTGGTCCGTTTTTCCTTACTTAGCTTGTGGTGGCTCGTCGACAATCACGGCGGCATGCAACGCAAGCTTAAGAATGACGCTGAAACAGATCCTCAGCAATGAAGAATTGGCAGACCAAGGTATTTAACGTGCCGAAAGTGCTCGAAAACGTTATACGGCCACGCAAAAGCTTTATTACACGCAAACAAACCCATGCTCTGAGACAGGTGCGAGTAGCCAGTGACTTAGCCATAGGCGGCAGCCATCTTTTATTCCTTTCGGAACGGGGCAGCCTGCGGCTGTTCAGAAAGAAATTCTGTTTTGTTCGGCATATTAATGAATCTTTATCGCGTACAAGTCACTTTGACGCAGTGAGTTGTTGCGGTTTCGTGACGTCGTGTGAGAGGCAGGTGAAGTGGGCGCAGTCCGAAAATTTTTTACCAATAGCCGAGGGCTAAGGGCGAAGAGGCGTCGAATCAGAAATAACTATTTTTCTTTCGTTCGGTCAAATTATGCATAATCCGTGTGCACAGGTTATATCAGACAAGGAGCTATCGCGATTTCCGTGATGTCGCGTGACAGATATATGAAATGGGGGTGGTCCAAAAAAGTTTTTGACCACTCGCGGAGGGCTGATTGCAGAAGTGGAATAGAAAAGTTTGGAATAGTTTTACATTATAGCGCCCGTGCTGTGGTTGCACAGCAAAGCTTTTGCTTCTCATTTTATGACGTCCTCGTCAAGGCACTCAAATCATTTAAGCATGTAGTAAAACAGCCAAGACTAAAATGATGGCGTGCACGCATCCCTAAGCATTGTCATCTCTGACGTCAATATGTTGCGGGAGTTTTGCTCCGACGGTTTTGTAAGCGTTAATTACCAGCAAATGTACACTGGGGGTAATGCAACGCAACCCATTAAAAGCAATAATTTCACATTCATTAGCAACTTCCTAGAACACTCACAATTTCAAGGTGATCAAGATGTATTAGAACTACGTTTAGTGAAGTAAAACGGGGCCCTCCCTGTTTAAAAATAAATAAGTGAATATACCACTCAATAATATGTTCTATCATATGCCATGCCCTTCTAAAGCAGGTATAATTAAAGTGCGCTATTCTCAACAGTCGTCATACCTCAATGGTCGATGAGTATTAGGAACAGCTTCGACTCCGTTTGTGTTGAAAGCTTGAACAACAACATGAAAAAAAGAAACGCTGAGCATCCATCCACTCTGTGAAGAAGGATTACCAGCGAGGCTGTGTATGTCGCCCCTTCAGGGGAAGCATTAACTCGTGGCTAACTCCAACGCGGCCTATTCAAATACATGTAAAACGCAAACGCGCTTTTCTGAGATAACCCCTGGTTCCATTTTAATGAAATTTGCTTCATTTCAGAGAGAAAGTTCAATTATTGTGACTATTCTAAGCGGAATTTCGATTCAGGCGCTGCATTTTATTGAAAGAATTTTCAAACATTCGAAAGTTCGAAAAAAAAATAAAAGCATGAAGTTTACAAAAAGCGCTCCTTCAAGAACAGATATCGCAGTTCTGTAAATGGAATTCATTAGATAACCTAAATCGGACAAACTCGGTATGTCACTTTCTATATTACGGGAATTTGTTGCGTTGTTTACATGGGTTGTGCAAAGGCTGTATTTACACTTTACTAAGGTTCTTGAGATTCATGTGTAACATATCAATTTTGTCGGCTTTGGATGTACTATCACATGCGATTCACAGAATTCTGATATCACTTTTATTGCTTAGTTACGGACTCATAAACTTGACACTCTCGTTTACTGAATATTTGCGATTATTGTCAATATTTAATAAAAGATTGACGACCTAAAAAAATAACTAGATGTTAAGTTTTTCTTTTAAAACTAACAAACCTCGTCAAGTTTGGTGCAGTGGTTACTGAGAAAAACTAATTCTACTTTTACATGTATTTCGGAAAGCAGCAGCCGAGCGAAAGCTTCTTTTTAATGGCGTCGCAGGTGAACCTAACCTGGTACATACGAAGCCGATCAATGAATTAGCGGTAAGAGGGAAAATAGAGGAATTCCAAATCAAGCTACAGAACAGGTATTCGGCTTTAACTCAGGAAGAGGACCTTAGTGTTGAAGCAATGAACGACAATCTTGTGGGCATCATTAAGGAGTGTGCAATAGAAGTCGGTGGTAACTCCGTTAGACAGGATACCAGTAAGCTATCGCAGGAGACGAAAGATCTGATCAAGAAACGCCAATGTATGAAAGCCTCTAACCCTACAGCTAGAATAGCACTGGCAGAAGTTTCCAAGTTAATCAACAAGCGTAAGACAGCTGACATAAGGAAGTATAATATGGATAGAATTGAACATGCTCTCAGGAACGGAGGAAGCCTAAAAGCAATGAAGAAGAAACTAGGAATTGCCAAGAATCAGATTCATGCGTTAAGAGGCAAAGCCGGTAATATCATTACTAATATGGATGGGATAGTTCAAGTGGCTGAGGAGTTCTATAGAGGTTTATACAGTACCAGTGGCACCCACGACGATAATGGAAGAGAGAATAGTCTAGAGGAATTCGAAATCCCACAGGTAAAGCCGGAAGAAGGAAAGAAAGCCTTGGGAGCTATGCAAAGGGGAAGGCAGCTGGGGAGGATCAGGTAACAGCAGATTTGTTGAAGGATGGTGGGCAGATTGTTCTAGAGAAACTGGCCACCCTGTATACGCAATGCCTCATGACTTCGAGCATACCAGAATCTTGGAAGAACGCTAACATAATCCTAATGCATAAGAAAGGGGACGCCAAAGACTTGAAAAATTATAGACCGATCAGCTTACTGTCCGTTGCCTACAAAGTATTTACTAAGGTAATTGCAAATAGAATCAGGAACAGCTTAGACTTCCGTCAACCGAAGAACCTGGCAGGATTTCGTAAAGGCTACTCAACAATAGACCATATTCACACTATCAATCAGGGGATAGAAAAATGTGCGGAATATAACCAACCTTTATATATTGGTTTCATTGATTACGAGAAAGCGTTTGATTCAGTCGAAACCTCAGCACTCATGGAGGCGTTGCGGAATGAGGGTGTAGACGAGACGTATGTAAAAATATTGAAAGATATCTATAGCGGCTCCACAGCCACCGTTGTCCTCCATAAGGCAGCAACAAAATCCCAATAGAGAAAGGCGTCAGGCAGGGAGATACGATCCCTCCAATGCTATTCACAGCGTGTTTACAGGTGGTATTCAGAGACCTGGATTGGGAAGAATTGGGGATAAGGTTTAATGGAGAATACCTTAGTAACTTGCGATTCGCTGATGATATTGCTTTGCTTAGTAACTCAGGGGACCAACTGCAATGCAGGCTCACTGACCTGGAGAGACAAAGCCGGAAGGCGGGTCTAAAAATTAATCTGCAGAAAACTAAAGTAATGTTTAACAGTATCGGAAGAGAACAGCAGCTTACGATAGGTAGTGAGGCACTGGAAGTGGTAAGGGAATACATCCACTTAGTACAAGCAGTGACTGCGGATACGGATCATGAGACTGAAATAATCAGAAGAATAAGAATGGGCTGGGGTGCGTTTGGCAGGCATTCTCAGATCATGAACAGCAGGTTACCATTATCCCTCAAGAGAAAAATTTATAACAGTTGTGTCTTACCAGTAGTGACTTACGGCGCAGATACCTGGAGGCTTACGAAAAGGGATAAGAAAAGAGCAGATTGGGTGAGGGAACAAACGCGAGGTATTGATATCTTAGTTGAAATCAAGAAGAAGAAATGGGCATGGGCAGGACACGTAATGAGGAGGAAAACATAACCGATGGTCATTAATAGTTACGGAATGTATTCCAAGGGAAGGGAAGCGTAGCAGAGGGCGGCAGAAAGTTAGGTGGGCGGATGAGATTAAGAAGTTTGCAGGGACAACATGGCCACAATTAGTACATGACCGCGGTAGCTGGAAAAGTATGGGAGAGGCCTTTGCCCTGCAGTGGGCGTAACCAGGCTGCTGCTGCTGCTGCTGCTGCTGCTGCTGCTGCTGCTGCTGGTGGTGGTGCTGGTGCTGCTGCTGCTGCTGCTGCTGCTGCTGCTGCTGCTGCTGCTGCTGCTGCTGCTGCTGCTGCTGCTGCTGCTGCTGCTGCTGCTGCTGCTGATGATGATGATGATGTAAACCTACGTCATGGGGCGCCCGGGCATTGCACCATCTTCGGGATCGGTCCACGTATGGGCAGTTTTTTGTCCACAGATGGACACAATTCTGGGGGAACTAGTCTTAAACAGCTTCGGTGTAATTCGCTGTAAAATTGGCCACGTCTTCTTATTTTTAAATAATTAATGACGACGACGAATGCAGGAGCAGTGCCACGAGCTCGTTCGCGCGATAGCGCCCACGGACGCCAACGAGCCAGCTGTGGAAGAAGACGATGGCGCTGGAGCCAATCCAGATGATGATAGTTTTGCGTGAACACACAGACACGACCCTGGGGGAACGAGCACTTAACAGCTTCGCTGTAAAAAATCTTAGTACACCTAAGCACTTCTTATGAGTTTGAATGCGAAAGCATTAATGTACAACTGAACGCCGCTGAGCGGTGCTTCGAGTTATGAGCGCGATAAGACACTTGGCCAACGCCTCCTAGATGGCACAAGGCCGGTGTAATATGACACGTGACGTAATGCAACGTTGCCCACGTGCCATGGAATATTATGGGGACACCCTCGAGTATGTGACGGTGATGTTGATGCCTTTGTATTCGTCACGCCGGGTTTGGCAACCATGATCTCATAAATCAAAGTGCGAAGGCCAAGGAACCGCACGTTTAGCCCAGTGGGCAACAGACGCGTCTTCCGAACGTGGGTTACTGCATTCGAAACTCACTACCGCCAATGTTTTTCGTTTCTAGTTTATTCTTTTTTATTTTTTTATTTCTTCATAGCGATTACCGAGGTGAAGCTAGAACGCAGGCGAGAGCTTGCGCGGCCTAGGAACGCGCTGATAACATAGTCTTCCGAGAGCGAGAGCGAGGTCGACGTGACAGGCGGTCATGCCCCTCCCTTTCGGCCGCACTTTCCCGTCGAGTCGCGCCTTCCTGTAGCCTTCGTGTAGGGCTGGCTGCCACTCCGACTTTATCTCGTAGCACCCACTTCCTAGCACTTGTTGCACCCTCTAGGCATCCCCAGCCTCCACATCCAACGGAATATTATCGGAAAGAAAAGTAATGGTTTTTGTGCCTCGGATTATAACGTGCTTTGACAAAAGGGACCGATACTTGTTTCCATTCCCGGTTCTCGGAATCATACACGCTGAAGGATTTGGCCAGAATGCACGGAAATCAACTCTCCGTGGCCCGTGTCGTCTGTCCTCCTCATTTCAGTCATGTTTTCGCAATGTCTGCCATAGTATGTCGCCCTGTCAACAGACTCAGCAAGCAACCATGTTCAAGCTATCCAGCTTGTCCACCAGGGCAGTTACACTGCCGGTATTCATCACTGGTGTACGTAGGGACCATAAAATGAATCTGTCCGCGACCACCTACACGGTGACATATATATTTATAGGCTGCCTCTCTTCGCCAGCGAAGCAAGCTGGGTTCACACAACGGAGCAAATTCATCGGGCGAGGATCACATGACTGACCCACAATGAACTACTCCGCCAGCAGCTTATCTGCTTCGTACTTGTGTGCGCAGTGATTGGGCAACGCTTAGTCACCTAATGCTCGTCCGCACAATTTGGTCCGTCACGTGAATCCAGCTTGAGTGTGTTCCTGTAAGCGGAAACGCAGCGCAAAAAAAAAAAAAATAAATAAAAGAGAGAAAACAGAGGATGTGTGCCACTGAAGCTCACTGGTTTCTTCGATCGATCGCCAGTGCTGCCTTCAGCATTCTTGTCGTTTTCAACGGGAGTCTTTCTCACATGCTTAATTTTCCTGCACTAAATGGAAGGCGAACGCATTAAACCATGGTTTAATATGGGAGAGTATTTCAGCAGTATTGGAAGACTCTAAGCAAGTAAGTCGCGCAAAACACGAAGGAAAATGTTGCGAGCTGATCCGCTTCATATTGCAATGCTTGGTACCTGTAACACACGGTCAGGGTTGTTCGCACTCTCGCAGATCGTAACGGAGCAAAAGAGTTCGATCTCTGAGGCCATATCCTGCCTAATTGCCGCTCGCGAGACTCGCGCTTTGCGTTCCTCGCGAGAGAAAGACAAGCCGCTTGAAAATTGTCGCGAACTGTAGTAACACGGGATATTGCTAGTTAATGAAAAGCATGCGCGTCTGGTTTACCTGCGAAAAAATTATCAGTAAGCTTTGACTTATTACAGGCTACCATCAACCTGTGTACTGAATCATCGGTAACCGTCCTTCGTAACCACTGCCGCATTCTTCACCCTTGTCATAAGCATTGGGCAGCTGCGAAGCAGTGAAAAAGTTTACTCCGGTAAAGCGTGTTAATGATTAAGAATGGTCACTAGTCAAAAGAAGCCTTTCCAGCCCAGAGAGCGATGGCCTTGCGCTGCCGTCTGGTTTTCTACCACAAGGATTCAGAGGTGGCCTGCAATGGCATGGTTCAATCCCATACATGATGTTCTGAGGGCAGCAATATATATAAGGATGGTGACCAAGATAGGAATGCCTTGAAGATGTTTTGCTATCGAGAGGAAGGCACGGCGCAATTGGTGTTCCAATCCAAGCGTCCTTTCCCAACTTTGCAGCCCGCTCCGCCGATGCGTGGTCGACGGTGGGGACGGCGGCTCTGCTGTTGGGCGCGTCCTGCTGGTGTCACGCGATCCTCCGAGATGGCGCTGACAACAGCGCCCATTGTTCCTCTCCTCTCTAAGCCATCGCCCCGCTGGCATCCATCAAAGGTGATAGATACAATCAGATTTTCGAGCAAATATTTTATAAGTATATAAAAGCCTTTGCAATTAGGCATAACATCAGCACTACCCACGAGCAGGCGAACTGCTAAAGCTGATCTTGTTCTCACCCAGAGAACCAAGAATTCCACTACAGTCGAATTGCAGTCGTAATATTTATCGATATAAATCAACTGACACGGTTTGTTATGACATTCTTGTAGAGAAAGTTCCCAGGAGTAGGTTTATTGACGAATCTTTCGATATAATTACGCTTCGCCTTTCAAACAGACGCTAAGGTGTTACAATGAAAGACTTCACTTCCTCACCACTACATACACAGAAATAATTATACCACAGGGCACTGTTCCACGGTGTGTCCTTTTCAGTTTTTATATGTAAATTATTTCCGCATCCCTTCGCCTAGAGTATAGCATAGTTACAAACAGTACATGGTACAAGCACAGCAAATGTGTGCCCAAGTCAATATTTTCCGTCGCATTTCGATGGGGGCGAAATGCGAAAACACCCGTGTACTTAGATTTAAGTGCACGTTAAAGATGCCCAGGTGGTCGAAATTTCCGGAGTCCTCCACTACGGCGTGCCTCATAATCAGAAAGTGGTTTTGGCACGTAAAACCCCATAATTTAATTTTAAATTTAATTTTAGTAGTTTCCGTATCGCGGAAACTGTACAACGTAGGGGAGTTGCTAGCGGCGCCAGCTCATTGTATTTAGCTATGGCCGCTCATTCAACAGCATGCACTTCTTCGGTCGTGCTATTGTGCGTGGCCGACCACATGTGAATTCAGCTGAATCATTTTCCATGTAAGCCACAAGGAAAAAAAAAACAAAGTCAGTTGAGGCAGTTTTCACGTTTCGTTATGCCTATGAAAATATTGTTTGGAAATGTAATCACAACCTTGCCCAAGAACAACAGAATTTTGAGTAGCAGCTGATGTAGGCTACGCTGTTTCAGCGAAACAGTTTAAGAGTGACTGAGAGCACCTAAGGAATTTCTACGTATAAGTGCGAAGACAAATTTACTGTAAATGACCTGCATTTATTTATTTACTTATTCATCCATTCAAAACGCCGCAAACACTCTATCGACATTTTTCTATAGACCGTCTATAGACTGCGAATAGACAAAAAGAAATAGAAATCTTATCGACTTTCGTCTATAGCAAGTCTATAGACAAATAATAGCGAAAATAGAGACTGTACTGACTTTCGTGTGTAGGTAGTCTAAAGAGCGGAAGTCGACAAAGAAACAAACACCTTGTCAACTTTTTTCTATCGACCGTCTATAGACTACGAATAGACAAAAATAATTAGAAATGTTATCAACATTCGTCTATAGGAACTCTATAGACAAATAATAGCGAAAAATAGAGGCTGTATCGACTTTTATCTATAGGTAGTCTATAGAGGGGAAGTAGACAAAAAGAGAAACACCTTATCGATTTTTTTCTATTGACTGTCTATAGAATGCGAATACACAAAAAGAAATAGAAACTTTATCAACTTTTGTCTATAGACAGTCTTTAGACTTTGTATCAGCAAAATTCTAAATCTATAGCAAGGCAAAGTCGTCTACAAAAAGTCTATAGACTTTCTGTAGACAGTCTAAAGTCATTTTTGTAAATGCAATGATTGGCGAACTGTCTTATTCGCGACGACTTGCAGTTAGGCAAATCTATAATATATACTAGAAAAACTAAAGCACCAATCACGCTCCGTTGTGGAACGCTGGACGCAACTGGAATAAAGAAGGAGTTGTGGTGTTCATGGTGCAGGTGTTCCTGTTCAAACTTGATTATTTGGTTAGGAAATATTGGCTTGCCGTCGCCCGACTGCCCCGGAACTTATAATTTCATACCCGCCTCTGTACTGCGCTTGCGGAAAAATCGGTGAATTTGCTCGGTCCAATTTCGCTGATATTGGCCTGCGCACTTCGACCCTCGTCACCGTGCTCGAGCGAGATTGTAATCCAACGAACAGTTCTTTTTATATATTCTTAAAATAAATGTATGACCCACAGGTGGGTCGTTGATTGCCATTTCACCCTCGGAGTGCCCCGACCTGTCAGCGTGCTGCCCTTCGGCGCGACGCTGCGGTGGCTGCTCGATGCCGGAGAATCGCACACAGCAGCACCGCCGCGAGCAGCGCGCAGTTCGCCACGTGCATCGCCTGCTGCAGCTGCTGCGCCTCCAGCGATCCAGTGTTGCCGAACGGGGTCACGTGGGCTACTCGTTCTGTAGAAAGAGTACACGTGAGTGGCCGCCACGTCTGTGCTAACGCTCTTCCTTTCGTGATTCGTCAGTTTTAGTTCTTGTAGTTCTTTATTGTATCAATAAATATGGTTTTGATTGTCTACTCGCGTGACGTCTATGCTAATACGCTGTCGTTATGCGAGAAGAGCTGAGTTCAAGCTGTGCCGAAGTCTATCCTGTCCTATATCCTAACTATCAACACTCGCGAAAAGTGAGCACAACTACTGAACTGATTACGGTGTGTTTCGCGGTCGTGTACATGTACTGCGGCGTTTCAGTAGTTTTAGTGCTCAAATGTGTCAAACGGTGTTTTGTTAGGAAAGTAAGAGATGGAGCAACACAGCAGTTCTAGCGCAACTTTGACGGTGTCCATCAGGAAACCGGTACCACCCTTAGAATTCGATCAAAATGAATATGCCTTTCAAGAATGCCGGCAATAATTCTTAAACTACAATATGTGCCGTATAAAGCAGTCCGTTCAAAACTTCGTTAGAGATTTTTTTTTAGTGAGTCATTTATGGAATTTGATTTCTCGTGCACATATCAGCCTCTTCGATTATTCCAGTTGAAGGATTGGAATTACGTTAAAATGGCGCAGGCATCTTTTTAAAAAGACTGTACAGTCTAAAACATAAACCTGCCATAACGCGCCCAAACCGCTGCAGTTTCTAAGTGAGTCCATTAAGCTTTCGCACTTTTGACATGCGTGCAGAGAGAGAGAGAGATAAAACTTTGTTATGTCCTTGATGGGGTTCAGGGGGGGCGGAGGTCGGGAGACTAAGCCCCAATCCCCCCCTTCCTCTGACGGCGGCCAGTCCTTGATTTCTGGCGGCGTCTTAGGCCGAGAATAGACTGGCCTATCACGAGGCATGCTTTTCATTTGCGCTTCTGCGTTCCCTAGATGCCAATGTGTGAATGCTATATTATGCGTCAGCTCGGATGTGTAATAAAAGCAAGCCCGTTGTGGGGTACGTCACGTGTTATGTGAATGTGATGAAACGCTGACATCTGTGGGAAGCATCGTCTGAGTGGAAAGCGACGCCCCGTTACGCGGTTAAGCGAAGGTAAAGTCACTGCCATCGGGTACCGTGACAGCAAGGTGCATACGCGAACGTTGGCAAACAATCGTAAGCGCAAAATGTGTTGCGCAGAGGAATGGTTCTGCAAGGAGATTTACTCGTAGTTAAACAGGGTGCCGCTAAAAGTGCAAAAAACAAATCCCTAGCTCGTGACTGAAGCGAAATGAAAGCGTCGCTTGATGATAGCAATAGGTGACGGAAAAATCTTGTAATTTTCGGCCCACCCAACAGCGCGACCGAAAGTTGGACTAACTCTGGAAATAAAGACCTGACCTCTTTCCAGAAGCAATGATGCGAATCTATTCCTCCATACAGAATGGAGCATGCGCACAGGGCAGGAAAGTTCGGCGGAAATAACAATGGACCAGTTATTATGGCATTAATAATTGCGAAGATTAGCAACGCTTGTTGTGTCTGAAGGCGGAAGTTGAAAGGGTCACAATAAGTGATACGCGAAGATTTCACCCCGTGTGTTCGGCATGCACAATCACAGCTGCTGCAGCACAGAAGGAACGGCGGGGGGGGGGGGGGGGTCATTTTAGCTTCGCTATGATAAGATGCATGGGTAATCATAGCATGAGAAGCCAAGTAACAATTACACCAACGAAAACATAGGGAAAATTGCTTGTACTCACTAATTCAATTAGAGAAATGATAAATCAATGGAAATGAAAGTGGGTGAAAAAACAACTTCCCAAAGGTGGGCAACGATCCCACGTCTTCGCATTATGCGCGCCATGCTCCACCATTTGAGCTACCGTGGCGCCGTTTGCCCATCTACTTTGTTGGCTGTTTAAGTTTTACTACTAGAACTAATCCTGGGAGTGTCAGCCAGCGTCACCACTCGCAAACATTGGCGGCGGATGTGGCACATCCTTTCTCCCGCAGGAGTCACGAGCCCGTGTGCTTTTTTGGTTGAAGGCAACTGGTCAATAACCCCACATATGCTACCTTAAGGCATCAATGTTGCCGGATTCGGGAGCCTTGTTGTGTTGTAAACGAGCATTATTAATTATTAATTTATCATTTCTTTAGCTCAATTAGTGAGTACAAGTAACTTGCCCTATACTTTCCTTGCTGTCATTGTTTGTTGGCTGCTTATGACGTGATTATTAAAAATCGGGTCCCTTGGTTAGCCCCCCCCCCCCTTCCTCACCCGCCGTGGTTGATCAGTGGCTATGGTGTTAGGCTGCAGAGCACGAGGTCCGGCGATCGTATCCCGGCCACGGCGACCGCATTTCGATGGGGGCGAAAATACCCGTGCACTTAGATTTAGGTGTGCGTTAAACAAGCCTAGGGGGTCGAAATTTCCGGAGTTTGCCCACTGCGGCGTGCCTCATAATCAGAAAATGGTTTTGGCACGTAAAACCCCATATTTAATTTTTTTTAAAGATACCACTAAACTTGCCTTGTGTCTGTCAGGGGTAGTGTAGCCTATTCCTGTGTTCACGCGTAAACCAGTAAACCAGGCATGTATTACGAAACAGCACTACTTGTTCCTTTTAACAAAATGTAACTTAAACGAAGCGCACGTATAAACTTCATCAAA
Source organism: Dermacentor variabilis (assembly GCF_050947875.1). Taxonomy (NCBI): domain Eukaryota; kingdom Metazoa; phylum Arthropoda; class Arachnida; order Ixodida; family Ixodidae; genus Dermacentor; species Dermacentor variabilis. The sequence continues at coordinate 12,379,881 of NW_027460313.1, forward strand.
AACATAATAGAAAGTGCGATACTTATTTAACGTTTTAGGCAATAGATATTCTAGGCTCTTTTCACCGTAATTTTTTCTTACATGCGCAAATACCCATTTATTTGTCTCGTAGAAATGCATTGATACATGCGTGTCATTTTAGAGAGCGCCTTGATATGCTCAGAGACACTGGACAGTGAAAATCTGAAGGAATATAATAATCTGTATTGAAGAGAAATGCCCACACGCAGAACATTGCATTGAAGAAAAAGGATATATGGCATGAATTCTGTAACCCCCCCCCCCCCCCCCAACTATTTTTGTTGCAGACCTAGAAGCATACTAATGTTGGTTTTTGATGTGGTGGCCCATACCAAGGGAGGTATTTTGTAAGTGTCAACCTATAGTGAACGTGTCCGTTCCGTCTGGTATTGAAGTGGTGATTTGGTGGGGGTTCCCGTCTCCGTGTCTCCCTAACCCATCCTATCAGAGCTTCAGCAGCCGACGAAATGAAGATGTCCACTAGGTGGGCATTCATAAAAGAGAAAAGAAATGAGGTATGTAATTGAGATCACATTGGAATATCGCATGGCATATGATGAGTTTAAGCTTAGGCTGGAATTCATGGCCACATTTTGACCAGAAAGCTACAGCGCCTGACAGCTTTGACCTTCGACACTGACCCTGCCGAACTCAGGACGAGGCTTCTCTTTAAGGCTTACTCAGAACATTGCCATTGTACTCCAGTGACCATTAGGCAATCAGTGATTTCCATGAATATAGTGCACTAGAATAGCACAATTGCAATAAAATAATCGTATCAACAGAATCGTTTAGTGTCAGTTATGGGTGTAAGGGTGGCGAAGGAGCCTTATTCCGAATTAAAGCTTTTTTTTTATTTTGTTGAATAAGGTAATTAGGAGCCAGTTTTTCCAAGTTGTCTATTTTGCTTCACACAGGGTGCGTTGCATCTATGCACATGGACCGCGCGCGCTTTGAAACCCGACGTAGGCTCATTAGCGAATGGTCCTGGCCCGGGTCCGCGGCTTCGAGCCCGAGCCCGCACCAAGCCCACCCAAAAACGTATTAACCAGGCCTGGCCCGGACTTTCGGGTCGGCCCGGGCCCGTGCAGTTCTCAAAACTGCACCAGAGTGTCTAAGCGACGCCCCGTGCGCCACAGCATGTGCATCTCAAAGCCGTGCGGCGTTGAACTCGGCCTGCAACTCGGTTCGCGCGAGAGCACAGCCCTTGAGAAAGTCAGACCACCGACCTCGGGCTAAAGAGCCAATAACGCTTCTTGTTTGAAAATGTTGGTGATACTTACAACGACAGCAAGCGAGAAATGCGATAAAATTTATACGATAAGACAAAGGACAATGTCTGGCTATTTGACGACTTAGCAGGCTGTCCGAACATAAATGCACGAAGGTGGCAAATATTCTCAACAAAATGTGGCATATGTCTGTTGCAAGAGAAGACTAAGCCCACTTTAAATATGACAATGTCAAGATGCAATGATCTACCAGAATCGCAATGCAACGCCCAGCCTGAGCCGTAGGGAATGTCGACATTGAAAAAGCGAAGGGGTTGGAAGCTGATAGGGGCGTTATCTGGTCAGCCGTCGAGATAAGCAATACACGTTGTGAGTATTTGTGGGGAAAAAAAGAAATAGAGAGAGGGAAAACGCGTGGCGGTGTTGTTACAGGCACAGTTGTAACTTTTGAACATCTGACACAGCTGGGCAAAATATCAGGTGGTAGTAGATATTGTGAAGCTTTATGATGATTCGCTCATTCAGGCTATGCCGCCATTCGTCGCCCGCCGTTTTAATGGGCATGCCCATAAAATAATATCGATGGGTGAGTGCTTCTTGAAGTGAATGTAAACGTTGGCGCGTAACATCATTGGGCGGATAATTTATCGGATACGGATGATGGTGCATATGGTTTCTAGTAATCATCAAAAGCTGTTAAACGCCGTGGCCGAAGACCTCATTCGCAAATGCCAACGCATCGCACTTTAATGGGTCCATAATCAGCCCCATGTAAAATTTTGGTTATACACCGGATTTCGCAGAGTCGTCGTGTCCAAGGAGCGTTAAAACACCACAGGAATGTTAGTAAAGGTGAGTGCTAGCCTTGATATATCCAAATGATATGTCAGACGTAAATCAATACTGCGAGAAAGCGACTACATTTAACGCAGCAGACACTCCCTTTCCTTACCTCGCTTACAGCCCCCACAAGGCAACATCAGCGGCTTCCTATGGGAGGGCACAGCTTACCGCTGTAGTTGAAAAGGAAACTGCATTATCCTTGCGTTCTACCGGTGCTAACACGTAGGGCAGAAATTTGTGAGTTTAACAAAGAAGCTCGAGACCAAGTTAAGAACTGCGGCGAGAGAGCCATGGAAGGAAAACTGTTAAGCGTAACGTTAAGAAACAGAAAAAAAGCGGTGTGGTTGAGAGAACAAGCGGGGATAGGCGAAATTCGATATGACATCTAGAGAAAGAAATGGAGCTCGGCAGGCCAAGTAATGCGTAGGGTAGATAACTGGTGGACCATTAGAGTTACAGAATGGGTATAGTGAAGGGGAGCGCAGTCAAGGACGGCTGGAAACTAGTTGGGATGATGAAATAAGGAAATTCGCAGACGCAAGTGAGAATCAGCTGGTGCAAGAGTGGGGCAACAGATCGCAGGAAGAGGCCTCCGTCCTGGCAGTTGACATAAGACTAGGCTGCTGCTGGCGATGTTAATGATGGGAGGACAGCCATTTTGGTTGGCCTGCAGACGACCATGTTATAGGCAAGTAACTTTTGTCCGTGGCTGCGACATTGGCATGCCATCCGCTCGTGCTGAAACCCTTCTCTTTTTTCTTCTTTCTTTTCTCTTTTTTACTGGTTGGCTCGGAATTCTTCGGTTTCCATCACCCTGTGCACTTTCAGAATCGCAGCCGTCTTCCCGTGGAGTTTCCATCGTGCGCGCAGTTTCTTTTGCGTGTTGTTTTTCTATTGAGTGCGAGCCCGGGGTGGTGGCCGCCTTCCCTGTCGCAGTGTCCCGACCCTGCAGCGCCGCTTCCCTGCTCGACGCTGGAGGACCGCACGCAGCCACGCGGCCATGTGGCTTGCGTCGGGGAACTGCAGAGGCCGAGTCTCGACGACGCGGCCGCGCACAGCGCACAGCGACGCGAGGAGAACGCGCTGTCGTGGCACGGCCGCGCTTGTTTGCCTCGGTGATGTCGCTTTCCTGTGCCGTCACTCCTGGCGGCTCAAGTTCGTGCGCTTTTTTTAACTATTGTATTACATTTTTAATTAAATGAGGATTTCGTTGTCGGTGGTGGTTGCGTCTACACCTGGCCACCCTCGTTGAGCGACACGAGGTGGTTCTAAGCTGTGCCCAAGGGAGTTTTATCCTATCTCGACCGCCTTGATAGGTTAGGGACAGTAAAGAAGGATAACTTTACATATTCACTTGGCACAACTTGGAAGTTATTACGAGTGCTTATACAACACTCGTAATCCTGAGCGCTGGAATATACACTGTTGCCGCATAAACAGGCGCTTCGACACCGGCATTCCGCACTGCTAAATTATTTCTTGCGTAGCCATGACATTGGATATTGCTTCCACTTCTTTGAAACTCTTACACCATATATTGTTCTTATGACTGACAGTTTCAGCCCCTGCTCAAACATTGCTGTTTGTCCTTGCATTGCTTTATTAGAATGCGTCTTGCTAGTATATTGCTAGTATGTGTATACTAGCACATCGCCCAACGTCGGATTTACTCCTTTGCATCCGGCTTCCTTCATTTTGCCATCATCTGAATGGAGAATAAACCGGTTGTACGTTCTCTAAGTATAGGTAATGTGTATAAACGATACGATTTTGTTATTATACGTGCAGTGTCATTAGGCTGTTATCTCCCATTAATCTATAACGCAAGTTTTCCGTATATGATTTGATGCCCTCATACATGCGTGCATTATTGGTCATTAGATGCTTATCCTAAGCATGTGTTTCGATGTCAATCTGTTCATTGCTGCCAAAGAAGGGGGCGGCCACCTGCTCGGTAGTTTTCATGGGGCTGCTCCCTCCTTGGGAAAAAAATAAAGGTGAATTGGGCTGAAATCAATACAAACAATCTCTCAAAAATTATGAGGACACTGCACCGAGTGTATTGTCTCGCGACCACATATATGAAGCTCGATGGCTCACTACATGGCATCGACTGACGTTAGATTTATAGCCGTCCAAGTGGAAATTAGGTGTATATCTTTTACTTATCTCGCCTGCTATCCCAAGTCACGCAAACAGACGCATTTCACCGCCGTTCTATCCTCTCGTTAAGATAACATTCCATCGTTCTTTTGGAAAACGGCTCAATTCTACAGTGTTGCTCTTTATTTTTAGCGCAATCTAAGAGCGCAGAAAAATATTCGATTGGCGGTTTGGTTTACAGGCTACAGAGCCGGACAATTAAGCGCTGCCCTTCTTGGCAAGCATTTAGGAACGATAATATGCCTGTCACGAATTGGCTTTTGCATTGTGTTTCCGCGTTCGGCGCTGAGATATACAGGGGGGGGGGGGGGGGGTACTAGCTAACTTTGGTCAAGGTTTTAAAAAAATGCAGGAGCTCTGTAGGAGGACGCTACAAATGCATGTTATTCGCTGTTGTGTCGAAGAAGTCAGAAGTTTTGTGTTCTACTTAACTGCTTAAATACACAAGATTAAGGCGACATCGCAAGTATCTACTTTAACCAAAAGTTCTAATGTGCGAATTGTACAGCGTTCTGGGAGCATCTAATTCAGCAGTTTCTAATTTACTATTTGTTATGTAATTACTTTCGGCATCGGAAAGAAAGGCCGCAAAATATTTTAAAAAGAGCACGTGGCATGAACGTTTGCTCGCGGCGATTTCAGTTCTCTTAAACATGCTACAGATGAAGTAATTTGACTCTGGAGCTTGCGCAATTAAACATCTGTTGATTTAGGCAACACGTTTTGGCCAATCATTGAGAAGAGCCGAAATTTCTTAGATTTAGTGAGGTCAAAATGCCGTTGGACATGTGAAGTACAAGGTGTTGCGATTATCATTTGCAACCATCAATATTACATGGTCCTTCATTAAATAAAAATAAACAAATAATCCCCTGGCGCTGGTACCAATATGACAGAAAAAAGAAAATAAAGGATCTGGTTCAATAAAGAATGTGGGCCCTTTTATTGAAAATGGTTCAGCCTCATCATGTCAAAGTCCTTACATTTATATCGAAAAAGAATCATGTAGTTGCAAGGGTAACACACATGCACACACACACAAACCCAAAGACGCGCACGCACGCAAAATGCCTGAAATTCCGAAACGCTCGCAGAGTTCAAAGTATTGTTATTTCGCATCAATATCCAATACCCCGTCAAACTTTCTTGTGCGCGAATATCTTATGGCGCCTAAATGTTTGCAATTTCGTTCTTCTGCAGCACTTTGCAGACAGAAAGCTTCTAGCTCAGTTGATAGGTTTTGCTATAATTATTTTCTTCAAGATTACCGCACTTTCCTAAGTGCACGAGCCAGTGTTACCTAAGTGTGGCGCTTATCGCGTCCCTGTATTGAAGACAACGATGACCATTAAGAAAGAACACGGAGACATCCATGTGCGAAGCTCAGCTCCATTCACTGTTACGAGAGGGCCAGAAGAGGCACACGAGAGCTGTTGGAAGAACACACGCTGAGCCCTTACTGGCCGCTGAAACGCACATTACCGCGACACGCCTGCGTGGTCCCTGCCTCGCCTGTATTGCTTAGTCGTTGCTCCGCGTCAATTCAGTGCCGCCCGTGTGCACGCCGCTTTTCCCTCGTCCTTTTTGCGGCCACGTTTCTCGTAGTGAGCGAGAGATGGCGCCACGCGTTCCCCATGAAATGCGCTGCGTGCGCTGCGACAAGAGGCTTGGATTGAGCGGCAACGTCATCTGCTATCAAGAGAGCCTCAGTCGGTACAAGGAGCGCAGGTAGGAAGGCTCCGGAATGCAGGTAATACATGCCATCCGGTAAATGCTCTTGCACGAAAAGGTTGCAAAAAAGCGCGCAGAGCACTTTTCGCGCCCTGTCACTTAGGCGTCGTTAACCAGATATACCATTTGTCGTATGGTAAAGCATATATTTGGACAAACCGAAAGATATTTTGAGGAACGAGCCAGCCAGCACGCAGGTTCACTTAGGTGAGTTTCAGCAGGCCATTTGGCCAGCTATACGTACGACAGCGCCAATTCCATTTTCGTAGCACAAGGTTTTTTCATCGCTCGTAACAAGAACCAGCTGTCAAGAGAAATAATGGAAGCCATGATCAGCGGCGACGTACAAGGGTGACGTCAGCACCCCTTCGATTTCACTCGCAGACAAGGAGAGGCGATATATTCGACAAGCGCTGTGGCACGTTAGGTCAAGACAAGCACCAGCGCTATTGGACTGAGAAGCGGGCCTCTGTTCTCTGTGGCTAACGCCTAATATGAATTGATATGTTCTTTTTTTTTGTGCTTTTAACGCTGCCATAAGACGCGCCCTTTACTGCGTCCGACTTTAACATTTTCTTTTAACTGTTGTTGCCACGTTGCTGATTGTTTTCCATTTTTTTGTTTCTTTGCTTGTTTCGCGGGGCATCGCTTTCTGTGCCCGCACGTATCGTTACGAGGCAAGCGTTCCATCGCTTCTCGTGGTGGTCGGCTTACGTAGAAGTTTTGCGCGTGAATTTGCCATTTGTGTCTACTCGTCCCTTTTATTGACGGCGCCTTCACACAAAGATTTCAGTTGTTAGTCAGCCACGTGTCTGACTGCCTTTTCTTTATCCTGCCTAAATTCAGCCTGCACGCTGTGCACATATCATGAACTAGTTCAGATAAAACCCGCGCTGGCGCCCGTGGTATCAGAGTGCCGATAAAATAAAAGCATGTTCGTAAAATACAATTTACCTTTCATAGGTGGCTTCTGCTGAAGGTGCGAGAACGATAGATAGGAGGAAAGGACAAAGAAGCGGAGCTCGCCATGTTCCACGAGCCGGTCTCCGTGGAGCAGATCAAGAAAAAAGTAGAAAAAAAACTAGACAACAAAAGACCAATTTCTCTTACTCCCAGCGTTGTGATATCAGTAGAAAGGGTCGTTGACAGCCGTAGAACGAATCTTACGCAGGATGACACCCTTTTCAGTCCTCGTCAGGTTTGGTTTCGTCCCGCGCACACCTCATGGTGCGCCCATGGAGATCTAGAGCGCCGCATTGAACTTGCTCGCCGCAAACGAGAGTACGCAGCTTTGGCGAGGCTAGATGTGGCAAAAGCATACGAATTTGTAGTTTATCTTATTCTATTCGATAAGCTTTACTGCACGAATTTCCCGAATAACCGCTTGGATCTATCAATGAAGTTATGAGAGATAGAGAGTTTTATTGTTATCAACTCGGTTTTCGACGTCTCAACATAAGGAAGCGTGTACCAAAGGGCACCGTTCCTTTCCGCACTTTATTTAACATTTTGCTGATTACAATTACTTGGTCTCCACAAGTACACGCTTATGTGTACGCGGACAATACCGCAATTTTTACATCCACAACTAATGTACACTCCCTACACCAGTCGTTGTAGAATTACTTAGGAATGATTGAGATATGGGGTAGAGTGGATACGTATGTCGTTAAATGTTAGCAAATAAAGTGCGGTACTAGTCTTTCCGCAACCTGCACAGGTGCGTATTTCTCTAAAATATCGCAAAGAAATCATTCCTCAAGTTCACGCAGTGAAGTACCTTGGTGTTATTTATGATGGAAAGCCCTCCTGGCGCAGTCACATTGACCATATTAAAACAAAGGCAGAACGTGTCTTAGCTATGTTGCGTCGACTCAGCCACCGCCGCTGTGGACTACTCAGGGATTCCTTACTGATCGTATATGAGATGTATGTTCGGCCCACATTTGAAAACGGCTGCTTATTAATTTCCGGTGCCGCCGCATAGAACAATAAACCTCGCATACTTTTAGAAACAGAAGCTTTACGCTTATGCTTTGTGCTACCTAGGGTTGTTGCCAACACTGTTTTATATCAGGAAGCTCATATACGTACTCTAGATTGCAGGTGTCGCACGCTTACGTGGTGGGCATTTTTAAAAATTTAGGACTTTTTGAAAAGACGTAAGCAATATTTGTCACTGAATGGTATAAGTTTTCTGAAGTGCCGTGGTCGAGATTATACAGCCCTGAGATAATATTTGTGCAAGCACAGTTACAATAATTGGATGTGTCCATACGTCAAGTTTACCATTCAAATATGATGCCTTACCAGACCTCAAAATTAAATTTGAGAGCATATTTCCAGATCATGCTAAACTATTACCTAGCAGACATTTAATTAATGTATTACAAGACCACACGTACACCAGCCAGCCACTGACAACATAACAGGTGCTGACACTTCTCTGTGCAATGAGAAGGCAGCAGTGCTGATCTTTTCTGAACCCATTCAATGGTCTTACCCTCTTCGCCTTCCCGACTTCCCACCCATATTTCAGGTAGAATTATTAGCGATTGTATGAGCACTGCGAAAGCTTCGCCAAAATTAGCCATTAGCTGTTATTGTTAACGATTGGGGTTCTCTGTTTGCACAGCAGTTACTGCATCTTCAAGTTCTATTATATTGCGAATATTTTGTTGGATGGCACCTCCTTACTTCAAGCAAGTATGTTTGTTTCGAGTACCGTGAAATCGTGGGTTGCACTTGAATGAAATGGTGATTCACTCGCACGAGCATCCCTCAATATCCCGGTCATATCTGTTTTGCCGACATTAGCTTATCTCACCGCGGCTAGGTACATAAATTTATCTACATCTCCGAATTCCGCAATATCCATGCTAACATCGTCTTATGAATTCCACCATCTTTGTTTCCCATAGAATAATAATTGGAGTCCTTCAAGACAACTGGAAGTTTGCTTTAAAAAGTGAGATATGTGCCGCCTCTAAATTTTTGCTTACACAGCTCTGGTGTCGCTGTGTCCCCTCTACATTATTTTTGAGATGCACCTAAATGTGTCGAGCATTTCTTTCTCTCGTGGCGTCGATTTTTTAGACCAAGAAAACTCTTAGAAAATTGATTTCGACAACTTGGGTTATTGATAACTTCGCCAACCATTCTTTCTTTTGGTGCAATTTCACTGGGATCGAGCCCCAGGGATGCTTTTCCCGCAGTTTACAATTTTATTAGAGAAACAAATATAGTAACTTGGTGATTTTCTACAATTATGAATTATTTCTGTTATTTCAATTCCTACGATAAATTATTTAACGTCAGAATTCTTAGCAGCATATATTCTTTAATTTCTATGTCCCATTTATATACTCCCACGCGCTACTATAGAAATTTATTTTGTTTTAATTCTCAACATACTGGTAACCGCCTGCTCCTTGGCCAATCCCCCATATACAGTGGGGATGCGCCAATTCTAAGAAACGATACAAGACGAGATCACGGCTCCTTTGGTGACAACTACTCCTTGTCTCAATCTACGACGTCAGCCTATACGTAATCGGCGACTCGAAATCATCCACTGTCCTTCACCCCTCTTATTCCGACGTTGGGCCATCGTCCGACCATCGTCCGACCAGGCATCGACCGACCACCTTCGTGTCCGGGCTCCACAAGGGCTGCAGCTGGTCTTGCCACGTCTTCCGGCGCAAGTGCCACCGTGACGTCATCTCGGGCATGCTCTCTCGGATCAGCGGGAGCATCGCCTGGCTTGCGGCTACGACCTGCTGAAGATGCGGGGCACGCCGGGCTTGTATGGCTCCGCCGTCCGGACGTATTCCACCTCCCACCGTGCTTCAGGCTCCGGTGCGTACGGCTGCGCCCCTGCGGACGCCTCGAGCGTCGAGAGGTGGGCCGGCTGTTTCTCGAAACGGCACCGGGGACAGCAGCGGTAGTTGCGAAGAAAACGCCTACGACAGCTCACGTTAAGGACCGACAAAGCGATCAACTGACTTTGTTTCGAAGCGCACGCACTTTCAACCACGAAAACGTTCTCTTAACATAGAATTTGACAATGCTTTTCCGAGTAAGGCAAAACACCTGCCTTACCGAATGTAAAGCGCTATTCTGAAAGTGTGTTTAATTAGATCACAAGCATTTGTCATAGAGACTGATGCCACACTGAACCAAGAAAAATTCTGGTAATGCCATATTCAGCCCCATTCTCGATTGGTCATTTACGCAGCGGCTTCCAGACTTTGTACGAACTTTTCGTACGTAATTCTCAGCAGTACTCCTGGCCCTTCGTAAGTTAAGCTCAACAATAACCTATGTAGTCATTGTTACTCTTTCTTTATCCTTGTGTACTTCACTGTCAGCACGTAAGGAATCTCAGGTTCTGCGAGTGTTTAAATTCCGAGTACCTCAACGCTTAACTAATATACATCTACTCTGGGTACCTGGGTATATAGATCTAGTTCTAAATGAAACGGCTGATTCATTGAGGAAGGCGTCGATATTTGACCCAGCCATTCACATTCTATCTTCATCGCCCTTGTTCATATCTGCACGATTTCGGATGCCAATGATTCTGCGAGAATTCTCTGTACCAGCTATAACCAATTACTCGCATTTTAAACACTTATCGTACCCCTGGAAAAGTAATCTATGGCAATCGAGAAAAATTGAAGTAAATGTTAACAATATTACGCGATTGCGAACCATAGAAACACCACTCCGCCTTCGTGGAGTAGATTTCAGTCTTCAAGAAGTACTATCTTTGGACTATAACTAAATGGAGCATAACATAATCAAGCCTGAACGGAGCGATCGCACCGGTTCGCAGCGACCGACTGCGCGTCTGCATGCATGTCCGCGCACAATGTTTAGCTTTCGCTGTGAGCTCGTTTTCGCCCCGTGCCGTGAGCTTTATGCAGCAGCATATGAGCATTTGAGAGTGCACTAGCAACCATTGTTGCACGGATCCTATCAGAACTGTTCAAAAATAATTTCATTATGGAGACTTCAACGCCTACGGCGACTGTGACGCGCCGTCGCAACGATTCAACCTTTTTTTTTTGTCTTCTAAATTCTTGGACATTTCAATGCTATTTCTCAAGCTGCGTCGCACTGTATGTTTATCGGTCTTCTCAGCGAGCGATTTCCCTCTGCTTCTTTTTCCTGATCCAGTGCATTGATTCAGTACGCAAACATGACCATATGCCACGCCTTTTTTTTTATTGTGGGTTTTACCGCTCCCTTTTCGTTCCAGTGAACTTGCCAGTATCTAGCATCAACAAGTACATAGACCAAACCGTCATGACATTAGGGCAGCGGCCGTGGGCGAGCGCGTCAGTGCGCGGTTTCTGCTACTCACCGAAGATCGCAGTCCCCGCGCCGTCGCAGAAATCTTCCTCGCATCTGTGCTTGCTCCATACCCGAGTTGTAGCCGATGGCTGTCTGCCGGTTGTAAGTTTCGCGAGCCAAGCTTCACGCAGCTCCTTGTTCTGTGGCTACGTGTGAATAAGGCTGACACCGGGCTCCGTTGCGTGCGTCCGGCACTGCGGCACCGAGCAGTAGCCTACCATGCTGCACACCTCCAAAGGCAGCCGCTACCTATTATAGTACTTTCAAATGTTGTCAAGCAGGCACCCAAGGCGGTAACGCCTCACCACTTATTCAGAATCGCAGCCCAGCTGGACTTTAAGACGCGGCTGCAGTGTCCACGTGATCCCTCATGCCACGTCACGGCGACGGCGGCGCCACCATTTTCAGTGGCGGAGCTCGCCCCCAATAGCGCTAGTCCAATATTTAAAGATAGTGCTGGAGATTTCGTAGTGCGAGAGCTCGTTCTTGATCGGCTGGCAGTGGTCGATGCTTGGTGCGCGCTTCGCAGTGGACACTTTGGAAAGAATTCGGCAGGGTCAGGGGCGAAGAGCTGATCGATTGGTTGATGTCTCATCACCACCGTCTTTCAGTATGCATTCTTTCCGGTTATTTCGTTCGGCCCTTAGAGACCACTCCTTCCTAACTGCGCGGTTTGCATTTCGTATTTGCTATCGCAAGGGAAGAGACTGTGGCGTCTAAACTCACGGGTCTTAAAAGACAAGCGGGCAACCAAATAGGTATCGTCCATTCTATTTCTCTCGCTCCACAACAGATAGAATATAGAAGGGAGAGAATGGGAGGAAGGGAAGGCAAGTGTGCGCGAGGGCTTCAGGTCTTGGGACAAGCGTCGAGCAGGCGAGGAGATTATACAATCGACTCTGATTCAATCCTCCTACGCTCGATACCACTGTTGTGCGGTCCTGTGGTAACTCCACCATTAGCCTCACTCCGAAAGAAACATCGGATTCTCCTACAGCGACGCTGGGATGGCTTAAGGGCTATAGAATTGGAAGCATGGTGCGCAGCAGAAATGTCCTCCGTAAGGATCTTTTAAGGAAGATCTAGACTCTCTCTTCCCTAGTAGGTCCAAGCGAATCACCAGATGGGGTTCTTGAGCTGGCGAGGCCGTTCTATAAGAATTTATGTCGTGAACCAGCTGTCACTCGAGCTGCTCTTCCATTTGTTGCACCAGCTGAGCCGCCGGAAATTTGCGACTCAGCCACAGTTGAGGAAAAACTCTTTTCGGCATTAAAGTCTATGAAGCATAATCGCAGTCCATGATCCGATGGTTTCACAGTCGAATTTTATGTTAAGTTCAGGCAACTGTTACGGAAGCCTTTCCGATTGGTGAATGGGCTACTCAGAAAGAGGATGCCAGCGTCTCAAATAGATGGGCTAATCACTTTCCTTTTTAAGGATGTGTCCAGAAGCGCCGATCTAAGACAATGGTGTCCTATCACACTTCTAAACTGCAATAACAAGCTCAAAGCAGAGTGCCTTTACATGCGGCTCACTCCAGTGCTTAATGCTGTTTTGGACCCATATCAGGAAAGTCGCGTTTAAGGTCGTTCCACTCCTTCGTAAATATGAATGCGGAGTCCTTAATTACGGGGTGCCTCATAATCATGTTATGGTTCTGGCACGTAAAATCGCATAATTTTGTTGTTAATCACAAAAAAAATTGATATAACGACGGCCATGGAGGACAGAGACAAGATCTTGTAACTAAGTCATAAAACATCGCGCCGAGCAAGTAAATTAGAGTCTACGCATTTTTTGAAATAAAAGACGATCACACACACAAAAAAATTTCGCTCACACAAGGTTTCGCTCACAATTCCAGTCGGTGTTGCATATATAAAACTTTTTCTGACCAGAAAAAAATCTAGCAATTTTTTCATTGAGAAGCGGCTTATTTTGAACATTAGCCACCGTGCTCTATCATGTTTCGCAAACGTCAAGACTGCCTTACATTATTTTCTGGCAACTGAATCTCATTACCACTTCATATTGCAAAAAATATTGTTTCTTTAGCTTCGCACAGGACAATTTCTGTTCAGCGCACTTTCATATTTCCGGATACCACTTGGAAGACATCACTTTGTCATTGTAGAAATAAAGAAATTGTTATAAAAAAGAAACACAGGAGTGCCTGTGAACATTCCTTTGCACCTTCATACATTTACCCCCTACCCCCTCCTTTATTTTTCTCTAGTGTGTTTAGTGCTCCAGCTACGTAGTTATTTGGTAAAGTACGAGCCAACCTGAGCTTCCCAACTTTTTTCTTTATATACGCATGGCGCGCTTACAGAGCAAGGTACATCGAAAATGGTGATCTTAGCAAAGGTAATGTCACCTGTATTTATAGCGCTAATTCTCACTGCTGGACGAACGTCACCTGCAGGAAAAAAGAGTGCCGACTGAGCCGACTGACTTCCAGGGGCGAGCTGTGTCTGGACGGAAGTAACAAAGTTCAATTAAATTTATCTCGCGAAGGTCAGCATAGCAGCACAACACTGTGAGCCTTTGTTTTGCCCACTAATTTTGCGCGCCCTACCACCAGACGTTCCAGACCGGATTTCGGGTCAATGCTGCTACAGCATGGCATGCATACACGCACCGCAGCGAACACTTAGTTTCCTGAGAAATGCATCAAACGTCTTTGATGAGCTGCTTAATGCACTGGGCAGCAACAAAATTGGGATGTCTGAGGCCAATGGAGCCAAACACGCAGCACGCGCTGGACAGAAAAAAAAACACAAGGTATTGCAACGCAGACGCAGTAGCTGAAGACCGAATGCCGCAGTTCATCGTCTAAAGAGGTCCGATAAATAATCCGAACGGCAATGATGAGTAACCAACGCTGTAGACGCACCTGTATACACTTGTGACTATATAGCAGAAAACGGGAGTGCACGCTAAGCGTGGCAGCGACTCCACTCGATTTCGCAGGAAATAGCGTCCTGCAAGATTCCGTATGTACTGTTGCGCAAACACGCAGACCCGCATTTTGAAAACTCGACCAGAGCAGGTGTCCCCCCTCTGACGTCACACGCGAGTGGCTCAAAGATCTGCGGGCTAATAGCGTCGAACTTACGAGCATCACGACAAAAAAGGAAAGCAGCCGTAGGGGTTCCTGTGACTGGTTGAGGTAACCTGAGCCGATATAACGCGAGAATTCCTTTCGATCGATTGCATTAAGGCGAACGCCTTTCTAGGTTCATGGTGAAGTTTGCGTCAGCAGACCTGACCGCCGGAGTGTCCACCGAAGCGTCATCACGCCATATGAAGGCAGAATAAAGACAGATTGAAGAAGGAACATGATTGATTGTGAGAGTTAGTGAATGATAACGTTGTAAAAGAGATTGGTAGAGGTTAATAATGACTAATAATTACTTGTAATGACTACTAATGACTCCGAAATGACCAATATGTCTGACGACGGCTTGTAATGACCACAATGTATTATAAATGACTAGAAATGTCTAGTAATGAGTAGTATAGGCTGAAATGACTACCGATGACTACGAAATGAGCAATATATTTAACGACGGCTTGTAATGACCCCACTTGATTACAAGTGACTAAAATGCTTACTAGTGAGCAGTAATGACTAATAATGACTGAAATGACTATGAAATGACCAAAATGTCTAATGACGAATTGTAACGACTACAATTGATTATAAATGTCTAAAAATACTTAGTAATGACCAGTAATGATTAATAATGACTTAAATGACTTGTAATGACTACTGATGACTAGGATATGACCAACATGTCTAACGACGGCTTCTAATGACCCCAATTGATTACAAATGACTAAAAATGCTTAGTAGTGAGCAGTAATTACTTAAAAAAAGAAGCGAAAGAGAAGAGGCAAAGAGAAAGAGGCGAATGATAAGAGGAGGAAGAGTAGGCTTTTGCCGTTCGCCTCTTAAGACAGATATTAAGAGACCCTGTAGTTTTTGCTTCTTTTTATTATTCACCCTTCACGGCAGGCAGAGCGCAGCTCGGACCACGGAGGAAGAGCGAAGAGGAATAGCATTGGAGTGCAAACTTTACAATATATATATTCCGAACCTGTTCAGACAAATAAAATAAGTGCCCTTTTACCACGCCAGTTAGAGATGCATCTCATCTCCAGCACGTTTCGTATCGCTGCTACATCGCCAATGCTGCTACTGCTACGATCGAAGAAATAAATTTGGCCTCAGCTACAGCCATAGCGATCACCTTAAGCAGAACTTGTCACGTGTTTTTACTCATCACCCGTCAGTGTGTTCAACTAGATACATTTCGTTCCTAAATGAGAAAATATGGCGCAGAAAACACGAGTAGCATTAATCAAGCATGGTGTCAAATTGAAATTCAAATTCTTTATGTATCCATGAAAACCCAATAAAAGTGTGTCCAGTACTGTTTGGACCCGTAGCTGTACGCTAGTTATGGGTCTAAGAAATGAAATTCAATAATGCAGGCAATTCCCGTCACATGCACAATAAAAGCTTGGAAGAGCGGAGAGGAGGATACGTACATAATACAAATGACAAAACGAAGGCATAACAAGGAACAGTCGCTTCAATTCAAAAACATCGTATATGCTATATGAACGGTGCACTTAACTCATGGATGCAACCTGTCTTGGAATCTTCATATTGATAATGTTTGTTCATCTACCTTCCTCAAGCTTTGTGTCCTTAAACATGAACTTAAAACTGCTCCCTCTATTGTTAAGCTGCTCTGCTATACTGCTCTTGTGCGGCCAAGACTCTAATATGCGTGCATTATATGGGATCCTAAGCACAACATCGATTGTCTTGAACGTATTCAGAGAAAGACCGTAAAGTTTATTTTTAATAAATTTGCAACACTAGACTGGCCTTCTGATTTAATGCAAGCAAATGGCATTCCCCTATTACAGGCACGAAGGCAAACATTTAGATTACAATTTCTTTCCCAACACTTAGAAAACAAACTAGCGCAAGATAGATCAAAATATTTGGCACCCTTATCTAGCAGGCCCACCAGACACCTAAGTGAAAACGCCCTCACCCCATATTTTGCTGGCACAGACCTATTTAAGTTTTTTTTATTCCCCGGGAACCATTAGTAAATGGAACTACCTTATGAAAGCAAGTGATCAAACTATGAAGTAACCTTTCCGAACCTGTATTATTGTGGCTCTTTCTTTTGTATTTCTTTTGTATTTGTATCGACCGCCCTGCTTGGACCATGAGTCCGCAGTATTGTATAAATAAATAAATAAATAAATAAATAAAATCATTCCACTCCTCTTTTTTGTCTTTATCGTAGAATGTTAAATGATTGCATGCTACAACAGTAAAACAGAGAATGTCAGTTTTTGGGAATATATTCATGCAAAGGAGCAATGAGCTTGAGCAGCATTATTACGTTTGGAGTTATCACCACTTATGACTGCAAGGTCAATTTGGTGTAGGTCATAGTCCTCAAACTGTCGGCTTGCGCGACCATTTCTTTTTTTTTTTAAGGAGAGTAGAACGATCGTTTCGAAAGGTAGAATGGTAGCCAGTGCCATCAGGGTACGAAACTCGCGTGTTTTTCTACGGGCATTGAACTGTAAGGGGAGAGAGAGCGGAAACTTTTATTTCAAATCAGCAAGATTTGAGTCCGGCGTCTTTTTAGTGGGTCTGGGCACCCGCTGCGGACGCGGTTGCGAGACCTTGTCTCGAAGCGGCTTCCTCGGCTCGCTGGACGGCCCAGAGTTGTGCTGTCAGGTCAGAGCTGAGCAGTGCGGTCATCCAGCGTGACCGGAGGCTGGCGGTTGAAGAGATGGAGGGGTCAGCACTGCCCGACTTGTTTGTTAGGTCCCGACACTCCCATAACATGTGATTTAGTGTGGCAACCTCGCCACCCGATGTGCATCTGTTCGTAGTGTACATGTCTGGATACATGGCGTGCATGAGTCTAGGGTTTCTGTAAGAGTCTGTAATTGTCTGAAGTGTACTGCTTGCGTCCTGTCTAACCTAGCGTGAGGGAATGCCGTTACTCCCGCAAAACTGTAAGGGGAACTCCCGTGCTTTTTTGAACGAGCCTATAGCTGGCAAGCCCACGGTCAATTGTACATTATTCCCCTTAATGCAGCGAAGGTGACGTGTCGCAAAGAAAGAATAGAGACGTGATTCACATTGGTAACACGTAGTGCCAAACTGAATAATGTATTTAAGGCGTAAACAAGCCTTCCTAAGAAGACTTTTTCGCCTAGGAATTCTGGACTTCAGTACCTGTGCTCTTGCTTCTCGCTGGTTGGAAGCATCGCAATCGCTGTTTACAGCGGCGAACATCGTTTTGCCCACATCAGCAAAAAATAAAGTAACGGTATACGACGGCAAATGTCCTCGGAACAGTTTCTACCTGCCTACATGCACACCACGCGTCAGCGATAGTGTTTCACATTAGAAAAAAGGTAATCATGTAGACGCGGACACAAACAGAGGGAAACGGACAACAGAAACACCGACTATCAACTGAGAGGTCGCAGAGGGGCGGAAAAGAAGGTGCACACAAAACTTAACTGCGCAAGCTCAGGAGATGCAGCTACAACCTTCAATCAGGGACAGCATGAAAATAAAGAGAAACTGTCGCTGCTTAACAGCCATCTTTCACGTAGGCCCACATGTGTCCCCACTTGACGGTTGCCATTGCCACTGTGGCGCTGCAATACTTATCCGCATTCAAGTCTTCAGTCGTTTAAGTCACATCTCGACTTACTGAACTACACAGCGTCAGCAGAAAATCGCAGCCTTCATGACGTATATTTCTCATTGATCCTTAGACGTTAACATTCTCAATCTACCAGATTTAATATTTTTTTTTCACCAATGAAATGAATAACTCTGGAGAGGTAGTGCCTACTTGCTGGGCATTGTTCTTAATTGTTATTATTCCACTTTTCTTTTGTGCACAACTATGCGAATAATCCATATTTGATTTCAGTTAATCAATATGCGCGTCGTAAAGGCGATAAGTTGTAAAAAAATAAGTCGGGGCCGGTGCAATGCTCTAAATCGACTGGAAATACGCCAACAAAACGACGCAAGGTTTCGCAGTTACATTTTCTCCTCGTTCTTCTTCCATTACAGTACAGACACATGTCCACTGCAGGGGAGCTAAAACTAAGGCGCACGCTTAAGTTACGTAACACTTTGAAGTTCGAACGGTTGAGTTTGGCGAATTATTCCACGTGGAATTCATATTCTTATAATGCACACAGTGTGCAACCGCGAGCAAAAATTACGACACCATTAGGGACAAAAAAATGATTACGTAGACCCAACGCACATGTTTGAATCTATGGGAAGCGAAGCTTTAGTAAAGCGGTTAAATAAGTGATTTGCATCTATCGGCCATCAGTACAATTGAGTTTACTTTCATCATATGCAACGTGTAATCTCGTGGAATGTGCACCACAAAGCTCAGAAATTTATCATAGTCATGAAATGTGTATGCTTAAGCACTGTATCGTTCACAGGCTCTATCGAAATGCAGTCTCAATCAGGCGGATGCACGCTGCAAGACGTCTGCGCAGAAATGTCTACGAGGACAAATGCTATGCATGACTCTTGTCGAGGGAAGACTGGGGATGACAAGTGCGTGAACAGAAAAGTGCGACACGTATGAAACATCATTTCGGGTTTCTGACAATGCGAGAACTCAGGAGAATTGGTCAAGGACGGGCACACGCACACAGTGGCACACACTGGGCGGAAAAATTACAGCGAATAAAGTAAATTGAAGAATCAACTAATCACAATTCGCCATTTCATTAAGGTTCATTCCGTCGGTTTGATCTGACACACTGGAATGCGGCCGCCACTTCTGGCAATCGAACTCTCGAACTCGAGCTAAGAAGGGAACCGCCACTATTAGACGTCAAGGGGCAGCGTAACCGACAGGGCAATTGGTGCGCGAAGCCTGTCCTTATACTTAGGATAAACCACTTCCGTGATCTTGTCGAAATGTGTTTAGGAATGATTCATGGCCTTCTGAAGTACAGCACGAGGTAATAGCTTCAACTGCCGGCCACGTCCGCAGAATTTCGATAGTGCATTAATACGAAAACGCTCGTGCACACTCTTATGGCTGCGATTTGAACAAACTAAGGCGGCCAAGCTTCAGTCAGACCCACCCACTAAAGTTTCACACGGATGCCCATAGCCTACATCAATAAGCTGAATAAACCAACCATTTATCCTTCGTTCTTGTCTTTTTGTTATTTTAGTGCAAAATGAGCGTTCAAATGAACACGTGTTACATTTGCCCTGCATCACTGTCTGTCAATTATTGCACCATTTTCGCCACCCATACGCCTTCTTCATACGCTAATTCAATGCAAATCAAATCGGTCCTCGTTAGATGTACGACGCTTCGTCATTCTTGCTGAGATACTGATATTTACTTCATTTGCGCTATTCACCTGAAAAAAAGATACAGACTGCCGATAAACTTTAAGCCTTCCTTCACGCTTTCATGTGAGCGCGACGTCCAAGATATGTGTATATACAGCTCGAAAGAAAGTATGATTCAGAGCACGTTAAGCGAACTTCCATATTCTGACACAACATTGCATTTAGTTTCTGAACGCACCCCATCACTTCCTTTTCTGCACAGA
Source organism: Dermacentor variabilis (assembly GCF_050947875.1). Taxonomy (NCBI): domain Eukaryota; kingdom Metazoa; phylum Arthropoda; class Arachnida; order Ixodida; family Ixodidae; genus Dermacentor; species Dermacentor variabilis. The sequence continues at coordinate 12,399,902 of NW_027460313.1, forward strand.
CTGGCACGTATAATGTGACGTCCCGATCGGGGGTAAAATAACTTTCGTAAAAGGCTGCCCCCTATTCTCTGTACGACATTCCCGAGGAAACGCGGAACGAGGACGGCCGCATTAATGAAGTGTTCGCCGATCAACAGGCAAAGAATATAGCAATGAGGACACCGACATAAGATGGTGACATATAGAATGGAAGAAGGGATTAGGAACCTTGTTGAAAAAGTGTTATGACTGGGTTCGTCATCGGCACTCGGGGACGCGTTGGATGGCTTTGATTACCACTGATGAAGAACACACATGCGGAACGCATTACAGGTAGCCATATTTGTATTCTATTATGTTCAAAAGCAGCCCCCCCCCCTCCCCGCCCAGGCGCAGCCAGGCTAGTCACATTCATGACGTCTTTGGATAGAGGGCACTTGCTGCTACTGTATATAGCCTGTATATAACAAAATGCACACTATAATTTTTTTTTGAGCTCGCATAAGTGATGGATAATTCAAAGCAGGTAAAACATGAATCTGGCGCGCTTGACATCGATTTGGGAAGAGCTTTAAACGATGTCAATCTATTCTGCAAAAAACACCATTCCATACTCGTATTCATAAAAATATGCCGAGCGATGCCAGTCGCACGCGTGCAAGGATCACGTGCGAGTAAAAGACGAAGCGCCCGTCGGCGTTCGATGCTGCACGAGACGCTCCACGAGACGCTCCACGAGAGCAATCAGCCAACCAAGCGAGTACCTCGAAGACGATGGCCCCTTCAGCCGCTCTGAGGTCCTTCACGCGTTCCAGGAAGCAAATGCACCCTCACGCAAGACGTCAACGGCGCATTGACCGGGTCCGCCGTCCAGCGTCAGTCCGCATCCGACGTAGTGATGGCTGGGCTACGCAGAGGGAATCGACCAACCAGTTATCCCTCCGGCTGCCTGGCTGCGACAAGGACTGCAGCAGGTCTGCTGGCCACGTCTTCCAGCTCAAGTGCCACCATAACGCCATGTCAGGCTGCACTCTGGGATCAGCAGGAGCAGCAGGTGGCAGCTCCAGCATCCTACCGTGCTTCTGGCTCGACGCCATGTCGGGCTGCACTCTGGGATCAGCAGGAGCAGCAGGTGGCAGCTCCAGCATCCTACCGTGCTTCTGGCTCGACGCCATGTCGGGCTGCACTCTGGGATCAGCAGCAGGTGGCAGCTCCAGCATCCTACCGTGCTTCTGGCTCGACGCCATGTCGGGCTGCACTCTGGGATCAGCAGGAGCAGCAGGTGACAGCTCAAGCATCCTACCGTGCTTCTGGCTCGACGCCATGTCGGGCTGCACTCTGGGATCAGCAGGAGCAGCAGGTGGCAGCTCCAGCATCCTACCGTGCTTCTGGCTCAACGCCATGTCGGGCTGCACTCTGGGATCAGCAGGAGCAGCAGGTGGCAGCTCCATCATCCTACCGTGCTTCTGGCTCGACGCCATGCCGGGCTGCACTCTGGGATCAGCAGGAGCAGCAGGTGGCAGCTCCAGCATCCTACCGTGCTTCTGGCTCGACGCCATGTCGGGCTGCACTCTGGGATCAGCAGCAGCACCTGGCAACTCCAGCATCGTAACGTGCTTCTGGCTCCGGTAGGAAAGGCTGCGCTCCTGCAGAGCCCTGGCAAGGGATGTTTATTCATTCGCGGTGAGTGTATGTAGCTGCACTGCCGTTAAGTTTAGTTGATAGGCGCAGATAGCGCAGCGGGTATCTTCATATTGAATCTAAGATGCGCCATGCAGATTTTCTACCCTTCAACTGTTTCGGAAAGCGCTTCACAAAATTCATGAGAAAAAATGAAACCGTCACCCCATGTGCTTGCCTATTCATTTTAGTCTTAAAGTTGGTTTCTGCGGGTATAGAATGCTGAGTACGTATCTATAACAGTCATTTACACGGTTTTACATATATTAAACCACAAGAAACGTATAATCACAGAAGTTTATTTGTGTGCAGCCTATCTATCCATCTTTTGTACATATATTTTGTCCACGCAGTGACCGTGGTTCAACATTTTGAAGAAAAACTGAATAACAGTAGCAACTAAGAGATGGCGAGCTAATAAGCAGTCAGGGTAGCCAAGTGGCTATGCGCCGCTCTTCAGAGGTCGAGGTCCAGGGATCGGTCTTAGACAGGGGGGAGGCAAATTCCGATAGGGTGGAATACAAAAACGCTCGTGCAAAATACATTCGGTGCACCGTAAAGAATCGCGAGTGCTAAAATTAATGCCGGAGTGGTGTGACTCATCACTGGATCGTAGTTCTGGCACGTAAAACAACGCAAAAATGTTTGTGCATTAAACTGGATCATATAGATGAACGACAAAATTTTATGCAAACGGCTTTTTCATTAGGCATTTTATGTGGGCGTCCGCAACCACCCACGTATGTAGCTCGCGAGGTCGCGCGTACGCAGCGAAGCACTCGCGCATGAAGCGGCAATAGTTGGCCGGAGGCAAAAGTTGAGAAGGAGATTGCTCACATGCACGCGCAGGAGCTTTTAGTGAGCTACTCAGCGCCGCTATACGCCAGCTTCTGAAACTGTGTAAGCAATATCAGCCGCCACGAAGTCAAATACAAGCCGGAGTCAGGTCTTCTGCCAGAACCATATCCAGAAGTGCGCTCTCGTGGACACGCGAGAACACGCGAGAACGTCCCACAAAGGCCGCACAGCCCGCAGCGGGCGTTACGCCCAGCTTAAAAAAAGAAAAATAAACTGCGGGCGCACGCAAGGGACCGTGCGTGCGCCTGCGTATTGCGCATGCGCATTGTCGCCTCCACTGGTTCCCTGCGTGCGCAGAGCTGTTGGGGATGCCCAACTAAAACTGCCTATGTGTGGTTGCGCAATCTGCCTAAATAATATACAAGCTGAATTTTCTTTGCTATTCTATCACGTGCTCCTCAGGCCACTAAATGCAATTAGACAGGCAGTGTTTGGCCAATAGCCAAGGACTAGCGCGCACACATCTCTACGCCATGTGATCTGTAAATTACAAAGTGCGGCGAGCGCGTTGCTGTAGTTTTGTCTCGACGGTTCTATACTCTTAAACTCACATAGATGTACGCTGCGAGAATTTTCCACGCAATCCGTTAATGATTGCGCATTCACAAGTCATTCTGCGAAGTACCGGGAATAGCATTGTTTTTTTAGAAGTCGCAATTTCCGTATGATCGAAATATATTTTAACTATGCGTGTAATTTGAGATAACTCAGCCTATGAGTTTGAGGAAACTTAAAGAAAAAAGGCCACACACAAACAGAAAACAGAGCTCACCTCATGGATCGATGAGCATTACGAGCCACTTCCACTCCAGTTGTGTTCCACCTGTAAACATGATATCAGGTTTTCACCTTTCAGCAGCAGCAGTAAACTATAAAACTTTGATATTGCGATAGATAATAGAGCCTGAAATGAGCACAAAATTTGCGTGGTCGCACTTTTCTCTAGCACAGTGATGTTATAAATCTTCCACGCATGTATGCAAATTGTGTTCAGATTAGTTTAAGACGGCTGCTTGCGGTGAGAACGCGTGCGTCTGTGCGAGAGAGAGAGAGAGAGAGAGAGAGAGAGAGAGAGAGAGAGAGAGAGAGCGAGAGCGAAATATACCTCAAAAATCGGGATGTCTGTTTCTGATGCTCAGTGACCCCTTCAGTCGATCACCAGCGCGGCCTTCCGCTATCTGCTGGTCGTTCAGCATGCGAATATTTAGCCCCTACTCATTGAGCAGAAAGCCCACAGCCAACCGTCTTTGACAATGTCAGTTTTCTTAGCACTGAATCGTGACACTTAATTAGCAAGGAACCGGAGTACAACGTGACATACATTGTTGCCAGTTGCTCCGCTTCACAATGCGAGGCTAGCTGGAGCTTGGAGTAAGGGTTGCCGAACTGCCGTTCGCGACCCCCGTGCCTTGTGTTGCTCGCGAGAGGAAGACAAGGTTTGCTTGCGAGAAAAATATCATCATCAGCCAAATTTTATGTCCACTGCAAGACAAAGGCCTCTTCCCGCGACCTCCAGTTACCCCTGTCCTGCGCCAGCCGATTCCAACTAGCATCCGCAAATTTCCTAATTTCACCTAGTCTTCTGCCGTCCTCTACAGCGCTTCCCTTCTCTTGGTACCCATTCTTTCACACTAATGGTCCAACGGTTATGTACGCATTACATGACCTACCCAGCGCCATTTTTTTCTTTTCATGTCAATTAGAATGTCGTCTGTACCCGTTTGCTCTCTGATCCAAACCGCTCTCTTTCTGTCTCTTAAAGTTATGCCTAGCATTCTTCGTTTCATCGCTCTTTCATGCGAAAGAAATATGAAGATATATTAATTAGCTTGGGATTATTAGAATGCCACCAGCCTGTGTATTTCCACATTCGTAATCGTCTTTCGTAAACTTTGGTGCAGGCTTCTTCCTTGTCATGTGCGTCGGCCAACAATGCAGCAACGCCTTCGTTGTCACAGACTTCACCCTTGTCATCTACGTGGGACAGCTTCGGAGCAGTGAAAGAGTTGACTCCGCTGAAACGCATTACTGATGGAAGAATGACCAACGGTTAAAAGAAGCCGTTCCACTCCAGAGAGTTATAGCCTTGCGCTGTCTATATAGTTTTCATCCAGAAGTATTCGGAGGCGGCCCTCAGTGGCGTGGTACAAGCACTCACGGTATGTGTTGCGAGCAGCAAGGTGAGGACGGTGGCAAGGATTGGCGTCTCCTGAGCATGTTCTGCTATCAGGAGGAAGACACGGCGGAAGTGGTGCTCCTACCCAAGCCTCCCTTCCCCACTCCGCAGCCTGCTCCGCATACTCGTGGCCTACGTGGGCGACGTCAGCTCAGCCGTTGGGCGCCTCCTCCTTCTTCCGCCACGCATTCCTCCAGATGGCTGTGGTGGCATCATTGTTATTTTGTCGAGGCTTTCGCTCTCCTGGGCGGATATATATTTGAGAGTGGCGCATAAATTATTCTTTAAAATATTCTTGTTCGAATAAAATTGTGCTTTTGATATATTTTTTAATAAAGGAGCTATTTATTGTGTAATGTCATTTGACCTAATTTTCTCGTTGTGTGAAGAGATGTAATAATGACCTGCTGTCTTGCCCCCAGAACCACGAGCACCTCAAAAACAAGAACTACTGAAGCGACTCCACTGGGCACCTCGGTCATGCGCAGAACCTTTACTCCTTAAAGGAGTACTGACACAAAAAAAATCCACGTGGTTTTTTCTGCTTTAATAATAGTTAATCACCCAGTAATCACGGCACGAGACCTCATTTACTTCAGAGCGCGACAGGTAATTATTTGCAGTCTTTTTTTTGTAGCAACCAGTCCAAGTTTCGGTTTCAGAGAGCAACGAGACGGCCAAACGGGAGTGTAAACAAAGTGGCCACGTGTTCGCAAAAAGTCATGACGTATGCTCTGGCGCGCAGCCAGCGTGCGGCGCGCCGGCACGCGAACTTCGTTTTGCTAGTCGTCTGCTACGACTGCACGTGGTTTGCCATGTCCTCGCCATCATCGTCGTCGTCGTCCTCGTTTTCGTCGTCCAGCGGCGACGATTTCCTGCATGTGGGAGTCGCGAACTCGGTCCACTTCTGCCAGTGAAGGGTATCGTGGGGAAAACAATGCATAGTTATGCCCAACCCTGAATATGTTGCGCAGAAGTCAACGCAGCAGTAGGTACGCGGCATGGTGCTGTACTCGCAATTGGTGCGTGGTCAGTGCAGCGCAGTCAAGCTGAAAGTGTGGGAAATATCCCGACGGACACGACAAAAACTGCAGTTGCAGCGACACAGAGAGCGTCCAACTACAACAGCTAGAACAAGCAACAACAGAGGAGAAGAGCACGCGTAATGCCGCGTTCAGACTACGTGCGCTATACGTACGGATCGTTCGCACGGACCGTAAGCGTAAACGCAAAAAGCGCAACTAGTTTGTTCGCACTACTATTGCATTGAGCGAAAAGCACGCAACAATCGCAACCAGCCTGGGCGTAAATGTTGGAGTACCCGCTACTTTTACGACAGGCAGAGATACGACTGTTACGACGCCGCCAATGCACGAAGCAGTTTCGGTTTGCATCTTCCGGTCACGGAGCTTCCGGCCTCCCCAGATTCCGCATTTTCATCCGGTGCCCGCCATCCCAGCAATTCGACGTAGCACCGTTGTTCTTTGCGTGTCTATGCGGTTTGACAGTCTTATTGGGCTGTGTGTGCTTGTGGCTGGTGATGATACTAGCGTTAGAAGCCTCTGCGTGACCGCCATCCCAGCCATCCGGCGTTGCAACGCTGTTCCTTGCTGCTGCCGCCGACGCCATCCGCGTTTTCCCGGGTTCGCGCCGAACGCCCGCGGTGTCCCTGAGTGCAGTGCGGTTTTCCGGTCTGATTGTGTTGTGTACACTGCATGTGCCTAGTTATGATGCTATGTGCGGGAGATTCTTCGCTGTGCAGCGATGAATTACAATTAAAGAAGTGCGACAGAGGCCGATACTCTATGACCAGCGCCTGAAAACTTTGGGCTTGAAGAGCCTCGACCTGCACTAATAGCCGCTTGCTGATCGGCGCCATGTTGAAAAATGCGAAACGCGGCTGTCCCAGAACGGTGATTGGCCAGTCGTAAAAAACATACCTTATCGATAGGCTCAATGTGAACATAGGCGGTTGCTAGCTGCGTAAACAGTCGTTCCAGCAGTTGCGCAAATTGCAATATATACGCCACTTATAGCGGATGCGACTGTAGTCTGAACGCGCCATTACGCCGGCGGTAAGGGGAGAAAGGCTCCAGCAGCAACGTCCGAGTATGAACGCCGCACAGGGCACGCGACCGTAGGGTGACCATCCCCGCAACGCCGACAAGGATGGTCACATCCGTCGCTTTCGGGACCATGGATACCACAACGGTCATAGAACGATGCGGTGCACTGTGCACGGTAGTGGTCGCTGGAGCCGCACCGACGACAGACGCGTTGCAAGCCGCGGTAGTCAAACGTCACACGATGACAAGAGACTCGCAGATAATTGGGGACAGGGGTTGTGGTACTCGTTTCCATACGAACGAGCCAAACTGGCCTTACTTAAGCCCTAACCCTCAGCCACGTCCCTCTTTACCCTTCCCCCTTTCAATAAAGTTTATCACCACCACCACCCCCATACGAACGAAGCGTGTGTCTGTGAGCACGCCACGTCGTCCGCTCAAAAGACCAGCGTTAACAGACAGAACCTTGTCTTATGATGATAGTGCCTGGACGAGGACTTCGTTCGGAATGAAGTGCAGCAAAAAGAGGCAGGTTACGTTGGTGACCTGCGGGCCGACGGGAACGACAGGACAACCTCGCCACCGATGACAAGGAAGCTTTGCAACGACGATTACAGTCATGTAAGCCATGCTCTTGACGGTGCCGTGGAAGTTGAGGCCTCCCATGTGCTGAACGCAGTAGACCTCAGAGAGGCCAACTATGGAGGCCGTCGCGTCGACGAGTCTCGGGACCATTCCCCGTAGTGACATCGAAGACGTGGGCCTTCGAGGGAGTCTACAACGCCGTAGGCGCCATGGCGTGAGAGGTAGACGTCCCCGACGCGGAACACGCAGGGACGTCAGCAGAAACGCTTACTCTGTTCTTATTTTTGCGAATTGGTATTCCAAGTGTCCATGTGTTGCGGACGCTCATAGATTAAAGAACCAACTTATACTACGACAACATGCAATACTTACGGTGGCCTAAAGCTATCTTTCAAAACCATCACTCAATATCAAGGAGATATCATCATTTTCAACAATTTATTTCTTCAATACTAATATAAATCTTAACAAGTTTAGGTAAACTCTATTGTTTTGTTCCCCAACGTAAAGGTCTTAACCAATAATTATCCTTAATTAATTATAATACGCGCAACGACTTATGTTGTGTGCACGAAAGAGGCCCCACCCCGTTGCTTCAGCACGAAGACGAGGTGCCGACTCTGCCGAGGCACGCAAAAGGCCAGAACTGCCCTGCCTTGTGTCGGGTGTGTATCATCCCACTGCGATTGTAACGATTGCGGGGTAGCTAGCGCCACTACCGTTGACAGAAGTGGTCACTGCGCTTCATTTATACCACATGTGCCCAGTAATTATCGAGAAGCATAGTGTCATGTTCAGCGGAGGGGCGGCTCTGTGCTCAACTCGGTGGAATGAATGAAGTATTGAATGACTTTAATTTAGAAAGGTAAGGGGAAAGCAGATAGAATTCGCTCGCATAGACCGTTGACCATTATAATATACAGGTTAGCAATGCCGGTGATTGCCTCTATAACGTTGCACCCGATGTCTAAAACGGAATATAGACGTCACATGCAGTCGCGTAGGTGGCCAGGCAGGAATGACGCGGCGAACTGGGGAGATGAATCAGCAAGGCTGACGTTGTATCTAGAACGCGGTTTTCGAGAACGTCTACACTAAGACATACCTGTTGTACGTGGTGGTAAAATGCCATTGCCGTAGAGTAAAATGCAGGTGCGTTTAACACTTGTGGTCCGTGATTTAAATGCACGCCCGGTACATGTAATGAGCTTTAGTGTCAATGAAATAGCAGGGGACTTCATTCGTGGGCGTTTAGAAAAAGTTTATTTCGAAAAGAGACGATACGAACACTCAGTCACAATCACGGCACAATTCCACCAGGACGATAACATATTGTTACGGGAAGGAAGAAGCGTTCGTCTATTTACAGGTAGCTTTTAATGGCTGAGCCAACAAGCGTAGAGCATCGATCTTGCTAAAACACTTCTTCGTCGTCTCCAAGACCACCATCAGCGTCGTCTTCTTTCCACATTACCGACTGTGACATCACCCCCGTCGGAAAAAGCACCTGATTGGTGCGGCTCATCGGTCGAAGAAAGGTAAGGTTTGAGACGGCTTACGTGGATGATGTCAGAGAGGGGTGAAGGCACCGTGGCATTCAGCGGAGACACTTCATATGTGACAGGGGTCACCTGGCGAAGGATGCGGTAAGGGCCATAGTATCGCGAGAGTAATTTCTCGGAAAGACCAACATGCCGAGCTGGATACCATACTAGCACAAGAGCGCCTGGTTCGTAGTTCACGTCGTGATGGCGCTTGTCGTAACGGTACTTCTGGCGTGTCTGGGAAGCAGACAGACGAATGCGGGCAATCTGGCGTGCTTGGGTCGCTGTGGCTATTACATCCCGAGTGTACTCTGTCGGCGAGTCGAGCGTGGTCGAGAGGAGTGTCTCGAAAGGCAAAGTCGGCTCACGGCCGAAGAGGAGATAGAAGGGTGAATAGCCAGCTGTGTCGTGGCGCGAGGAATTGCAGGCGAACGTGACAAATGGTAGAGCAATGTCCCAGTCGCGGTGATCGGAGGAAACATACATTGCGAGCATGTCCGTTAATGTGCGGTTCAGGCGTTCGGTAAGACCGTTAGTTTGAGGATGGTAAGCGGTAGTAAGTTTATGTTTAGTAGCACATGATCGAAGTAGGTCGTCTATGACTTTGGCAAGAAAGTATCTGCCACGATCGGTGAGAAGTTGACGAGGTGCACCGTGGTGCAAGATAACGTCGTGAAGCAAGAAATCAGCGACGTCTGTAGCGCAGCTGGTCGGTAGGGCTCTAGTAATGGGATAGCGAGTTGTATAGTCCGTAGCGACGGCAATCCACCTATTTCCGTCCTCGGATATAGGGAATGGTCCAAGGAGATCAAGGCCAACGCGAAAAAAAGGGTCGGCCGGTATATCCAAAGGCTGCAGCAGTCCGGCAGGAGGCACAGCTGGTCTTTTTCGGCGTTGACACGACTCACACGCGGCAACATAGCGCCGGACGGAGCGGTTGAGACGCGGCCAGAAAAACCGTCGCCGAATTCGGTCATAGGTCCGCGTCACGCCAAGGTGTCCAGCGGTGGGAACGTCGTGCAGTTGCTGCAGTACAATCGTTTGCAGATGAGACGGAATGACGGTTAGGAGCTCGGGCCCATCGGGGTGCATGTTGCGGCGATACAGGATGCCATTTTGTAGTACGAACATGTGAAGGGATGGGTCAGACGGAGCAGAGAGCAGGCGTTCGATAATGGGGCGTAACGACTCGTCGCGTCGTTGTTCAGCGCCAATGTCTTGCAATGCTGAGAGGGAAAGAACGCAGATCGGTGCGACATCCACTATACCGTCCGGTACATCGACGGGATGACGAGACAGGCAGTCGGCGTCCTGATGTAGACGACCCGACTTGTAGACCACAGTATAGGTGTATTCTTGCAGCCGTAGGGCCCAGCGACCGAGGCGGCCGGTGGGATCCTTGAGGGAGGAAAGCCAACAAAGGGCGTGGTGGTCGGTTGTAACTGTAAATGGTCGTCCATATATGTAGGGTCGGAACTTGCCCACCGCCCAAATGAGGGCGAGGCACTCGCGCTCAGTAATCGAGTAATTGCGCTCGGCGGGAGAGAGGAGGCGACTGGCGTAGGCGATAACGCGGTCGTGCCCACATTGGCGTTGAGCTAAAACTGCACCGATTCCGTAGCCACTGGCGTCAGTGCGGATTTCTGTCGGAGCGGAGGGGTCAAAATGGGCGAGAACAGGAGGCGTAGTAAGCAGCGTGATGAGCTGCGAGAAAGCAGACGCTTGTTCAGAGCCCCAATAGAACGGAACGTCTTTCCTCAGGAGGTCAGTCAGGGGACGGGCAACATGGGCGAAATTTTCCACAAACCTGCGGAAGTAAGAGCAAAGGCCCATAAAGCTGCGAACATCTTTGGCACAAGTTGGTACAGGGAAATTCTGTACAGCATGAACTTTAGCGGGGTCGGGGCGAATGCCTGACGAATCGACAAGGTGTCCGAGCATAGTTATTTGGCGGTGACCGAAGTGGCACTTGGACGAGTTGAGCTGTAAGCCAGCGGTGCGAAAAACAGAAAGAACAGATGAAAGTCTTTCAAGATGTGTAGCAAAAGTTGAAGAGAAGACGACGATAGTCAACGCAGAATCGCCAGCTGTTATCCTTCTTTTTGACGTGAACAACAGGGGACGCCCACGGACTGGAAGAGTGTTCAATAATCCCTTTGGCAAGCATCTTGTCAACCTCGCTCTGGATAACTTGTCGTTCAGAGGGCGACACCCGGTATGGGCGTCTGCGAACAGGTGCTGCATCGCCGGTATTTATCCGATGCGTCACGACCGTAGTTTGACGCAAAGGGCGATCGTTCAGATCGAAAATGTCGGAGTAGGACTGGAGGAGGCCACGGAGCTGTGCGGCTTGTTGGGTGGAGAGGTCCGGTGCAATCATCTTTGTAAAGTCATCGGTCGGGGCTGATGCAGAAGGCGCAGAATGAGCAGTGGTCGAAGACGGCGCAACAGATAGAGCAGAAATGTGGCACTCGTGCGTTGGTGACAACGTGGCAAGAGACATGCCTCGAGGAACTACTTGCGGGCACTGTCCAATATTTAGGATCGGAAGACATGTCTGATTGTCCGCAACAGAAACGATGGTGTGTGGGAAGGAGACATTGTGAGAAAGCAGGACTGACGTCGCGGGAGTGAGGACATAGTCTCCATCAGGTACAGGTGGGCTGGCTGAAACAGGGATGAAGGTTGCTGCAAGAGATGGCAGGCGTATAAAATCCGCGGAACAAAGCTGAGCTGGAGCTTGAGCAGGAAGGTCAATGGGAACAGGTAGGGGTAAGTCAAGTTGTACGACACCGGCGGAACAGTCAATCAGAGCAGAATGGGCGGACAAAAAGTCGAGTCCGAGGATCACATTGTGAGGGCAACGTTCAAGCACACTAAACAAAACGGACGTGTGGCGACCGGCGACACTGACACGAGCAGTACACATTCCAAGCACAGCCGGAGTTCCACCATCGGCGACCTGGAGCAGTCGAGTCGGAGCAGGGGTAAGTACCTTTTTCAAGCGCGTTCGAAGCTCCGCACTCATGATGGAAATTTGGGCTCCAGTGTCGATGAGTGCTGTAACGGGCAAACCATCCACGTCCACGTCCAGAAGGTTCCGATTAGTAGGCAGGGTCAGCAGAGGAATTTCAGGCCGGTGTTCTAGAGCAGCGTCACCTCCAGGAGCTGCCCCAGTTAGTTTCCCGTCGGAGAGCGGCGACGGTAAGCTGGGGATGGAGAGCGACGCAGCTGGGGCGAACGGGAGCGGCGACTATGTGGTGATGGCGATCGGCTGGTCGCGGTGGCTCGAGCGTTGTCAGGTGCGTCTTCAACCTCGGTGGAGAGTGATGGCGGGCGAGGATTCAGTGGGGAGCGGCGGTAGGCGGGAAAGCTTGGTCGTGAGTGGGCTGGCCAGGAACTTCGACAGTGGCGAGAGATGTGGCCCACACGTCCACAGTAAAAACAGATGGGTCTATCGTCATGGGTGCGCCATTCGGCCGGGTTGCGATAGCTCGGATACGGACCGTATTGGCTCCGGTGAACAGGGGCAGAGGCAGCAGACGAAGCAAAGTCAGGACGGCTGGCGGAGCAGATGGATGGAAGACCTACATTCGCAAGTTCTTGGCGAATGACCGACTGAATGAGTGACACAAGCGGCCGGGAATCGTCAAAGCACTGCGTCACAGGCGTGGCAGGAGACGCTGCTTCGATTTCTCGCCGAACGATACGGACGACGTTCTCGGAGGAGGTGGGCTCACGCGGTGGACAAATGTCTTCGCACGTCGACGAAGCTGCGGTATTAGGTAGGCGCGTAAACTGTTGAACTATGCGGCGACTCTTCGCGTCTTCAAAGCGGCGACATTCGTTAATGATCTCATTGACCGTTGTGATGTTCTTATAAACAAGCAGGTTAAACGCGTCGTCCGCGATGCCCTTTAAGACGTGGCTGACCTTGTCTGCCTCTGCCATATTGTTATCTACTTTGCGGCAAAGAGCGAGGACGTCCTGGATATAGGCCACGTACGATTCAGTGGACGTCTGTACACGGGTCCCAAGGTCCTTCTTTGCAGCACGTTGGCGGCCGACGGGTTTGCCGAACAAATCCCTAAGCTTCTGTTTGCACTGGTCCCAACTCGTAATCTCTTCTTCATGTGTTTCGAACCAGACCCGTGCTGTTTTCTTGAGGTAGAATATTACATTAGCCAGCATAAGCGTGTTATCCCACCTGTTGTATGCGCTGACCCGTTCATAATTCTGTAACCAGTCATCGACGTCAATGTTGTCAATCCCGGAAAACATGCCAGGGTCGCGAGGCTGGGCCAGGATGACTGTCGGGGGCGACGACGGGGCCGCGGTTGAACTGTCTCCTTCGGAAGACATGGCGGCCAGGTTACGTCCGCTGCGGAGCTCCGTCTTGCTCGATTACCCCGCACCTCCACCAATGATGTTACGGGAAGGAAGAAGCGTTCGTCTATTTACAGGTAGCTTTTAATGGCTGAGCCAACAAGCGTAGAGCATCGATCTTGCTAAAACACTTCTTCGTCGTCTCCAAGACCACCATCAGCGTCGTCTTCTTTCCACATTACCGACTGTGACAATATAAAACGAAACACGGCATGTTTGCAAAGTAGTGTGCGAGTCCTTACTCATCAAGATATAACCACATACACCCACGGAAAGGCACAGTTACACATAAACTAAATGTCACACGTATACAATGATGTTCCATATATACAGTGCACACAATGGTTATGTAGAATGATGATGTGACAGAACACTTTACACAATTTTGAAGTGATGTGCACGAGATGTGCATATACAAAAATGTTCATGTATACGAGAGCACACACACACACACACACACAGAAACCACGGGCACCCACATTCTATGTGCATTAAATGAATATTTCTGATGGCCTGGTTACAAGAACTAGGCTGGTCGAAAATTAAGCCATACGCGTCCATCAGCCACCGACAGGAAACGGCACGACCACTGTCAAAGGAACTCTTCTTCTCCAAGGAAGAACTCCTCTGATAGAAACGACAGTAGCTCAGAGTAGAGCCTCCCCAGAAGTGGACACGTAGCGCGGCGACGACGACCCGCGGCAACTGCCTCGCACCGCTTACGCCATAGATAGAAGGCCCCTGCAGCAATTAAAAGTCGCGCGAAGCGGCCACATGAACAGCGACCAGATATAATAAAGCGGTTAACTCCAAGGCCACAGAAACCAGTATGCACGGTCCTCCAAAATATCCTGGCAACGACGCATTGCAGGAGCACATGTTTATTGGATTCTTGAAAGGGCCAATTGGGACACAACGAAGGTGGGACAACGCCCCACCGCTCTAGCCTGTCACGAGTTGGAAGCACTTGCCACCGTAGACACCACATGAAGTCGCGTAGGTGTCCAGGCAGAAATGACGCCGTTATCGCGTCCCACGACACATTATTGGAACGTGCGATGCGCGCTGGGGGAACTAGAGGAAGCAGAAAGGCTGACATAGTATCTACTACAGGGTTTTGGAGAACGTCTACATCAGGACATACCTGTTGTATGTGGCGATAAAATGCCACAGTCATACAGAAAATTTAGGTGCCTTTAACACTTGTGGTCCTCGATTTATGTGCACGCCCGATAACATGTAACGAATTTTCGTGCCAAAGAAATAGAAAGCGAGTTCACACGCAGGACACCGATCACGCTATAACAGGCGGAGCAGAAATCGCAGAGCAAGCAGCCGGCAGCGAACAGACACGGATGGGAACGCGAACCCACCGAGAGAGCGTGCTTGCTTAAGCGCCCCGCGACAGACCAGCCCGACCAGAAGAAGGAACCAAGAAGGGACTGCAATGACCTAGTAACTCGTAATGGCGGCTGTACAACGTGACAAACGTACCACACTCCGCCGCAAAATACAGACTGTGCTAAGTACCTTCTTTCTAATAGGGGCAAATCATACCCTTGAATATCTTGAATATTACGTCTTACATCTTCAAGAATTGAGAGCCACACAGAGTCTGATATGCCATCATAGGTGTAATCAAGGCTTAAAATAGGAATAGAGTCGCTCTTTTGAAGACGGAGAAGGGGACTTAAGCGTGTCTGTGGTGAACCAATGAACAAATAACTATATTTTGAAAAATTTTGCGCAGTATACCTGAAACATTTCCGTACTCAGTGAAAATTCGAAGGCTACGGAAATTGGAAGGCTATTCCTGAGATATAATGTGCCGTCATCGGCGAAGGCTGTCACCTTCACAACACCGCTATACCAGGCAGTGGGAGACCGCACACGTAAGGGTCTCTCACTACTGAGACCAGAAATGGCTCAAGGCTGAGCACAAGGAGTAGTGGGGATAGAGGGCACCCTTGACGAACACCACAACTAACGGGAAATGGTGCACTTTCAGGACCATCACGGAACAATGTACTTCGAATGTATGAATGGGCATTCCTAATAAGTTTAACAAAATTTGACGAAAAGCTGAACGAGGTCTGTACATTAAATATGTAGCTATGTCCAAGGTGATCGAATGCCTTTTTTTGATCTAGCGAAACTAAGAGACCACGTGCTGAACTGGTCAGCGTGTATATGTCATTATGTCACGCGTAACCAACGAAAGACAGTGTATCTCTCTGCCAGGGACTGAGCATGCCTGATGGTGTCCTATTAAGGAAGGTATCAGGCTTCCCAAGCGCCGGGTGACAACAGCTGTGAAAGTTTTCTAGTCAACGTTGAGAAGCGTGATTGGCCTCCATTCCTCTGGACGAACTGATGATGGATCGCGCTTAGGTATCAGCGCAATACGACCGTCGTGAAAACTAGACGGGAATTCAAAGTTCTGAAAGCAGAGGCTGATAACAGATACGAAAGTGGCACCAATATCTTCCCAGGACGTTAGGTAAAACTCAACGGGTACACCGTGCGGCCCTGGGGCCGAGCCACGCTTCATGGAAGGTAATGCTACTTTCACTTCATCAGCTGATGGTCATGCACAAAGATGGTCAGTTACCTCAGGTGGAACCTGAGGCAGCCCACTAAGCATTGCACGAAATTCTCGAGAGCCAGGATCTATTTGCATAGTCATACGCGCCATGTTTTCAAAATACGTTACAAAGAGCGAATAATCACGCGTGGGAGGCGAGGTAACAGGAAGTGCTCTAGGGGCCGATAAACCGAATACATTCGGCCGTCTAAAAAGCGAGTTTCTTGCAAAGCGCAGAACTTCAGGGTGTGCACACGGAGTACGTCTGCATCGCCAAGCAGCAGCTGACAAAGACGACGCTGCGATGAGGCGTTGGAAACGCCTCCGTAGCTCACGCTGCCATGACCGCATCAACGGAGTCAGTTGATTGACCCGAAGGGAAATACGGAGCTTCGTGGCAGTATTCGCCAGTTCTTCTGATTTACGTCGTCTGAGTGCACGTCCATCAACTGAAGAATGCAGACGCTACTGCACTTTGAGCGCGTCCCATGACTCTGGGTCAGATCTACAAACAGGGGCGCGTATAAGTCTCTTGACAAACAAGAGCGCGAGCGCGCGTCATGGAGAAAGCGGACGTCTAGACGCCAAGGTTTTACTGATGAGTAAGCAGGGAAGCGAACTTCAAGTATAACTGGTCTGTGATCGGAAATATAAACAGGGGATGAAGGTAAACTTATCACATCAGATCGGGTGGCATACCGAGATAAATTGCTTGGCACATAGGCACGGTCTAACCTGCTTGATGACGCGCCGTGTCGCCACGTTCAGGGAACAAGTCCCCGGGAACAAGTCCAGAGGTTATGCAGTGCACACGTCACTTCTTCGACCCTGTCGAAGAAGGCCGAGGTTTTTTGGTCGCTGTAGCTCGGCGCGGCAATCCGGGCCGCCGTCCGAGCCAGAGGCGGACGCATGGGCACACTTGACATCTCGTCGAGTCCATCCAGGCTTGGCGAGAGTCCAACGCTGCTATCAACTACGAGGCTGAAGCTGTTTTCTGGTGAGGATGATAGTGGTAGCGGTAGGGCGGCGGGATTTATTTCATCGCCGCCGACTTCGGCAGCCGGGGGCTCATTCAGATGTAACGGATGCGGCGTTGTAGGCGATGCAACTGCGGCGGATGAAGCCACAGCAGATTTCGTGGGTGTATCGACTGTAGTAATCGCAGGGTCAGGCGTTTTATCTATGTTTAAAACATCGCTGCGATCAGGAGGACTGATGGTAGCAGCCGAAGTGGTGGCGTTGTCAGCCACAGCATGCGTGTCCTTCGCTGCTTGGAAGGCCAAAGAACACGGTGTGTTGCGATCCGCCACGTCACGGTCTTCTTTTTCAGTAGAGGAGGCCGGCGAACATGGCGAGTTGGGACTGCCCGAGCTGCATGCCTCTTTTTCATTTGTCGACGCTGGTTGATGCGGTGTCAGGGCATTTTCTTTGGTTACGCCGTCACGCGCAGTGGCAACCGCAGCTAATGCCGCGTTCAGACTACGTGCGCTATACGTACGGATCGTTCGCACGGACCGTAAGCGTAAACGCAAAAAGCGCAACTAGTTTGTTCGCACTACTATTGCATTGAGCGAAAAGCACGCAACAATCGCAACCAGCCTGGGCGTAAATGTTGGAGTACCCGCTACTTTTACGACAGGCATAGATACGACTGTTACGACGCCGCCAATGCACGAAGCAGTTTCGGTTTGCATCTTCCGGTCACGGAGCTTCCGGCCTCCCCAGATTCCGCATTTTCATCCGGTGCCCGCCATCCCAGCAATTCGACATAGCACCGTTGTTCTTTGCGTGTCTATGCGGTTTGACAGTCTTATTGGGCTGTGTGTGCTTGTGGCTGGTGATGATACTAGCGTTAGAAGCCTCTGCGTGACCGCCATCCCAGCCATCCGGCGTTGCAACGCTGTTCCTTGCTGCTGCCGCCGACGCCATCCGCGTTTTCCCGGGTTCGCGCCGAACGCCCGCGGTGTCCCTGAGTGCAGTGCGGTTTTCCGGTCTGATTGTGTTGTGTACACTGCATGTGCCTAGTTATGATGCTATGTGCGGGAGATTCTTCGCTGTGCAGCGATGAATTACAATTAAAGAAGTGCGACAGAGGCCGATACTCTATGACCAGCGCCTGAAAACTTTGGGCTTGAAGAGCCTCGACCTGCACTAATAGCCGCTTGCTGATCGGCGCCATGTTGAAAAATGCGAAACGCGGCTGTCCCAGAACGGTGATTGGCCAGTCGTAAAAAACATACCTTATCGATAGGCGCAATGTGAACAGAGGCGGTTGCTAGCTGCGTAAACAGTCGTTCCAGCAGTTGCGCAAATTGCAATATATACGCCACTTATAGCGGATGCGACTGTAGTCTGAACGCGCCATAAGCCGCATGGCAGCCAACCAAAATTCGTCACGTAGCCACATGACGTAGCGTTTTCTTGGCTAGTTACAATCCCGGGTGATGTCAATGTCGCGAGGAGCTCTGTTTTGCGGTTGGCTGCGCGCATGTACCTTAAAATTGATTTTAAATATGTTCTAAGCGATATTCGCCGCTGATATTTTATAGACGATGTGTGTGTGACCAACTAAATCGATCTCACAAGTTATCTCGACTTAAAATTTTTGTGTCAGTACTCCTTTAAGGCTGTCACAGCATTTATAACACACGGTGGATTGTCAATCTCAATAAAGAGGGAGTCTTTTGCAGTCATGACTGGGAAAAAAATGTCTCACTTGCGCCGAGCTCGTTTAACTCACATTAAAAGGCGCATATCTAGGTGGATTCATTTCCTTGAACTTGAATAAAAATTGTGAATTGTGAATTGAATGAAATTGTGGTCCCTCAGAAGGCGTGCTGCATCCTATGCAATGCCTATTCATTTATATTATATACACATCTCCTGTTCTAATACAGTTTTGACTTGCAATTGAGTGAGACGGACACTTAAATGTAGGCGTTTTACGTGAGAAAAATGCAATATGATTGACACAATAACGGGGGGGGTTGGAAGGGGACACCTAGTGGAAGATAAGGTGCGATGCACTTTGGTATACGCCGCGGCAGGTCGCAAGAGGATGTAGTTGCGTCTGGAAGGCTTTCGTCAAGGATGTTAACCTTGATGCCAAAGGTAATTTTGATGCTTTTGTTCGGAAAGAACTCGCCGGGCTTGGAATCGTCAGCAAAGAACAAAGAACGATGTTCATGCCGGTAGCAGAGGTGCATGCGAGTCTGGCAGTGGAAAGTTTACCGAGTTGCTGTCAAGAAGGAAACGGAGAGACTGCACAATGGACAGAAAACGCATTTGTGCCACACTATGAAGGTACTCGCGCGAATACTCATCACAGTCCCGTGCAGGTGTTCATGAAGGAACCCGCGGTGTATTGGACCCCAAGTACTACCTCCAAGTACTGGTGGACTGAGCCCGTACAGGAAAGCTTTATCTACCTCGGAGTAGGTCGTAGAGGAAGGTTTCGCAACGCAAGTACTAAAGTTTATGCTTGTGTGAAGCGCGACTCTTATCCCCGAAATGTTAAATTATAACTTCGGTGTTGTTTAAATGCAAAATGACTATCTTATTGTGAGGCACGCGGTAATGGAGCATTCTGGATTCATTTCTCGTCGCGTTGGGTTCTCTAATGGGCCCCTAAATCAAAGTACACGAGCATATTCGAGTTTTGTTACAGTAGAAATACGGCCACTGCGGCTGGAGCTGAAGCCACCAGCTCGAACTCAGCTGCGCAGCGTCACAGCCACTGCGCTATCGCGGCGGGTCCTTGGGCTTCTGGCTCGAAACGCGTTGCGAATGTGAATTACAAGAAACAACCTTTTCTCCCCATTTTTTTTTACATTTACCTAAACAAAAAATAAAATACAATCTACAAAGCTATCACAAAGCACTGAAAATTAAAAAAAGAACATCAGTTCCTTCAGTGTATCTCTGTCCGTCTATCGAGTACAGTTCGAGCTTGTTATGTTACTATCCCTGCCCTATACTTATCAAAAGTACGTGGCCTTGAAGAAATAATAAAAATAGTGAAATTCAGTTCAGACAAACTCGAAGACCCCAACTTGACATTCTAGTTAGAGATATTGCGTCGATAATAAATACACGTAGAGCAGGAGACCTTTTAAAGCTGAATAATATATGCCCTCAAAATACTGCTATTTCTCTTTTTTCCCATATAACACAGGCTCGACATGTTCGCAACAGTATTAGATATACCGTACACCATACATGTTGACTATGGGACACACTAACAGCGGGACACGAGTTATTGCTACATTTTTTAAATTTACATCTTTGTTCACTCTCCAATTGGTACATGACCGACAGTTACCTAAGCTTCACTGTTACCACGCGCCAGTGTTGATTGTGGAAGAACGTCATCATCATTACCAATGCACAGAAGCGCTGGTGGGCAAGCTCTACTTTGATTATGGCTATCGGAGCAACAAAAGGTACCAGACCGGCCCTACAACACAGGACGACCACTTACTCCATATGCCCGCATAATTTATTAGAAACATACCATGAACATTTTTTTAGTGTCGCCAGCACATCGCTGAGAGTATCAAAACGACTTCGCGGTCTTATGTATCCGAAATTGTAGATTCTGCAGAGATCCCTCGAAAGTTTTTTGAGCGTAAGTGTTTTGATGAAAGTAATTAAAATGGGGTTACTGGGAACGGGAAGCGTTACGAAGAGATCAGAGGCGGAAACGATGCAAGCAAGCACCTGTGCACGCTTTCGTTCAACCTGCCGGTTTCACCTGTCGAAGAAACAAAGGCGGCACGAGAGGTGACATGAGGAACGGTTCCTCAGTAATTTCAACAATTAGTTTTTTTTTCGAACACGCCAATGACGCTTTACAAAGGCTGGTGTATTAAATTATTCATTTAATCCTCATTGGGATTCCGCCCCAGCGAAAGGAAATCTAACATGCGTTATCGAGCTAGGAACCTCGCACGGAGACATCAAGTTGGGTGTACGGGAATGTCGAACAACTGTTCAAACTCTGTCATTCTATCGAATGCAAATTATCTCCGTAATTTTGCGGAAATCTTGGTTCGAATAACCTGTCCACGCTGCTCAATGGATCGGCCTTTTCAGGCTTAGCCGTTCTGCAGCGGACACATACCTATATAAGGTCCGTGCATTCACGTTTATCATGCATCTTTCTTCAGGTACGTGAAGGAATGCCAGATGTTCAAAGGTATAATCTGGAGCCCGTTTTCTGCGCTGTCACGGGTAGGCATAGTTAACTGTAGGAGCTGAGCTAGCGTAGCTTCTTAAGTTTGCTGCGATACCTTTGTTGCAGTTGAGGCTTAATTGTGCTTCTTGAACGAAAAGTCGCAGAGGCGATGAGAGACGGCTCGCCATCACTTTTGCCGGGCACGCCTCTTCGCACTTTGGCAAACAGTGATATTTGTGAAAGGCTCCCCACGTCGACGTGGAGATGTCCGGTTCCTGTGTCTCCAACAGCGAACCCTTGCACACCGACAACGACTACATCGTCGTGGAGGTCAAGCGATTGAAGAGGAAGTGCCGCAGGACAACTAAGGACGTGAGTGAGCCTGGCCCCAAAGGACCGCCTACTCGCAAGTTACAATCTTGCGTTTGTGCCTCTCGACGCCTCGAAGAATTCCGTAGATTCTCAAGACCTACCTTGGTTAATGTGGCTCTGAAAGGAATTAATGAGGTGCGTTTCAACGCTAAGAATAACGCAAGCGTTATTTACGATCTCGTGATTGACATCACCGATGAAGAATTCCAAGGGCTTCTGTCTTCAACAGTGAAGGTCATCGACCAGCTTCAAGCTTCTTTTCAAGGGAAACACGATACCAGATGACGTCAAGATAGGCTACGTGAGACAGTCGGTGGGTCCTTACGTGCGCCAACCACTGCGATGTCGCAAGTCCCAAAAGCTAGATTCTGCCAGCGCTTCTCTGCACAGGCCGGACGACATGACTTCGCTATGCAGGCAGCCACGTCGTGTGTTAATGCACGGTAAAAACTGAACTGCTTGAACTACAACTGACTACACGAGGCTAATTTCGAGGATTGTCACCAATGCAAAAACAAGATAAAAATTATGCAGATCCCACGCACTGTGGGAATCCATGTAAGCGAAGCTTTCCGTGGTAGATGCTTTGATCGACGATATTAAGCGGTGATTTTGACGGCTAAAGCTTAATTACTTCAACGTTAAGGCTAACATGAGAGTGGTGAGTTGATGTTAAATGTTACCTTGCGTGCACCACTGCTGTTTGTCTGCGTAGTACACGGAACACACAGGGAGAGGTGTTTGCTTGAGGCGTTGTGGTGCACCATGTTTTATAACCTCTGAGAGGGTTGAACGTTGTCATTTTCTCAAGTGGCACATCGAATTGCGGCAGAAGTATTAAACTTGAATTGGATTATGGGGCTGTACATGCCAGAACCACACTCGGATTATGAGGCAAGCCGTACTGGCGGCCTCCGGATTAATTTCGACAGCGCGATGTTCTTTAACGTGTCCCAAAATCTAAATGCACGTGCGTTTTCTATTTCGCCTCCGTCGAAATGCGGCTGGCGCGACTGGGATCAAATCCACGACGTCTAGCAATGCCATAGCCGCAAAGCTAACGTGGTGGGCACAGAAGTGTTAATTTGACGTTCTACCGCTTCCGTAGTGTCTCCTGGACCCTGCGGTGCGCTTTAAGTAATGCGGCTCTGCTTCTGCACGCCCTGCGTAAGTTGTCCACTTGACATATTTGCACGGAGTTTATTTTTCAGGAATAGCAGCAACGTACTGTGCCGTAGCTTGAACTTAAGCTTATCCTGTGTCCCGGCAGCAGCTGTCGTATAGTAGTGGGGTTTCCTTGCCTTCTCACGTCACCTTCCCCCCTCTCTTGCATGAAAACTGCCTCTTCTCCTCCCTCTCCTTCTTCTCCTCTCTACAGTTCTATCTGCTGTCCCCTCTGGCCTCGCACGTTAGTAGGAAGAGAAGCACAGAAGTCAATAGCGTGAGAGTATGGGCGAGTTGGTATGTGATGACTTTATTATGCTTGTAGCGCAGCTCAGAACGAGCAAAAGGGAAGGTGGAAGGGGTAACCCTTTCCACCTTGCCTTTTGCTCGTTCTGAGCTCCGGCACACGCCTAAAAAAGCACTGCAGTGTCTGCAACGGATCTGAGGGGAGTCACGGATAATTACACCTGCCTAGCTGCTATAGTGGCGACAGCTAGGGAGCTCCAGAGGGTAACATGATCATGGATTCTAGTGCGAAGTGACACGGACAGAGACTAGAAGCAGACAGGACGAGCACTAACTTTCAGCTGAATTTTTATTGAAACTAAGAACATATATACGATAGGGGATTGCAAAGGTCGCAGCATATGAACATGACAAGTCTAAAGACATCAGTGAAACATATCAAGAGGTAGGGAAGCAAAAAAGCGAACAACAAGAAATATGCTATGTTGAGATAAACACACGTGCTGCGAAGATACTGAAATTCGCATTCTAAGTGATTGTGTTCTATCAGTCTAATATTAATACTCCTGCCGCTCCGTCCAATGCAAGTTTTCCCGCACAATAAGTGGAATCTGATAAACTATAGCAGTGCTACAAGGCACAAAAGGGGTCATATGTCTAAAGCCGCAATCATTTTTTTCTTTTTTTGCTACTGTGTTCAAGTTTCCTATTTATTATAGACGACGAGCAAAATGAGAACAAGGTGAAAGCAGGTGCCAACGTTTCGACAAGTGGACTTGTCTTCTTGAAGGCGACATATGCTTTCTTCGCCACAGAATATATAGGTGAGGTTCTTCTAAAGGGGAGAGGATGTAAGGCGGGTGGGTGCGGCAACGAGTGAAGATGTGTCAGCGTGTCGAATTGAGCACAAAGGAGCGCTGTGCACAAGGCCAGTGACACTGGCCTTGTGTCGAATTGAGAAGAAAGGAACGCTGTGTCGAGTGAAGATGTGTCAGCGTGTCGAATTGAGCATAAAGGAGCGCTGTGCACAAGGCCAGTGACACTGACCTTGTGTCGAATTGAGAAGAAAGGAGAAAGGAACGACGCTCGACGCCATGCTGCCGCACGTCACTGACGAGGAGAACCTTGACTTTGCTACCTACCTCCAGCGCGCCGAAGAAGCCCGACAGCTCGCCCGCCTGCGGATCAAGAACCAGCAGAAGACCGACAGCCGACACTACAACCTCCGACGACGCTTCGTGGAGTACCAGCCCGGTGACCGTGTTTGGGTTTGGACCCCTATACGCCGACGAGGACTGAGCGAGAAGCTTTTGCGTTGCTATTTCGGACCGTACAAGATCATCCGACGTATTGGCGCACTGGACTATGAGGTCGTGCCAGACGGTATTTCGCTATCACAGCGGCGCCGCTCACGACCTGAAATAGTCCACGTTGTGCGACTAAAGCCCTACTACCAGCGTTAATGAACTTTCGGGCTTCGCGTAACTTACCTTTGGACCTTGTTTCTTTTTGTTGTTACTTATGTTTAATAAGTGTCCTTTTGTGTTTCGCTCTCTTATATTTGTAGCATCGGGACGATGCTTTTTAAGAGGGGGGTATTGACACGTGTACTTATCTTTATCGGGCAACCACGTTTCGCCGCCTAACAAATGTAATCGCACAGCATGGGACGCGCCTGCATGTATCCGAAGGTTCTTGAAAGTTATCGATGCTTCTATCCGCTCTCTGTTGTCGCCGAGACTTATGTTATCTGATTTCATCACCTGACGCGAATGGTGTAGAACTTTGTGGAAGGCACGCGGGTCCGAACGATTAGTGTGGAACATTCGACGACTGCTCTATAAAGGCCGACGCGCTTGACCCGCAGATCAGATTTCCGACGATCGCCGACTCTGTTCGCGCTTTCGTTGTGCTATAAGTGTAGCCTGTTTCGTGGGCAAAGGTTCGCCCAATAAAATCTAGTTTTGCCTTTCACAGTATTGCTACTGTGTTCTTAACGTCACCACCAAGTCAAAATATGCTGCGGTATTTGCAATCACCTATATATATGTTGTTAGTTTCAATAAAGATGTAGTTGAGAGTCTGCGCACGCACAGTCAGCTTCTAGTCTTTGTCCGTGTCACTTCGCGCTACAATCCAAGATCATGTTACCGTACCAACTCGCCCAACATTCTATCCTTTTAGCTCCAGAGGGTATTGTGCCCATCCGACGCGGTTTGGTGAAAACGAGTTTGTTCCGTCGCCTTTTTTCTCTTACTAGCACCTGTCATCTACATACACACTCTGAACCACCTCCCGACGCGGTGTGCGCGACAGCAGCAGCCACAGCAGCCCACCGCAGCAGCAGTGGGAAAGTCGGAGGAAGAGTCAAAGAAAGCTTCGCTTTAAATAATTATTGAAAAATATTGTTTATGTTATATCAATAAAAAATATTCGTTCAATATTAAAATATTGAACCAAACGAGCAAATGAAGTATTTCACACAAAGGGGCGGCAGCGTCAGTGCAGCACCGGATGAGACTATCGCGTCGTCGACATGAACAAGCTGTCGGTCCAACCGAGATCTGCCTGGCTCCCATCCCGCAGTTCAAGCGGAAGGTATTTGAATTCGGCATCGGTGGGCCTCTCCGAGCCACATTGCTTCAAGCGAGCAGCACAGGCCTCGAATCGAACGTGTGGCCACGCCTGCCGCCACGCACAGGGGCCTTGGACTGTGAGCGCCAGGAACGGCAGTGCAACGAAAAATCACCATCGGGCTCTCTCATCAGTGTCATGCTGCGACAAATAATCAACACCCTGTAGCTGCTACGTACTGTCTTGTTTTAACATGTCACCGGCTCCAAGAGCTGTAAAAATTATGCAAGCTATAGACATTCTCGTAAGTACACTACAGTAACCTCTGCCTCTGTCCACGAAGGTGTCTGGGCTGTGCAGGAAGAGCATGCTGTGCATCTCATCATCATCATCTTCAGCACCACAACCAGTTTCCTTCCACTTCACATTCTACCTCCGTCATTCCGACAAATCCCTTCACCAGCGTGGAATATCAGGTTAGAGGCACGTCATTCACGCCTACCTCTCCATCTTTCTGTAAATGAAAATTGCCCCTTTCTATCTCTCTAGTCAAATGTGTAGCATCGGGACGTTCAACCACACATGTATATATTATTTATGGTGAAGTAAACGTATTCAACCCTTTCTTGCTTCTCTATTTGTCACCTCAACAATTATCACGAAAGTCTGACGCCAACGTTCCAGCATGAAAGGCGCCATCGAATGTCTCTCCGGTGCTCAATGCTAATAGTTTACTGGGATAATGCGATAGTTTTAATGCTAATCACATTAACGTAGATATTTATCGTTTTTCAATATGTGCCCACCCCTCATGTAATGTCCTTTTAAGTACATTCGTGGTATACCAAATAAATAAATAAATAAATAAATAAATAAATAAATAAATAAATAAATAAATAAATAAATAAATAAATTGTAGTAAGAAATATGGGCGCCAGCAGAAGGCGAAGAAGGAAGAGGGTGGTTGTTGTTTATGGCTATATTTAATTTCTTTAGGTTAACTTATTTTATCAAAATTCTGAAGAATACTTTCATTACACTTCGAAATTACAGTTCTATAGCCACACGCTATACTATTCAAATCTAGTTTTGCTTTACTTCTAAGCATGCGGAAAACCGCTTGGTTCTTGGTCAACCCCCCATGGTGGGTATGCCACACTGTTTAGGATGCAGGACAAGACAAGACGGTCCTCGTTTATGGATACAATTCTTTTGTATCACCTGTTAGGAATGGCCGTACGGGGTGACAACGTGCCAGCTATTCCAGCCCGCTGCACGTGTTCCTATCCAACCGGACGGGGCGCACTTCAGGGAACTGCGAATAAACCGGCAGCCACGTTGCGAGGGGTCAGACCAGTCAATGTGGTGCCCGGCCGCGCCACCCGGGACGGAACGGAGTTCTACGAAGCCCCTCTGACGTCGGCTCCGGACCTTTACACGTGTGTGTGCGGCACGTGTATGACAGCCCTCATCCTCCAAAAGGGCTGGTCTACGGTGACGTCGAAAGATGACTGGACGAACGTTTCCGTCCGCTTGGAATCAAGGGGGGACCAAGTGCTTATAAGCAGCGTTTGGCGGCTGCTAGTCGTGTACTCGTTGTGTGCTCGTTGTCGTGCTCGAGATGTACTCGTGAGCTGTGTGCTCGTAAGCTGTTTGCTGTATGTTAGTCTTGTGGACTCCATATGGGAGTCACGCTAGACTGTCGAGATATGTCTTGTCTGAGATGTAAATCATGTAAATAAATCCTGTTCACCGAGTTCCTCTCTACGACCGTCAACTCCTTCAAATGGTGGCAGCGGCGAGATCGTCCGACGAATCTAATGCGCCCCGACCCTTACGAATCTACGACTCTAACTGAAGCCGCCACTTATGCCGAAGAATGTCGTCAGATCGCTCGCCTACTTACCGCGCAAAATCGGGCCAGCTAGAAACATGGCCGCAGCACAAGCTTGACTTTTTCCTTCGTATTCACCTGGAACGCTGGTATGGCTCCGCGTTCCTTCCTCTACTCCTGGCCTTTCTGCAAAATTGAGCTCAAAGTATGACGGCCCTTATCGGGTTTCACAACAGACGTCCCCGGTCAACTACGTCAATGAGTCTATTTAGCCATCTGCGGACCAAGGGCGTCGCGGACGCGAAACTGTTCATGTCGACCGACTGAAGCCGCACTACGAGCCACCAGTGCTGCCTGTTCCCTAGGTCGCCAGGACGGCTCCTTTTTCGGCGGGGAGTGATTGTAGTGAGAAATACGGGCGCCAGCAGAAGACGCAGAGGAAGAAGACGATTGCTGTTGTTGGTGCTCGCGCTGGCCCCGCTCGGCCGTTGTCTCTAGCCTTAAACGCGTAATATCAATATGAATAAATAAATAAATAAATAAATAAATAAATAAATAAATAAATAAATAAATAAAAAAATAAATAAATAGGTTCTGCCGTATTTTTTCGTTGTTTGTTTTTCTGCCTCACATGTTTATTATAATTCGAAGCAAGTGAAGCATGAAAGCGGTGCACTTGAGATGCACTAGTACATATAATAAAATGATGTCAATATACACTGTAAGTAGCATTGCCTTTCTGGATTGGCAGCGACATCATTGTCTGATTACCGAGGCCTCTTGCGCACGGCTGTATTACATCGGCATCAGAGGCGGAGACAATGATTGAGTTCTGCCACGTATTACGTTCCCTGTATCTGTTTTTTTTTATTTCTGGCTTTCTTCTCGATTACCGTTCTTGTATAGCTTCGTTTTTGCTTATTCACGAATGAAACCTAAGCAGAAAAGCTTCTCAATTCAATGACGAAAAACGCCACAATGATCGTCGATGGAAGGACCGTATTTGTAAAATACAGTTCCTTCTGCTGCGGCGCGCAAGCGTAAAAATATGAACATCGTTCCGAAAACCCAGCCGCCATATATCAATTGAGTCCGCGAAAGTGCCACGTTTCCACAAGTTAAGCGTCTGTACAACTGTCGCACCTTGGCGAGGTTGTTCGTGGCAATAAACGCATTCCATACTCGATTTCATAAAAATTTCCAGAGCGATGCCCGTCGCAGGCATGCAAGGATCACGTGCGAGTAAAAGACAAAGTGCCCTTGTGCGTTCGACGCTGCACGAGACGCTACACGAGAGCAACCAGCCAACCGAGCGAGCAACTCGGAGACGATGGCCCCTTCAGCCGCTCTGAGGTCCTTCACGCGTTCCCGTATGCCAAGGCACCCTCACGCAAGACGTCAACGGCGCATTGACCGGGTACGATGTCCGGTTTCACTCTTCATCCGACGTCGCGCAGACGGGGCTACGCAGCGGGCTTCGACCGACCACTTATCCCTCCGGCTGCCTGGGCGCCACAAGGACTGCAGCAGGTCCCCTGGCCACGCCTTCCAGCGCAAGTGCCACCGTGACGCCATGTCGGGCTGCACTCTGGGACCCGCAGCAGCAGCACCTGGCAACCCCAGCATCCTACCGTGCTTCTGGCTCCGGCACGAAAGTCTCCGCCGCTGCCGAGTGATGGCAAGTTCCGTTTCTTCATTCGCAATCAGTGTTAATAGCTGGGCTGCCGTCAAGGTGATTTGATAGGCGCCCATAGTACTGTGCGTCACGTGATATATCTAGATTGAATTTACAGGGGAGTGGTCATTTTGGGGCGCTCTCGGGATGCAGTTTGCATCCGGCTGGTCGAAACCAGGCGCTCTGAACACATTCGTGTGGTTTATTCAGAGCGCCGCGCTCAAGCTGAGAGCGTGAGGAGGCGCTCCTGTATGCCTGAAACCTGACTTCGCGACCGAGATCCTAAGGAAGCTCGGTCCCATGTCCACTCCGATGGCTCTGGCAGCAGCTGGCACGTTTGGCTGGGGCAGTATTTCTACGGTTCCAATCACAAGAGGGCTCTGCATCGCTGTAAACCGGCTTGGAGCTCCGTAGGACCCAGTCGAGTGTACCATAAGAGGCACCGTGTTGACCCATTTAAAGCATTAGGATTAAAAGGCCTCTACTCATCAGGAAAAACCGAATGGCATTTTAAGCGCTGATTTTTTTATTTCTAGAATTTGGTACCTTTGCGTAGAAACTATCAGCATGTTTCTTTTTTAATTATGGAATTTTACGTGGCGGAATCACGATCTGATTATGAAGCACGCCGTGGTTGGGGACTCCGGAATAATTTTGACCTCCTGGTGGTCTTTTAACGTGCACCTAAACCTAACTGCACGGGTGCTTTCGCAATTCGCCCCTATCGAAATGCGCCTGCCGTGGCCGGGATTCGCTCCCACGACCTCGTGCTTTGCAGCGCAACACCATAGCCACTAAGCCACCACGGCGGGTTAGAGCGAATCTGTATAAGTCATTCTCACTGTTCGACAAAGAAACCTTAAATCGAACAAGTTCCTGTTCGTCCAGTCAATATTATACGCCTTCTTTGCATATGTTTCTTCCATTGAGTGAACGCTGGTCTGCACGATAAGAAAAAAAAAACGAATAATACTAGTAGCTTTACCTTCGTGGAAAACTATTTTTGGCGCGAAAGCAAAGGCTACGGAACCAAATAGCGACTTGTTCACCGCTGCAGAAAGAAGTCCCGCAGTTCTGTTGGCGTTTTCTTATGTTCAAAAAACACAGTCTTGTTTTCTCAAAGCACATCAATTGGAACAATGCGCAAAAGTAATCAGTAAGCGACTGATACTTCACTGTATTAATTAGTTTGCCCAGTTGAGTTCTCACATACTCGAGAAAAGAGCCCATTTGGGCGTTGGTCAAAGTAAAAATGGCATACGCACAATGGCGGCGTCGTCTTCCGCTGTGTGTTCATCTCTTCTGTCCCACCTGTTAATTGATTCCCAGGTGGTCAAAATTAATGTGGAGCGTCTTCCACTACGACGTGCCTCATAATCAAATCGAGGTTTTTCCATGTAAATCTTCCAGAATCCATTCATTCCGCCCTCTGATCTCACGGGGAGATACTGATATGACGAACATGAAAAACAAAATACTGTTGAGGCGAACAAAACAAGTTTTTACACCATCCACGCGGAAACCAGGTTAACCTGTCTGCAAACAACACCCGTCGACGCCGGCGTCGGTTGCGCGTTCGACATCATACGACCACTTCGGGGCTTAGGTACAGACTGCGTTGCTTCCTGTTCAAAAGTCGATACAAATCGACTGTATAAATTTCGATTACCTTCGAAAATTTACGCTGAGATAATAGTATCTGCCAGCACTGAAATAAAGGAGTCATGCAACGTCGGAAAATATCAAAGCCGAAGCCTGTGCCACAGAATAGTTGTCAGCGAGTATTGACTGTGAATTGGTTTCGATGTGCCGTTTGTCGTTCATTTCCTGCTCCTTTATTGTTGCTCATTTTGAGTGCTGGCCCAGGAAGGTCACTACCTCTTAGTGTACTGTTTAACTACGCCTATAATATTAACAAGTGTATAAGCGTGTCCTTCATATTTCGATGCAATGTATTGCCCCATGTCCTGTAACCACCTCCGTATGGAGGCTTGCACTATGTATGAAATAAGAAAGAATAATCACCCGCAGTGGTTGTCCAGTGGCTAAAGGGTGGCACTGCTGAGTTCGAGGTCGCCGGTTCGATCCTCGCCGAGGCGGACGATTTCCGAAGTAGGGCTGAATGCAAGAACGGCCACGCATGCCGTCACTTGGGTGCGCGATGAAGAACCCCACCGGGTTGAAATATACTCCGAAGGACGCTCGCTACGGCGCGACTCATAATAATATCGTAGATTTGGCTGGTAAAATGGCCGAATTGAATTAAAAAAATACTCCGTAACGGACACCAACATAATTTAGTCGAATACCAGAGGAATTCTCTGAAAACGGATGTACTCTGGGGCCCTATAACGTAAAACTATTCCAACACGTTTTTATTCCAATCTCCTGACGTCAAATTTCCGTAACCGCCGACGCAAGCATAGGGCGGTCACCCGCAGGGTTGCCTGAACAGACCAATTTAACGCTATCCTCGTTCATAGGAGGTCACTTTTGCTTGCTTGAAAAACGAATAACATTGGCTACACTGAGCAGCTTGTGTTATCTAATTGGAGCACAAGAGGCGAGGAGCACGCTCAAGTGGAGAGGGATTCGATGGGGCCGAGACACTGCACTGAAAATCGATAACCTGATGAAGAGGGTGGTACCGGCGTCTGCGATTGGTCCGTTTTTCCTTACTTAGCTTGCGGTGGCTCGTCGACAATCGCGGTGGCATGCAACGGAAGGTTAAGAATGCCGCTCAAATGGATCCTCAGCAAAAAAGATTTGGCAGAAGGAGGTCGTAAACGTGCCGAAAGTGCTCGAAAACGTTATACGGCCACGCAAAAGCTTTACTACACGCAAATAAACCCATGCTCTTAGACAGGTGCGAGTAGCCAGTGACTGAGCCATAGGTGGCAGCCATCTTTTATTCCTTTCGGAAGGGGGCAGCCTGCGGCTATTCAGAAAAAAATTCAGTTTTGTTCGGCATAATAATGAATCTTTATCGCGTACACGTCACTTTACCGCAGTGAGTTGTTGCGGTTTCGTGACTTCGTGTGAGAGGCAGGTGAAGTGGGCGCAGTCCGAAAATTTTTGACCCATAGCCGAGGGCTAAGGGCGAAGAGGCGTTGAATCAGAAATAACTATTTTTCTTTCGTTCGGTCAAATTATGCATAATCCGTGTGCACAGGTTATATCAGATAAGGAGCTATCGCGATTTTCGTGATGTCGCGTGACAGATATGTGAAATGGGGGTGGTCCAAAAAAGTTTTTGACCACTCGCGGAGGGCTGATTGCAGAAGTGGAATAGAAAAGTTTGGAATAGTTTTAGATTATAGCGCCCCTGCTGTGGTTGCACAGCAAAGCTTTTGCTTCTCATTTTATGACGTGGTCGTCGGGGCACTCAAATCATTTAAGCATGCAGTAAAACAGCCAAGACTAAAATGATGGCGTGCACGCATCCCTAAGCATTGTCATCTCTAACGTCAATATGTTGCGGCAGTTTTGCTCCGACGGTTTTGTAAGCGTTAGTTACCGGCAAATGTACACTGTGGGTATTCTGCACGCAATCCTTTATAAGCAATAACTTCGCTTTTATTAGCAACTTCCTAGAAAACTCGGAATTTCAAGATGATCAAGATGTATTAGAACTACATTTAGTGAAGCGAAACGGGACCCTCCCTGTATAAGAATAAATAAATAAATAAATATACCACTAAATAATATGATCTATCATATGCCATGCCCTTCTAAAGCAGATATAATTAAAGTGCGCTATTCTCAACAGTCGTCATACCTCAATGGTCGATGAGTATTAGGAACAGCTTCGACTCCGTTTGTGTTGAAAGCTTCAACAACAACAAGAAAAAAAGGCTAAGCATCCATCCACTCTGTGAAGAAGGATTACCAGCGAGGCTGTGTACGTCGCCCCTTAATTAAGGGGACGCATTAACTCGTTGCCAACACCGACGCGGCCTATTCAAATACATGTAAAACGCAAACGCGCTTTTCTGAGAAAACCCCTAGGTCCATTTTAATGAAATTTGCTTCATTTCAGAGAGAAATTTCAATTATTGTGACTATTGTAAGCGGAATTTCGATTCAGGCGCTGCATTTTATTGAAAGAATTTTCAAACATTCGAAAGCACGAAAAAAAAAATAGAAGCATGAAGTTTACAAATAGCGCTCCTTCAAGAGCAGATATCGCGGTTCTGTAAATGGAATTCATTAGATAACCTAAATCGGACAATCTCGGTATGTCACTTTCTATATTACGGGAATTTGCTTTGTTGTTTACAGGGGTTGTGCAAAGGCTGTATTTACACTTTACTAAGGTTCTTGAGATTCGTGTGTAACATATCAATTTTGTCGGCTTTGGAGGTACTATCAGATGCGATTCACAGAATTCTGACATCACTTATATTGCTTAGTTACGGACTCATAAACTTGACACTCTCGTTTACTGAATATTTGCGATTATTGTCAATATTTAATAAAAGATTGACGACCTAAATAAATAACTAGATGTTTAGGTTTTCTTTTAAAACTAACAAACGTCGTCAAGTTTGGTGCCGTGGTTACCGAGAAAAACTAATTCTCCTTTTACATGCATTTAGGACAACAGCTGCCGAGCTAAAGCTTCCTTTTAATGGCGCCGAAGGTCAACATTCGCCACGGGGCGGCCCGGCATTGCACCATCTTCGGGATCGGTCCACGTATGGGGAGTTTTTTGTCTACACATGGACGCAATTCTAGGGGAACTAGCCTTAAACAGCTTCGGTGTAATTCGCTGTAAAATTGGCCACGTCTTCTTATTTTTAAATAATTAATGACGACGACGAATGCAGGAGCAGTGCCACGAGCTCGTTCGCGCGATAGCGCCCACGGACGCCAACGAGCCAGCTGTGGAAGAAGACGATGGCGCTGGAGCCAATCCAGATGATGATAGTTTTGCGTGAACACAAAGGCACGACCCTGGGGGAACGAGCGCTTAACAGCTTCGCTGTAAAAAATCTTAGTACACCTGAGCACTTGTTATGAGTTTGAATGCGAAAGCATTAATGTACAACTGAACGCCGCTGAGCGGTGCTTCGAGTTATGAGCGCGATAAGACACTTGGCCAACGCCTCCTAGATGGCACAAGGCCGGTGTAATATGACACGTGACGTTATGCAACGTTGCCCGCGTGCCATGGAATCTAATGGGGACACCCTCGAGTATGTGACGGTGATGTTGATGTCATTGCATTCGTCACGCCGGGTTTGGCAACCATGATCTCATAAATCAAAGTGCGAAGGCCAAGGAACCGCACGTTTATCCCGCTGGGCAACACACGCGTCTTCCGAACGTGGGTTACTGCATTCGAAACTCACTACCGCCATGTCTTTCCTTTCTAGTCTATTCTGTTTTTTTTATTTCTTCATAGCGATTACCGAGGTGAAGCTAGAACGCAGGCGAGAGCTTGCGCGGCCTAGGAATGCGCTGATAACACAGTCTTCAGAGAGGGAGAGCGAGGTTGACGTGATAGGCGGTGACGCCCTCTCGATATACACGCTGAATCATACACGCTGAAGGATTTGGCCAGAATGCACGGAAATCAACTCTCCGTGGCCCGTGTCGTCTGTCCTCCTCATTTCAGTCATGTTTTCGCACTGTCTGCCATAGTATGTCGCCCTGTCAACAGACTCGGCAAACAACCATGTTCAAGCTATCCAGCTTGTCCGCCAGGGTAGCTGCACTGCCGGTTTTCATCACTGGTGCACGTAGGGGCCATAAAATGAATCTGACCACGACCACCGACATGGTGACATATATATTTAATAGGCTGCCTCTCTTCGCCAGCGAGTCAAGCTGGGTTCACACAACGAACATCACATGACTGAGCCACGATGAACTGCTCCGCCAGCAGCTTATCTGCTTCGTACTTGTGTGCGCAGTGATTGGGCAACGCTTACTCACCTAACGCTCGTCCGCACAATTTGGTCCGTCACGTGAATCCAGCTTGAGTGTGTGCCTGGAAGCGGAAACGCAGCGGCAAAAAAAAAAAAAAAATAAATAAAAGAGAGAAAACAGAGGATGTGTGCCATTGAAGCTCACTGGTTTCTTCGATCGATCGCCAGTGCTGCCTTCAGCTTTCTTGTCGTTTTCAACGGAAGTCTTTCTCACATGCTTAATTTTCCTGCACTAAATCGAAGGCGAACGCATTAAACCAGGGTTTAATATGGGAGAGTATTTCAGCAGTATTGGAAGACTCTAAGCAAGTAAGTCGCGCAAAACACGAAGGAAAATGTTGCAAGCTCATACGCTTCATAGTGCATTGCTTGGCACCTGCAACACACGGTCAGGGTTGTCCGCACTCTCGCAGATCGTAACGGAGCAAAAGGGTTCGATCTCTGAAGCCATGTCCTGCCTAACTACCGCTCGCGAGACCCGCGCTTTGCGTTCCTCGCGAGAGAAAGACAAGCCGCTTGAAAATTGTTGCGAACTGTAGTAACACGGGACATTGCTAGCTAATGAAAAGCATGCGCGTCTGGTTTACCAGCGAAGCAATTATCACTAAACTTTGACTTATTGTGGGCTACCATCAACCTGTGTACTGAAGCATCGGTAACCGTCCTTCGTAACCACTGCCGCATTCTTCACCCTTGTCATTAGCATTGGGCAGCTGCGAAGCAGTGAAAAAGTTTACTCCGGTAAAGCGTGTTAATGATTAAGAATGGCCACTAGTCAAAAGAAGCCTTTCCAGCCCAGAGAGCGATGGCCTTGCGCTGCCGTCTGGTTTTCTACCACAAGGATTCAGAGGTGGCCTGCGATGGCATGGTTCAAGCCCTTACATGATGTTCTGAGGGCAGCAAGATAAGGATGGTGACCAAAATAGGAATGCCTTGAACATGTTCTGCTATCGAGAGGAAGGCACGGAGCAAGTGGTGTTGCGATCCAAGCGTCCCTTCCCAACTTTGCAGCCCGCTCCGCCTATGCGTGGTCGACGGTGGGGACGGTGGCTCTGCTGTTGGGCGCGTCCTGCTGGTGTCACGCGATCCTCGGAGATGGCGCTGACGACAGCGCCCATTGTCCCTCTCCTCTCTAAGCCATCGCCCCGCTGGCATCCATCAAAGGTGATAGATACAATCAGATTTTCGAGCAAATATTCTATAAGTATATAAAAGCCTTTGCAATTAGGCGTAACATCAGCACTACCCACGAGCAGGCCAACTGCTAAAGCTGATCTTGTTCTCACCCAGAGAACCAAGAACTCCACTACAGTCGAATCGCAGTCGTAATAGTTATCGATATAAATCAACTGACACGGTTTCTTATGACATTCTTGTAGAGAAAGTTCCCAGGTGTAGATTTATTGACGAATCTTTCGATATAATTACGCTTCGCCTTTCAAACAGACGCTAAGGTGTTACAATGAAAGACTTCACTTCCTCACCACTACATACACAGAAATAATTATACCACAGGGCACTGTTCCACGGTGTGTCCTTTTCAGTTTTTATATGTAAATTATTTCCGCATCCCTTCGCCTAGAGTATAGCATAGTTACAAACAGTACATTGTACACGCACAGCAAATGTGTGCCCAAGTCAATATTTTCCGTCGCATTTCGATGGGGGCGAAATGCGAAAACACCCGTGTACTTAGATTTAAGTGCACGTTAAAGATCCCCAGGTGGTCGAAATTTCCGGAGTCCTCCACTACGGCGTGCCTCATAATCAGAAAGTGGTTTTGGCACGTAAAACCCCATAATTTAATTCTTAATTTAATTTTAATAGTTTCCGTATCGCGGAAACTATACAACGTAGGCGAGTTGCTAGGGGCGCCAGCTCATTGTATTTAGCTATGGCCGCTCATTCAACAGCATGCACTTCTTCGGTCGTGCTATTGTGCGTGGCCGACCACATGTGAATTCAGCTGAATCATTTTCCATGTAAGCCACAAGAAAAAAACAAAGTCAGTTGAGGGAGTTTTCACGTTCAGTTACGCCTATGAAAATATTGTTTGGAAACGTAATCACAACCTTGCCCAAGAACAACAGGATTTTGAGTAGCAGCTGATGTAGGCTACGTTGTTTCAGCGAAACAGTTGAAGAGTGACTGAGAGCACCTAAGGAATTTCTACGTATAAGTGCGAAGAGAAATTTACTGTAAATGACCTGCATTTATTTATTTACTTATTCATTCATTCAAAACGCCGCAAACACTTTATCGACTTTTTTCTATAGACCGTTTATAGACTGCGAATAGACAAAAAGAAATAGAAATCTTATCGACTTTCGTCTATAGAAAGTCTATAGACAAATAATAGCGAAAATAAATACAGACTGTACTGACTTTCGTGTATTGGTAGTCTAAAGAGCGAAAGTCGACAAAGAAACAAACACCTTGTCAACTTTTTTCTATAGACCGTCTATAGACTACGAATAGACAAAAATAATTAGAAATGTTATCAACATTTGTCTATAGAAACTCTATAGACAAATAGAGAAAAATAGAAATAATAGAGAAAAAGAATAGAAATAATAGAGAAAACAATCGTAAGCGCAAAATGTGTTGCGCAGAGTAATGGTTCTGCAAGGAGATTTACTCGTAGTTAAACAGGGTGCCGCTAAAAGTGCAAAAAACAAATCGCTAGCTCGTGACTGAAGCGAAATGAAAGCGTCGCTTGATGATAGCAATAGGTTACGGAAAAATCTTG
This sequence comes from Dermacentor variabilis, assembly GCF_050947875.1. NCBI lineage: Eukaryota > Metazoa > Arthropoda > Arachnida > Ixodida > Ixodidae > Dermacentor > Dermacentor variabilis. Next base: position 12,437,483 of record NW_027460313.1, read on the forward strand.
TAATTTTCGGCCCACCCAACAGCGCGACCGAAAGTTGGACTAACTCTGGAAATAAAGACCTGACCTCTTTCCAGAAGGAATTAGGCGAATCTATTCCTCCATACAGAACTGAGCATGCGCACAGGGCAGGAAAGTTCGGCGGAAATAACAATGGACCAGTTATTATGGCATTAATAATTGCGAAGATTAGCAACGCTTGTTGTGTCTGAAGGCGGAAGTTGAAAGTGTCACAATAAGTGCTACGCGAAGATTTCACCCCTTGTGTTCGGCATGCACAATCACAGCTGCTGCAGCACAGAAGGAACGGCGGGAGGGGGGGGGGGGGCTTCATTTTAGCTTCACTATGATAAGATGCATATGGGTACTCATAGCATGAGAAGCCAAGAAACAATTACACCAAGGTAAACATAGGGGAAATTGCTTGTACTCCCTAATTCAATTAGAGAAATGATAAATCAATGGAAATGAAAGTGGATGAAAAAACAACTTGCCAAAGTTGGGGAACGATCCCACGTCTTCGCATTATGCGCGCCATGCTCTACCATTTGAGCTACCGTGGCGCCGTTTGCCCATCTACTTTGTTGGCTATTTAAGTTTTACTACTAGAACTAATCCTGGGAGTGTCAGCCAGCGTCACCACTCGCAAACATTGGCGGCGGATGTGGCACATCCTTTCTCCCGCAGGAGTCACGAGCCCGTGTGCTTTTTGGGTGAAGGCAACTGGTCAATAACCCCACATATGCTACCTTAAGGCATCAATGTTGCCGGATTCGGGAGCCTTGTTATGTTGTAAACGAGCATCATTATTTATTAATTTATCATTTCTTTAGCTCAATTAGTGAGCACAAGTAAGTTCCCCTATACTTTCCTTGCTGTCATTGTTTGTTGGCTGCTTATGACGTGATTATTAAAAATCGGGCCCCTTCGTTAGCCCCCTCCCCCCCCCTTTCTCACCCGCCGTGGTTGATCAGTGGCTATGGTGTTGGGCTGCAGAGCACGAGGTCGCGCTATCGTATCCCGGCCACGGCGACCGCATTTCGATGGGGGCGAAAATACCCGTGCACGTAGGTTTAGGTGTACGTTAAACAAGCCTAGGGGGTTGGAATTTCCGGAGTTTGTCCACTGCGGCGTGCCTCATAATCAGAAAATGGTTTTGGCACGTAAAACCCCATAATTTATATTTTTAAAGACGCCACAAAACTTGCCTTGTGTCTGTCAGGGGTAGTGTAGCCTATTCCTGTGTTCACGTGTAAACCAGTAAACCAGTCATGTATTACGTAACAGCATTATTTGTTCCTTTTAACAAAATATAACTTAAACGAAGCGCACGTATAAACTTCATCAAAAACATAATAGAAAGTGTGATACTTATTTAACGTTTTAGGCAATAGATATTCTAGGCTCTTTTCACCGTAGTTTACATGCGGAAATACCTATTTATTTGTCTCGTGGAAATGCATTGATATATGCGTGTCATTTTAGAGAGAGCCTTTATATGCTCAGAGACCCTGGGCAGTGAAAATCTGAAGGAATATATTAATCTGTATTGAAGACAAATGCCCACACGCAGAACATTGTATTGAAGAAAAAGGATCTAAAGAATACATTGTTGCGCCAAAAAACGAAAAATAAAGACTTGGGAAGGAAGAGTACGAAAAGACAGATTGAGCGCTGAACTTCAACTGATTTTATTCTTACAGCGGGGCAGGGAGAATGAACAAATGCGCATGCGTACATCAGTGTTGCCTAGAGCCAATCCAGTGACGTTTTGAACAGTTGCAACTCATTTTCAAACAGAAAAACAGACGTGTCACTAATACAACTCGTGCCTCTCTTTTTAATGTGATATGCCTCCAAAAGTTCTCTCGCTAACGTATCACCACTCCTGCCAAGTATCTTTATCTCACGCAGCAGTGGCTGGCATCTGCCTTCCATGCAAACAGTGCAATGCGCAGGTAAATGCGCATTACCGTTATTGATTACAGACAATTCATGCTCCCGGGCCCGGTCATTTACACATCTCCCCGTTTGTCCAACGTAGGTTTTCCCACATTTTAGCGGTATTTCGTAAATAACGCCCGTCGCACATTTGACGTACTGTCTAGTGTGCTTTTTCTGGCATCCTGACTTTCTGTCAACGCGGCTTATGCGCGGACACAGTCCAGCCAACTTGCGTGGTGCCGAGAAAACAACTGGCACACCAAACCTAGTAGCGACTTTCTTCAAGTTGTGGGAAAGCTTGTGGACGTATGGCACCACTACGGGTTTGCCTCGTTTTTGGTCGGGCCTAGGCGCATGCCTTTTTCCCTTCACCTTCTGGAGCAATGTTTTAGACACCGCCCCAACGACCGAGCTCGGGTAGCCGGCTGTGTGTAGCCTCGCCAATTGCTTATCAAAGCTAGTCTGCATCGTGTGGGGGCACGACTTCATGAGAGCAGATTCAAGGCAAAGAGTGGCTATTCCTCTTTTGACTAACTTTGAGTGTGCCGAATCATACGGTAGCAATTCCTTCTGGGCACGTGGGCTATACTGCCAACATACGTGGTCTTTGTCAAAAAATAAAGACAGATCTAAAAACTGAAGAGTGCCATGGGAAGGGATTTCATGTGTAAATAGCATGCCCTTCCCATGTAGTCTAAAAACATCTAAGACCTGGCTAATGCACTGGTCAACGGTAAAATCATGGTTACTTTTTAAAAGAATTAAAAAATCATCGACATATCTGAAAGCCTTAAGGTAGAACCTATCGTCAAAGGAACTGTGCAGGTCGCGGTCAATTGAAGCCAAGAAAATGTCACACAGCACAGGAGCGACGCAGGACCCGATGCATATCCCTTGTCGTTGAACGTACAATTCATCGTTAAAAGAAATAAAAGTAGACTTTAAGTAGAATTCTAATAAAACCATAAAATTGTCAATGGAAATGCCCACTAGATTCTGAAAATCAACTGGGCCGTTGCGGTCAATGCAATCCCTAACAGAGGCACACATTTCCTGTTGAGGCACTGAGTAAAACAAATCAACTACGTCTACAGAAAAAGCGTGTGCGATAGAGGCGTTTCCTTTCAGGAATTGAATTACATCTCTAGAGCTCTTAGTCGTGAAAGGATCATTCACTTGCAACGATTTCAAGTACTTTAAAAGAAACTGGCTAACTATCTGCTGCCAAGAGCCTTTCTCGCTTACGATGGCACGGAATGGAATTCCTTCCTTGTGGGATTTTGCTGTGAAAAACAGGTTTAAGGAAGCACCTTTACAATCACTTATTGCCTTGACTAACTACGAAAGATGAAGTTCTGTGCAAAGGGCGACAGCTTGTTTCTTGACTCTTGTTGCCTTTTCTTTGACTAGGACAAAGTTCTTATCTACAGCTTGTTGTGCCTTGTCGCTAAACACACCTCCTGAGAAGACCACGAAACGTCCTTCCTTATCAGACTGAAGAAGCTTGAGGTTATTTTCTTTGAAAAAGGTAACGATGGTCCTTGTAGGGTCTCTGGACTTGTCGGACCGCACATTGGTGGGAGCTCTACCAATGGCATCAACACCTTCCAAGAGGCATCTCTCCTGGTTTTCACTGGTGCTTTCTTTGAAATCCGTCTATTTAAGGCCAATAAATCATGGGCTGGTATACGTGGTTCATGGCTATACTTCGGCCCTTTGTCTAGGACACGAGTGATGCTTCCCGGGATTACGATATGGTCTTCCGGCACCAACAGACCCTCTTTTCGTGTTGCCTTCTTGTCTCTCGGGATATGAAGCAGTCCTCTAATGCAGTCCAACCACAAGAATTCGGTAGTTTGGGAGGCCCAGCAACAAGTTCTACTCGAAGAAAAAGGATATATGGCATGAATTCTGTAACCCCCCCAGCAATTTTGTTGCAGACCTAGAAGCATACTAATGTTGGTTTTTGATGTGGCCCATTCCAAGGGAGGCATTTTGAAAGTGTCCACCTATAGTGAACGTGTCCGTTCCGTCTGGTATTGAAGTGGTGATTTGGTGGGGGTTCCCGTCTCCTTGTCTCCCTAACCCATCCTATCAGAGCTTCAGCAGCCGACGAAATGAAGATGTCCACTAGGTGGGCATTCATAAAAGGGAAAAAAAATGAGGTATGTAATTGAGATCACATTGGAATATCGCATGGCATATGATGAGTTTAAGCTTAGGTTGGAATTCATGGCCACATTTTGACCAGAAAGCTACAGCGCCTAACAGCTTTGACCTACGACACTGACCCTGCGGAACTCAGGACGAGGCTTCTCTTTGAGGCTTACTCAGAACATTGCCATTGTACTCCAGTGACCATTAAGCAATCAGTGATTTCCATGAATATAATGCACTAGAATAGCACAATTGCAATAAAATAATCGTATCAACAGAATCGTTTAGTGTCAGTTATGGGTGTAAGGGTGGCGAAGGAGCCTTATTCCGAATTAAAGCTTTTTTTTTATTTTGTTGAATAAGGTAATTAGGAGCCAGTTTTTCCAAGTTGTCTATTTTGCTTCACACAGGGTGCGTTGCATCTATGCAGATCGACCGCGCGCGCTTTGAAACTCGACCTAGGCTCATTAGCGAATGGTCCTGGCCGGGGTCCGCGGCTTCGAGCCCGAGCCCGCAGCAAGCCCACCCAAAAACGTATAAACCAGGCCTGGCCCGCATTTTCGGGTCGGCCCGGGCCCGTGCAGTTCTCAAAACTGCACCAGAGTGTCTAAGCGACGCCCCGTGCGCCACAGCATGTGCATCTCAAAGCCGTGCGGCGTTGAACTCGGCCTGCAACTCGGTTCGCGCGAGAGCACAGCCCTTGAGAAAGTCAGACCACCGACCTCGGGCTAAAGAGCCAATAACGCTTCTTGTTTGAAAATGTTGGTGACACTTACAACGACAGCAAGCGATAAATGCGATAAAATTTATACGATGAGACAAAGGACAATGTCTGGCTATTTGACGACTTAGCAGGCTGTCGGAACATAAATACACGAAGGGGCAAATATTCTCAACAAAATGTGGCATATGTCTGTTGCAAGAGAAGACGAAGCCCACTTTAATATGACAATGTCAAGATGCAATGATCTACCAGAACGGCAATGCAACGCCCAGCCTGAGCCGTAGGGAATGTCGACATTGAAAAAGCGAAGGGGTTGGAAGCTGATAGGAGCGTTACCTGGTCAGCGGTCGAGATAAGCAATACAGGTTGTGAGTATTTGTGGGGAAAAAAAGAAACAGAGAGAGGGAGAACGCGTGGCGGTGTTGTTACAGGCACAGTTGTAACTTTTGAACGTCTGACACAGCTGGGCAAAATATCAGGTGGTAGTAGATATTGTAAAGCTTTATGATGATTCGCTCATTCAGGCTATGCCGCCATTCGTCGCCCGCCGTTTAAATGGGGATACCAATAAAAATAATATCGATGGGTGAGTGCTTCTTGAAGTGAATGTAAACGTTGGCGCGTAACATCATTGGGCGGATAATTTATCGGATACGGATGATGGTGCATATGGTTTCTAGTAATCATCAAAAGCTGTTAAACGCCGTGGCCGAAGACCTCATTCACAAATGCCAACGCATCGCACTTTAATGGGTCCATAATCAGCCCCGTGTAAAATTTTGGTTATACACCGGATTTCGCAGAGTCGTGTCCAAGGAGCGTTAAAATACCACAGGAATGTTAGTAAAGGTGAGTGCTAGCCTTGATATATCCAAATGATATGTGAGACGTAAATCAATACTGCGAGAAAGCGACTACATTTAACGCAGCAGACACTCCCTTTCCTCACCTCGCTTACAGCCCCCACAAGGCAACATCAGCGGCTTCCTATGGGAGGGCACAGCTTACCGCTGTAGTTGAAAAGGAAACTGCATTATCCTTGCGTTCTACCGGTGCTAACACGTGGGACAGAAATTTGTGAGTTTAACAAAGAAGCTCGAGACCAAGTTAAGAAATGCGGCGAGAGAGCCATGGAAGGAAAACTGTTAAGCGTAACGTTAAGAAACAGAAAAAAAGCGGTGTGGATGAGAGAACAAGCGGGGATAGGCGACATTCCAGATGACATCAAGAGAAAGAAATGGAGCTGGGCAGGCCAAGTAATGCGTAGGGTAGATAACCGGTGGACTATTAGAGTTACAGAATGGGTATAGTGAAGGGGAGCGCAGTCAAGGACGGCTGGAAACTAGTTGGGATGATGAAATAAGGAAATTCACAGACGCAAGTGAATCAGCTGGTGCAAGAGCGGGGCAACAGATCGCAGGAAGAGGCCTCCGTCCTGGCAGTTGACATAAGACTAGGCTGCTGCTGGCGATGTTGATGATGGGAGGACAGCCATTTTGGTTGGCCTACAGACGGCCATGTTATAGGCAAGTGACTTTTGTCCGTGGCTGCGACATTGGCATGCCATCCGCTCGTGCTGAAACCCTTCACTTTTTTCTTCTTTCTTTTGTCTTTTTTACTGGTTGGCGCGGAATTCTTCGGTTTCCATAACCCTGTGCACTTTCAGAATCGCAGCCGTCTTCCCGTGGAGTTTCCATCGTGCGCGCAGTTTCTTTTGCGTGTTGTTTTTCTATTGAGTGCGAGCGGCGGGGTGGTGGCCGCCTTCCCTGTCGCAGTGTCCCGACCCTGCAGCGCCGCTTCCCTGCTCGACGCTGGAGGACCGCACGCAGCCACGCGGCCATGTGGCTTGCGTCGGGGAACTGCAGCGGCCGAGTCTCGACGACGCGGCCGCGCACAGCGCACAGCGACGCGAGGAGAACGCGCTGTCGTGGCACGGCCGCGCTTGTTTGCCTCGGTGATGTCGCTTTCCTGTGCCGTCACTCCTGGCGGTTCAAGTTCGTGCGCTTTCTTAACTATTGTATTACATTTTTAATTAAATAAGGATTTCGTTGTCGGTGGTGGTTGCGTCTACAGCTGGCCACCCTCGTTGAGCGACACGAGGTGGTTCTAAGCTGTGCCCACGGGAGTTTTATCCTATCTCGACCGCCTTGATAGGTTAGGGACAGTAAAGAAGGATAACTTTACATATTCACTTGGCACAACTTGGAAGTTATTACGAGTGCTTATACAACACTCGTAATCCTGAGCGCTGGAATATAAACTGTTGCCGCATAAACAGGCGCTTCGACACCGGCATTCCGCACTGCTAAATTATTTCTTGCGTAGCCATGACATTGGATATTGCTTCCACTTCTTTGAAACTCTTACACCATATATTGTTCTTATGATTGACAGTTTCAGCCCCTGCTCAAACATTGCTGTTTGTCCTTGCATTGCTTTATTAGAATGCGTCTTGCTAGTATATTGCTAGTATGTGTATACTAGCACATCGCCCAACGTCGAATTTACTCCTTCGCATCCTGCTTCCTTCATTTTGCCATCATCTGAATGAAGAATAAACGGGTATTACGTTCTCTAAGTATAGGTAATGTGTATAAACGATACGATTTTGTTATTATACGTGCAGTGTCATTAGGCTGTTATCTCCCATTAATCTATAACGCAAGTTTTCCGTATATGATTTGATGCTCTCATACATGCGTGCATTATTGGTCATTAGATGCTTATCCTAAGCATGTGTTTCGATGTCAATCTGTTCATTGCTGCCAAAGAAGGGGGCGGCCGCCTGCTCGGTAGTTTTCATGGGGCTGCTCCCTCCTTGGGAAAAAAATAAAGGTGAATAGGGCTGAAATCAATACAAACAATCTCTCAAAAATGATGAGGACACTGCACCGAGTGTATTGTCTCGCGACCACATATATGAAGCTCGATGGCTCACTACATGGCATCGACTGACGTTAGATTTACAGCCCTCCAAGTGGAAATTAGGTGTACATCTTTTACTTCTCTCGCCTGCTATCCAAAGTCACGCAAACAGACGCATTTCACCGCCGTTCTATCCTCTCGTTAAGATAACATTCCATCGTTCTTTAGGAAAACGGCTCAATTCTTAACTGTTTCTCTTTATTTTTAGCGCAATCTAAGAGCGCACAAAAATATTCGATTGGCGGTTTGGTTTACAGGCTACAGAGCCGGACAATTAAGCGCTGCCCTTCTTGGCACGCATGTAGGAACGATAATATGCCTGTCACGAATTGGCTTTTGCATTGTGTTTCCGCGTTCGGCGCTGAGATCTGCAAAGGAGGGGGCGGGGGGGGGGAGTACTAGCTAACTTTGGTCAAGGTTTCAAAAAAATGCAGGAGCTCTGTAGGGGGACGCTACAAATGCATGTTATTCGCTGTTGTGTCGAAGAAGTCACAAGTTTTGTGTTCTACTTAACTGCTTAAATAGACAAGATTAAGGCGACATCGCAAGTATCTACTTTAACCAAAAGTTCTAATGTGCGAATTGTACAGCGTTCTGGGAGCATCTAATTCAGCAGTTTCTAATTTACTATTTGTTATGTAATTACTTTCGGCATCGGAAAGAAAGGCCGCAACATATTTAAAAAAAAAGCACGTGGCATGAACGTTTGCTCGCGGCGATTTCAGTTCTCTTAAACATGCCACAGATGAAAGAATTTGACACTGGAGCTTGCGCAATTAGACATCTGTTGATTTAGGCGACACGTTTTGGCCAATCATTGATAAGAGCCAAAATTTCTTACATTTAGTAAGGTCAAAATGTCGTTGGACATGTGAAGTACAAGGTGTTGCGATTATCATTCGCAACCATCAATATTACATGGTCCTTCATTAAATAAAAATAAACAAATAATCCCCTAGCGCTGGTACCAATATGACAGAAAAAAGAAAACAAAGGATCTGGTTCAATAAAGAATGTGGGCCCTTTTATTGAAAATGGTTCAGCCTCATCATGTCAAAGTCCCTGCTTTTATATCGAAAAAGAATCATGTAGTTGCAAGGGTAACACACATGCACACACACACACACCCAAACACGCGCACGCACGCAAAATGTATGAAATTCCGAAACGCTTCGCAGAGTTCAAAGTATTGTTATTCCGCATCAATATCCAATACCCCGTCAAACTTCTTGTGCGCGAATATCTTATGGCGCCTAAACGTTTTCAATTTCGTTCTTCTGCAGCACATTGCAGACAGAAAGCTTCTAGCTCAGTTGATAGGTTTAGCTATAATTATTTTCTTCAAGACTACCGCACTTTCCTAAGTGCACGAGCCAGTGTTACCTAAATGTGGCGCTTATCGCGTCCCTGTATTGAAGACAACGATGACCATTAAGAAAGAACACGGAGACGTCGATGTGCGAAGCTAAGCTGCATTCACGGTTAGGAGAGGGCCAGAAGAGGCACACGAGAGCTGTTGGAAGAACACACGCTGAGCCCTTACTAGCCGCTGAAACGCACATTACCGCGACACGCCTGCGTGGTCCCTGCCTGGCCTGTATTGCTTGGTCGTTGCTCCGCGCCAATTCAGTGCCGCCCGTGTGCACGCCGCTGTTCCCTCGTCCTCTTTGCGGCCACGTTTCTCGTAGTGAGCGAGAGATGGCCCCATGAAATACGCTGCGTGACAAGAGGCTTGGATTGAGCGGCAACGTCATCTGCTATCAAGAGTGCCTCAGTCGGTACAAGGAGCGCAGGTAGGAAGGCTCCGGAATGCAGGTAATACACGCCATCCGGTAAATGCTCTTGCACAAAAAGCTTGCAAAAAAGCGCGCAGAGCACTTTTCGCGCCCTGTCACTGAGGCGTCGTTAACCAGATATGCCATTTGTCGTATGGTAAAGCATATATTTGGACAAACCGAAAGATCTTTTGAGGAACGACCTAGCCAGCACGCAGGTTCAGTTAGGTGAGTTTCAGCAGGCCATTTGGCCAGCTACGTACGACAGCGCAAATTCCATTTTCATAGCACAAAGTTTTTTCATCGCTCGTAACAAGGACCAGCTGTCAAGAGAAATAATGGAAGCCATGATCAGCGGAGACGTACAAGGGTGACGTCAGCACCCCTTCGATTTCACTCGCAGACGAGGAGAGGCAATATATTCGACAAGCGCTGCGGCACGTTAGCTCAAGACAAGCACCAGCGCTATTGGACTTAGAAGCGGGCCTCTGTTCTCTGTGGCTAACGCCTAATATGAATTGATATGTTCTTTTTTTTTGTGCTTTTAACGCTGCCATAAGACGCGCCCTTTACTGCGTCCGACTTTAACATTTTCTTTTAACTGTTGTTGCCACGTTGCTGATTGTTTTCCATTTTTTTGTTTCTTTGTTTGTTTCGCGGGGCATCGCTTTCTGTGCCCGCACGTATCGTTACGAGGCTAGTGTTCCATCGCTTCTCGTGGTGGTCGGCTTACGTAGAATTTTTCCGCGTGAATTTGCCATTTGTATCTACTCGTCCCTTTTATTTACGGCGCCTTCACACAAAGATTTCAGTTGTTAGTCAGCCGCGTGTCTGGCTGCCTTTTCTTTATCCTGCCTAAATTCAGCCTGCACGCTGTGCACATATCATGAACTAGTTCAGATAAAACCCGCGCTGGCGCCCGTGGCATCAGAGTGCCGATAAAATAAAAGCATGTTCGTAAATTACAATTTACCTTTCCTAGGTGGCTTCTGCTGAAGGTGCAAGAACGATAGATAGGAGGAAAGGACAAAGAAGCGGAGCTCGCGATGTTGCACGAGCCGGTCTCCGTCGAGCAGACCAAGAAAAAAGTAGAAAAAAAAACTAGACAACATAAGACCAATTTCTCTTACTTCCAGCGTTGTCATATTAGTAGAAAGGGTCGTTCACAGCCGTATAACAAATCTTACGCAGGTTGACGCCCTTTTCAGTCCTTGTCAGGTTTGGTTTCGTCCCGCGCAATCCACATGGTGCGCCCATGGAGATCTAGAGCGCTGCATTGAACTTGCTCGCCGCAAACGAGAGTACGCAGCTTTGGCGAGGCTAGATGTAGCAAAAGCATACGAATTTGTAGTTTATCTTATTCTATTCGATAAGCTTTAGTGCAGGAATTTCCCGAATAACCGCTTGGATCTATGAATGAAGTTATGAGAGATAGAGAGTTTTATTGTTATCAACTCGGTATTTCGACGTCTCAACATAAGGAAGCGTGTACCACAGGGGACCGTTCCTTCCCCCACTTTATTTAACATTTTGCTGAGTACAATTACTTGGTCTCCACAAGTACACGTTTATGTGTACGCGGACAATACCGCAATTTTTACATCCGCGACTAATATACACTCCCTACACCAGTCGTTGTAGAATTACTTAGGAATGATTGAGATATGGGGTAGAGTGGATACGTATTTCGTTAAATGTTAGCAAATAAAGTGCGGTACCAGTCTTTCCGCAACCTGCACAGGTGCGTATTTCTCTAAAATATCGCAAGGAAATCATTCCTCAAGTTCACGCAGTCAAGTACCTTGGTGTTATTTATGATGGAAAGCCCTCCTGGCGCAGACACATTGACCATATTAAAACAAAGGCAGAACGTGCCATAGCTATGTTGCGTCGACTCAGCCACCGCCGCTGTGGACTACGCAGGGATTCCTTACTGATCGTATATGAGATGTATGTTTGGCCCACATTTGAAATCGGCTGCTTATTAATTTCCGGTGCCGCCGCCTAGAACAATAAACCTCTCATACTTTTAGAAACAGAAGCCTTACGCTTATGCTTTGTGCTACCTAGGGTTGTTGCCAACAATGTTTTATATCAGGAAGCTCATATACGTACTCTAGATTGCAGGTGCCGCACGCTTACGTGGTGGGCATTTAAAAATTTAGGACGTTTTGAAAAGACGTAAGCAATATTTGTCACTGAATGGTATAGGTTTTCTGAAGTGCCGTGGTCGAGATTACACAGCCCTCAGATAATATTTCTGCAAGCACAGTTATAATAATTGGATGTGTCCATACGTCAAGTTTACCATTCAAATATGATGCCTTACCAGACCTCAAAATTAAAGTTGAGAGCATATTTCCAAATCATGCTAAACTATTACCTAGCACACATTTAATTAATGTATTACAAGACCACGCGTACACCAGCCAGCCACTGACAACCTAACAGGTGCTGACACTTCTCTGTGCAATGAGAAGGCAGCAGTGCTGATCTTTTCTGAACCCATTCAATGGTCTTACCCTCTTCGCCTTCCCGACTTCCCACCCATATTTCAGGTAGAATTATTAGCGATTGTATGAGCACTGCGAAAGCTTCGCCAAAATTAGCCATTAGCTGTTACTGTGAACGATTGGGGTTCTCTGTTTGCACAGCAGTTACTGCATCTTCAAGTTCTATTATATTGCGAATATTTTGTAGGATGGCACCTCTACTTCCAGCAAGTATGTTTGTTTCGAGTACCGTGAAATCGGGGGTTGCACTTGAATGAAATGGTGATTCACTCACACGAGCATCCCTCAATAACCCTGTCATATCTGTTTTGCCGACATTAGCGTATGTCACCGCGGCTAGGTACAGAAATTTATCTACATCTCCGAATTCTGCAATATCCATGCTAACATCGTCTTATGAATTCCACCATCTTTGTTTCCCATAGAATAATAATTGGAGTCCTTCAAGACAACTGGAAGTTTGCTTTAAAAAGTGAGATATGTGCCGCCTCTAAATTTTTGCTTACACAGCTCTGGTGTCGCTGTGTCCCTTCTACATTATTTTTGAAATGCACCTAAATGTGTTGAGCATTTCTTTCTCTCGTGGCGTCGATATTTTAGACCGAGAAAACTCTTAGAAAATTGATTTCGACAACTTGGGCTATTGATAACTTCGCCAACCATTCTTTCTTTTGGGGTAATTTCACTGGGATCGAGCCCCAGGGATGCTTTTCCCGCAGTTTACAATTTTATTAGAGAAACAAGAAGAGTACCTTGGTGATTTTCTACAAATATGAATTATTTCTGTTATTTCAATTCCTATGATAAATTAGTTAACGTCAGAATTCTTAGCAACATATATTCTTTAATTTCTATGTCCCATTTATTTACTCCCACGCGCTACTATACAAGTTTATTTTGTTTTAATTCTCAACATACTGGTAAGCGCCTGCTCCTTGGCCAATCGCCCATATACAATGGGTATGCGCCAATGCTAAGAAACGACACAAGACGAGATCACGGCTCCTTTGGTCACAACTACTCCTTGTCTCAATCTACGACGTCAGCCTAAACGTAATCGGCGACTCGAAATCATCCACTGTCCTTCACTCCTCTTATTCCGACGTTGGGCCATCGTCCGACCATCGTCCGACCAGGCATCGACCGACCACCTTCGTGTCCGGGCTCCACAAGGGCTGCAGCTGGTCTTGCCACGTCTTCCGGCGCAAGTGCCACCGTGACGTCATCTCGGGCGTGCTCTCTCGGATCAGCGGGAGCATCGCCTGGCTTGCGGCTACGACCTGCTGAAGATGCGGGGCACGCCGGGCTCCTATGGCTCCGCCGTCCGGACGTATTCCACCTCCCACCGTGCTTCAGGCTCCGGTGCGTACGGCTGCGCCCCTGCGGAAGCCTCGAGCGTCGAGAGGTGGGCCGGCTGTTTCTCGAAACGGCACCGGGGACAGCAGCGGTAGTTGCGAAGAAAACGCCTATGACAGCTCACGTTAAGGACCGACAAAGCGATCAACTGACTTTGTTTCGAAGCGCACGCACTTACAACAACGAAAACGTTCTCTTAACATAATTCTCTTAACATAGAATTTGACAATGCTTTTCCGAGTAAGGGAAAGCATCTGCCTTACCGAATGTAAAGCGCTATTCTGAAAGAGTGTTTAATAAGATCACAAACATTTGTCATAGAGACTGATGCCACACTGAACCAAGAAAAATTCTGGTAATGCCATATTCAGCCCTATTCTCGATTGGTCGTTTACGCAGCGGCTTCCAGACTTTGTACCAACTTTTCGTACAGAATTCTCAGCAGTAGTACTAGCCCTTCGTAAGTTAAGCTCAAGAATAACTTATGTAGTCATTGTTACTCTTTCTTTATCCTTGTGTACTTCACTGTCAGCACGCAATGAATCTCAGGTTCTGCGAGTGTTTAAATGCTGATTACCTCAACGCTTAACTAATATACATCTACTCTGGGTACCTGGGTATATAGATCTAGTTCTAAATGAAACGGCTGATTCATTGAGGAAGGCGTCGATATTTGACCCAGCCATTCACATTCTATCTTCATCGCCCTTGTTCATATCTGCACGATTTCGGATGCCAATGATTCCGCGAGAATTCTCTGTACCAGCTATAACGAATTACTCGCATTTTAAACACTTATCGTACGCCTGGAAAAGTAATCTATGGCAATCGAGAAAAATTGAAGTGAATGTTAACAATATTACGTAATTGCGAACCATAGAAACACCACACCGCCTTCGTGGATTAGATTTCACTCTTCAAGAAGTACTATCTTTGGACTATAACTAAATGGAGCATAACATAATCAAGCCTGAATGGAGCGATCGCACCGGTTCGCAGCGACCGACTGCGCGTCTGCATGCATGTCCGCGCACAATGTTTAGCTTTCGCTGTGAGCTCGTTTTCGCCCCGTGCCGTGAGCTTAATGCAGCAGCATATGAACATTTGAGAGTGCACTAGCAACCATTGTTGCACGGATCCTATCAGAACTGTTCAAAAATAATTTCATTATAGAGACTTCAACGCCTACGGCGACTGTGATGCGCCGTCGCAACGATTCAACCTTTTTTGTTTTGTCTTCTAAATTCTTGGACATTTCAATACTAGTTCTCAAGCTGTGTCGCACTGTATGTTTATCGGTCTTCTCAGCGAGCGATTTCCCTCTGCTTCTTTTTCCTGATCCAGTGCATTGATTCAGTACGCAAACATGACCATATGCCATGCCTTTTTTTTTTTTGTGGGTTTTACCGCTCACTTTTCGTTCCAGTGAACTTGCCAGTATCTAGCATCAACAAGTACATAGACCAAACCGTCATGACATTAGGGCAGCGGGCGTGGGCGAGCGCGTCAGTGCGCGTTTTCTGCTACTCACCGAAGATCGCAGTCCCCGCGCCGTCGCAGAAATCTTCCTCGCATCTGTGCCTGCTGCATACCCGAGTTGTAGCCGATGGCTGTCTGCCGGTTGTAAGTTTCGCGAGCCAAGCTTCGCGCAGCTCCTTGTCGTGTGACTACGTGTGAATAAGGCTGACACCGGGCTCCGTTGCGTACGTCCGGCACTGCGGCACCGAGCAGTAGCCTACCATGCTGCACACCTCCAAAGGCAGCCGCTACCTATTATAGTACTTTCAAATGTTGTCAAGCAGGCACCCAAGGCGGTAAAGCCTCACCACTTATTCAGTATCGCATCCCAGCTCTACTTTAAGCCGCGGCCGCAGTGTCCACGTGATCCCTCATGCC
The DNA here is from genome assembly GCF_050947875.1 of Dermacentor variabilis. Taxonomy (NCBI): domain Eukaryota; kingdom Metazoa; phylum Arthropoda; class Arachnida; order Ixodida; family Ixodidae; genus Dermacentor; species Dermacentor variabilis. The sequence goes on from NW_027460313.1 coordinate 12,452,770, forward strand.
ACGTCACGCCGACGGCGGCGCCACCATTTTCAGTGGCGGAGCTCGCCCCCAATAGCGCTAGTCCAATATTTAAAGATAGTGCTGGAGATTTAGTAGTGCGATTGCTCGTTCTTGATCGGCTTGTACTGGTCGATGCTTGGTGCGCGCTTGGCAGTGGACACGTTGGAAAGAATTCGGCAGGGTGAGGGGCGAAGAGCTGAATCGATCGGTTTATGTCTCATCATCACCATCTTTCAGTATGCATTCTTTCCTGTTATTTCGTTCGGCCCTTAGAGACCACTCCTTCCTAACTACGCGGTTTGCATTTCGTATTTGGTATCGCAAGGGAAGAGACTGTGGCGTCTAAACTCACGGGTCTTAAAGGACAAGCGGGCAACCAAATAGGTATCGTGCATTCGATTTCTCTCGCTCCACAACAGATAGAATATAGAAGGGAGAGAATGGGAGGAAGTGAAGGCAAGTGTGCGCGAGGGCTTCAGGTCTTGGGACAAGCGTCGAGCAGGCGAGGAGATTACAATCGACTCTGTCGCAATCCTCCTACGCTCGATACCACTGTTGTGCGGTCCTGTGGTAACTCCACCATTAGCCTCACTCCGAAAGAAACATCGGATTCTCCTACTGCGACGCTGGGATAGCTTAAGGGCTATAGAATTGGAAGCATGGTGCGCAGCAGAAATGTCCTCCGTAAGGATCTTTTAAGGAAGATCTAGACTTTCTCTTCCCTAGTAGGTCCAAGCGATTCACCAGATGGAGTTCTTGAGCTGGCGAGGCCGTTCTATAAGAATTTATGTCGTGAACCAGCTGTCACTCCAGCTGCTCTTCCATTTGTTGCACCAGCTGAGCCGCCGGAAATTTGCGACTCAGCCACAGTTGCGGAAAAACTCTTTTCGGCATTAAAGTTTAAGAAGCATAATCGCAGTCCATGATCCGATGGTTTCACAGTCGAATTTTATGTTAAGTTCAGGCAACTGTTACGGAAGCCTTTCCGATTGGTGAATGGGCTACTCAGAAAGAGGCTGCCAGCGTCTCAAATAGATGGGCTAATCACTTTCCCTTTTAAGGATGAGTCCAGAAGCGCCGATCTAAGACAATGGTGTCCTATCACACTTCTAAACTGCAATTACAAGCTCAAAGCAGAGTGCCTTTACATGCGGCTCAGTCCAGTGCTTAATGCTGTTTTGGACCCATAACAGGAAAGTTGCGTTTAAGGTCGTTCCACTCCTTCGTAAAAATGAATGCGGAGTCCTTATTTACGGGGTGCCTCATAATCATGTTATGATTCTGGCACGTAAAATCGCAGAATTTGGTTGTTAATCACAAAAAAATTGATATAACCACGGCCATGGAGGACAGAGACAAGATCTCGTGACTAAGTCATAAAACATCGCGCCGAGCAAGTAAATTAGAGTCTACGCATTTTTTGAAATAAAAGACGATCACACACACAAAAAAATTTCGCTCACACAAGATTTCGCTCACAATTCCAGTCGGTGTTGCATATATAAAACTTTTCTAACCAGAAAAAAATCTAGCAATTTTTTCATTGAGAAGCGGCTTATCTTGAACATTAGCCACCGTGCTCTATCATGCTTCGCAAACGTCAAGACTGCCTTACATTATTTTCTGGCAACTGAATCTCATTACCACTTCATATTGCAAAAAATATTGTTTCTTTAGCTTCGCACAGGACAATTTCTGTTCAGCGCACTTTCATATTTCCGGATACCACTTGGAAGACATCACTTTGTCAGTGTAGAAATAAAGGTATTGTTATAAAAAAGAAACACAGAAGTGCCTGTGAACATTCCATTGCACCTTCATACATTTACCCCCTGCCACCTCCTTTATTTTTCTCTAGTGTGTTTAGTGCTCCAGCTACGTAGTTATTTGGTAAAGTGCGAGCCAACCTGAGCTTCCCAACTTTTTTTTTTATATACGCATGGCGCGCTTACAGAGCAAGGTATATCGAAAATGGTGATCTTAGCAAAGGTAATGTCACCTGTATTTATAGCGCTAATTCTCACTGCTGGACGAACGTCACCTGCAGGAAGAAAGAGTGCCGACTAAGCCGACTGACTTCCAGGGGCGAGCTGTGTCTGGACGGAAGTAACGAAGTTCAATTAAATTTATCTCGCGAAGGTCAGCATAGCAGCACAACACTGTGAGCCTTTGTTTTGCCCACTAATTTTGCGCGCCCTACCACCAGACGTTCCAGACCGGATTTCGGGTCAATGCTGCTACAGCATGGCATGCATACACGCACCGCAGCGAGCACTTAGTTTCCTGAGAAATGCATCAAACGTCTTTGATGAGCTCCTTAATGCGCTGGGCAGCAACAAAATTGGGATGTCTGTGGCCAATGGAGCGAAATACGCTGCACGCGCTGGACAGAAAGAAACACAAGGTATTGCAACGCAGACGCAGTAGCTCAAGACCGAATGCCGCACTTCATCGTCTAAAGAGGTCCGATAAATAATCCGAACGGCAATGATGAGTAACCAACGCTGTAGACGCACCTGTATACACTTGTGACTATATAGCAGAAAACGGGAGTGCACGCTAAGCGTGGCAGCGACTCCACTCGATTTCGCAGGAAATAGCGTCCTGCAAGATTCCGTATGTACTGTTGCGCAAACACGCAGACCCGCATTTTGAAAACTCGAGCAGAGGAGATGGCCCCCCTCTGAAGTCACACGCGAGTGGCTGAAAGATCTGCGGGCTAATAGCGTCGAATTTACGAGAACCGCGACAGAAAAGGAAAGCAGCCTTAGGGGTTCCTGTGACTGGTTGAGGTAACCTGAGCCGATATAACGCGAGAATTCCTTTAGATCGATTGCATTAAGGCGAACGCCTTTCTTGGTTCATGGTGAAGTTTGCGTCAGCAGACCTGACCGCCGGAGTGTCCACCGAAGCGTCATCACGCCATATGAAGACAGAATAAAGACAGATTGAAGAATGAACATGATTGATTGTGACAGTTAGTGAATGATAACGTTGTAGAAGAGATTGGTAGAGGTTAATAATGACTAATAATTACTTATAATGACTACTAATGACTCCGAAATGACGAATATGTCTAACGACGGCTTTTAATGACCACAATCTATTATAAATGACTAGAAATGTCTAGTAATGAGTAGTAATGGCTAAAATGACTACCAATGACTACGAAATGACCAATAAATTTAACGACGGCTTGTAATGACCCCACTTGATTACAAGTGACTAAAATGCTTACTAGTGAGCAGTAATGGCTAATAATGACTGAAATGACTATGAAATGACCAAAATGTGTAATGACGAATTGTAACGACTACAATTGATTATAAATGTCTAAAAATACTTAGTAATGACCAGTAATGTCTAATAATGACTGAAATGACTTGTAATGACTACTGATGACTAGGATATGACCAACATGTCTAACGACGGCTTCTAATGACCCCAATTGATTACAAATGACTAAATATGCTTAGCAGTGAGCAGTAATGACAATAATGACTGAAATGACTTGTAATGACTAGCCATGACTACGAAATGACCAATATGCCTAACGACAACTTATAACGACGACAATTAATTATAAATGACTAAAATGCTTAGCAATGACCAGTAATGACTAATAATGACTAAATGGCTTGTAATGACTTCTAATGACTAGGATATGACCAACATGTCTAACGACGGCTTCTAATGACCCCAATTGATTACAAATGACTAAAAATGCTTAGTAGTGAGCAGTAATTACTTAAAAAAAGAAGCGAAAGAGAAGAGGCAAAGAGAAAGAGGCGAATGATAAGAGGAGGAAGAGTAGGCTTTCGTCGTTCGCCTCTTAAGACAGATATTAAGAGACCCTGTAGTTTTTGCTTTTTTTATTATTCACCCTTCACGGCAGGCAGAGCGCAGCTCGGACCACGGAGGAAGAGCGAAGAGGAATAGCATTGGAGTGCAAACTTTACAATATATATATATTCCGAACCTGTTCAGACAAATAAAATAAGTGCCCTTTTACCACGCCAGTTAGAGATGCATCTCATCTCCAGCACGGTTCGTATCGCTGCTACATCGCCAATGTTGCTACTGCTACGATAGAAGAAATAAATTTGGCCGCAGCTACAGCCATAGCGATCACCTTAAGCAGAACTTGTCACGTGTTTTTACTCATCACCCGTCAGTGTGTTCAACTAGATACATTTCGTTCCTAAATGAGAAAATATGGCGCAGAAAACACGAGTAGCATTAATCAAGCATGGTGTCAAATTGAAATTCAAATTCTTTATGTATCCATGAAAACACAATGAAAGTGTGTCCAGTACTGTTTGGACCCGTAGCTGTAGGCTAGTTATGGGTCCAAGAAATGAAATTCAATAATGCAGGCAATTCCCGTCACATGCACAATAAAAGCTTGGAAGAGCGGAGAGGAGGATACGTACATAATACAAATGACAAAACGAAGGCATAACAAGGAACAGTCGCTTCAATTCAAAAACATCGTATATGCTATATGAACGGTGCACTTAACTCATGGATGCAATCTGTCTTGGAATCTTCATATTGATAATGTTTGTTCATCTACCTTCCTCAAGCTTTGTGTCCTTAAACATGAACTTAAAACTGCTCCCTCTATTGTTAAGCTGCTCTGCTATACTGCTCTTGTGCGGCCAAGACTCAAATATGCGTGCATTATCTGGGAACAACATTGATTGTCTTGAACGTATTCAGAGAAAGACCGTAAAGTTTATTTTTAATAAATTTGCAACACTAGACTCGCCTTCTGATTTAATGCAAGCAAATGGCATTCCCCTATTACAGGCACGAAGGCAAACATTTACATTAAAATTTCTTTCCCAACTCTTAGAAAACAAGCTAGCGCAAGATACATCAATATATTTGGCACCCTTATCTAGCAGGCCCACCAGACACCTCAGTGAAAACGCCCTCACCCCATATTTTGCTGGCACAGACCTATTTAAGTTTTTTTTATTTCCCGAGAACCATTAGTAAATGGAACTACCTTATAAAAGCAAGTGATCAAACTATGAAGTAACCTTTCCGAACCTGTATTATTGTTGCTCTTTCTTTTGTATTTCTTTTGTATTTGTATCGACCACCCTGCTTGGACCATGAGTCCGCAGTATTGTATAAATAAAAAATAAATAAATAAATAAATAAATAAATAAATAAGATCATTCCACTCCTCTTTTTTGTCTTTATCATAGAATGTTAAGTGCATGCTACAACAGTAAAACAGAGAATGTCAGTTTTTGGGAATATATTCATGCAATGGAGCAATGAGCTTGAGCAGTATTATTACGTTTGGAGTTATCACCTCTTATGACTGCAAGGCCAATTTGGTGTAGGTCATAGTCCTCAAACTGTCTGCTTGCGCAACCATTTCTTTTTTTTTAAAGGAGAGTAGAACGATCGTTTCGAAAGGTAGAATGGTAGCCAGTGCCATCAGGGTACGAAATTCGCGTGTTTTTCTACGGGTATTGAACTGTAAGGGGAGAGAGAGCGGAAACTTTTATTTCAAATCAGCAAGATTTGAGTCCGGCGTCTTTTTAGTGGGTCTGGGCACCCGCCGCGGACGCGGTTCCGAGACCTTGTCTCGAAGCGGCTTCCTCGGCTCGCTGGACGGCCCAGAGTTGTGCTGTCAGGTCAGAGCTGAGCAGTGCGGTCATCCAGCGTGACCGGAGGCTGGCGGTGGAAGAGACGGAGGGGTCAGCACTGCCCGACTTGTTTGTTAGGTCGCGACACTCCCATAACGTGTGATTTAGTGTGGCAACCTCGCCACACGATGTGCATCTGTTGGTAGTCTACATGTCTGGATACATGGCGTGCATGAGTCTAGGGTTTCTGTAAGAGTCTGTTTGTAATTGTCTGAGGTGTACTGCTTGCGTCCTGTCTAAGCTAGCGTGAGGGAATGCCCTTACTCCCGCAAAACTGTAAGGGGAACTCCCGTGCTTTTTTGAATGAGCCTATAGCTGGCAAGCCCACGGTCAATTGTACATTATTCCCCTTAATGCAGCGAGGGTGACGTGTTGCAAAGAAAGAATAGAGACGTGATTCACATTGGTAACACGTAGTGCCAAACTGAATAATGTATTTAAGGCGTAAACAAGCCTTCCTAAGAAGACTTTTTCGCCTAGGAATTCTGGACTTCAGTACCTGTGCCCTTGCTTCTCGCTGGTTGGAAGCATTGCAATCGCTGGTTACAGCGGCGAACATCGTTTTACCCACATCAGCAAAAAATAAAGTAACGGTATACGACAGGTAAATGTTCTCGGAACAGTTTCTACCCGCCTACATTCACACCACGCGTCAGCGATAGTGTTTCCCATTAGAAAAAAGGTAAGCATGTAGACGCGGACACAGAGGGAAACGGACAACAGAAACACCGACTATCAACTGAAAGGTCGCAGAGGGGTGGAAAAGATGGTGCACACAAAACTTCACTGCGCAAGCTCAGGAGATGCAGCTACAACCTTCCCAATCAGGGACAGCATGAAAATAAACAGAAAATGTCAAGGCATAACAGCCATCTTTCACATAGGCCCACATGTGTCCCCACTTGACGGTTGCCATTGCCACTGTGGCGCTGCTATACTTATCCGCATTCAAGTCTTCAGTCATTTAAGTCACATCTCGACTTACTGAACTACACAGCGTCAGCGGAAAATCGCAGCCTTCATGACTTATATTTCTCATTGATCCTTACACGTTAACATTCTCAATCTGCCAGTTTTAATATTTTTTTTCTCCAATGAAATGAATAACTCTGGAGAGGTAGTGCCTACTTGCTGGGCATTGTTCTTAATTGTTATTATTCCACTTTTCTTTTGTGCACAACTATGCGAATAATCCATATTTGATTTCAGTTAATCAATATGCGCGTCGTAAAGGCGATAAGTTGTAAAAAAATAAGTCGGGGCCGGTGCAATGCTCTAAATCGACTGGAAATACGCCAACAAAACGACGCAAGGTTTCGCAGGTACATGTTCTCCTCGTTCTTCTTCCATTACAGTACAGCCACATGTCCACTGCAGGGGAGCTAAAACTAAGGCGCACGCTTAAGTTACGTAACACTTTTAAGTTCGAACGGTTCAGTTTGGCGAATTATTCCACGTGCAATTCATATTCTTATAATGCACACAGTGTGCAACCGCGAGCAAAAATTACGACACCATTAGGGACGAAAAAATGATTACGTAGACCCAACGCACATGTTTGAATCTATGGGAAGCGAAGCTTTAGTAAAGTGATTTGCATCTATCGGCCATCAGTACAATTGAGTTTACTTTCATCATATGCAACGTGTAATCTCGTGGAATGTGCACCACAAAGCTCACAACTTTATCATAGTCATGAAATGTGTATGGTTAAGCACTGTATCGTTCACAGGCTATATCGAAATGCAGTCTCAATCAGGCGGATGCACGCTGCAAGACGTCTGCGCAGAAATGTCTACGAGGACAAAGGCTATGCATGACTCTGGTCGAGGGAAGACTGGGGATGACAAGTGCGTGAACAGAAAAGTGCGACACGTATGAAACATCATTTCGGGTTTCTGACAATGCGAGAACTCAGGAGAATTGGTCAAGGACGGGCACACGCACACAGTGGCACATACTGAGCGGCAAAATTACAGCGAATCAAGTAAATTGAAGAATCAATTAATCACAATTCGCCATTTCATTAAGGTTCATTTCGTCGGTTTGATCTGACACACTGGAATGCGGCCGCCACTTCTGGCAATCGAACTCTCGAACTCGAGCTAAGAAGGGGACCACCACTCTTAGACGTCAAGAGGCAGCGTAACCGACAGGGCAATTGGTGCGCGAAGCCTGTCCTTATACTTAGGATAAACCACTTCCGTGATCTTGTCGAAATGTGTTTAGGAATGATTCGTGGCCTTCTGAAGTACAGCACGAGGTAATAGCTTCAACTGCCGGCCACGTCCGCAGAATTTCAATAGTGCATTAATACGAAAACGCTCGTGCGCACTTTTATGGGTGCGATTTGAACAAACTCAGGCGGTCAAGCTTCAGTCAGACCCACCCACTAAAGTTTCACACGGATGCCCATAGCCTACTTCAATAAGCTGAATAAACCACACAATTATCCTTCGTTCTTGTCTTTTTGTTATTTTAGTGCAAAAGGAGCGTTCAAATGAACACATGTTACATTTGCCCTGCATCACTGTCTGTCAATTATTGCACCATTTTAGCCACTCATACGCCTTATTCATACGCTAATTCAATGCAAATCAAATCGGTCCTCGTTAGATGTACAACGCTTCGTCATTCTTGCTGAGATACTGATATTTACTTCATTTGCGCTATTCACCTGAAAAAAAGATACAGACTGCCGATTAACTTTAAGCCTTCCTTCACGCTTTCATGTGAGCGCGACGTCCAAGATATGTGTATATACAGCTCGAAAGAAAGTATGATTCAGAGCACGTTAAGCGAACTTCCATATTCTGACACAACATTGCATTTAGTTTCTGAACGCACCCCATCACTTCCTTTTCTGCACAGACTGGCACGTATAATGTGACGTCCCGATCGGGGGTAAAATAACTTTCGTAAAAGGCTGCCCGCTATTCTCTGTACGACATTCCCGAGGAAACGCGGAACGAGGACGGCCGCATTAATGAAGTGTTTGCCGATCAACAGGCAAAGAATATAGCAATGAGGACACCGACATAAAATGGCGACATATAGAATGGAAGAAGGGATTAGGAACCTTGTTCAAAAAGTGTCATGAGTGGGTTCGTGATCGGCACTCCGGGACGCGTTGGATGGCTTTGATTACCACTGATGAAGAACACACATGCGAAACGCATTACAGGTAGACATATTTTTATTCTATTATGTTCAAAAGCAGCCCGCCCCCCCCTCCCCGCCCAGGCGCAGCCAGGCTAGTCACATCCATGACGTCTTTGGATAGAGGGCACTTGCTGCTACTGTATATAGCCTGTATATAACAAAATGCACACTATAATTTTTTTTTAAGCTCGCATAAGTGATGGATAATTCAAAGCAGGTAAAACATGAATCTGGCGCGCTTGAGATCGATTTGGGAAGAGCTTTAAACGATGTCAGTCTACTCTGCAAAAAACACCATTCCACACTCGTATTCATAAAAATATCCAGAGCGATGCCAGTCGCATGCGTGCAAGGATCACGTGCGAGTAAAAGACGAAGCGCCCTTCGGCGTTCGATGCTGCACGAGACGCTCCACGAGACGCTCCACGAGAGCAACCAGCCAACCAAGCGAGTACCTCGAAGACGATGGCCCCTTCAGTCGCTCAGGAGTCCTTCACGCGTTCCAAGATGCAAATGCACCCTCACGCAAGACGTCAACGGCGCATTGACCGGGTCCGCCGTCCAGCGTCAGTCCGCATCCGACGTGGTGATGGCTGGGCTACGCAGAGGGCATCGACCAACCAGTTATCCCTCCGGCTGCCTGGCTGCGACAAGGACTGCAGCAGGTCTGCTGGCCACGTCTTCCAGCTCAAGTGCCACCATGACGCCATGTCGGGCTGCACTCTGGGATCAGCAGGAGCAGCAGGTGGCAGCTCCAGCATCCTACCGTGCTTCTGGCTCGACGCCATGTCGGGCTGCACTCTGGGATCAGCAGGAGCAGCATGTGGCAGCTCCAGCATCCTACCGTGCTTCTGGCTCGACGCCATGTCGGGCTGCACTCTGGTATCAGCAGGAGCAGCAGGTGGCAGCTCCAGCATCCTACCGTGCTTCTGGCTCGACGCCATATCGGGCTGCACTCTGGGATCAGCAGGAGCAGCAGGTGGCAGCTCCAGCATGCTACCGTGCTTCTGGCTCGACGCCATGTCGGGCTGCACTTTGGGATCAGCAGGAGCAGCAGGTGGCAGCTCCAGCATCCTACCGTGCTTCTGGCTCGACGCCATGTCGGGCTGCACTCTGGGATAAGCAGGAGCAGCAGGTGGCCGCTCCAGTATCCTACCGTGCTTCTGGCTCCGGTAGGAAAGGCTGCGCTCCTGCAGAGCCCTGGCAAGGGATGTTTATTCATTCGCGGTGAGTGTATGTAGCTGCGCTGCCGTTAAGTTTAGTTGATAGGCGCAGATGGCGCAGCGGGATATCTTTATATTGAATCTAAGATGCGCCATGCAGATTTTCTACCCTTCAACTTTTTCGGAAAGCGCTTCAAAATATTCATGAGAAAAAATGAAACCGTCACCCCATGTGCTTGCCTATTCATTTTAGTCTTAAAGTTGGTTTCTGCCGGTATAGAATGCTGAGTACGTATCTATAACAGTTATTTACACGGTTTTACATATATTAAACCACAAGAAACGTATAATCACAGAAGTTTATTTGTGTGCAGCCTATCTATCCATCTTTTGTACATATATTTTGTCCACGCAGTGACCGTGGTTCTACATTTTGAAGAAAAACTGAATAACAGTAGCAACTAAGAGATGGCGAGCTAATAAGCAGTCAGGGTAGCCAAGTGGCTATGCGCCGCTCTTCAGAGGTCGAGGTCCAGGGATCGGTCTTAGACAGGGGGGAGGCAAATTCCGATAGGGTGGAATACAAGAACGCTCGTGGAAGATACATTCGGTGCACCGTAAAGAATCGCGAGTGCTAAAATTAATGCCGGAGTGGTGTGACTCATCACTGGATCGTAGTTCTGGCACGTAAAACAACGCAAAAATGTTTGTGCATTAAACTGGATCATATAGATGAACGACAAAATTTTATGCAAACGGCTTTTTCATTAGGCATTTTATGTGGGCGTCCGCAACCACCCACGTTTGTAGCTGGCGAGGTCGCGCGTAAGCAGCGAAGCACTCGCGCATGAAACGGCAATAGTTGGCCGGACGCAAAAGTTGAGAAGGAGATTGCTCACTTGCACGCGCAGGAGCTGGTATTGAGCTAGTCAGCGCCGCTATATGCCAGCTTCTGAAACTGTGTAACCAATATCAGCCGCCACGAAGTCAAACCACAAGCTGGAGTCAGGTCTTCGGCCAGAACAATATCCAAAAGTGCGCTCCCGTGGACACGCGAGAACACGCGAGAACACGCGAGAACGTCCCGCAAAGGCCGCACAGCCCGCAGCGGGCGCTACGCCCAGCTTAAAAAAAAAAAAAAACTGCGGGCTCACGCAAGGGACCGTGCGTGCGCCTGCGTATTGCGCATGCGCATTGTCGCCTCCACTGGTTCCCTGCGTACGCAGAGCTGTTGCGGATGCCCAACTAAAGCTGCCTATGTGTGGTTGCGCAATCTGCCTAAATAATATGCAAGCTGAATTTTCTTTGCTATTCTATCACGTGCTCCTCAGGCCACTAAACGCAATTAGACAGGCAGTGATTGGCCAATAGCCAAAGACTAGCGCGCACACATCTCTACGCCATGTGATCTGTAAATTACAAAGTGCGGCGAGCGCGTTGCTGTAGTTTTGTCTCGACGGTTCTATACTCTTAAACTCACATAGATGTACGCTGCGAGAATTTTCCACACAATCCGTTAATGATTGCACATTCACAAGTCATTCTGCGAAGTACCGGGAATAGCATTGTTTTTTTAGAAGTCGCAATTTCCGTATGATCGAAATATATTTTAACTATGCGTGTAATTTGAGATAACTCAGCCTATGAGTTTGATGAAACTTAAAGGAACAAGGCCACACACAAACAGAAAAGAGAGCTCACCTCATGGATCGATGAGCATTACGAGCCACTTCCACTCCAGTTGTGTTCCACCTGTAAACATGATATCAGGTTTTCACCTTTCAGCAGCAGCAGTAAACTATAAAACTTTGATATTGCGATAGATAATAGAGCCTGAAATGAGCACAAAATTTGCGTGGTCGCGCTTTTCTGTAGCACAGTGATGTTATAAATCTTCCACGCATGTATGCAAATTGTGTTCAGATTAGTTTAAGACGGCTGCTTGCGGTGAGAACGCGTGCGTCTGTGCGAGAGAGAGAGAGAGAGAGAGAGAGAGAGAGAGAGAGAGAGAGAGAGAGAGAGAGAGAGCGAGAGCGAAATATACCTCAAAAATCGGGATGTCTGTTTCTGATGCTCAGTGACCCCTTCAGTCGATCACCAGTGCGGCCTTCCGCTATCTGGTCGTTCAGCATGCGAATATTTAGCCCCTACACATTGAGCAGAAAGCCCACAGCCAACCGTCTTTGACAATGTCAGTTTTTTTTTAGTACTGAATCGTGACACTTAATTAGCAAGGAACCGGAGTACAGCGTGACATACAATGTTGCCAGTTGCTCCACTTCACAATGCGAGACTAGCTGGAGCTTGGAGTAAGGGTTGCCGAACTGCAGTTCGCGACCCCCGTGCCTTGTGTTGCTCGCGAGAGGAAGACAAGGTTTGCTTGCGAGAAAAATATCATCATCATCAGCCGATTTTATGTCCACTGCAAGACGAAGGCCTCTTCCCGCGACCTCCAGTTACCCCTGTCCTGCGCCAGCCGATTGCAACTTGCATCCGCAAATTTCCTAATTTCACCTAGTCTTCTGCCGTCCTCTACTGCGCTTCCCTTCTCTTGGTACCCATTCTGTCACCCTAATGGTCCAACGGTTATGTACGCATTACATGACCTACCCAGCGGCATTCTTTTCTTTTCATGTCAATTAGAATGTCGTCTATACCCGTTTGCTCTCTGATCCAAACCGCTCTCTTTCTGTCTCTTAAAGTTATGCCTAGCATTCTTCGTTTCATCGCTCTTTCATGCGAAAGAAATATAAAGATATATTAATTAGCTTGGGATTATTAGAATGCCACCAGCCTGTGTATTTCCACATTCGTAATCGTCTTTCGTAAACTTTGGTGCAGGCTTCTTCCTTGTCATGTGCGTCGGCCAACAATGCAGCAACGCCTTCGTTGTCACAGACTTCACCCTTGTCATCTACGTGGGACAGCTTCGGAGCAGTGAAAGAGTTGACTCCGCTAAAACGCATTACTGATGGAAGAATGACCAACGGTTAAAAGAAGCCGTTCCAGTCCAGAGAGTTATAGCCTTGCGCCGTCTATATAGTTTTCATCCAGAACTATTCGGAGGCGGCCTGCAGTGGCGTGGTACAAGCACTCACGGTATGTATTGCGAGCAGCAAGATGAGGACGGTGGCAAGGATTGGCGTCTCCTGAGCATGTTCTGCTATCAGGAGGAAGACACGGCGGAAGTGGTGCTCCTACCCAAGCCTCCCTTCCCGACTCCGCAGCCTGTTCCACAGACTCGTGGCCTACGTGGGCGACGTCGGCTCAGCCGTTGTGCACCTCCTCCTTCTTCCGCCCCGCATTCCTCCAGATGGCTGTGGTGGCATCATTGTTATTTTGTCGATGCTTTCGCTCTCCTGGGCGGATATATTTTGAGAGTGGCGCATAAATTATTCTTTAAAATATTCTTGTGCGAATAAAATTGTGCTTTTGATATATTTTTTAATAAAGCAGCTATTTATTGTGTAATGTCATTTGACCTAATTTTCTCGTTGTGTGAAGAGACGTAATAATGACCTGCTGTCTTGCCCCCAGTACCACGAGCCCCAAGAAGTACTGAAGCGACTCCACTGGGCACCTCGGTCATGTGCAGAACCTTTCCTCCTAAAGGCTGTCACAGCATTAATAACACACGGTGGATTGTCAATCTCAATTAAAAGGGAGTCTTTTGCACTGGGAAAAAAATTTCTTACTTGCGCCGAGCTCGTTTAACTCACATTAAAAGGCGCATATCTAGGTGGATTCATTTCCTTGAACTTGAATAAATATTGTGAATTGTGAATTGAATGAAATTGTGGTCCCTCAGAAGGCGTGCTGCATCCTATGCAATGCATATTCATTTATATTATATACATATCTCCTGTTCTAATACAGTTTTGACTTACAATTGAGTGAGACGGACACTTAAATGTAGGCGTTTTACGTGAGAAAAATGCAATATGGTTGACACAATAACGGGGGGGGGGGAGGGTGAGGGTGGAAGGGGACACCTAGTGGAAGATAAGGCGAGATGCACTTTGGTATACGCCGCGTCAGGTCGCAAGAGGATGTAGTTGCGTCTGGAAGGCTTTCGTCAAGGATGTTAACCTTGATGCCAAAGGTAATTTTGATGCCTTTGTTCGGAAAGAACTCACTGGGCTTGGAATCGTCAGCAAAGAACAAAGAACGATGTTCATGCCGGTAGGAGAAGTGCATGCGAGTCTGGCAGTGGAAAGTTTACCGAGTTGCTGCCAAGAAAGAAACGGAGAGACTGCACAATGGACAGAAAACGCATTTGTTCCACATTATGAAGGTACTCTCGCGAATACTCATCACAGGCCCGTGCAGGTGTTCATGAAGGAACCCGCGGTGTATTGGACCCCAAGTGCTACCTCCAAGTACTGGTGGACTGAGCCCGTACAGGAAAGCTTTATCTACCTCGGAGTAGGTCGTAGAGGAAGGTTTCGCAACGCAAGTACTAAAGTTTATGCTTGTGTGAAGCGCGACTCTTGTCCCCGAAATGTTAAATTATAACTTCGGTGGTGTTTAAATGCAAAATGACTATCTTATTGTGAGGCACGCGGTAATGGAGCATTCTGGATTCATTTCTCGTCGCTTTGGGTTCTCTAATGGGCCCCTAAATCAAAGTACACGGGCATATTCAAGTTTTGTTACAGTAGAAATACGGCCACTGCGGCTGGAGCTGAAGCCACCAGCTCGAACTCAGCTGCGCAGCGTCACAGCCACGGCGCTATCACGGCGGGTCCTTGGGCTTCTGGCTCGAAACGCGTTGCGAATATGAATTACAAGAAACAACCTTTTCTCCCCATTTTTTTTTTACGTTTACCTAAACAAAAAATAAAAAAATAATCTACAAAGCTATCACAAAGCGTTGAAAATTAAAGAAAACACATCAGTTCCATCAGTGTATCTCCGTCCGTCTATCGAGTACAGTTCGAGCTTGTTATGTTACTATCCCTGCCCTATACTTATCAAAAGTACGTGCCCTTGAAGAAATAATAAAAATAGTGAAATTCAGTTCAGACAAACTCGAAGAGCCCAACTTGACATTCTAGATAGAGATATTGCGTCAATAATAAATACACGTAGAGCAGGAGGCCTTTTAAAGCTGAATAATATATGCCCTCAAAATACTGCTATTTCTCTTTTTTCCCATATAACACAGGCTCGACACGTTCGCAACAATATTAGATATACCGTACACCATACATGTTGACTAAGGGACACACTAACAGCGCGACTCGAGTTATTGCGACATTTTTTTTATTTACTTGGAAGAACATTGTGGAAGAACGTCATCATCATTACCAATGCACAGAAGCGCTGGTGGGCAAGCTCTACTTTGATTATGGCTATCGGAGCAACAAGAGGGACCAGACCGGCTCTACAACACAGGACGACCGCTTACTCCATATGTCCGCATAATTTATTAGAAACATACCATGGACATTTTTTTTTTAGTGTCGCCAGCACATCGCTGAGAGTATCAAAACGACTTCGCGGTCTTATGTATCCGCAATTGTAGATTCTGCAGAGATCCCTCGAAAGTTTTTTGAGCGTAAGTGTTTTGATGAAAGTAATTAAAATGGGGTTACTGGGAACGGGAAGCGTTACGAAGAGATCAGAGGCAGAAACGGTGCAAGCAAGCACCTGTGCACGCTTTCGTTCAACCTGCCGGTTTCACCTGTCGAAGAAACAAAGGTGGCACGAGAGGTGACATGAGGAACGGTTCCTCAGTAATTTCAATAATTAGTTTTTTTTCGAACACGCCAATGACGCTTTACAAAGGCTGGTGTATTAAATTATTCATTTAATCCTCATTGGGATTCCGCCCCAGCGAAAGGAAATCTAACACGCGTTCTCGAGCTAGGAACCTCGCACGGAGACATCAAGCGGGGTGTACGGGAATGTCGAACAACTGTTCAAACTCTGTCATTCTATCGAATGCAAACTATCTCCGTAATTTTGCGGAAATGTTGGTTCGAATAACCTGTCCACGCTGCTCAATGGTTCTGGCCTTTTCAGGCTTAGCCGTTCTGCAGCGGACACATACCTATAGGGTCCGTGCATTGACGTTTATCATGCATCTTTCTTCAGGTATGTGAAGGAATGCCAGATGTTCAAAGGTATAATCTGGAGCCCGTTTTCTGCGCTGTCACGGGTAGGCATAGTTAACTGTAGGAGCTGAGCTAGCGTAGCTTCTTAAGTTTGCTGCGATACCTTTGTTGCAGTTGAGGCTTAATTGTGCTTCTTGAACGAAAAATCGCAGAGGCGATGAGAGACGGCTCGCCATCACTTTTGCCGGGCACGCCTCTTCGCACTTTGGCAAACAGTGATATTTGTGAAAGGCTCCCCAAGTCCACGTGGAGATGTCCGGTTCCTGTGTCTCCAACAGCGAACCCTTAAACTCCGACAACAACTACATCGTCGTGGAGGTCAAGCGATTGAAGAGGAAGTGCCGCAGGACAACTAAGGACGTGAGTGAGCACGGCCCCAAAGGGCCGCCTACTCGCAAGTTACAATCTTGCGTTTGTGCCTCTGGACGCCTCGTAGAATTCCGTAGATTCTCAAGACCTACCTTGGTTATTGTGGCTCTGAAAGGAATTAATGAGGTGCGGTTCAACGCTAAGAATAACGCAAGCGTTATTTACGATCTCGTGATTGATATCACCGATGAAGAATTCCAAGGGCTTCTGTCTTCAACAGTGAAGGTCATCGACGAGCTTCAAGCTTCTTTTCAAGGGAATCACGATAACAGATGACGTCATGATAGGCTACGTGAGACAGTCGGTGGGTCCGTACGTGCGCCAACCACTGCGATGTCGCAAGTCCCAAAAGCTGGATTCTGCCAGCGCTTCTCTGCACGGGCCAGACGACATGACTTCGCTATGCAGGCAGCCAGGACGTGTGTTTATGCACGGTAAAAACTGAACTGCTTGAACTGCTTGAACAACTTACCACACGAGGCTAATTTCGAGGATTGTCGCCAATGGAAAAACAAGATAAAAATTATGCAGATCCCACGCACGGTGGGAATCCATGTAAGCGAAGCTTTCCGTGGTAGATGCTTTGATCGACGATATTCAGCGGTAATTTTGACGGCTAAAGCTTAATTCCTTCAACGTTAAGGCTAACACGAGAGTGGTGAGTTGATGTTAAAAGTTACCTTGCGTGCACCACTGCTGTTTGTCTGCGTAGTACACGGAACACACAGGGAGAGGTGTTTGCTTGAGGCGTTGTGGTGCACCATGTTTTATAACCTCTGAGAGGGTTGAACGTTGTCATTTTCTGAAGTGGCACATCGCATTGCGGCAGAAGTATTAAACTTCAATTGGATTATGGGGCTGTACATGCCAGAACCACACTCGGATTATGAGGCAAGCCGTACTGGCGGCCTCCGGATTAATTTCGACAGCGCGATGTTCTTTAACGTGTCCCAATATCTAAATGCACGTGCGTTTTCTATTTCGCCTCCGTCGAAATGCGGCTGGCGCGACTGGGATCAAATCCACGACCTCTAGCAATGCCATAGCCGCAAAGCTAACGTGGTGGGCACAGAAGTGTTAATTTGACGTTCTACCGCTTCCGTAGTGTCTCCTGGACCCTGCGGTGCGCTTTAAGTAATGCGGCTCTGCTTCTGCGCGCCCTGCGTAAGTTGTCCACTTGACATATTTGCACGGAGTTTATTTTTGAGAAATAGCAGCAACGTACTGTGCCGTAGCTTGAACTTAAGCTTAGCCTGTGTCCCGGCAGCAGCTGTCGTATAGTAGTGCGGTTTCCTTGCCCTCTCACGTCACCTCCCCCCCTCTCTTGCATGAAAACTGCCTCGTCTCCTCCCTCTCCTTCTTCTCCTCTCTACAGTTCTGCCTGGGTCCCCTCTGGCCTCGCACGTTAGTAGGAAGAGAAGCACTGAAGTCAAAAGCGTGAGAGTATGGGCGAGTTGGTATGTGATGACTTTTTTATGCTTGTAGCGCAGCTCAGAACGAGCAAAAGGGAAGGTGGAAGGGGTAACCCTTTCCACCTTGCCTTTTGCTCGTTCTGAGCTCCGCCACACGCCTAAAAAAGCACTGCAGTGTCTGCAACGGATCTGAGGGGAGTCACGGATAATTACAGCTGCCTAGCGGCTATAGTGGCGACAGCTAGGGAGCTCCAGAGGGTAACATGATCATGGATTCTAGCGCGAAGTGACATGGACAGAGACTAGAAGCAGACAGGACGAGCACTAACTCTCAGCTGAATTTTTATTGAAACTAAGAACATATATACGATAGGGGATTGCAAATGTAGCAGCATATGAACATGACAAGGTCTAAGGACATCAGTTAAACATATCAAGAGGTAGGGAAGCAAAAAAGCAAACAACAAGAAATACGCTATGTTGAGATAAACACACGTGCTGCGAAGATACTGAAATTCGCATTCTAAGTGATTGTGTTCTTTCAGTCTAATATTAATACAGCTGCCGCTCTGTCCAATGCAAGTTTTCCCGCACAATAAGTGGAATCTGATAAACTATAGCAGTGCTACAAGGCGCAAAAGGGGTCATATGTCTAAAGCTGCAATCATTTTTTTCTTTTTTTGCTACTGTGTTCAAGTTTCCTATTTATTATAGACGACGAGCAAAACGAGAACAAGGTGAAAGCGGGTGCCAACGTTTCGACAAGTGGACTTGTCTTCTTGAAGGCGACATATGCTTTCCTCGCCATAGAATATATAGCTGAGGTTCTTCTAAAGGGGAGAGGATGTAAGGCGGGTGGGTGCGGCAACGAGTGAAGATGTGTCAGCGTGTCGAATTGAGCATAAAGGAGCGCTGTGCACAAGGCCAGTGACACTGGCCTTGTGTCGAATTGAGAAGAAAGGAGCGCTGTGCACAAGGCCTGTGACACTGGCCTTGTGCATAGCGCTTCTTTATTCTGAATTCGACACGCTAACACACCTTCGCTCGTTGCCGCACCCACCCGCCTTACTCCCTCTCCTCTTTAGAAGAACCCCACCTCTATATACTGTGGCGAGGAAAGCATATGTCGCCTTGAAGAAGACAAGTCCACTTGTCGAAACGTTAGATCTTGCTTTCACCTTGTTTTCGTTTTGCTCATCGTCTCGAATTTCCATCTCCCGCTTTTCCCGTGTTTTCCGTATTTATCATAGGGCACGTGATAGACGATTTGCGGGAGGCCGAGAATAGAGTAATGACGTTATATTTACGTCAAATTGTGGTCAAAGATTAGGAGAGACTTGCGTTAGCCACGCATGATTGTCTCTGTTAGAATGCGAATTTCAGTATCTTCAGAGCCCGTGTGTTATTCTGAAGCCGTGTCTTTTTGTTGTTTGCTTTGTTGCTTCCTTACCTCTTGATATGTATAACTTATGCCTTTAGACCTTGTCATGTTCATATGCTGCGGTATTTGCAATCACCTATATATATGTTGTTAGTTTCAATAAAGATGTAGTTGAGAGTCTGCGCACGCACAGTCAGCTTCTAGTCTTTGTCCGTGTCCACTTCGCGCTACAATCCAAGATCATGTTACCGTACCAACTCGCCCAACATTCTATCCTTTTAGCTCCAGAGGGTATTGTGCCCATCCGACGCGGTTTGGTGAAAACGAGTTTGTTCCGTCGCCTTTTTTCTCTTACTAGCACCTGTCATCTACATACACACTCTGAACCACCTCCCGACGCGGTGTGCGCGACAGCAGCAGCCACAGCAGCCCACCGCAGCAGCAGTGGGAAAGTCGGAGGAAGAGTCAAAGAAAGCTTCGCTTTAAATAATTATTGAAAAATATTGTTTATGTTATATCAATAAAAAATATTCGTTCAATATTAAAATATTGAACCAAACGAGCAAATGAAGTATTTCACACAAAGGGGCGGCAGCGTCAGTGCAGCACCGGATGAGACTATCGCGTCGTCGACATGAACAAGCTGTCGGTCCAACCGAGATCTGCCTGGCTCCCATCCCGCAGTTCAAGCGGAAGGTATTTGAATTCGGCATCGGTGGGCCTCTCCGAGCCACATTGCTTCAAGCGAGCAGCACAGGCCTCGAATCGAACGTGTGGCCACGCCTGCCGCCACGCACAGGGGCCTTGGACTGTGAGCGCCAGGAACGGCAGTGCAACGAAAAATCACCATCGGGCTCTCTCATCAGTGTCATGCTGCGACAAATAATCAACACCCTGTAGCTGCTACGTACTGTCTTGTTTTAACATGTCACCGGCTCCAAGAGCTGTAAAAATTATGCAAGCTATAGACATTCTCGTAAGTACACTACAGTAACCTCTGCCTCTGTCCACGAAGGTGTCTGGGCTGTGCAGGAAGAGCATGCTGTGCATCTCATCATCATCATCTTCAGCACCACAACCAGTTTCCTTCCACTTCACATTCTACCTCCGTCATTCCGACAAATCCCTTCACCAGCGTGGAATATCAGGTTAGAGGCACGTCATTCACGCCTACCTCTCCATCTTTCTGCAAATGAAAATTGCCCCTTTCTATCTCTCTAGTCAAATGTGTAGCATCGGGACGTTCAACCACACATGTATATATTACTTATGGTGAAGTAAACGTATTCAACCCTTTCTTGCTTCTCTATTTGTCACCTCAACAACTATCACGAAAGTCTGACGCCAACGTTCCAGCATGAAAGGCGCCATTGAATGTCTCTCCGGTGCTCAATGCTAATAGTTTACTAGGATAATGCGATAGTTTTAATGCTAATCACATTAACGTAGATATTTATCGTTTTTCAATATGTGCCCACCCCTCATGTAATGTCCTTTTAAGTACCTTCGTGGTACACCAAATAAATAAATAAATAAATAAATAAATAAATAAATAAATAAATAAATAAATAAATTGTAGTAAGAAATATGGGCGCCAGCAGAAGTCGAAGAAGGAAGAGGGTGGTTGTTGTTTATGGCTATATTTAATTTCTTTAGGTTAACTTATTTTATCAAAATTCTTAAGAATACTTTCATTACACTTCGAAATTACAGTTCTATAGCCACACGCTATACTATTCAAATCTAGTTTTGCTTTACTTCTAAGCATGCGGAAAACCGCTTGGTTCTTGGTCAACCCCCCATGGTGGGTACGCCACACTGTTTAGGATGCAGGACAAGACAAGACGGTCCTCGTTTATGGATACAATTCTTTTGTATCACCTGTTAGGAATGGCCGTACGGGGTGACAACGTGCCAGCTATTTCAGCCCGCTGCACGTGTTCCTATCCAACCGGACGGGGCGCACTTCAGGGAACTGCGAATAAACCGGCAGCCACGTGGCGAGGGGTCAGACCAGTCAATGTGGTACACCGCCGCGCCACCCGGGACGGAACGGAGTTCTATGAAGCCCCTCTGACGTCGTCTCCGGACCTTTACACCTGTGTGTGCGGCACGTGTATGACAGCCCTCATCCTCCAAAAGGGCTGGTCTACGGTGACGTCGAACAGTGACGTCGAACGATGACTGGACGAACGTTTCCGTCCGCTTGGAATCAATGGGGGACCAAGTGCTTATAAGCAGCGTTTGCCGGCTGCTAGTGGTGTACTCGTTGTGTGCTCGTTGTCATGCTCGAAATGTACTCGTGAGCTTTGTGCTCGTAAGCTGTTTGCTGTATGTTAGTCTTGTGGACTCCACATGGGAGTCACGCTAGACTGTCGATATATGCCTTGTCTAAGATGTAAATAATGTAAATAAATCCTGTTCACCGAGTTCCTCTCTACGACCTTCAACTCCTTCAAATGATGGCAGCGGCGAGATCGTCCGACGAATCTAATGCGCCCCGACGCTTCCGAATCTACGACTCTAACTGAAGCCGCCACTTATGCCGAAGAATGTCGTCAGATCGCTCGCCCACTTACCGCGCAAAATCGGGCCAGCTAGAAACATGGCCGCGACACAAGCTTGACTTTTTCCTTCGTATTCACCTGGAACGCTGGTACGGTTCCGCGTTCCTTCCTCTACTCCTGGCCTTTCTGCAAAATTCAGCTCAAAGTATGACGGCCCTTATCGGTTTCCACAACAGACGTCCCCAGTCAACTACGTCAATGAGCATATTTAGGCATCTGCGGACCAATGGCGTCGCGGACGCGAAACTGTTCATGTCGACCGACTGAAGCCGCACTACGAGCCACCAGTGCTGCCTGTTCCCTAGGTCGCCAGGACGGCTCCTTTTTCGGCGGAGAGGGATTGTAGTTAGAAATACGGGCGCCAGCAGAAGACGAAGACGAAGAAGACGGTTGCTGTTGTTGGTGCTCGCGCTGGCCCCGCTCGGCCGTTGTCTCTTTCTGTGCATTCATATAAAACGCCGAGCGCATCTAGCCTTAAACGCTTACTATCGAAATAAATAAATAAATAAATAAATAAATAAATAAATAAATAAATAAATAAATTAATTAATTAATAGGTTATGCCGTATGTTTTCGGTGTTTGTTTTTCTGCCTCACATGTTCATTATAATTCGAAGCAAGTGAAGCGTGAAAGCGGTGCACTTGAGATGCACTAGTACATATATTAAAATGATGTCAATATACACTGTAAGTAGCATTGCCTTTCTGGATTGGCAGCGACATCATTGTCTGATTACCGAGGCCTCTTGCGCACGGCTGTATTACATCGGCATCAGAGGCGGAGACAATGATTGAGTTCTGCCACGTATTACGTTCCCTGTATCTGTTTTTTTTTTAATTTCTGGCTTTCTTCTCGATTAGCTTTCTTGTATAGCTTCGTTTTTGCTTCCTCACGAATGAAACCTAAGCAGAAAAGCTTCTCAATTCAATGACAAAAAACGCCACAATGATCGTGGATGGAAGGACCGTATTTGTAAAATACAGTTCCTTCTGCTGCGGCGCGCAAACGTAAAAATATGAACATCGTTCCGAAAACCCGGCCGCCATATATCAATTTAGTCCGCGAAAGTGCCACGTTTCCACAAGTTAAGTGTGTGTGCAACTGTCGCACCTTGGCGAGGTTGTTCGTGGCAATAAACGCATTCCATACTCGATTTCATAAAAATATCCAGAGCGATGCCCGTAGCATGCATGCAAGGATCACGTGCGAGTAAAAGACGAAGCGCCCTTGTGCGTTCGACGCTGCACGAGACGCTACCCGAGAGCAACCAGCCAACCGAGCGAGCAACTCGGAGACGATGGCCCCTTCAGCCACTCTGAGGTCCTTCACGAGTTACTGGATGCCAAGGCACCCTCACGCAAGACGTCAACGGCGCATTGACCGGGTACGATGTCCGGTTTCACTCTTCATCCGACGTCGCGCAGACGGGGCTACGCAGCGGGCTTCGACCGACCACTTATCCCTCCGGCTGCCTGGGCGCCACAAGGACTGCAGCAGGTCCCCTGGCCACGTCTTCCAGCGCAAGTGCCACCATGACGCCATGTCGGGCTGCCCTCTGGGATCAGCAGGAGCAGCAGGTGACAACCCCAGCATCCTGCCGTGCTTCTGGCTCCGGTGCGAAAGTCTCCGCCGATGCCGAGTGATGGCAAGTTCAGTTTCTTCATTCGCTGTCAGTGGTAATAGCTGTCCTGTCGTCGAGGTGATTTGATAGGCGCCCATAGCACAGTGCGTCACGTGATATTCCTACATTGAACTTACAGGGGAGTGGTCTCTTTGGGGCGCTCTCGGGATGCAGTTTGCATCCGGCTGGTCGAAACCAGGCGCTCTGAACACATTCGTGTGGTCTATTCAGAGCGCCGCGCTCCAGCTGAGAGCGTGAGGAGGCGCTCCTGTATGCCTGAAACCTGACTTCGCGGCCGAGTTCCTAGGGAAGCTCGGTCCCATGTCCACTCTGATGGCTCTGGCAGCAGCTGGCACGTTTGGCTGGGGTAGTATTTCTACGGTTCCAATCACAAGAGGGCTCTGCATCGCTGTAAACCGGCTTGGGGCGCCGTAGGACCCAGTCGAGTGTACCATAAGAGGCACCTTGTTGACCCATTTCCCTTAAACTATTCGTATTAAAAGTCCTCTACTCATCAGGAAAAAATGAATGGCATTTCAAGCGTTCATTTTTTTATTTCTTGAATTTGGTGCTTTTGGGTAGAAACTATCAACTTTTTTTTTTAATTATGGAATTTTACGTGGCGAAACCACGATCTGATATTGAAGCACGCCTTTGTTGGGGACTCCGGAATAATTTTGACCTCCTGGTGGTCTTTTAACGTGCCCCTAAGCCTAACTGCACGGGTGCTTTCGCATTCCGCCCTATCGAAATGCGCCCGCCGTTGCCGGGATTCGCTCCCACGACCTCGTGCTTTGCAGCGCAACACCATAGCCACTAAGCAACCACGGCGGCTTAGAGCGAGTCTATATAAGTCATTCTCAATGTTCGACAAACAAACCGTAAATCGAAAAAGTACGTGCTTGTCCAGTCAATAACATACGCCTTCTTTACTTATGTTTCTTCCATTGAGTGAACGCCGGTCTGCACGATAGAAGAAAAAAAATAATTCTAGCAGGTTTATCTTCGTGGACAACTATTTTTGGCTCTAAAACGAAGGCTACGGAACTAAATCGCGACTTGTGCACCGCTGCAGGAAGTATAGTCCCGCAGTACTGCTGACATTTTCTTATGTTCAAAAAACACTATCTTGTTTTTTCAAAGCGCATCAATTGGAACAATGCGTACAAGTCGTCAGTAAGCGACTGATACTTCACTGTATTAATTAGTTTGCCCAGTTGAGTTCTCACATACTCGAGAAAAGAGCCCATTCGGGCGTCGGTCAAAGTCAACATGACAAACGCACAATGGCGGTGGCGTCTTCTGATGTGTGTTGATCGCTTCTGTCCCGCCTGTTAATTGATTCCCAGGTGATCAAAATTAATGTGGAGTGTCTTCCACTACGGTGCGCCTCATAATCAAATCGAGGTTTGTCAACGTAAATCTTCCGGAATTCATTCATTCCGCCCTCTGAGCAAAGCTGGAGAGACTGATGACCAACATGAACAAAAAAATACAGTTGAGGCGGTTGCGCGTTCGATATCATACGACCACTTCGGTGCTCCGGTACAGGCTGCTTGATTGCCTGTTCAGGAATCGATAGATATCGGCTGTATAAATATCAATTAGCTTCTGAAATTTACGCCGAGATAATGGTATCTGCCAGCACTGAAATGAAGGACTCATGCAATGTCAGAAAAATTCAAAGCCGAAGCCTGTGCCACACTCAATCGCCGGGACTCCGCTGCATACGAATACACGTGCAGAAAACTCAACACCCGTAGCCTTCGCTTCGTGCCACAGAATAGTTGTCAGCGAGTGTTGAGTGTGAATTGGTTTCGATGTACATTTTGTGGTTCATTTCCTGCTCCTTTATTGTTGTTCATTTTAAGGGCTGGTACAGGAAGGTCACAACCTTTTATTGTACTGTTTAACTCCGCCTATAATATTAACAGGTGTATAAGCTTGTCCTTCGTATTTCGATGCAATGTATTGCCCGATGTCCAGCAACCGCCTCCGTATTATTTGAATCGGACTTCTGGTACGATCTGTTGGGAACTCGGCGCTGACGCCCGTGGTTGTACCTGGGTCGCAAGCCCCAAGGGTAGCGTTGGCCTGGCGGCCTGGGGTACAACTGCAAGCATCCGAAGGTCCCGGCAAAGCATGAGTCGACAGGTAACAACGAAACAACTTGTTTATTTTAACATCGCAAAGAGTTGGCGGTCAGGTTTGACCGAAGTAGAGAGACGGGAGAGCACTTCACTCAACGGAAGAAATCGGAGCCCTCCTCTGGCGTCCGGGGGCAGCTGTTTTTATACTCTCGCAGTTGAGGGCAAGAAGGAACCCCTCAAAAGACGAGCACGTGAATGTACAATGGGCTAATGGTGACGCACACTGTCGTAGCGATGCCGTAGCACCATGTCGTGGCGCTGCGCACGATCTCGTAGCACCTGGTCGTGGCGCTGCGCAGCACACTGTCGTGGCGCTGCGCAGCATACTGTCGTGGCGCTGCGCAGCACACTGTCGTGGCGCTGCCGGTCGGACACAATGACTGTAACGAGAAGATGGTCCCTGCTTTGGCATCGCCTGTTTCGGGCACAATGACTGGAACGAGATCCCTGCTTTGGCATCGCCTGTTTCGGGCCCAATAACTGGAAGGAGATCCCTGCTTTGGCCTCGCCTGTTTCGGGCACAATGACTGGAACGAAATCCCTAGGCGGTCGCATCGCCGCAGACGCGCCTGGAAACACCTGGCGATGAGTGTTGCGGTGACGACGATCGGGCCAAAATGTCCGCCGCCCCGCCGCCGTCGCGCCGGCAAAACCACGTGTCGCAGGCGAAACGCAACAGACCGCCCCGCCGGGGAAAGGAGATCCCGATGGACAGGGGACTGCATCCGCTGTCCGGAGGGATGTCGCTCGATGATGCTCATAACCGAAGTCGGGCGTCCCTTGACGTTTCTTGAGCGCAGCGCACAGAGAAGGCCTCGTTCTCTCGTTCAGGTTCGCACGGGACACTGCAAAGTGACTTCGGGAGAGTTCACATTTTTGTTCTCGTTCCCGGCAAGCGTTAGAACTACGCTGAAAACTCAACCGCTCAGTCAGCAAGCACGGCACAACCCTCACTAAGCCCTGCCAGGCTCTTTCCCCTTTTTATACCACTGCCTAGTTCCTTACAGTAGTCTAGCATCACTCAGAACGCGTCCACAAATTGAAAAATTGCACTAGAAAGCATATCATCACTTTGAAACACTAAACAAAAGCAATATGTTAAAAAAAATCCTGCCTCAGGAAGAAAAACATCAGTAACAAACAATTTTGAGGCTGATTCCTACGTTAGGGGCTTCGACTTAAGCCATCGGCGTTACCGTTGAGACTCCCCTTTTTGTAACGCACCTCAAAGGAATATTGTTGTAAAGCGAGGCTCCAGCGCAGGAGGCGGCCATTTTTGGGAGAGATGGTCTGCAGCCATTGGAGAGGGCAGTGATCTGTCTCAATGATAAACCTCGAGCCGGCTAGATAGCATGACAATTTCTGAACGGCCCACACGAGACATGCACACTCTTTCTCGGTGGCGCTATACGCCTGCTCACGACTGGTCAGCTTACGACTAGCATACAGGACGGGGTGTTCTACTTCTCCATTTTCCCGTTGGCACAGTACAACGCCCATGCCTCGCTCACTAGCATCGCACTGAACAATGAACCCTTTTGTATAGTCTGGCGATCGTAGCACAGGCTGGCTTGTTAGGGCACTCTTTAGGGCGCTAAAAGCTCTTTCCTTTGTCTCGTCCCAGACGACTGTTTGAGGCTCTGTCTTTCTTAGAGCATCCGTCAGGGGAGCCGCGATATCAGAGTACCTAGGCATGTACCTCTGATAGTAGCCGGCGACACCTAAGAACGACCGAATATCGGTCTTTGTGCGCGGTTGCGGAAAGTCTCGCACAGCGGCCACTTTTATTTCAGAGGGGCGGCGACGACCCTGACCAATCACGTGACCGAGGTAGACAACCTCGGCCTGTGCTAACTGGCACTTAGGAGCCTTTACTGTCAAGCCTGCTTCGCGCAGGCGGGTTAGCACTGCCCGCAAGTGTGTCATATGCTCAGACCAGGATGCGGAGAATATCGCTACGTCGTCTAGATACGGTAAAGCGAATTCTTGCTGTCCCCGCAACACTTTATCCATGAGACTTGAAAAACAGTATGGCGCGTTCTTCAAACCAAAACTCAACACTTTAGGACGGAATGTTCCCATTGGTGAAATGAACGCCGCATACCTACTAGCCTCTTCTGTAAGTGGAACCTGCCAATAACCCCTGACAAGATCTAGGGTGGAAATAAACTGAGCGCTACTAACTTTCTCAAGGCGCTCCTCGATGTTAGGGATCGGATAAATTTGATCCTTAGTGATGGAATTAAGCCTGCGGTAGTCGACGCAAGGACGAGGTTCCTTGCCCGGTACCTCAACTAAAATCAAAGGGGAGGTATAATCACTCTCACCTGCCTCAATAACACCGAGCTGTAGCATTTTCTTTACCTCAGCCTCCATAATATCGCTCTGGCGGGGTGACACCCGATACGCCTTGGATCGTACTGGCTCTGTGGAGGTAAGTTCTATATCATGAGTAAGTACAGAAGTCCTACCAGGCCTCTCAGAGAACAGACCTTGAAACTCTTGTAACAGCTGGTGTAGTTCGGTTTTCTGCTCAGGCGACAGCGGTGCTTTACTGATAAGGTCACTAATGACTTGACCGGTGTCTTCCCTGTTCGTCACTGAGCCTAGTCCCGGAAGCTCGACCGGAAGCTCTTCAGGAACGTTTACCATCATGCACACCACTGCTTCCCTTTGTCTATAAGGTTTGAGCAGATTACAGTGGTAAACTTGCTGTGCTTTCCGCTTTCCTGGCAGACTTACCACGTAGTTAACGTCCGACAGTTTCTGAACAATTCGCGCTGGGCCCTCCCACTGCACGTCTAGTTTGTTGTTTAGCGATGTGCGCAATATCATGACCTCATCGCCAACCTCAAAACGACGGGCCCTGGCTGTCCGATCATAATAAACCTTGGCCCTCTGCTGGGCCTTTGTCATTGCTTCACCTGACAACTCCTGTGCCCTTCTTAAGCGTTCGAGGAGCTTAAGCACGTACTCCACCACGACTGGGTCGTCGCCCCTACCTTCCCATGATTCTCGAAGCATGCGAAGCGGAGATCGAAGCGAGCGACCGTACACCAGTTCAGCTGGCGAAAACCCCGTAGCCGCATGCGGCGCGGTCCTTAAAGCAAACATCACCCCAGGCAGACACAGCTCCCAGTCAGTTTGATGTTCAAAACACAAGGCTCTCAACACGCGCTTCATGACGGAGTGGAGCTTCTCAACGGAATTCGACTGTGGGTGGTACACTGAGCTGTGTAGCAGCTTTACCCCACACCTTTCGAGAAAAGTTGTCGTCAAAGCGCTAGTAAACACTGTGCCCTGATCTGATTGAATTTCTGCAGGAAAACCAACTCGCGCAAATATGGACAGTAGTGCATTAACTATCTCAACTGAGCTGAGTTCTTTAAGCGGCACTGCTTCAGGGAACTTTGTCGCTGGGCAGATCACAGTCAAAATGTGTCTGTACCCCGTGGCTGTTACCGGCAGAGGTCCCACTGTATCAATAACGAGCCGTCTAAAAGGCTCCGTAATGATAGGTACCAATTTCAACGGCGCCCTCGATTTGTCCCCTGGTTTGCCCACCCGCTGACAAGTGTCACATGTCCTCACGAAATGGTCTGCGTCCCGAAAACACCCTGGCCAATAGTACTCTTGCAAGAGACGGTCCTTAGTTTTCTTAACTCCTAGGTGTCCGGACCACGAACCCCCATGTGACAAGCGCAACAGATCCTGACGATAGCATTGAGGCACGACCAGCTGATCGAACTCCACTCCTCGGCGGTCTAGATACTTCCGGTACAGGACTCCACCTCTTTCCACAAAACGCGCAGTTTTCCTGGCGATACCTTCTTTGACATTGCAGCGCACGTTTTCCAGGCTGCCATCCTTTTTTTGCTCGGCTATCAAAGCCGTCCGGCTGACTTTTAGCAACCTATCAAGTCCGTCTGACGTAGGCGCGATGAGCAAATCAGTAGATAGCTCTTCTAACTTTCCCGCGTCGGGATTTTCCTCTCCAGTATCTGGCGCCTTCAACGCTACAGACTCAATTCTATTCTGTTCGGGCGTGCTCTGAATATCAGCTTGCTGCGCCTCTGACCCTTTTTCGTTGTTTGATAACGTCGGCACCGCAACTACCGCCTTTGCAGCGAGCTCCCGAACCTTCGATCTGGTTAAGGCCTGAACACTAGCTTCACCAAACAAAAGCCCCTTCTCGCGCAGGAGGTGATCGGACCTGTTTGAAAATAGGTACGGGTACTGGGGTGGCAGCATAGATGACACTGCGGCCTCCGTCTCAAGCGCTCCGAAAGGTCCTTCAATAAGCACTTTTGCTACCGGCAGACACACGCTATGAGCTTCCACGGCTTGCTTGATCCACGCGCACTCGCCCGTGAACATATGGGGTTCTACGTAAGACGGGTGAACTACATCCATCGTAGCTGCGGAATCGCGAAGCACTCGGCACTCTTTCCCGTTTACGAGGAGGTCTCGCATGTAAGGCTCAAGAAGCTTCATGTTCTCGTCAGTGCTGCCTATTGAAAAAAACACAACTTTTGGTGTTGTTTCCGGACACTGCGCCGAAAAGTGACCCGGCTTCTGGCACGTATAACAAACGCCCGCTCGCCTCATCTCGAACCGCTTTCTGCGTTCGGCTTCGGCTGCCGTCTCTTTACGTTTGGTCGGATTGCTTTCACTCGCATCCTCACTACGCGTGTCCCCCTTAAATCTCATGGGCGTGAACCTTGGCCTCTCAGACTTGGAGCCAAATTCACCCTTTTGACCGTCCTTAGCTCCGCGAGCTCGACGCGTCACAAACTCCTCGGCTAGCTCAGCGGCTCTAGCCACCGTACTCACGTCTGGCCTATCCAAGACCCAGTATCGCACGTTCTCCGGTAACCGACTATAAAACTTTTCTAGCCCGAAACACTGCAGAACTTTATCGTGGTCACCAAACGCTTTCTCTTCTTTGAGCCACTCCTGCATGTTCGACATAAGCCTATACGCAAACTCTGTATATGACTCACTTTTGCCTTTCTCATTTTCCCGAAACTTCCGACGGAACGCTTCCGCAGACAGCCGGTACTTTTTTAGCAGACTCGATTTTACTTTGTCGAAATCCTCTGCTTCCTCTCTATCCAAGCGAGCGACTACGTCGGCCGCCTCGCCGGGTAACAAAGTGAGCAAGCGCTGTGGCCACGTTTCCCGAGAGAACCCCTGCTTCTCGCACGTTCGCTCAAAGTTAACCAGGAACAAACCAATGTCCTCTCCAAGCTTAAACGGCCGCATCAGGTCAGTCATTTTGAACAATACGCGTTCTCCTGCACCGTGTGCCTGACTTCCATTACGAGCGCGTTCCATCTCTACTTCGAGACGCTTCATTTCCAAAGCGTGTTCGCGCTCTTCTTTTTCTTTCTGCTCTTTAAGTTCGCGCTCCTGTCTTTTTGACCTCTCCTCAATAGTCTCAAGGCATTCCGACAGCTCGTCATCCTCAGCCTCTAACTCAAGAATAGCCGTTATCAGTTCCGGTTTTCTTAGTTTGTCTGAGACATCCAGACCCAACTCTCTTGCAAGCTCCAACAATTTCGGTTTGCGCAACGACTTCAAATCCATGGCTGCTCTGAATGCTGCTTTCTCTACTGCTTACTATTGTCTTGCCGCAAACTAACCCGGCAGCAACGACAACCACAATTACCAGCTCTGTTTCTGACACTAACAAAAAGCCTGGCAAAGCTCAGTAGAAGAAAGTCCCGCACTCACCAAACCTCGCAGGCAGGAATTCCGCGCAGTCGTTCCGCTGCAGGCAACCAGTCGTCACACAGGGCTCGTTGCACTGCTCCCGGATCGACGTTGAGCTGCTCAGCATACAGTCAACTGCATCTCTTTGCTGCTGGCCTCCGTTGTCGCGATCTCGCCGCTGGCAGACCGTTGTTTGAAGTCGTAGGCGATCTCACCGCTGGCAACCAGATGTTTGGATCGCGACACTGGAGCGATCGGATGGGAACTCGGCGCTGACGCCCGTGGTTGTACCTGGGTCGCAAGCCCCAAGGGTAGCGTTGGCCTGGCGGCCTGGGGTACAACTGCAAGCATCCGAAGGTCCCGGCAAAGCATGAGTCGACAGGTAACAACGAAACAACTTGTTTATTTTAACATCGCAAAGAGTTGGCGGTCAGGTTTGACCGAAGTAGAGAGACGGGAGAGCACTTCACTCAACGGAAGAAATCGGAGCCCTCCTCTGGCGTCCGGGGGCAGCTGTTTTTATACTCTCGCAGTTGAGGGCAAGAAGGAACCCCTCAAAAGACGAGCACGTGAATGTACAATGGGCTAATGGTGACGCACACTGTCGTAGCGATGCCGTAGCACCATGTCGTGGCGCTGCGCACGATCTCGTAGCACCTGGTCGTGGCGCTGCGCAGCACACTGTCGTGGCGCTGCGCAGCATACTGTCGTGGCGCTGCGCAGCACACTGTCGTGGCGCTGCCGGTCGGACACAATGACTGTAACGAGAAGATGGTCCCTGCTTTGGCATCGCCTGTTTCGGGCACAATGACTGGAACGAGATCCCTGCTTTGGCATCGCCTGTTTCGGGCCCAATAACTGGAAGGAGATCCCTGCTTTGGCCTCGCCTGTTTCGGGCACAATGACTGGAACGAAATCCCTAGGCGGTCGCATCGCCGCAGACGCGCCTGGAAACACCTGGCGATGAGTGTTGCGGTGACGACGATCGGGCCAAAATGTCCGCCGCCCCGCCGCCGTCGCGCCGGCAAAACCACGTGTCGCAGGCGAAACGCAACAGTATGGAGGCTAGCAGTATTTATGAAATAAGAAAAAAATAATTACCCGCAGTGGTTGTCCAGTGGCTAAGGGGCTGCATTGCTGAATCCGAGGTCGCCGGTTCGATCCTCGCCGAGGCGGACGCTTTCCGAAGTAGGGCGGAATGCAAGAACGGCCACGCATGCCGTCACTTGGGTGCGCGATGAAGAACCCCACCGGGTTGAAATATACTGCGAAGGACGCTCGCTACGGCGTGACTCATAATAATATCGTAGATTTGGCTGGTAAAATGGTCGGATTGAATTAAAAAAAAAAGACTCCGTAACGGACTCCAACATAATTTATTCGAATACCAGAGGAATTCTCTGAAGACGGATGTACTCTGCTGTGGTTGCACAGTCTGACCAAATTTACTAGCAGAATCTTTCCTTCTCATTTTATGACGTCCTCGTCAAGGCACTCAAATCATTTAAGCATGTAGTAAAACAGCCAAGACTAAAATGATGGCGTGCACGCATCCCTATAATCGTTGTCATCTCTGACGCCCAACGTGCCGCCTGTATACGTTGCGGGAGTTTTGCTCCGACGCTTTTGTAAGCGTTAATTACCAGCAAATGTACGCTGTGGGTAATGCAACGCAACCCATTAAAAGCAATAATGTCACATTCATTAGCAACTTCCTAGAAAACTCGCAATTTCAAGATGATCAAGATGTATTAGAACTACGTTTAGTGAAGTAAAACGGGGCCCTCCCTGTTTAAGGATAAATAAATAAATGAATATACCACTCAATAATATGTTCTTCCATATGCCATGCCTTTCTAAAGCAAGTACAATTAAAGTGCGCTATTCTCAACAGTCGTCATACATCTGCGGTGGCTAAGTATTAGGAACAGCTTCGACTCCGCTTGTGTTGAAAGCTGGAACAACAACATGAAAAAAAAGAAAAGCTGAGCATCCATCCACTCTGAAGAAGGATTACAAGCGAGGCTGCGTATGTCGCCCCTTCAGGGAAAGCATTAACTCGTGGCCAACTCCAACGCGGCCTATTCAAATACATGTAAAACGCAAACGCGCTTTTCTGAGATAATCCCTGGTTCCATTTTAATGAAATTTGCTTCATTTCAGAGAGAAAGTTCAATTATTGTCACTATTCTAAGCGGAATTTCGATTCAGGCGCTGCATTTTATTTAAAGAATTTTCAAACATTCGGAAGTTCGAAAAAAAAATAGGAGCATGAAGTTTACAAATTAATAGCGCTCCTTCAAGAACAGGTATCGCGGTTCTGTAAACGGAATTCATTAGATAACTTAAATCGGACAAACTCGGTATGTCCATTTCTATATTACGGGAAATTGTTGCGTTGTTTACATGGGTTGTGCAAAAGCTGTATTTACACTTTGCTGAGGTTCTTGAGATTCATGTGCAACATGTCAATTTTGTCGGCTTTAGATGTACTATCAGATGCAATTCACAGAATTCTGATATCATTTTTTATTGATTAGTTACGGATTCATAAACCTGATAGTCTCGCTTACTGAATATTTGCGATTATTGTCAATAATTAATAAAAAGTTGACGACCTAAATAAATAACTAGATGTTAAGTTTTTCTTTTAAAACTAACAAACCTCGTCAAGTTTGGTGCAGTGGTAACTGAGAAAAACTAATTCTACTTTTACATGTATTTCGGACAGCAGCAGCCAAGCTAAAGCTTCTTTTTAATGGCGTCGCAGGTAAACCTAACCTGGTACATAAGAAGCCGATCAATGAATTAGCGGTAAGAGGGAAAATAGAGGAATTCCAGATCAAGCTACAGAACAGGTATTCGGCTTTAACTCAGGAAGAGGACCTTAGTGTTGAAGCAATGAACGACAATCTTGTGGGCATCATTAAGGAGTGGGCAATAGAAGTCGGTGGTAACTCCGTAAGACAGGATACCAGTAAGCTATCGCAGGAGACGAAAGATCTGATCAAGAAACGCCATTGTATGAAAGCCTCTAACCCTACAGCTAGAATAGCACTGGCAGAAGTTTCCAAGTTAATCAACAAGCGTAAGACAGCTGACATAAGGAAGTATAATATGGATAGAATTGAACATGCTCTCAGGAACGGAAGAAGCCTAAAAGCAATGAAGAAGAGACTAGGAATTGGCAAGGATCAGATGTATGCGTTAAGAGACAAAGCCGGCAATATCATTAGTAATATGGATGAGATAGTTCAAGTGGCTGAGGAGTTCTATAGAGATCTATACAGTAGCAGTGGCACCCACGACGATAATGGAAGAGAAAATCGTCTAGAGGAATTCGAAATCCCGAAGGTAACGCCGGAAGAAGTAAAGAAAGCCTTAGGAGATATGCAAAGGGGGAAGGCAGCTGGGGAGGATCAGGTATCAGCAGATTTGTTGAAGGATGGTGGACAGATTGTTCTAGAGAAACTGGCCACCCTGTATACGCAATGCCTCATGACTTCGAGCATACCGGAATCTTGGAAAAACGCTAACATAATCCTAATCCATAAGAAAGGGGACGCCAAAGACTTGAAAAATTATAGACCGATCAGCTTACTGTCCGTTGCCTACAAAGGATTTACAAAGGTAATTGCAAATAGAATCAGGAACAGCTTAGACTTCCGTCATCCAAAGGACCAGGCAGGATTCCATAAAGGCTACTCAACAATAGACCATATTTACACTATCAATCAGGCGATGGAAAAATGTGCGGAATATAACCAACCTTTATATATTGGTTTCATTGATTACGAGAAAGCGTTTGATTCAGTCGAAACCTCAGCAGTCATGGAGGCATTGCGGAATGAGGGTGTAGACGAGCCGTATGTAAAAATATTGAAAGATATCTATAGCGGCTCCACAGCCACCGTAGTCCTCCATAAGGAAGCAACAAAATCCCAATAAAGAAAGGCGTCAGGCAGGGAGATAGGATCTCTCCAATGCTATTCACAGCGTGTTTACAGGTGGTATTCAGAGACCTGGATTGGGAAGAATTGGGGATAAGGGTTAATGCAGAATACCTTAGTAACTTGCGATTCGCTGATGATATTGCCTTGCTTAGTAACTCAGGGGACCAACTGCAATGCATTCTCACTGTCCTGGAGAGGCAAAGCCGGACGGTGGGTCTAAAAATTAATCTGCAGAAAACTAATGTTTAACAGTATCGTAAGAGAACAGCAGCTTACGATAGGTAGTGAGGCACTGGAAGTGGTAAGGGGATACATCCACTTAGGACAAGCAGTGACTGCGGATCCTGATCATGAGACTAAAATAATCAGAAGAATAAGAATGGGCTGGGGTGCGTTTGGCAGGCATTCTCAGATCATGAACAGCAGGTTACCATTATCCCTCACGAGAAAAATTTATAACAGTTGTGTCTTACCAGTACTGACGTACGGCGCAGATGCCTGGAGGCTTACGAAAAGAGGTAAGAAAAGAGCAGATTGGGTGAGGGAACAAACGCGAGTTATTGATATCTTAGTTGAAATCAAGAAAAAGAAATGGGCATGGGCAGGACACGTAATGAGGAGGGAAGATAACCGATGGTCATTAATAGTTACCGAATGGATTCCAAGGGAAGGGAAGCGTAGCAGAGGGCGGCAGAAAGTTAGGTGGGCGGATGAGATTAAGAAGTTTGCAGGGACAACAT
Source organism: Dermacentor variabilis (assembly GCF_050947875.1). Classification (NCBI taxonomy): domain Eukaryota; kingdom Metazoa; phylum Arthropoda; class Arachnida; order Ixodida; family Ixodidae; genus Dermacentor; species Dermacentor variabilis. The sequence goes on from NW_027460313.1 coordinate 12,488,792, forward strand.
GGCCACAATTAGTAGACGACCGCGGTAGCTGGAAAAGTATGGGAGAGGCCTTTGCCCTGCAGTGGGGGTAACCAGGCTGCTGCTGCTGCTGATGTTGATGTAAACCTACGTCATGGGGCGCCCCGGCATTGCACAATCTTCCCGATCGGTCCACGTATGGGGAGTTTTTTGTCTACACATGGACACAGTTCTGGGGGAACTAGCCTTAAACAGCTTCGGTGTAATTCGCTGTAAAATTGGTTACGTCTTCTTATTTTTAAATAATTAATGACGACGCCGAATGCAGGAGCAGTGGCACGAGCTCGATCGCGCGATAGCGCCCACGGACGCCAACGAGCCAGCTGTGGAAGAAGACGATGGCGCTGGAGCCAATCCAGATGATGATAGTTTTGCGTGAACACACAGACACGACCCTGGTGGAACGAGCACTTAACAGCTTCGCTGTAAAAAATCTTAGTACACCTGAGCACTTGTTATGAGTTTGAATGCGAAAGCATTAATGTACAACTGAACGCCGCTGAGCGGTGCTTCGAGTTATGAGCGCGATAAGACACTTGGCCAACGCCTCCTAGATGGCACAAGGCCGGTGTAATATGACACGTGACGTAATGCAACGTTGCCCGTGTGCCATGGAATCTAATGGGGACACCCTCGAGTATGTGACGGTGATGTTGATGTCATTGCATTCGTCACGCCGGGCTTGGCAACCATGATCTCATAAATCAAAGTGCGAAGGCCAAAGAACTGCTCGTTTAGCCCGGTGGGCAACACACACGTCTTCCGAACGTGGGTTACTGCATTCGAAACTCACAACCGGCAATGTCTTTCCTTTCTAGTCTATTCTGTTTTCTTTTTTTTATTTCTTCATAGCGATTACCGAGGTGAAGCTAGAACGCAGGCGAGAGCTTGCGCGGCCTAGGAACGCGCTGATAACACAGTCTTCCGAGAGCGAGAGCGAGGTCGACGTGATAGGCGGTGATGCCCCTCCCTATCGCCCGCACTTTCCCGTCGAGTCGCGCCTTCCTGTAGCCTTCCTGAAGGGCTGGCTGCCACTCCGACTTTATCTCGTAGCACCCACTTCATAACACTTTGTTTCACCCTCTAGGCATCCCCAGCCTCCACATCCGACGGAATATTATCGGAAAGAAAAGTAATGGTTTTTGTGCCTCGGATTACAACGTGCTTTGACAGATGGAACCGATACTTGTTTCCATTCCCGGTTCTCGGAATCATACACGCTGAAGGATTTGGCCAGAATGCACGGAAATCAACTATCCATGGCCCGTGTCGTCTGTCCTCCTCATTTCAGTCATGTTTTCGCACTGTCTGCCATAGTATGTCGCCCTGTCAACAGACTCAGCAAACAACCACGTTCAAGCTATCCAGCTTGTCCACCAGGGCAGCTACACTGCCGGTATTCATCACTGGTTTACGTAGGGACCATAAAATGAATCTGTCCGCGACCACCTACACGGTGACATATATATTTAATAGGCTGCCTCTCTTCGTCAGCGAAGCAAGCTGGGTTCATACAACGGAGCAAATTCATCGGGCGAGCATCACATGACTGAGCCACAATGAACTACTCCGCAAGCAGCTTATCTGCTTCGCACTTGTGTGCGCAGTGATTAGGCAACGCTTAGTCACCTAATGCTCGTCCGCACAATTTGGTCCTTCACGTGAATCCAGCTTGAGTGTGTGCCTGGAAGCGGAAACGCAGCGCCAAAAAAAAAAAAAAGAGTGAAAACAGAGGATGTGTGCCACTGAAGCTCACTGGTTTCTTCGATCGATCGCCAGGGCTGCCTTCAGCTTTCTTGTCGTTTTCAACGGGAGTCTTTCTCACATGCTTAATTTTCCTGCACTAAATGGAAGGCGAACGCATTAAACTATGGTTTAATATGGGAGAGTATTTCAGCAGTATTGGAAGACGCTAAGCAAGTAAGTCGCGCAAAACACGAAGGAAAATGTTGCGAGCGGATCCGCTTCATAGTGCAATGCTTGGCGCCTGCAACACACGGTCAGGGTTGTCCACACTCTCGCAGATCGTAACGGAGCAAAAGAGTTCGATCTCTGAGGCCATGTCCTGCCTAACTGCCGCTCGCTAGACTCGCGCTTTGCGTTCCTCGCGGGAGAAAGACAAGCCGCTTGAAAATTGTCGCGAACTGTACTAACACGGGACATTGCTAGTTAATGAAAAGCATCAGCGTCTGGTTTACCTGCGAAAAAATTATCAGTCAGCTTTGACTTATTATAGGCTACCGTCAACCTGTGTACTGGAGCATCGGTAACCGTCCTTCGTAACCGCTGCCGCATTCTTCAGCCACGTGATGAGTGTTGGGCAGCTGCGAAGCAGTGAAAAAGTTTACTCCGGTAAAGCGTGTTAATGATTAAGAATGGTCACTAGTCAAAAGAAGCCGTTCCAGCCCAGAGAGCGATGGCCTTGCGCTGCCGTCTGGTTTTCTACCACAAGGATTCAGAGGTGGCCTGCAATGGCATGGTTGAAGCCCTTACATGATGTTCTGAGGGCAGCAATATAAGGATGGTGACCAAGATAGGGATGCCTTGAACATGTTTTGCTACCGAGAGGAAAGCACGGCGCAATTGGTGTTCATATCCAAGCGTCCCTTCCCAACTTTGCAGCCCGCTCCGCCTATGCGTGGTCGACGGTGGGGACGGCGGCTCTGCTGTTGGGCGCGTCCTGCTGGTGTCACGCGATCCTCCGAGATGGCGCTGACGACAGCGCCCATTGTTCCTCTCCTCTCTAAGCCATCGCCCCGCTGGCATCCATCAAAGGTGATAGATACAATCAGATTTTCGAGCAAATATTTTATAAGTATATAAAAGCCTTTGCAATTAGGCATAACATCAGCACTACCCACGAGCAGGCGAACTGCTAAAGCTGATCTTGTTCTCACCCAGAGAACCAAGAATTCCACTACAGTCGAATTGCAGTCGTAATATTTGTCGATATAAATCAACTGACACGGTTTGTTATGACATTCTTGTAGAGAAAGTTCCCAGGTGTAGGTTTATTGACGAATCTTTCGATATAATTACGCTTGGCCTTTCAAACAGACGCTAAGGTGTTACAATGAAAGACTTCACTTCCTCACCACTACATACACAGAAATAATTATACCACAGGGCACTGTTCCACGGTGTGTGCTTTTCAGTTTTTATATGTAAATTATTTCCGCATCCCTTCGCCTAGAGTATAGCATAGTTACAAACAGTACATTGTACAAGCAGAGCAAATGTGTGCCCGAGTCAATATTTTCCGTCGCATTTCGATGGGGGCGAAATGCGAAAACACCCGTGTACTTAGATTTAAGTGCACGTTAAAGATCCCCAGGTGGTCGAAATTTCCGGAGTCCTCCACTACGGCGTGCCTCATAATCAGAAAGTGGTTTTGGAACGTAAAACCCCATAATTTAATTTTAAATTTAATTTTAATAGTTTCCGTATCGCGGAAACTGTACAACGTAGGGGAGTTGCTAGGGGCGCCAGCTCATTGTATTTAGCTATGGCCGCTCATTCAACAGCATGCACTTCTTCGGTCGTGCTATTGTGCGTGGCCGACCACATGTGAATTCAGCTGAATCATTTTCCTTGTAAGCCACAAGGAAAAAAAAAACAAAGTCAGTTGAGGCAGTTTTCACGTTTCGTTATGCCTATGAAAATATTGTTTGGAAATGTAATCACAACCTTGCCCAAGAACAACAGAATTTTGAGTAGCAGCTGATGTAGGCTATGCTGTTTCAGCGAAACAGTTTAAGAGTGACTGAGAGCACCTAAGGAATTCCTACGTATAAGTGCGAAGACAAAAATACTGTAAATGACCTGCATTTATTTATTTACTTATTCATCCATTCAAAACGCCGCAAACACTCTATCGACTTTTTTCTATAGACCGTCTATAGACTGCGAATAGACAAAAAGAAATAGAAATCTTATCGACTTTCGTCTATAGCAAGACTATAGACAAATAATAGCGAAAATAGAGACTGTACTGACTTTCGTGTATAGGTAGTCTAAAGAGCGGAAGTCGACAAAGAAACAAACACCTTGTCAACTTTTTTCTATCGACCGTCTATAGACTACGAATAGACAAAAAATAGAAATGTTATCAACATTCGTCTATAGGAACTCTATAGACAAATAATAGCGAAAAATAGAGGCTGTATCGACTTTTATCTATAGGTAGTCTATAGAGGGGAAGTAGACAAAAAGAGAAACAAACACCTTATCGATTTTTTTCTATCGACTGTCTATAGAATGCCAATACACAAAAAGAAATAGAAACTTTATCAACTTTTGTCTATAGACAGTCTTTGGACTTTGTATCAACAAAATTCTAAATCTATAGCAAGGCAAAGTCGTCTACAAAAAGTCTATAGACTTTCTGTAGACAGTCTAAAGTCATTTTTGTAAATGCAATGATTGGCGAACTGTCTTATTCGCGACGACTTGCAGTTAGGCAAATCAATAATATATACTAGAAAAACCAAAGCACCAATCACGTTCCGTTGTGGAACGCTGGACGCAACTGGAATAAAGGAGGAGTTGTGGTGTTCATGGTGCAGGTGTTCCTGTTCAAACTTGATTATTTCGTTAGGAAATATTGGCTTGCCGTCGCCCGACTGCCCCGGAACTTATAATTTGATACCCGCCTCTGTACTGCGCTTGCGGAAAAATCGGTGAATTTGCTCGGTCCAATTTCGTTGATATTGGCCTGCGCACTTCGACCCTCGTCACCGTGCTCGAGCGAGATTGTAATCCAAGGAACAGTTCTTTTTATATATTTTTAAAATAAATGTATGACCCACAGGTGGGTCGTTGATTGCCATTTCACCCTCGGAGTGCCCCGACCTGTCAGCGTGCTGCCCTTCGGCGCGACGCTGCGGTGGCTGCTCGATGCCGGAGAATCGCACACAGCAGCACCGCCGCGAGCAGCGCGCAGTTCGCCACGTGCATCGCCTGCTGCAGCTGCTGCGCCTCCAGCGATCCAGTGTTGCCGAACGTGGTCACGTGGGCTACTCGTTCTGTAGAAAGACTACGCGTGCGTGGCCGCCACGTCTATGCTAACGCTTTTGCTTTCGTGATTCGTCAGTTTTAGTTCTTGTAGTTCTTTATTGTATCAATAAATATGGTTTTGATTGTCTGCTCGCGTGACGTCTATGCTAATACGCTGTCGTTATGCGAGAAGAGATGAGTTCAAGCTGTGCCGAAGTCTATCCTGTCCTATATCCTAACTATCAACACTCGCGAAAAGTGAGAACAACCACTGAACTGATTACGGTGTGTTTCGCGGTCGTGTACATGTACTGCGGCGTTTCAGTAGTTTTAGTGCGCCTATGCGTCACACGGTGTTTTGTTAGGAAAGTAAGAGATGGAGCAACACAGCAGTTCTAGCGCAACTTTGACGGTGTCCACCAGGAAACCGGTACCAGCCTTAGAATTCGATCAAAATGAATATGCCTTTCAAGAATGCCGGCAATAATTCTTAAACTACAATATTGGCCGTATAAAGCAGTGCGTTCAAAACTTTGTTAGTGATTTTTTTTGGTGAGTCAGTTATGGAATTTGATTTCTCGTGCACATATCAGCCTCTTCGATTATTCCAGTTGAAGGATTGGAATTACGTTAAAATGGCGCAGGCAACTTTTTAAAAAGACTGTATAGTCTAAAACATAAACCTGCCATAACGCGCCCAAACCGCTGCAGTTTCTAAGTGAATCAATTCGGGTTTTGCACTTTTGACATGCGTGCAGAGAGAAAGATAAAACTTTGTTATGTCCTTGATGGGGTTCAGGGGGGGCGGGGGTCGGGAGTATAACCCCCAATCCCCCCCTTCCTCTGACGGCGGCCAGTCCTTGATTTCTGGTGGCGTCTTCGGCCGAGAATAGACTGGCCTATCACGAGGCATGCTTTTCATTTGCGCTTCTGCGTTCCCTACATGGCAATGTGTGAATGCTGTATTATGCGTCAGCTCGGATGTGTAATAAAAGCGAGCCCGTTGTGGGGTACGTCACGTGTTATGTGAATGTGATGAAACGCTGACATCTGTGGGAAGCATCATCTGAATGGAAAGCGACGCCCCGTTACGCGGTCAAGCGAAGGTAAAGTCACTGCCATCGGGTACCGTGACAGCAAGGTGCATGCGCGAACGTTGGTAAACAATCGTAAGCGCAAAATGTGTTGCGCAGAGTAATGGTTCTGCAAGGGGATTTACTCGAAGTTAAACAGGGTGCCGCTAAAAGTGCGAAAAACAAATCGCTAGCTCGTGACTGAAGCGAAATGAAAGCGTCGCTTGATGATGGGAATAGGTTACGAAAAAATCTTGTAATTTTCGGCCTACGCAAAAGCGCGACCGAAAGTTGGACTAACTCTGGAAATAAAGACCTGACCTCCTCCCAGAAGGAATTAGGCGAATCTATTCCTCCATACAGAATTGAGCATGCGCACAGGGCAGGAAAGTTCGGCGGAAATAACAATGGACCAGTTATTATGGCATTAATAATTGCGAAGATTAGCAACGCTTGTGGTGTCTGAAGGCGGAAGTTGAAAGTGTCACAATAAGTGATACACGAAGATTTCACCCCTTGTGTTCGGCATGCACAATCACAGCTGCTGCAGCACAGAAGGAACGGCGGGGGGGGGGGGGGGGGTGAGGGGGTCATTTTAGCTTCACTATGATAAGATGCATATGGGTAATCATAGCATGAGAAGCCAAGAAACAATTACACCAAGGAAAACATAGGGGAAATTGCTTGTACTCACTAATTCAATTAGAGAAATGATAAATCAATGGAAATGAAAGTGGATGAAAAAACAACTCTTCGCATTATGCGCGCCATTGTCTACCATTTGAGCTACCGTGGCGCCGTTTGCCCATCTACTTTGTTGGCTATTTAAGTTTTACTACTAGAACTAATCCTGGGAGTGTCAGCCAGCGTCACCACTCGCAAACATTGGCGGCGGATGTGGCACATCCTTTCTCCCGCAGGAGTCACGAGCCCGTGTGCTTTTTGGGTGAAGGCAACTGGTCAATAACCCCACATATGCTACCTTAAGGCATCAATGTTGCCGGATTCGAGAGCCTTGTTATGTTGTAAACGAGCATTATTAATTATTATCATTTCTTTAGCTCAATTAGTGAGTACAAGTAATTTCCCCTATACTTTCCTAGCTGTCATTGTTTGTTGGCTGCTTATGCCGTTATTATAAAAAATCGGGCCCCTTGGTTAGCCCCCTCCCCCCGCCCCCCTTTCTCACCCGCCGTGGTTGATCAGTGGCTATGGTGTTGGGCTGCAGAGCACGAGGTCGCGGGATCGTATCCCGGCCACGGCGACCGCATTTCGATGGGGGCGAAAATACCCGTGCACGTAGATTTAGGTGTACGTTAAACAAGCCTAGGGGGTCGAAATTTCCGGAGTTTGTCCACTGCGGCGTGCCTCATGATCAGAAAATGGTTTTGGCACGTAAAACCCCATAATTTATTTTTTTAAAGATGCCACTAAACTTGCCTTGTGTCTGGCAGGGGTAGTGTAGCCTATTCCTGTGTTCACGCGTAAACCAGTAAACCAGTCATGTATTACGAAACAGCACTATTTGTTCCTTTTAACAAAATATAACTTAAACGAAGCGCACGTATAAACTTCATCAAAAACATAATAGAAAGTGTGATACTTATTTAACGTTTTAGGCAATAGATATTCTAGGCTCTTTTCACCGTAGTTTGTTCCTACATGCGCAAATACCCATTTATTTGTGTCGTAGAAATGCATTGATACATGCGTGTCATTTTAGAAAGAGCCTTTATATGCTCAGAGACCCTGGGCAGTGAAAATCTGAAGGAATATAATAATCTGTATTGAAGACGAATGCCCACACGCAGAACATTGTATTGAAGAAAAAGGATATATGGCATGAATTCTGTAACACCCCCCCCAGCTATTTTTGTTGCAGACCTAGAAGCATACTAATGTTGGTTTTTGATGTGGTGGCCCATACCAAGGGAGGCATTTTGTAAGTGTCAACCTATAGTGAACGCGTCCGTTCCGTCTGGTATTGAAGTGGTGATTTGGTGGGGGTTCCCGTCTCCTTGTCTCCCTAACCCATCTTCTCAGAGCTTCAGCAGCCGACGAAATGAAGATGTCCACTAGACGGGCATTCATAAAAGAAAAAAAAAAGAGGTATGTAATTGAGATCACATTGGAATATCGCATGGCATATGATGAGTTTAAGCTTAGGTTGGAATTCATCGCCACATTTTGACCAGAAAGCTCCAGCGCCTGACAGCTTTGACCTACGACACTGACCCTGCCGAACTCAGGACGAGGCTTCTTTTTAACGCTTACTCAGAACATTGCCATTGTACTCCAGTGACCATTAAGCAATCAGTGATTTCCATGAATATATTGCACTAGAATAGCACAATTGCAATAAAATAATCGTATCAACAGAATCGTTTAGTGTCAGTTATGGGTGTAAGGGTGGCGAAGGAGCCTTATTCCGAATTAAAGCTCTTTTTTTATTTTGTTGAATAAGGTAATTAGGAGCCAGTATTCCCAAGTTGTCTATTTTGCTTCACACAGGGTGCGTTGCATCTATGCACATCGACCACCCGCGCTTTGAAACCCGACCTAGGCTCATTAGCGAATGGTCCTGGCCCGGGTCCGCGGCTTCGAGCCCGAGCCCGCACCAAGCCCACCCAAAAACGTATTAACCAGGCCTGGCCCGGACTTTCGGGTCGGCCCGGGCCCGTGCAGTTCTCAAAACTGCACCAGAGTGTCTAAGCGACGCCCCGTGCGCCACAGCATGTGCATCTCACAGCCGTGCGGCGTTGAACTGGCCCTGCAACGCGGTTCGCGCGACAGCACAGCCCTTGAAAAAGTCAGACCCCCGACCTCGGGCTTAAGAGCCAATAACGCTTCTTGTTTGAAAATGTTGGCGGTACTTACTACGACAGCAAGCGAGAAATGCGATAAAATTTATACGATAAGACAAAGGACAATGTCTGGCTATTTGACGACTTAGCAGGCTGTCCGAACATAAATGCACGAAGGGGCAAATATTCTCAACAAAATGTGGCATATGTCTGTTGCAAGAGAAAACTAAGCCCACTTTAATATGACAATGTCAAGATGCAATGATCTACCAGAACCGCAATGCAACGCCCAGCCTGAGCGTAGGGAATGTCGACATTGAAAAAGCGAAGGGGTTGGAAGCTGATAGGAGCGTTATCTGGTCAGCGGTCGAGATAAGCAATACACGTCGTGAGTATTTGTGGGGAAAAAAAGAAATAGAGAGAGGGAAAACGCGTGGCGGTGTTGTTACAGGCACAGTTGTAACTTTTGAACATCTGACACAGCTGGGCAAAATATCAGATGGTAGTAGATATTGTAAAGCTTTATGATGATTCGCTCATTCAGGCTATGCCGCCATTCGTCGCCCGCCGTTTAAATGGGGATGCCAATAAAAATAATATTCATGGGTGAGTGCTTCTTGAAGTGAATGTAAACGTTGGCGCGTAACATCATTGGGCGGATAATTTATCGGATACGGATGATGGTGCATATGGTTTCTAGTAATCATCAAAAGCTGTTAAACGCCGTGGCCGAAGACCTCATTCACAAATGCCAACGCATCGCACTTTAATGGTTCCATAATCAGCCCCGTCTAAAATTTTGGTTATACACCGGATTTCGCAGAGTCGTGTCCAAGGAGCGTTAGAATACCATAGGAATGTTAGTAAAGGTGAGTGCTAGCCTTGATATATCCAAATGATATGTCAGACGTAAATCAATACTGCGAGAAAGCGACTACATTTAACGCAGCAGACACTCCCTTTCCTTACCTCGCTTACAGCCCCCACAAGGCAACATCAGCGGCTTCCTATGGGAGGGCACAGCTTACCGCTGTAGTTGAAAAAGGAAACTGCATTATCCTTGCGTTCTACCGGTGCTAACACGTGGGGCAGAAATTTGTGAGTTTAACAAAGAAGCTGGAGACCAAGTTAAGAACTGCGGCGAGAGAGCCATGGAAGGAAAACTGTTAAGCGTAACGTTAAGAAACAGAAAAAAAGCGGTGTGGATGAGAGAACAAGCGGGGATAGGCGACATTCCAGGTGACATCAAGAGAAAGAAATGGAGCTGGGCAGGCCAAGTAATGCGTAGGGTAGATAACCGGTGGACCATTAGAGTTACAGAATGGGTATAGTGAAGGGGAGCGCAGTCAAGGACGGCTGCAGAAACTAGTTGGGATGATGAAATAAGGAAATTCGCAGACGCAAGTGAGAATAAGCTGGTGCAAGAGCGGGGCAACAGATCGCAGGAAGAGGCCTCCGTCATGGCAGTTGACATAAGACTAGGCTGCTGCTGGCGATGTTGATGATGGGAGGACAGCCATTTTGGTTGGCCTGCAGACGGCCATGTTATAGGCAAGTGACTTTTGTCCGTGGCTGCGACATTGGCATGCCATCCGCTCGTGCTGAAACCCTTCTCTTTTTTCTTCTTTCTTTTGTCTTTTTTACTCGTTTGCGCGGAATTCTTCGGTTTCCATCACCCTGTGCACTTTCAGAATCGCAGCCGTCTTCCCGTGGAGTTTCCTTCGTGCGCGCAGTTTCTTTTGCGTGTTGTTTTTCTATTGGGTGCGAGCGGCGGGGTGGTGGCCGCCTTCCCTGTCGCAGTGTCCCGACCCTGCAGCGCCGCTTCCCTGCTCGACGCTGGAGGACCGCACGCAGCCACGCGGCCATGTGGCTTGCGTCGGGGAACTGCAGCGGCCGAGTCTCGACGACGCGGCCGCGCACAGCGCGCAGCGACGCGAGGAGAACGCGCTGTCGTGGCACGGCCGCGCTTGTTTGCCTCGGTGATGTCGCTTTCCTGTGCCGTCACTCCTGGCGGCTCAAGTTCGTGCGCTTTCTTAACTATTGTATTACATTTTTAATTAAATAAGGATTTCGTTGTCGGTGGTGGTTGCGTCTACACCTGGCCACCCTCGTTGAGCGACACGAGGTGGTTCTAAGCTGTGCCCAAGGGAGTTTTACCCTATCTCGACCGCCTTGATAGGTTAGGGACAGTAAAGAAGGATAACTTTACATATTCACTTGGCACAACTTGGAAGTTATTACGAGTGCTTATACAACACTCGTAATCCTGAGCGCTGGAATATACACTGTTGCCGCATAAACAGGCGCTTCGACACCGGCATTCCGCACTGCTAAATTATTTCTTGCGTAGCCATGACATTGGATATTGCTTCCACTTCTTTGAAACTCTTACACCATATATTGTTCTTATGACTGACAGTTTCAGCCCCTGCTCAAACATTGCTGTTTGTCCTTGCATTGCTTTATTAGAATGCGTCTTGCTAGTATATTGCTAGTATGTGTATACTAGCACATCGCCCAACGTCGGATTTACTCCTTTGCATCCGGCTTCCTTCATTTTGCCATCATCTGAATGAAGAATAAACCGGTTGTACGTTCTCTAAGTATAGGTAATGTGTATAAACGATACGATTTTGTTATTATACGTGCAGTGTCATTAGGCTGTTATCTCCCATTAATCTATAACGCAAGTTTTCCGTATATGATTTGATGCCCTCATACATGCGTGCATTATTGGTCATTAGATGCTTATCCTAAGCATGTGTTTCGATGTCAATCTGTTCATTGCTGCCAAAGAAGGGGGCGGCCGCCTGCTCAGTAGTTTTCATGGGGCTGCTCCCTCCTTGGGAAAAAAATAAAGTTGAATTGGGCTGAAATCAATACAAACAATCTCTCAAAAATTATGAGGACACTGCACCGAATGTATTGTCTCGCGACCACATATATGAAGCTCGATGGCTCCCTAAATGGCATCGACTGACGTTAGATTTATAGCCCTCCAAGTGGAAATTAGGTGTATATCTTTTACTTATCTCGCCTGCTATCCCAAGTCACGCAAACAGACGCATTTCACCGCCGTTCTATCCTCTCGTTAAGATAACATTCCATCGTTCTTTAGGAAAACGGCTCAATTCTTCACTGTTGCTGTTTATATTTAGCGAAATCTAAGAGCGCACAAAAATATTCGATTGGCGGTTTGGTTTACAGGCTACAGAGCCGGACAATCAAGCGCTGCCCTTCTTGGCAAGCATGTAGGAACGATAATATGCCTGTCACGAATTGGCTTTTGCATTGTGTTTCCGCGTTCGGCGCTGAGATCTGCAGGGGAGGGGGAGGGGGGGAGTACTAGCTAACTTTGGTCAAGGTTTTAAAAAAATGCAGGAGCTCTGTAGGAGGACGCTACAAATGCATGTTATTCGCTGTTGTGTCGAAGAAGTCACAAGTTTTGTGTTCTACTTAACTGCTTAAATAGACAAGATTAAGGCGACATCGCAAGTATCTACTTTAACCAAAAGTTCTAATGTGCGAATTGTACAGCGTTCTGGGAGCATCTAATTCAGCAGTTTCTAATTTACTATTTGTTATGTAATTACTTTCGGCATCGGAAAGAAAGGCCGCAAAATATTTTTAAAAAAAGCACGTGGCATGAACGTTTGCTCGCGGCGATTTCAGTTCTCTTAAACATGCCACAGATGAAACAATTTGACACTGGAGCTTGCGCAATTAGAGATCTGTTGATTTAGGCAACACGTTTTGGCCAATCATTGATAAGAGCCAGAATTTCTTACATTTAGTAAGGTCAAAATGTCGTTGGACATGTGAAGTACAAGGTGTTGCGATTATCATTTGCAACCATCAATAATACATGGTCTTTCATTAAATAAAAATAAACAAATAATCCCCTGGCGCTGGTACCAATATGACAGAAAAAAGAAAATAAAGGATCTGGTTCAATAAAGAATGTGGGCCCTTTTATTGAAAATGGTTCAGCCTCATCATGTCAAAGTCCCTACTTTTATATCGAAAAAGAATCATGTAGTTGCAAGGGTAACACACATGCACACACACACACACACCCAAAGACGCGCACGCACGCAAAATGTATGAAATTCCGAAACGCTCGCAGAGTTCAAAGTATTGTTATTTCGCATCAATATCCAATACCCCGTCAAACTTTCTTGTGCGCGAATATCTTATGGCACCTAAATGTTTGCAATTTCGTTCTTCTGCAGCACTTTGCAGACAGAAAGCTTCTAGCTCAGTTGATAGGTTTAGCTATAATTATTTTCTTCAAGATTACCGCACTTTCCTAAGTGCACGAGCCAGCGTTACCTAAATGTGGCGCTTATCGCGTCCCTGTATTGAAGACAACGATGACCATTAAGAAAGAACACGGAGACGTCGATGTGCGAAGCTCAGCTCCATTCACGGTTACGAGAGGGCCAGAAGAGGCACACGAGAGCTGTTGGAAGAACACACGCTGAGCCCTTACTAGCCGCTGAAAAGCACATTACCGCGACACGCCTGCGTGGTCCGTGCCTGGCCTGTATTGCTTAGTCGTTGCTCCGCGTCAATTCAGTGCTGCCCGTGTGCACGCCGCTGTTCCCTCGTCCTCTTTGCGGCCACGTTTCTCGTAGTGAGCGAGAGATGGCGTCAGGCGTTCCCCATGAAATACGCTGCGTGCGCTGCGACAAGAGGCTTGGATTGAGCGGCAACGTCGTCTGCTATCAAGAGTGCCTCAGTCGGTACAAGGAGCGCAGGTAGGAAGGCTCCGGAATGCAGGTAATACATGCCATCCGGTAAATGCTCTTGCACAAAAAGGTTGCAAAAAAGCGCGCAGAGCACTTTTCGCGCCCTGTCACGGAGGCGTCGTCAACCAGATACACCATTTGTCGTATGGTAAAGCATATATTTGGACAAACCGAAAGCTCTTTTGAGGAACGAGCTAGCCAGCACGCAGGTTCAGTTAGGTGAGTTTCAGCAGGCCATTTGGCCAGCTACGTACGAAAGCGCAAATTCCATTTTCATAGCACAAAGTTTTTTCATCGCTTGTAACAAGGACCAGCTGTCAAGAGAAATAATGGAAGCCATGATCAGCGGAGACGTACAAGGGTGACGTCAGCACCCATTCGATTTCACTCGCAGACGAGTAGAGGCGATATATTCGACAAGCGCTGCGGCACGTTAGGTTAAGACAAGCCCCAGCGCTATTGGACTGAGAAGCAGGCCTCTGTTCTCTATGGCTAACGCCTAATATGAATTGATGTGTTCTTTTTTTTTGTGCTTTTAACGCTGCCATAAGACGCGCCCTTTACTGCGTCCGACTTTAACATTTTCTTTTAACTGTTGTTGCCACGTTGCCGATTATTTTCCATTTTTTTTTGTTTCTTTGTTTGTTCCGCGGGGCATCGCTTTCTGTGCCCGCACGTATCGTTACGAGGCAAGCGTTCCATCGCTTCTCGTGGTGGTCGGCTTACATAGAATTTTTGCGCGTGAATTTGCCATTTGTGTCTACTCGTCCCTTTTATTGACGGCGCCTTCACACAAAGATTTCAGTTGTTAGTCAGCCGCGTGTCTGACTGCCTTTTCTTTATCCTGCCTAAATTCAGCCTGCACGCTGTGCACATATCATGAACTAGTTCAGATAAAACCCGCGCTGGCGCCCGTGGTATCAGAGTGCCGATAAAATAAAAGCATGTTTGTAAAATACAATTCACCTTTCATAGGTGGCTTCTGCTGAAGGTGCAAGAACGATAGATAGGAGGAAAGGACAAAGAAGCGGAGCTCGCGATGTTCCACGAGCGGGTCTCCGTGGAGCAGATCATGAAAAAGGTAGAAAAAACCTAGACAACATAAGACCAATTTCTCTTACTTCCAGCGTTGTCATATTAGTAGAAAGGGTCGTTCACAGCCGTATAACAAGTCTTACGCAGGATGACACCCTTTTCAGTCCTTGTCAGGTTTGGTTTCGTCCCGCGCACACCACATGGTGCGCCCATGGAGATCTAGAGCGCCGCATTGAACTTGCTCGCCGCAAACGAGAGTACGCAGCTTTGGCGAGGCTAGATGTGGCAAAAACATACGACTTTGTAGTTTATCTTATTCTATTCGATAAGCTTTAGTGCACGAATTTCCCGAATAACCGCTTGGATCTATGAATGAAGTAATGAGAGATAGAGAGTTTTATTGTTATCAACTCGGTTTTCGACGTCTCAACATAAGGAAGCGTATACCACAGGGCACCGTTACTTCCCCCACTTTATTTAACATTTTGCTGAGTACAATTACTTGGTCTCCACAAGTACACGCTTATGTGTACGCGGACAATACCGCAATTTTTACATCCGCAACTAATGTACACTCCCTACACCAGTCGTTGTAGAATTACTTAGGAATGATTGAGATATGGGGTAGAGTGGATACGTATGTCGTTAAATGTTAGCAAATAAAGTGCGGTACTAGTCTTTCCGCAACCTGCACAGGTGCGTATTTCTCTAAAATATCGCAAGGAAATCATTCCTCAAGTTCACGCAGTCAAGTACCTTGGTGTTATTTATGATGGAAAGCCCTCCTGGCGCAGTCACACTGACCATATTAAAACAAAGGCAGAACGTGCCTTAGCTATGTTGCGTCGACTCAGCCACCGCCGCTGTGGACTACGCAGGGATCCCTTACTGACCGTATATGAGATGTGTGTTTGGCCCACATTTGAAATCGGCTGCTTATTAATTTCCGGTGCCGCCGCATAGAACAATAAACCTCTCATACTTTTAGAAACAGAAGCTTCACGCTTATGCTTTGTGCTACCTAGGGTTGTTGCCAACGCTGTTTTATATCAGGAAGCTCATATACGTACTCTAGATTGCAGGTGTCGCACGCTTACGTGGTGGGCATTTTTAAAGATTTAGGACTTTTTGAAGAGACGTAAGCAATATTTGTCACTGAATGGTATAAGTTTTCTGAAGTGCCGTGGTCGAGATTATTCAGCCCTGAGATAATATTTGTGCAAGCACAGTTACAATAATTGGATGTCTCCATACGTCAAGTTTACCATTCAAATATGATGCCTTACCAGACCTCAAAATTAAATTTGAGAGCATATTTCCAAATCATGCTAAACTATTACCTAGCAGACATTTAATTAATGTATTACAAGAGCACGTGTACACCAGCCAGCCACTGACAACATAAGAGGTGCTGACACTTCTCTGTGCAATGAGAAGGCAGCAGTGCTGATCTTTTCTGAACCCATTCAATGGTCTTACCCTCTTCGCCTTCCCGACTTCCCACCCATATTTCAGGTAGAATTATTAGCGATTGTATGAGCACTGCGAAAGCTTCGCCAAAATTAGCCATTAGCTGTTACTGTGAACGATTGGGGTTCTCTGTGTGCACAGCACTTACTGCATCTTCAAGTTCTATTATATTGCGAATATTTTGTTGGATGGCACCTCCTTACTTCCAGCAAGTATGTTTGTTTCGAGTACCGCGAAATCGTGGGTTGCACTTGAATGAAATGGTGATTCACTCACACGAGCATCCCTCAATATCCCGGTCATATCTGTTTTGCCGACATTAGCTTATGTCACCGCGGCTAGGTATGTACAGAAATTTATCTACACCTCCGAATTCTGCAATATCCATGCTAACATCGTCTTATGAATTCCACCATCTTTGTTTCCCATAGAATAATAATTGGAGTCCTTCAAGACAACTGGAAATTTGCTTTAAAAAGTGAGATATGTGCCGCCTCTAAATTTTTGCTTACACAGCTCTGGTGTCGCTGTGTCCCCTCTACATTATTTTTGAAATGCACCTAAATGTGTTGAGCATTTCTTTGTCTCGTGGCGTCGATTTTTTAGACCCAGAAAACTCTTAGAAAATTGATTTCGACAACTTGGGCTATTGATAACTTCGCCGTCCATTCTTTCTTTTGGGGCAATTTCACTGGGGTCAAGCCCCAGGGATGCTTTTCCGGCAGTTTACAATTTTATTAGAGAAACAAAAAGAGTACCTTGGTGATTTTCTACAATTATGAATTTTTTTCTGTTATTTCAATTCCTATGATAAATTATTTAACGTCAGAATTCTTAGCAACATATATTCTTTAATTTCTATGTCCCATTTATTTACTCCCACGCGCTACTATACAAATTTATTTTGTTTTAATTCTCAACATACTGGTAAGCGCCTGCTCCTTGGCCAATCCCCCATATTCAGTGGGTATGCGCCAATGCTAAGAAACGATGCAAGACGGGATCACGGCTCCTTTGGTCACAACTACTCCTTGTCTCAATCTACGACGTCAGCCAAAACATAATCGGCGACTCGTAATCATCCACTGTCCTTCACCCCTCTTATTCCGACGTTGGGCCATCGTCCGACCATCGTCCGACCAGGCATCGACCGACCACCTTCGTGTCCGGGCTCCACAAGGGCTGCAGCTGGTCTTGCCACGTCTTCCGGCGCAAGTGCCACCGTGACGTCATCTCGGGCATGCTCTCTCGGATCAGCGGGAGCATCGCCTGGCTTGCGACTACGACCTGCTGAAGATGCGGGGCACGCCGGGCTCGTATGGCTCCGCCGTCCGGACGTGTTCCACCTCCCACCGTGCTTCAGGCTCCGGTGCGTACGGCTGCGCCCCTGCGGACGCCTCGAGCGTCGAGAGGTGGGCCGGCTGTTTCTCGAAACGGCACCGGGGACAGCAGCGGTAGTTGCGAAGAAAACGCCTATGACAGCTCACGTTAAGGACCGACAAAGCGATCAACTGACTTTGTTTCGAAGCTCATGCACTTACAACAACGAAAACGTTCTCTTAACATAATTCTCTTAACATAGAATTTGACAATGCTTTTCCGAGTAAGGCAAAACACCTGCCTTACCGAATGTAAAGCGCTATTCTGAAATAGTGTTTAATAAGATCACAAACATTTGTCATAGAGACATGCCACACTGAACCAAGAAAAATTCTGGTAATGCCATATTCAGCCCTATTCTCGATTGGTCGTTTACGCAGCGGCTTCCAGACTTTGTACTAACTTTTCGTACAGAATTCTCAGCAGTAGTCCTGGCCCTTCGTAAGTTAAGCTCAACAATAACTTATGTAGTCATTGTTACTCTTTCTTTATCCTTGTGTACTTCACTGTCAGCACGTAAGGAATCTCAGGTTCTGCGAGTGTTTAAATGCTGAGTACCTCAACGCTTAACTAATATACTTCTAGTCTGGGTACCTGGGTCTACAGATCTAGTTCTAAATGAAACGGCTGATTCATTGGGGAAGGCGTCGATATTTGACCGAGCCATTCACATTCTCTCTTCATCGCCCTTGTTCATAGCTGCACGATTTCGGATGTCAATGATTCTGCGAGAATTCTCTGTACCAGCTATAACGAATTACTCGCATTTTAAACACTTATTGTACCCCTGGAAAAGTAATCTATGCCAATCGGGAAAGATTGAAGTAAATATTAACAATATTACGCAATTGCGAACCATAGAAACACCACTCCGCCTTCGTGGATTAGATTTCACTCTTCAAAACGTACTATCTTTGGAGTATAACTAAATGGATCATAATACAATCAAGCCTGAACGGAGCGATCGCACCGGTTCGCAGTGACCGACTGCGCGTCTGCATGCATGTCCGCGCACAATGTTTAGCTTTCGCTGTGAGCTCGTTTTTGCACCGTGCCGTGAGCTTTATGCAGCAGCATATGAGCATTTGACAGTGCACTAGCAACCATTGTTGCATAGATCCTATCAGAACTGTTCAAAAATAATTTTTTTACAGAGACTTCAACGACTACGGCGACTGTGATGCGCCGTCGCAACGATTCAACCTTTTTTTTTTTGTCTTCTAAATTCTTGGACATTTCAATACTATTTCTCAAGCTGCGTCGCACTGTATGTTTATCGGTCTTCTCAGCGAGCGATTTCCCTCTGCTTCTTTTTCCTGATCCAGTGCATTGATTCAGTACGCAAACATGACCATATGCCATGCCTTTTTTTTTAAATGTGGGTTTTACCGCTCCCTTTTCGTTCCAGTGAACCTGCCAGTATCTAGCATCAACAAGTACATAGACCAAACCGTCATGACATTAGGGCAGCGGGCGTGGGCGAGCGCGTCAGTGCGCGTTTTCTGCTACTCACCGAAGATCGCAGTCCCCGCGCCGTCGCGGAAATCTTCCTCTCATCTGTGCTTGCTGCATACCCGAGTTGTAGCCGATGGCTGTCTGCCGGTTGTAAGTTTCGCGAGCCAAGCTTCACGCAGCTCCTTGTCCTGTGGCTACGTGTGAATAAGGCTGACACCGGGCTCCGTTGCGTACGTCCGGCACTGCGGCACCGAGCAGTAGCCTACCATGCTGCACACCTCCAAAGGCAGCCGCTACCTATTATAGTACTTTCAAATGTTCTCAAGCAGGCACCCAAGGCGGTAAAGCCTCACCACTTATTCAGGATCGCAGCCCAGCTGGACTTTAAGAGGCGGCCGCAGTGTCCACGTGATCCCTTATGCCACGTCACGCCGACGGCGGCGCCACCATTTTCAGTGGCGGAGCTCGCCCCCAATAGCGCTAGTCCAATATTTAAAGATAGTGCTGGAGATTTAGTAGTGCGAGAGCTCGTTCTGGATCGGCTTCCACTGGTCGACGCTTGGTGCGCGCTTCGCAGTGGACACTTTGGAAAGAATTCGGCAGGGTGAGGGGGGAAGAGCTGAATCGATGGATTTATGTCTCATCATCACCGTCTTTCAGTATGCATTCTTTCCGGTTATTTCGTTCGGCCCTTAGAGACCACTCCTTCCTAACTACGCGGTTTGCATTTCGTATTTGGTATCGCAAGGGAAGAGACTGTGGCGTCTAAACTCACGGGTCTTAAAGGACAAGCGGGCAACCAAATAGGTATCGTCCATTCTATTTCTCTCGCTCCACAACAGATAGAATATAGAAGGGAGAGAATGGGAGGAAGTGAAGGCAAGTGTGCGCGAGAACTTCAGGACTTGGGACAAGCGTCGAGCAGGCGAGGAGATTACAATCGACTCTGATGCAATCCTCCTACGCTCGATACCGCTGTTGTGCGGTCCTGTGGTAACTCCCCCACCATTAGCCTCACTCCGAAAGAAACATCGGATTCTCCTACAGCGACGCTGGGATGGCTTAAGGGCTATAGAATTGGAAGCATGGTGCGCAGCAGAAATGTCCTCCGTAAGGGTCTTTTAAGGAAGATCTAGACTCTCTCTTCCCTAGCAGGTCCAAGCGATTCACCAGATGGAGTTCTTGAGCTGGCGAGGCCGTTCTATAAGAAATTATGTCGTGAACCAGCTGTCACTCGAGCTGCTCTTCCATTTGTTGCACCAGCTGAGCCGCCGGAAATTTGCGACTCAGCCACAGTTGAGGAAAAACTCTTTTCGGCATTAAAGTCTATGAAGCATAATCGCAGTCCATGATCCGTTGGTTTCACAGTCGAATTTTATGTTAAGTTCAGGCAACTGTTACGGAAGCCTTTCCGATTGGTGAATGGGCTACTAACAAAGAGGCTGCCAGCGTCTCAAATAGATGGGCTAATCACTTTCCTTTTTAAGGATGAGTCCAGAAGCACCAATCTAAGACAATGGTGTCCTATCACACTTCTAAACTGCAATTACAAGCTCAAAGCAGAGTGCCTTTACCTGCGGCTCACTCCAGTGCTTAATGCTGTTTTGGACCCATATCAGGAAAGTCGCGTTTAAGGTCGTTCCACTCCTTCGTAAAAATGAATGCGGAGTCCTTAATTACGGGGTGCCTGATAATCATGTTATGGTTCTGGCACGTAAAATCGCAGAATTTTGCTGTTAATCACAAAAGAAAATTGATATAACCACGGCCATGGAGGACAGAGACAAGATCTCGTGACTAAGTCATAAAACATCGCGCCGAGCAAGTAAATTAGAGTCTACGCATTTTTTGAAATAGAAGAAGATCACACACACAAAAAAATTTCGCTCACACAAGATTTCGCTCACAATTCCAGTCGGTGTTGCATATATAAAACTTTTTCTGACCAGAAAAAAATCTAGCAATTTTTTCATTGAGAAGCGGCTTATCTTGAACATTAGCCACCGTGCTCTATCATGTTTCGCAAACGTCAAGACTGCCTTACATTATTTTCTGGCAACTGAATCTCATTACCACTTCATATTGCAAAAAATATTGTTTCGTTAGCTTCGCAAAGGACAATTTCTGTTCAGCGCACTTTCATATTTCCGGATACCACTTGGAAGACATCACTTTGTCAATGTAGAAATAAAGATATTGTTATAAAAAAGAAACACAGGAGTGCCTGTGAACATTCGATTGCACCTTCATACATTTACCCCCTGCCCCCTCCTTTATCTTTCTCGAGTGTGTTTAGTGCTCCAGCTACGTAGTTATTTGGTAAAGTACGAGCCAACCTGAGCTTCCCAACTTTTTTTTTATATACGCATGGCGCGCTTACAGAGCAAGGTATATCGAAAATGGAAAATGGTATCGAAAAGCAAAGGTAATGTCACCTGTATTTATAGCGCTAATTCTCACTGCTGGACGAACGTCACCTGCAGGAAGAAAGAGTACCGACTGAGCTGACTGACTTCCAGAGGCGAGCTGTGTCTGTACGGAAGTAACGAAGTTCAATTAAATTTATCTCGCGAAGGTCAGCATAGCAGCACAACACTGTGAGCCTTTGTTTTGCCCACTAATTTTGCGCGCCCTACCACCAGACGTTCCAGACCGGATTTCGGGTCAATGCTGCTACAGCATGGCATGCATACACGCACCGCAGCGAGCACTTAGTTTCCTGAGAAATGCATCAAACGTCTTTGATGAGCTGCTTAATGCGCTGGGCAGCAACAAAATTGGGATGTCTGTGGCCAATGGAGCGAAACACTTAGCACGCGCTGGACAGAAAAAAAGCACAAGGTATTGCAACGCAGACGCAGTAGCTGAAGACCGAATGCCGCAGTTCATCGTCTAAAGAGGTCCGATAAATAATCCGAACGGCAATGATGAGTTACCAACGCTGTAGACGCACCTGTATACACTTGTGACTATATAGCAGAAAACGGGAGTGCACGCTAAGCGTGGCAGCGACTCCACTCGATTTCGCAGGAAATAGCGTCCTGCAAGATTCCGTATGTACTGTTGCGCAAACACGCAGACCCGCATTTTGAAAACTCGAGCAGAGCAGGTGTCCCCACTCTGACGTCACACGTTAGTGGCTGAAGGATCTGCGGGCTAATAGCGTCGAATTTACGAGCACCGCGACAAAAAAGGAAAGCAGCCGTATGGGTTCCTGTGACTGGTTGAGGTAACCTGAGCCGATATAACGCGAGAATTCCTTTCGATCGATTGCATTAAGGCGAACGCCTTTCTAGGTTCATGGTGAAGTTTGCGTCAGCAGACCTGACCGCCGGAGTGTCCACCGAAGCGTCATCACGCCATATGAAGACAGAATAAAGTCAGATTGAAGAATGAACATGATTGATTGTGACAGTTAGTGAATGATAACGTTGTAAAAGAGATTGGTAGAGGTTAATAATGACTAATAATTACTTGTAATGACTACTAATGACTCCGAAATGATCAATATGTCTAACGACGGCTTGTAATGACCACAATGTATTATAAATGACTAGAAATGTCTAGTAATGAGTAGTAATGGCTAAAATGACTACCAATGACTACGAAATGACCAATATATTTAACGACGGCTTGTAATGACCCCACTTGATCACAAGTGACTAAAATGCTTACTAGTGAGCAGTAATGGGTAATAAAGACTGAAATGACTATGAAATGACCAAAATGTCTAATGACGAATTGTAACGACTACAATTGATTATAAATGTCTAAAAATACTTAGTAATGACCAGTAATGACTAATAATGACTGAAATGACTTGTAATGACTACTGATGACTAGGATATGACCAACATGTCTAACGACGGCTTCTAATGACCCCAATTGATTACAAATGACTACAAATGCTTAGTAGTGAGCAGTAATTACTTAAAAAAAGAAGCGAAAGAGAAGAGGCAAAGAGAAAGAGGCGAATGATAAGAGGAGGAAGAGTAGGCTTTCGCCGTTCGCCTCTTAAGACAGATATTAAGAGACCCTGTAGTTTTTGCTTTTTTTATTATTCACCCTTCACGGTAGGCAGAGTGCAGCTCGGACCACGGAGGAAGAGCGAAGAGGAATAGCATTGGAGTGCGAACTTTACAACATATATATTCCGAACCTGTTCAGACAAATAAAATTAGTGCCCTTTTACCACGCCAGTTAGAGATGCATCTCATCTCCTGCACGGTTCGTATCGCTGCTGCTATCGCTGATGTTGCTACTGCCACGATCGAAGAAATAAATTTGGCCGCAGCTACAGCCATAGCGATCACCTTAAGCAGAACTTGTCCCGTGTTTTTACTCATCACCCGTCAGTGTGTTCAACTAGATACATTTCGTTCCTAAATGAGAAAATATGGCGCAGAAAACACGAGTAGCATTAATCAAGCATGGTGTCAAATTGAAATTCAAATTCTTTATGTATCCATGAAAACACAATAAAAGTGTGTCCAGTACTGTTTGGACCCTTAGCTGTAGGCTAGTTATGGGTCCAAGAAATGAAATTCAATAATGCAGGAAATTCCCGTCACATGCACAATAAAAGCTTGGAACAGCGGAGAGGAGGATACGTACATAATACAAATGACAAAACGAAGGCATAACAAGGAACAGTCGCTTCAATTCGAAAACATCGTATATGCTATATGAACGGTGCACTTAACTCATGGATGCAATCTGTCTTGGAATCTTCATATTGATAATGTTTGGTCATCTACCTTCCTCAAGCTTTGTGTCCTTAAACATGAACTTAAAACTGCTCCCTCTATTGTTAAGCTGCTCTGCTACACTGCTCTTGTGCGGCCAAGACTCTAATATGCGTGCATTATATGGGATCCTAAGCACAACATTGATTGTCTTGAACGTATTCAGAGAAAGACCGTAAAGTTTATTTTTAATAAATTTGCAACACTAGACTCGCCTTCTCATGTAATGCAAGAAAATGGCATTCCCCTATTACAGGCACGAAGGCAAACATTTAGATTACAATTTCTTTCCCAACTCTTAGAAAACAAGCTAGCGCAAGATAGATCAATATATTTGGCACCCTTATCTAGCAGGCCCACCAGACACCTCAGTGAAAACGCCCTCACCCCATATTTTGCTGGCACAGACCTATTTAAGTTTTTTTTTATTTCCCGAGAACGATTAGTAAATGGAACTACCTTATAAAAGCAAGTGATCAAACTATGAAGTAACCTTTCCGAACCTGTATTATTGTTGCTCTTTCTTTTGTATTTGTATCGACCGCCCTGCTTGGACCATGAGTCCGCAGTATTGTATAGATAAATAAATAAATAAATAAATAATTAAATAAATAAATAAATAAATGAATTAATAAATAAAATCATTCCACTCCTCTTTTTGTCTTTATCGTAGAATGTTAAGTGATTGCATGCTACAACAGTAAAACAGAGAATGTCAGTTTTTGGGAATATATTCATGCAATGGAGCAATGAGCTTGAGCAGTATTATTACATTTGGAGTTATCACCACTTATGAGTGCAAGGTCAATTTGGTGTAGGCCATAGTCCTCAAACTGTCGGCTTGCGCGACCACTTCATTTTTTAAGGAGAGTAGAACGATCGTTTCGAAAGGTACAATGGTAGCCAGTGCCATCAGGGTACGAAACTCGCGTGTTTTTCTACGGGTATTGAACTGTAAGGAAAGAGAGAACGGAAACTTTTATTTCAAATCAGCAAGATTTGAGTCCGGCGTCTTTTTAGTGGGTCTGGGCACCCGCCGCGGACGCGGTTCCGAGACCTTGTCTCGAAGCGGCTTCCTCGGCTCGCTGGACGGCCCAGAGTTGTGCTGTCAGGTCAGAGCTGAGCAGTGCGGTCATCCAGCGTGACCGGAGGCTGGCGGTGGAAGAGACGGAGGGGTCAGCACTGCCCGACTTGTTTGTTAGGTCCCGACACTCCCATAACATGTGATTTAGTGTGGCAACCTCGCCACACGATGTGCATCTGTTTGTAGTGTACATGTCTGGATACATGGCGTGCATGGGTCTAGGGTTTCTGTAAGAGTCTGTTTGTAATTGTCTGAAGTGTACTGCTTGCGTCCTGTCTAACCTAGCGTGAGGGAATGCCCTTACTCCCGCAAAATTGTAAGGGGAACTCCCGTGCTTTTTTGAATGAGCCTATAGCTGGCAAGCCCACGGTCAATTGTACATTATTCCCCTTAATGAAGCGAAGGTGACGTGTAGCAAAGAAAGAATAGAGACGTGATTCACATTGGTAACACGTAGTGCCAAACTGAATAATGTATTTAAGGCGTAAACAAGCCTTCCTAAGAAGACTTTTTCGCCTAGGAATTCTGGACTTCAGTACCTGTCCTCTTGCTTCTCGCTGGTTGGAAGCATCGCAATCGCTGTTTACAGCGGCGAACATCGTTTTGCCCACATCAGCAAAAAATAAAGTAACGGTATACGACGGTAAATGTTCTCGGAACAGTTTCTACCCGCCTACATGCACACCACGCGTCAGCGATAGTGTTTCACATTAGAAAAAAGGTAAGCATGTAGACGCGGACACAAACAGAGGGAAACGGACAACAGAAACACCGACTATCAACTGAGAGGTCGCAGAGGGGCGGAAAAGAAGGTGCACACAAAACTTAACTGCGCAAGCTCACGAGATGCAGCTACAACCTTCAATCAGGGACAGCATGAAAATAAAGAGAAACTGTCGCGGCTTAACAGCCATCTTTCACGTAGGCCGACATGTGTCCCCACTTGACGGTTGCCATTGCCACTGTGGCGCTGCAATACTTATCCACATTCAAGTCTTCAGTCATTTAAGTCACATCTCGACTTACTGAACTACGCAGCGTCAGCAGAAAATCGCAGCCTTCATGACGTATATTTCTCATTGATCCTTAGACGTTAAGATTCTAAATCTACCAGTTTTAATATTTTTTTTCACCAATGAAATGAATAACTCTGGAGAGGTAGTGCCTACTTGCTGGGCATTGTTCTTAATTGTTATTATTCCACTTTTCTTTTGTGCACAACTATGCGAATAATCCATATTTGATTTCAGTTAATCAATATGCGCGTCGTAAAGGCGATAAGTTGTAAAAAAAATAAGTCGGGGCCGGTGCAATGCTCCAAATCGACTGGAAATACGCCAACAAAACGACGCAAGGTTTCGCAGTTACATGTTCTCCTCGTTCTTCTTCCATTACAGTACAGCCACATGTCCACTGCAGGGGAGCTAAAACTAAGGCGCACGCTTAAGTTACGCAACACTTTGAAGTTCGAACGGTTCAGTTTGGCGAATTATTCCACGTGCAATTCATATTCTTATAATGCACACAGTGTGCAACCGCGAGCAAAAATTACGACACCATTAGGGACGAAAAAATGATTACGTAGACCCAACGCACATGTTTGAATCTATGGGAAGCGAAGCTTTAGTAAAGCGGTTAAATAAGTGATTTGCATCCATCGGCCATCAGTACAATTGAGTTTACTTTCATCATATGCAACGTGTAATCTCGTGGAATGTGCACCACAAAGCTCAGAACTTTATCACAGTCATGAAATGTGTATGCTTAAGCACTGTATCGTTCACAGGCTATATCGAAATGCAGTCTCAATCAGGCGGATGCACGATGCAAGACGTCTGCGCAGAAATGTCTACGAGGACAAAGGCTACGCATGACTCTTGTCGAGGGAAGACTGGGGATGACAAGTGCGTGAACAGAAAAGTACGACACGTATGAAAACACATTTCGGGTTTGTGACAATGCGAGAACTCAGGAGAATCGGTCAAGGACGGGCACACGCACACAGTGGCACATACTGAGCGGCAAAATTACAGCGAATAAAGTAAATTGAAGAATCAACTAATCACAATTCGCCATTTCATTAAGGTTCATTCCGTCGGTTTGATCTGACACACTGGAATGCGGCCGCCACTTCTGGCAATCGAACTCTCGAACTCGAGCTAAGAAGGGAACCGCCACTCTTAGACGTCAAGGGGCAGCGTAACCGACAGGGCAATTGGTGCGCGAAGCCTGTCCTTGTACTTAGGATAAACCACTTCCGTGATCTTGTCGAAATGTGTTTAGGAATGATTCGTGGCCTTCTGAAGTACAGCACGAGGTAATAGCTTCAACTGCCGGCCACGTCCGCAGAATTTCGATAGTGCATTAATACGAAAACGCTCGTGCACACTTTTGTGGGTGCGATTTGAACAAACTCAGGCGGTCAAGCTTCAGCCAGACCCACCCACTAAAGTTTCACACGGATGCCCATAGCCTACATCAATAAGCTGAATAAACCACACAATTATCCTTCGTTCTTGTCTTTTTGTTATTTTAGTGCAAAAGGAGCGTTCAAATGAACACGTGTTACATTTGCCCTGCATCACTGTCTGTCAATTATTGCACTATTTAAGCCACTCATACGCCTTATTCATACGCTAATTCAATGCAAATCAAATCGGTCCTCGTTAGATGTACAACGCTTCGTCATTCTTGCTGAGATACTGATATTTACTTCATTTGCGCTATTCACCTGAAAAAAAGATACAGACTGCCGATTAACTTTAAGCCTTCCTTCACGCTTTCATGTGAGCGCGACGTCCAAGATATGTGTATATATAGCTCGAAAGAAAGTATGGTTCAGAGCACGTTAAGCGAACTTCCATATTCTGACACAACATTGCATTTAGTTTCTGAACGCACCCCATTCACTTCCTTTTCTGCACAGACTGGCACGTATAATGTGACGTCCCGATCGGGGGTAAAATAACTTTCGTAAAAGGCTGCCCCCTATTCTCTGTACGACATTCCCGAGGAAACGCGGAACGAGGACGGCCGCATTAATGAAGTGTTTGCCGATCAACAGGCAAAGAATATAGAAATGAGGACACCGACATAAAATGGTGACATATAGAATGGAAGAAGGGATTAGGAACCTTGTTCAAAAATTGTTATGAGTGGATTCGTGATCGGCACTCCGGGACGCGTTGGATGGCTTTGATTACCACTGATGAAGAACACACATGCGGAACGCATTACAGGTACACATATTTGTATTCTATTATGTTCAAAAGCAGCCCCCCCCCTCCCCGCCCAGGCGCAGCCAGGCTAGTCACATCCATGAGTTCTTTGGATAGAGGGCACTTGCAGCTACTGTATATAGCCAGTATATAACAAAATGCACACTATAATTTTTTTCTTTTTGAGCTCGCATAAGTGATGGATAATTCAAAGCAGGTAACACATGAATCTGGCGCACTTGAGATGGATTTGGGAAGAGCTTTAAACGATGTCAATCTACTCTGCAAATAACACCATTCCATACTCGTATTCATAAAAATATCCAGAGCGATGCCAGTCGCATGCGTGCAAGGATCACGTGCGAGTAAAAGACGAAGCGCCCTTCGGCGTTCGATGCTGCACGAGACGCTCCACGAGACGCTCCACGAGACGCTCCACGAGAGCAACCAGCCAACCAAGCGAGTACCTCAAAGACGATGGCCCCTTCAGTCGCTCAGGAGTCCTTCACGCGTTCCAGGATGCAAATGCACCCTCACGCAAGACGTCAATGGCGCATTGACCGGGTCCGCCTTCCAGCGTCAGTCCGCATCCGACGTGGTGATAGCTGGGCTACGCAGAAGGCATCGACCAACCCGTTATCCCTCCGGCTGCCTGGGCGCCACAAGGACTGCAGCAGGTCTCCTGGCCACGTCTTCCAGCTCAAGTGCCACCATGACGCCATGTCGGGCTGCACTCTGGGATCAGCAGCAGGTGGCAGCTCCAGCATCCTACCGTGCTTCTGGCTCGACGCCATGTCGGGCTGCACTCTGGGATCAGCAGGAGCAGCAGGTGACAGCTCAAGCATCCTACCGTGCTTCTGGCTCGACGCCATGTCGGGCTGCACTCTGGGATCAGCAGGAGCAGCAGGTGGCAGCTCCAGCATCCTACCGTGCTTCTGGCTCGACGCCATGTCGGGCTGCACTCTGGGATCAGCAGGAGCAGCAGGTGGCAGCTCCAGCATCCTACCGTGCTTCTGGCTCGACGCCATGTCGGGCTGCACTCTGGGATCAGCAGGAGCAGCAGGTGGCAGCTCCAGCATCCTACCGTGCTTCTGGCTCGACGTCATGTCGGGCTGCACTCTGGGATCAGCAGGAGCAGCAGGTGGCAGCTCCAGCATCCTACCGTGCTTCTGGCTCGACGCCATGTCGGGCTGCACTCTGGGATCAGCAGGAGCAGCAGGTGGCAGCTCCAGCATCCTACCGTGCTTCTGGCTCGACGCCATGTCGGGCTGCACTCTGGGATCAGCAGGAGCAGCAGGTGGGAGCTCCAGCATCCTGCCGTGCTTCTGGCTCGACGCCATGTCGGGCTGCACTCTGGGATCAGCAGCAGCACCTGGCAACTCCAGCATCGTACCGTGCTTCTGGCTCCGGTAGGAAAGGCTGCGCTCCTGCAGAGCCCTGGCAAGGGATGTTTATTCATTCGCGGTGAGTGTATGTAGCTGCGCTGCCGTTAAGTTTAGTTGATAGGCGCAGATAGCGCAGCGGGATATCTTTATATTGAATCTAAGATGCGCCATGCAGATTTTCTACCCTTCAACTGTTTCGGAAAGCGCTTCACAATATTCATGAGAAAAAATGAAACCGTCACCCCATGTGCTTGCCTATTCATTTTAGTCTTAAAGTTGGTTTCTGCGGGTATAGAATGCTGAGTACGTATCTATAACAGTCATTTACACGGTTTTACATATATTAAACCACACGAAACGTATAATCACAGAAGTCTATTTGTCTGCAGCCTATCTATCCATCTTTTGTACATATATTTTGTCCACGCAGTGACCGTGGTTCAACATTTTGAAGAAAAACTGAATAACAGTAGCAACTAAGAGATGGCGAGCTAATAAGCAGTCAGGGTAGCCAAGTGGCTATGCGGTGCTCTTCAGAGGTCGAGGTCCAGGGATCGGTCTTAGACAGGGGGGAGGCAAATTCCGATAGGGTGGAATACAAAAACGCTCGTGCAAGATACATTCGGTGCAGCGCAATGAATCGCGAGTGCTAAAATAAATGCCGGAGTGGTGTGACTCATCACTGGGTCGTAGTTCTGGCACGTAAAACAACGCAAAAATGTTTGTGCATTAAACTGGATCATATAGATGAACGACAAAATTTTATGCAAACGGCTTTTTCATTAGGCATTTTATGCGGGCGTCCGCAACCACCCACGTATGTAGCTCGCGAGGTCGCGCGTACGCAGCGAAGCACTCGCGCATGAAGCGGCAATAGTTGGCCGGACGCAAAAGTTGAGAAGGAGATTACTCACTTGCACGCGCAGGAGCTGGTAGTGAGCTACTCAGCGCCGCTATATGCCAGCTTCTGAAACTGCGTAACCAATATCAGCCGCCACGAAGTCAAACCACAAGCCGGAGTCAGGCCTTCGGCCAGAACAATATCCAAAAGTGCGCTCTCGTGGACACGCGAGAACACGCGAGAACGTCCCGCAAAGGCCGCAGAGCCCGCAGCGGGCGTTACGCCCAGCTTAAAAAAAGAAAAATAAACTGCGGGCGCACGCAAGGGACCGTGCGTGCGCCTGCATATTGCGCATGCGCATTGTCGCCTCCACTGGTTCCCTGCGTACGCAGAGCTGTTGCGGATGCCCAACTCAAACTGCCGATGTGTGGTTGCGCAATCTGCCTAGATAATATGCAAGCTGAATTTGCTTTCCTATTCTATCACGTGCTCCTCAGGCCACTAAACGCAATTAGACAGGCAGTGATTGGCCAATTGCCAAAGACTAGCGCGCACACATCTCTACGCCATGTGATCTGTAAATTACAAAGTGCGGCGAGCTTGTTGCTGTAGTTTTTTCTCGACGGTTCTATGCTCTTAAACTCACATAGATGTGCGCTGCGAGAATTTTCCACACAATCCGTTAATGATAGCACATTCACAAGTCATTCTGCGAAGTACCGGGAATAGCATTGTTTATTTAGAAGTCGCAATTTCCGTATGATCGAAATATATTTTAACTGTGCGTGTAATTTGAGATAACTCAGCCTATGAGTTTGAGGAAACGTAAAGAAACAAGGCCACACACAAGCAGAAAAGAGAGCTCACCTCATGGATCGATGAGCATTACGAGCCACTTCCACTCCAGTTGTGTTCGACCTGTAAACATGATGTCAGGTTTTCACCTTTCAGCAGCAGCAGTAAACTATAAAACTTTGATATTGCGATAGATAATAGAGCCTGAAATGAGCACAAAATTTGCGTGGTCGCGCTTTTCTCTAGCACAGTGATGTTATAAATCTTCCACGCATGTATGCAAATTGTGTTCAGATTAGTTTAAGACGGCTGCTTGCGGTGAGCGCGTGTGCGTCTGTGCGAGAGAGAGAGAGAGAGAGAGAGAGAGAGCGCAATATTCCTCAAAAATCGGGATGTCTGTTTCTGATGCTCAGTGACCCCTTCAGTCGATCACCAGTGCGGCCTTCCGCTATCTGGTCGTTCAGCATGCGAATATTTAGCCCCTACACATTGAGCAGAAAGCCCACAGCCAACCGTCTTTGACAATGTCAGTTTTTTTAGCACTGAATCGTGACAATTAGCAAGGAACCGGAGTACAACGTGACATACAATGTTGCCAGTTGCTCCACTTCACAATGCGAGGCTAGCTGGAGCTTGGAGTAAGGGTTGCCGAACTGCTGTTGGCGACCCCCGTGCCTTAGGTTGCTCGCGAGAGGAAGACAAAGTTTGCTTGCGAAAAAAATATCATCATCATCAGCCGATTTTATGTCCACTGCAAGACGAAGGCCTCTTCCCGCGACCTCCAGTTACCCCTGTCCTGCGCCAGCCGATTCCAACTAGCATCCGCAAATTTCCTAATTTCACCTAGTCTTCTGCCGTCCTCTACTGCGCTTCCCTTCTCTTGGTACCCATTCTTTCACCCTAATGGTCCAACGGTTATGTACGCATTACATGACCTACCCAGCGCCATTTTTTTCTTTTCATGTCAATTAGAATGTCGTCTATACCCGTGTGCTCTCTGATCCAAACCGCTCTCTTTCTGTCTCTTAAAGTTATGCCTAGCATTCTTCGTTTCATCGCTCTTTCATGCGAAAGAAATATAAAGATATATTAATTAGCTTGGGATTATTAGAATGCCACCAGCCTGTGTATTTCCACATTCGTAATCGTCTTTCGTAAACTTTGGTGCAGGCTTCTTCCTTGTCATGTGCGTCGGCCAACAATGCAGCAACGCCTTGGTTGTCACAGACTTCACCCTTGTCATCTACGTGGGACAGCTTCGGAGCAGTGAAATAGTTGACTCCGCTGAAACGCATTACTGATGGAAGAATGACCAACGGTTAAAAGAAGCCGTTCCAGTCCAGAGAGTTATAGCCTTGCGCCGTCTATATAGTTTTCATCCAGAAGTATTCGGAGGCGGCCTGCAGTGGCGTGGTACAAGCACTCACGGTATGTATTGCGAGCAGCAAGATGAGGACGGTGGCAAGGGTTGGCGTCTCCTGAGCACGTTCTGCTATCAGGAGGAAGACACGGCGGAAGTGGTGCTCCTACCCAAGCCTGCCTTCCCCACTCCGCAGCCTGCTCCACATACTCGTGGCCTACGTGGGCGACGTCGGCTGAGCCGTTGGACACCTCCTCCTTCTTCCGCCCCGCATTCCTCCAGATGGCTGTGGTGGCATCATTGTTATTTTGTCGATGCTTTCGCTCTCCTGGGCGGATATATTTTGAGAGTGGCGCATAAATTATTCTTTAAAATATTCTTGTGCGAATAAAATTGTCCTTTTGATATATTTGTTAATAAAGGAGCTATTTATTGTGTAATGTCATTTGACCTAATTTTCTCGTTGTGTGAAGAGATGTAATAATGACCTGCTGTCTTGCCCCCAGAACCACGAGCCCCTCAAAAAACAAGAACTACTGAAGCGACTCCACTGGGCACCTCGGTCATGTGCAGAACCTTTCCTCCTTAAGGCTGTCACAGCATTCATAACACACAGTGGATTGTCAATCTCAAAAGGGAGTCTTCTGCAGTCATGACTGGGAAAAAAATTTCTTACTTGCGCCGAGCTCGTTTAACTCACATTAAAAGGCGCATATCTAGGTGGATTCATTTCCTTGAACTTGAATAAAAATTGTGAATTGTGAAAATAATGAAATTGCGGTCCCTCAGAAGGCGTGCTGCATCCTATGCAATGCCTATTCATTTATATTATATACACGTCTCCTGTTCTAATACAGTTTTGACTTACAATTGAGTGAGACGGACACTTAAATGTAGGCGTTTTACGTGAGAAAAATGCAATATCATTGACACAATAACGGGGGGGGGGAGGGGTGGAAGGGGACACCTAGTGGAAGATAAGCTTCGATGCACTTTGGTATACGCCGCGTCAGGTCGCAAGAGGATGTAGTTGCGTCTGGAAGGCTTTCGTCAAGGATGTTAACCTCGATGCCAAAGGTAATTTTGATGCTTTTGTTCGGAAAGAACTCGCCGGGCTTGGAATCGGCAGCAAAGAACAAAGAACGATGTTCATGCCGGCAGCAGAAGTGCATGCGAGTCTGGCAGTGGAAAGTTTACCGAGTTGGTGCCAAGAAGGAAACGGAGAGACTGCACAATGGACAGAAAACGCATTTGTTCCACATTATGAAGGTACTCGCGCGAATACTCATCACAGGCCCGTGCAGGTGTTCATGAAGGAACCCGCGGTGTATTGGGCCCCAAGTACTACCTCCAAGTACTGGTGGACTGAGCCCGTACAGGAAAGCTTTATCTACCTCGGAGTAGGTCGTAGAGGAAGGTTTCGCAACGCAAGTACTAAAGTTTATGCTTGTGTGAAGCGCGACTCTTGTCCCCGAAACGTTAAATTATAACTTCGCTGGTGTTTAAATGCAAAATGACTATCTTATTGTGAGGCACGCGGTAATGGAGCATTCTGGATTCATTTCTCGTCGCGTTGGGTTCTCTAATGGGCCCCTAAATCAAAGTACACGAGCATATTCGAGTTTTGTTACAGTAGAAATACGGCCACTGCGGCTGGAGCTGAACCCACCAGCTCGAACTCAGCTGCGCAGCGTCACAGCCACTGCGCTATCGCGGCGGGTCCTTGGGCTTCTGGCTCGAAACGCGTTGCGAATATGAATTACAAGAAACAACCTTTTCTCCCCATTTTTTTTTTACATATAACCTAAACAAAAAATAAAAAATAATCTACAAAGCTATCACAAAGCATTGAAAATTAAAGAAAAAACACCAGTTCCATCAGTGTATCTCCGTCCGTCTATCGAGTACAGTTCAAGCTTGTTATGTTACTATCCCTGCCCTATACTTATCAAAAGTACGTGCCCTTGAAGAAATAATAAAAATAGTGAAATGCAGTTCAGACAAACTCGAAGACCCCAACTTGACATTCTAGTTAGAGATATCGCGTCAATAATAAATACACGTAGAGCAGGAGACCTTTTAAAGCTGAATAATATATGCCCTCAAAATACAGCTATTTCTCTTTTTTCCCCTATAACACAGGCTCGACACGTTCGCAACAATATTAGATATACCGTACACCATACATGTTGACTAAGGGACACACTAACAGCGAGACTCGAGTTATTGCTACATTTTTTTTCATTTACTTCTTTGTTCATTCTCCAATTGGTACATGACCGACTGTTACCTAAGCTTCACTGTTACCACGCGCCAGTGTTGATTGTGGAAGAACGTCATCATCATTACCAATGCACGGAAGCGCTGGTGGGCAAGGTCTACTTTGATTATGGCTATCGGAGCAACAAAAGGTACCAGACCGGCTCTACAACACAGGACGACCGCTTACTCCATATGCCCGCATAATTTATTAGAAACATACCATGAACATTTTTTTTTTTTAGTGTCGCCAGCACATCGTTGAGAGTATCAAAACGACTTCGCGGTCTTATGTATCCGCAATTGTAGATTCTGCAGAGATCCCTCGAAAGTTTTTTGAGCGTAAGTGTTTTGATGAAAGTAATTAAAATGGGGTTACTGGGAACGGGAAGCGTTACGAAGAGATCAGAGGCAGAAACGGTGCAAGCAAGCACCTGTGCACGCTTTCGTTCAACCTGCCGGTTTCACCTGTCGAAGAAACAAAGGTGGCACGAGAGGTGACAAGAGGAACGGTTCCTCAGTAATTTCAACAATTAGTTTTTTTTCCAACACGCCAATGACGCTTTACAAAGGCTGGTGTATTAAATTATTCATTTAATCCTCATTGGGATTCCGCCCCAGCGAAAGGAAATCTAACACGCGTTCTCGAGCTAGGAACCTCGCACGGAGACATCAAGTTGGGTGTACGGGAATGTCGAACAACTGTTCAAACTCTGTCATTCTATCGAATGCAAATTATCTCCGTAATTTTGCGGAAATGTTGGTTCGGATAACCTGTCCACGCTGCTCAATGGATCTGGCCTTTTCAGGCTTAGCCGTTCTGCAGCGGACACATACCTATATAAGGTCCGTGCATTCACGTTTATCATGCATCTTTCTTCAGGTATGTGAAGGAATGCCAGATGTTCAAAGGTATAATCTGGAGCCCGTTTTCTGCGCTGTCACGGGTAGGCATAGTTAACTGTAGGAGCTGAGCTAGCGTAGCTTCTTAAGTTTGCTGCGATACCTTTGTTGCAGTTGAGGCTTAATTGTGCTTCTTGAACGAAAAATCGTCCGAGGCCATGAGAGACGGCTCGCCATCACTTTTGCCGGGCACGCCTCTTCGCACTTTGGCAAACAGTGATATTTGTGAAAGGCTCCCCACGTCGACGTGGAGATGTCCGGTTCCTGGGTCTCCAACAGCGAACCCTTGCACTCCGACAACAACTACATCGTCGTGGAGGTCAAGCGATTGAAGAGGAAGTGCCGCAGGACAACTAAGGACGTGAGTGAGCATGGCCCCAAAGGACCGCCTACTCGCAAGTTACAATCTTGCGTTTGTGCCTCTCGACGCCTCGCAGAATTCCGTACATTCTCGAGACCTACCTTGGTTAATGTGGCTCTGAAAGGAATTAATGAGGTGCGCTGCAACGGTAAGAATAACGCAAGCGTTATTTACGATCTCGTGATTGACATCACCGAAGAAGAATTTCAAGGGCTTCTGTCTTCAACAGTGAAGGTCATCGACGAGCTTCAAGCTTCTTTTCAAGGGAAACACGATACCAGATGACGTCATGATAGGCTACGTGAGACAGTCGGTGGGTCCTTACTCACGCCAACCACTGCGATGTCGCAAGTCCCAAAAGCTAGATTCTGCCAGCGCTTCTCTGCACAGGCCAGACGACATGACTTCGCTATGCAGGCAGCCACGACATGTGTTTATGCACGGTAAAAACTGAACTGCTTGAACTACAACTGACCACACGAGGCTAATTTCGAGGATTGTCGTCAATGGAAAAACAAGATAAAAATTATGCAGATCCCACGCACTGTGGCAATCCATGTAAGCGAAGCTTTCTGTGGTAGATGCTTTGATCGACGATATTTAGCGGTGATTTTGACGGCTAAAGCTTAATTCCTTCAACGTTAAGGCTAACACGAGAGTGGTGAGTTGATGTTAAATGTTACCTTGCGTGCACCACTGCTGTTTTTCTGCGTAGTACACGGAACACACAGAAGAGGTGTTTGCTTGAGGCGTTGTGGTGCACCATGTTTTATAACCTCTGAGAGGGTTGAACGTTGTCATTTTCTCAAGTGGCACATCGCATTGCGGCAGAAGTATTAAACTTGAATTGGATTATAGGGCTGTACATGCCAGAACCACACTCGGATTATGAGGCAAGCCGTACTGGCGGCCTCCGGATTAATTTCGACTGCGAGATGTTCTTTAACGTGTCCCAAAATCTAAATGCACGTGCGTTTTCTATTTCGCCTCCGTTGAAATGCGGCTGGCGCGACTGGGATCAAATCCACGACCTCTAGCAATGCCATAGCCGCAAAGCTAACGTGGCGGGCACAGAAGTGTTAATTTGACGTTCTACCGCTTCCGTAGTGTCTCCTGGACCCTGCGGTGCGCTTTAAGTAATGCGGCTCTGCTTCTGCACGCTCTGCGTAAGTTGTCCACTTGACATATTTGCACGGAGTTTATTTTTCAGAAATAGCAGCAACGTACTGTGCCGTAGCTTGAACTTAAGCTTATCCTGTGTCCCGGCAGCAGCTGTCGTATAGTAGTGGGGTTTCCCTGCCTTCTCACGTCACCTCCCCCCTCTCTTGCATGAAAACTGCCTCTTCTCCTCCTTCTCCTTCTTCTCCTCTCTTCAGTTCTATCTGCGTCCCCTCTGGCCTCGCACGTTAGTAGGAAGAGAAGCACTGAAGTCAAAAGCGTGAGAGTATGGGCGAGTTGGTATGTGATGACTTTTTTATGCTTGTAGCGCAGCTCAGAACGAGCAAAAGGGAAGGTGGAAGGGGTAACCCTTTCCACCTTGCCTTTTGCTCGTTCTGAGCTCCGGCACACGCCTAAAAAAGCACTGCAGTGTCTGCAACGGATCTGAGGGGAGTCACGGATAATTACAGCTGCCTAGCGGCTATAGTGGCGACAGCTAGGGAGCTCCAGAGGGTAACATGATCATGGATTCTAGCGCGAAGTGACACGGACAGAGACTAGAAGCAGACAGGACGAGCACTAACTCTCAACTGAATTTTTTATTGAAACTAAGAAGATATATACGATAGGGGATTGCAAATGTCGCAGCATATGAACATGACAAGGTCTAAAGACATCAGTTAAACATATCAAGAGGTAGGGAAGCAAAAAAGCAAACAACAAGAAATACGCTATGTTGAGATAAACACACGTGCTGCGACGATACTGAAATTCGCATTCTAAGTGATTGTGTTCTTTCAGTCTTATATTAACACACCTGCCGCTCTGTCCAATGCAAGTTTTCCCGCACAATAAGTGGAATCTGATAAACTATAGCAGTGCTACAAGGCACAAAAGGGGTCATATGTCTAACTCCGCAATCATTTTTTTTCTTTTTTTGCTACTTTGTTTAAGTTTCCTATTTATTATAGACGACGAGCAAAACGAGAACAAGGTGAAAGCAGGTGCCAACATTTCGACAAGTGGACTTGTCTTCTTGAAGGCGACATATGCTTTCCTCGCCACAGAATATATAGGTGAGGTTCTTCTAAAGGGGAGAGGATGTAAGGCGGGTGGGTGCGGCAACGAGTGAAGATGTGTCAGCGTGTCGAATTGAGCATAAAGGAGCGCTGTGCACAAGGCCAGTGACACTGACCTTGTGTCGAATTGAGAAGAAAGGAGCGCTGTGCACAAGGCCACTGACACTGGCCTTGTGCATAGCGCGTCTTTATTCTGAGTTCGACACGCTAACACACCTTCGCTCGTTGCCGCACCCACCCGCCTTACACCCTCTCCCCTTTAGAAGAACCCCACCTCTATATACTGTGGCGACGAAAGCATATGTCGCCTTGAAGAAGACAAGTCCACTTGTCGAAACGTTTGATCTTGCTTTCACCTTGTTTTCGTTTTGCTCATCGTCTCGAATTTCCATCTCCCGCTTTTCCCGTGTTTTCCGTATTTATCATAGGGCACGTGATAGACGATTTGCGGGAGGCCGAGAACAGAGTATTGACGTCACATTTACGTCAAATTGTGGTCAAAGATTAGGAGAGACTTGCGGTAGCCACGCATCATTGTCTCTGTTAGAATGGGAATTTCAGTATCTTCAGAGCCCGTGTGTTATTCTGAAGCCGTGTCTTTTTGTTGTTTGCTTTGTTGCTTCCTTACCTCTTGATATGTATAACTTATGCCTTTAGACCTTGCCATGTTCATATGCTGCGGTATTTGCAATCACCTATATATATGTTGGTAGTTTCAATAAAAATGTAGTTGAGAGTCTGAGCTCGCACTGTCCGCTTCTAGTCTTTGTCCGTGTCCACTTCGCGCTACAATCCAAGATGATGTTACCGTACCAACTCGCCCAACCCTCTATACTTTAGCTCCAGAGGGTATTGTGCCCATCCGACGCGGTTTGGTGAAAACGAGTTTGTCCCGTCGCCTTTTTTCTCTTACTAGCACCTGTCATCTACATACACACTGTGAACCACCTCCCGACGCGGTGTGCGCGACAGCAGCAGCCACAGCAGCCCACCGCAGCAGCAGTGGGAAAGTCGGAGGAAGAGTCAAAGAAAGTTTCGCTTTAAATAATTATTGAAAAATATTGTTTATATTATATAAATACAAAATATTGGTTGAATATCAAAATATTGAACCAAACGAGCAAAAGAAGTATTTCACAAAAAGGGGCGGCAGTGTCAGTGCAGCACCGGATGAGACTATCGCGTCGTCGACATGAACAAGCTGTCGGTCCAACCGAGATCTCCCTGGCTCCCATCCCGCAGTTCAAGCGGAAGGTATTTGAATTCCGCATCGGTGGGCCTCTCCGAGCCACATTGCTTCAAGCGAGCAGCACAGGCCTCGAATCGAACGTGTGGCCACGCCTGCCGCCACGCACAGGGGCCTTGGACTGTGAGCGCCAGGAACGGCAGTGCAACGAATAATCACCATCGGGCTCTCTTATCAGTATCATGCTGCGACAAATTATCAACACCCTGTAGCTGCTACGTACTGTCTTGTTTTAACATGCCACCGGCTCCAAGAGCTGTATAAATTATGCAAGCTATAGACATTCTCGTAAGTACACTACAGTAACCTCTGCCTCTGTCCACGAAGGTGTCTGGGCTGTGCAGGAAGAGCATGCTGTGCATCTCATCATCATCATCTTCAGCACCACAACCAGTTTCCTTCCACTTCACATTCTACCTCCGTCATTCCGACAAATCCCTTCACCAGCGTGGAATATCAGGGTAGAGGCACGTCATTCACGCCTACCTTTCCATCTCTCTGCAAATGAAAATTGCCCCTTTCTATCTCTCTAGTCAAATGTATAGCATCGGGACGTTCAACCACACATGTATATATTATTTATTGTGAAGTAAACGTATTCAACCGTTTCTTGCTTCTCTATTTGTCACCTCAACAATTATCACGAAAGTCTGACGCCAACATTCCAGCATGAAAGGCGCCATTGAATGTCGCTCCGGTGCTCAATGCTAATAGTTTACTAGGATAATGCGATAGTTTTAATGCTAATCACATTAACGTACATATTTATCGTTTTTCAATATGTGCCCACCCCTCATGTAATGACCTTTTAAGTACCTTCGTGGTATACCAAATAAATAAATAAATAAATAAATAAATAAATAAATAAATAAATAAATAAATAAATTGTAGTAAGAAATATGGGCGCCAGCAGAAGACGAAGAAGGAAGAGGGTGGTTGTTGTTTATGGCTATATTTAATTTCTTTAGGTTAACTTATTTTATCAAAATTCTTAACAATACTTTCATTACACTTCGAAATTACAGTGCTATAGCCACACGCTATACTATACAAATCTATTTTTGCTTTACTTCTAAGCATGCGGAAAACCGCTTCGTTCTTGGTCAACCCCCCATGGGGGGTATGCCACACTGTTTAGGATGCAGGACAAGACAAGACGGTTCTCGTTTATGGATACAATTATTTTGTATCACCTGTTAGGAATGGCCGTACGGGGTGACAACGTGCCAGCTATTTCAGCCCGCTGCACGTGTTCCTATCCAACCGGACGGGGCGCACTTCAGGGAACTGCGAATAAACCGGCAGCCACGTGGCGAGGGGTCAGACCAGCCAATGTGGTACCCGGCCGCGCCACCCGGGACGGAACGGAGTTCTACGAAGCCCCTCTGACGTCGGCTCCGGACCTTTACACCTGTGTGTGTATGTGTGCGGCACGTGTATGACAGCCCTCATCCTCCAAAAGGGCTGGTCTACGGTGACGTCGAACAGTGACGTCGAACGATGACTGGACGAACGTTTCCGTCCGCTTGGAATCAAGGGGGGACCAAGTGCTTATAAGCAGCGTTTGCCGGCTGCTAGTCGTGTACTCGTTGTGTGCTCGGTGTCGTGCTCGAGATGTACTAGTGAGCTGTGTGCTCGTAAGCTGTTTGCTGTATGTTAGTCTTGTGGACTCCATATGGGAGTCACGCTAGACTGTCGATATATGTCTTGTCTAAGATGTAAATAATGTAAATAAATCCTGTTCCCCGAGTTCCTCTCTACGACCTTCAACTCCTTCAAAAGGTGGCAGCGGCGAGATCGTCCGACGAATCTAATGCGCCCCGACGCTTCCGAATCTACGACTCTAACTGAAGCCGCCACTTATGCCGAAGAATGTCGTCAGATCGCTCGCCTACTTACCGCGCAAAATCGGGCCAGCTAGAAACATGGCCGCGACACAAGCTTGACTTTGCCTTCGTATTCACCTGGAACGCTGGTATGGCTCCTCGTTCCTTCCTCTACTCCTGGCCTTTCTGCACAGTTCAGCTCAAAGTATGACGGTCCTTATCGGTTTCCACAACAGACGTCCCCGGTCAACTACGTCAATGAGCATATTTAGCCATCTGCGGACCAA
This sequence comes from Dermacentor variabilis, assembly GCF_050947875.1. Lineage (NCBI taxonomy): Eukaryota > Metazoa > Arthropoda > Arachnida > Ixodida > Ixodidae > Dermacentor > Dermacentor variabilis. The sequence goes on from NW_027460313.1 coordinate 12,530,320, forward strand.
TGGCTTCGCGGACGCGAAGCTGTTCAGGTCGACCGACTGAAGGCGCAGTACGAGCCACCAGTGCTGCCTGTTCCCTAGGTCGCCAGGACGGCTCCTTCTTCGGCGGGGAGTGATTGTAGTGAGAAATACGGGCGCCAGCAGAAGACGAAGAGGAAGAAGACGATTGCTGTTGCTGGTGCTCGCGCTTGGCCCGCTCTGCCGTAGTCTCTAGCCTAAAACGCGTAATATCAAAATAAAAAAATAAATAAATAAATAAATAAATAAATAAATAAATAAATAAATGGGTTCTGCCGTATTTTTTCGTTGTTTGTTTTTCTGCCTCACATGTTCATTATAATTCGAAGCAAGTGAAGCATGAAAACAGGTGCACTTGAGATGCACTAGTACATATATTAAAATGATGTCAATATACACTGTAAGTTGCATTGCCTTTCTGCATTGGCAGCGACATCATTGTCTGATTACCGAGGCCTCTTGCGCACGGCTGTATTACATCGGCATCAGAGGCGGAGACAATGATTGAGTTCTGCCACGTATTACGTTCCCTGTATCTGGTTTTTTTTTAATTTCTGGCTTTCTTCTCGATTAGCTTTCTTGTATAGCTTCCTTTTTGCTTCCTCACGAATGAAACCTAAGCAGAAAAGCTTCTCAATTCAATGACAAAAAAACGCCACAATGATCGTGGATGGAAGGACCGCATTTGTAAAATACAGTTCCTTCTGCTGCGGCGCGCAAACGTAAAAATATGAACATCGTTCCGAAAACCCGGCCGCCATATATCAATTGAGTCCGCGAAAGTGCCACGTTTCCACAAGTTAAGTGTCTGTACAACTGTCGCACCTTGGCGAGGTTGTTCGTGGCAATAAACGCATTCCATACTCGATTTCATAAAAATATCCAGAGCGATGCCCGTCGCATGCATGCAAGGATCACGTGCGAGTAAAAGACGAAGCGCCCTTGTGCGTTCGATGCTGCACGAGACGCTACACGAGAGCAACCAGCCAACCGAGCGAGCAACTTGGAGACGATGGCCCCTTCAGCCGCTCTGAGGTCCTTCACGCGTTCCCGGATGCGAAGGCACCCTCACGCAAGACGTCAACGGCGCATTGACCGGGTACGCCGTCCGGTTTCACTCTTCATCCGACGTCGCGCAGACGGGGCTACGCAGCGGGCTTCGACCGACCACTTATCCCTGCGGCTGCCTGGGCGCCACAAGGACTGCAGCAGGTCCCCTGGCCACGTCTTCCAGCGCAAGTGCCACCATGACGCCGTGTCGGGCTGCACTCTGGGACCCGCAGCAGGAGCACCTGGCAACTGCAACATCCTACCGTGCTTCCGGCTCCGGCACGAAAGTCTCCGCCGCTGCCGAGTGATGGCAAGTTCCGTTTCTTCATTCGCTGTCAGTGGTAATAGCTGTCCTGTCGTCAAGATTATTTGCTAGGCGCGATAGTACAGTGCGTCACGTGATGTATCTAGGTTGAATTTACAGGGGAGTGGTCTCTTTGTGGCGCTCTCGGGATGCAGTTTGCATCCGGCTGGTCGCAACCAGGAGCTCTGAACACATTCGTGTGGTTTATTCAGAGCGCCGCGCTCCAACTGAGAGCGTGAGGAGGCGCTCCTGTATGCCTGCAACCTGACTTCGCGACCGAGATCCTAGGGAAGCTCGGTCCCATGTCCACTCTGATGGCTCTGGCAGCAGCTGGCACGTTTGGCTGGGGCAGTATTTCTACGGTTCCAATCCCGAGAGGGCTCTGCATCGCTGTAAACCGGCTTGGGGCGCCGTAGGACCCAGTCGAGTGTACCATAAGAGGCACCGTGTTGACCCATTTAAAGCATTAGGATTAAAAGGCCTCTACTCATCAGGAAAAACCGAATGGCATTTTAAGCGTTGATTTTTTTATTTCTAGAATTTGGTACCTTTGCGTAGAAACTATCAGCATGTTTCTTTTTCAATTATGGAATTTTACGTGGCGTAATCACGATCTCATTATGAAGCACGCCGTGGTTGGGGACTCCGGAATATTTTTGACCTCCTGGTGGTCTTTTAACGTGCACCTAAACCTAACTGCACGGGTGCTTTCGCAATTCGCCCCTATCGAAATGCGCCTGCCGTGGCCGGGATTCGCTTCCACGACCTCGTGCTTTGCAGCGCAACACCATAGCCACTAAGCAACCACGGCGGGTTAGAGCGAGTCTGTATAAGTCATTCTCACTGTTCGACAAAAAAACCTTAAATGGAACAAGTTCCTGTTCGTCCAGTCAATATTATGCGCCTTCTTTACATATGCTTCTTCCATTGAGTGAACGCTGCTCTGCACGATAAGAAAAAAAAATGAATAATACTGGTAGCTTTATCTTCCTGGACAACTATTTTTGGCGCGAAAGCAAAGGCTACGGAACCAAATCGCGACTTGTGCACAGCTGCAGGGAGAAGTGCTGCAGTTCTGTTGACGTTTTCATATGTTCAAAAAACACAGTCTTGTTTTTTCAAAGCACATCAATTGGAACAATGCGCAAAAGTCATCAGTAAGCGACTGATACTTTACTGTATTAATTAGTTTGCCCAGTTGAGTTCTCACATACTCGAGAAAAGAGCCCATTTGGGCGTCGGTCAAAGTAAAAATGGCAAACGCACAATGGCGGCGTCGTCTTCCGGCGTGTGTTCATCGCTTCTGTCCCGCCTGTTAATTGATTCCCAGGTGGTCCAAATTAATGTGGAGCGTCTTCCACTACGGCGTGCCTCATAATCAAATCGAGGTTTTTCCATGTAAATCTTCCAGAATTCATTCATTCCGCCCTCTGATCTCACGGGAAGATACTGATATGACCAACATGAAAAATAAAATACTGTTAAGGCGAACAAAACAAGTTTTTACACCATCCACGCGGAAACCAGGTTAATCTGTCTGCAAACAACAACCGTCGACGCCGGCATCGGTTGCGCGTTCGACATCATACGACCACTTCGGGGCTTAGGTACCGACTGCGTTGCTTCCTGTTCAAATGTCGATAGAAATCGACTGTATAAATATCGATTACATTCGGAAATTTACGCTGAGATAATAGTATCTGCCAGCACTGAAATAAAGGAGTCATGCAACGTCGGAAAATATCAAAGCCGAAGCCTGTGCCACAGAAGAGTTGTCAGCGAGTATTGACTGTGAATTGGTTTCGATGTACCTTTTGTCGTTCATTTCCTGCTCCTTTATTGTTGCTCATTTTAAGTGCTGGCCCAGGAAGGTCACTACCTCTTAGTGTACTGTTCAACTACGCCTATAATATTAACAAGTGTATAAGCTTGTCCTTCATATTTCCATGCAATGTATTGCCCCATGTCCTGTAACCACCTGCGTATGGAGGCTTGCACTATGTATGAAATAAAAAAGAATAATTACCCGCAGTGGTTGTCCAGTGGCTAAGGGGTGGCACTGCTGAGTTTGAGGTCGCCGGTTCGATCCTCACTGAGGCGGACGATTTCCGAAGTAGGGCGGAATGCAAGAACGGCCACGCATGCCGTCACTTGGGTGCGCGATGAAGAACCCCACCGCGTTGTAATATACTCCGAAGGACGCTCGCTACGGCGCGACTCATAATAATATCGTAGATTTGGCTGGTAAAATGGCCGAATTGAACTAAAGAAAATACTCCGTGACGGACACCAACATAATTTAGTCGAATACCAGAGGAATTCTCTGAAAACGGATGTACTCTGGGGCCCTATAACGTAAAACTATTCCAATACGTTTTTATTCCAATGTCCTGACGTCAAATTTGCGTAACCGCCGACGCAAGCATGGGGCGGTCACCCGCAGGGTTGCCTGAACAGACCAATCTAACGCTATCCTCGTTCATAGGAGGTCACTTTTGCTTGCTTGAAAAACGAATAACATTGGCTACACTGAGCAGCTTGTGTTATCTAATTGGCTCACAAGAGGCGAGGAGCACGCTCAAGTGGAGAGGGATTCGATGGGGCCGAGACACTGCACTGAAAATCGATAACCTGATGAAGAGGGTGGTACCGGCGTCTGCGATTGGTCCGTTTTTCCTTACTTAGCTTGCGGTGGCTCGTTGACAATCGCGGCGGCATGCAACGGAAGCTTAAGAATGACGCTGAAAAGGATCCTCAGCAATGAAGAATTGGCAGACCAAGGTATTTAACGGGCCGAAAGTGCTCGAAAACGTTATACGGCCATGCAAAAGCTTTATTACACGCAAATAAACCCATGCTCTGAGACAGATGCGAGTAGCCAGTGACTGAGCCATAGGCGGCAGCCATCTTTTATTCCTTTCGGAACGGGGCAGCCTGCGGCTATTCAGAAGGAAATTCAGTTTTGTTCGGCATATTAATGAATCTTTATCGCGTACACGTCACTTTGACGCAGTGAGTTGTTGCGGTTTCGTGACGTCGTGTGAGAGGCAGGTGAAGTGGGCGCAGTCCGAAAATTTTTGACCAATAGCCGAGGGCTAAGGGCGAAGAGGCGTCGAATCAGAAATAACTATTTTTCTTTCGTTCGGTCAAATTATGCATAATCCGTGTGCACATGTTATACCAGATAAGGAGCTATCGCGATTTTCGTGATGTCGCGTGAAAGATATGTGAAATGGTGGTGGTCCAAAAAAGTTTTTGACCACTCGCGAAGGGCTGATTGCAGATGTGGAATAGAAAAGTTTGGAATAGTTTTACATTATAGCGCCCCTGCTGTGGTTGTAGAGCAAAGCTTTTGCTTCTCATTTTATGACGTGCTCGTCGGGGCACTCAAATCATTTAAGCATGCAGTAAAACAGCCAAGACTAAAATGATGGCGTGCACGCATCGCTAAGCATTGTCATCTCTGGCGTCAATATGTTGCGGGAGTTTTGCTCCGACGGTTTTGTAAGCGTTAATTACCGGCAAATGTACACTGTGGGTATTCTGCACGCAATCCTTTATAAGCAATAACTTCGCTTTTATTAGCAACTTCCTAGAAAACTCGGAATTTCAAGATGATCAAGATGTATTAGAACTACGTTTAGTGAAGCAGAACGGGACCCTCCCTGTATAAGAATAAATAAATAAATAAATATACCACTAAATAATATGTTCTATCATATGCCATGCCCTTCTAAAGCAGGTATAATTAAAGTGCGCTATTCTCAACAGTCGTCATACCTCAATGGTCGATGAGTATTAGGAACAGCTTCGACTCCGTTTGTGTTGAAAGCTTGAACAACAACAAGAAAAAAAGGCTGAGCATCCATCCACCCTGTGAAGAAGGATTACCAGCGAGGCTGTGTACGTCACCCCTTAATTAAGGGGACGCATTAACTCGTTGCCAATTCCGACGCGGCCTATTCAAATACATGTAAAACGCAAACGCGCTTTTCTGAGATAACCCCTGGGTCCATTTTAATGAAATTTGCTTCATTTCAGAGAGAAAGTTCAGTTATTGTGACTATTGTAAGCGGAATTTCGATTCAGGCGCTGCATTTTATTGAAAAAATTTTCAAACATTCGAAAGTACGAAAAAAATATAGAAGCATGAAGTTTACAAATAGCGCTCCTTCAAGAACAGATATCGCGGTTCTGTAAATGGAATTCATTAGATAACCTAAATCGGACAAACTCGGTATGTCACTTTCTATATTACGGGAATTTGTTGCGTTGTTTACATGGGTTGTGCAAAGGCTGTATTTACACTTTACTAAGGTTCTTGAGATTCATGTGTAACATATCAATTTTGTCGGCTTTGGATGTACTATCAGATGCGATTCACAGAGTTCTGATATCACTTTTATTGCTTAGTTACGGACTCATAAACTTGACACTTTCGTTTATTGAATATTTGCGATTATTGTCAATATTTAATAAAAGATTGACGACCTAAATAAATAACTAGATTTTTAGGTTTTCTTTTAAAACTAACAAACGTCGTCAAGTTTGGTGCCGTGGTTACCGAGAAAAACTAATTCTCCTTTTACATGCATTTTGGACAGCAGCAGCCAAGCTAAAGCTTCCTTTTAATGGCGCCGAAGGTCAACATTCGCCACGGGGCGGCCCGGCATTGCACCATCTTCGGGATCGGTCCACGTATGGGGAGTTTTTTGTCTACACATGGACGCAATTCTGGGGGAACTAGCCTTAAACAGCTTCGGTGTAATTCGCTGTAAAATTGGTTACGTCTTCTTATTTTTAAATAATTAATGACGACGCCGAATGCAGGAGCAGTGGCACGAGGTCGTTCGCGCGATAGCGCCCACGGACGCCAACGAGCCAGCTGTGGAAGAAGACGATGGCGCTGGAGCCAATCCGGATGATGATAGTTTTGCGTGAGCACACAGACACGACCCTGGGGGAAGGAGCACTTAACAGCTTCCCCAACTGTGAAGCGAGGAGGTCCGAGCGGCACCGGCCCGGCGGATGCGTCACCTATTCTTCCCAACGTTCCCGAGCGGCGCCGGCCCGGCGGATGCGCCACCTACTCATCCCAACGTGGCCGAGCGGCGCCGGCCCGGCGGATGCGCCACCTACTCATCCCAACGTGCCCGAGCGGCACAGTCACGTGCGCGTCTATAGAGGCGTTCCGTCTTGCCCTCAACTGCGAGAGTATAAAAGCAGCTGCCCCTGGACGCCAAGGGAGGCTCCGATTTCTTCTGTTGAGTTACGTGCTCTCCCGTCTCTCTACTTCGGTCGACCTGACCGCCCACTCTTATGCGATGTTAGAATAAACAAGTTGTTCTGTTACCAGTCGACTCATGCTTTGCCGGGACCTTCGGATGCTTCCAGTTGTGCCCCAGGCCGCCAGGCCAACGCTACCCTTGGGGCTTGCGACCCAGGTGCAACAACGGGCGTCAGCGCCGAGGTTCCAACAACTGTCTGCCAGCGGTGAGATCGCGACAACGGAGGCCAGCAGCGAAGAGATGCAGTTGACTGTATGCTGAGCAGCTCAACGACGATCCGGGAGCAGTGCAACGAGCCCTGTGTGATGACTGGTTGCCTGCAGCGGAACGACTGCGCTGAACTCTTGGCTGCGAGGTTTGGTGAGTGCGGGACTTTCTTCTTCTGAGCTTTGCCAGGCTTTTGTTTGTGTTAGAAACAGAGCTGGTAATTGTGGTTATCGTTGCTGCCGGGTTAGTTTGCGGCAAGACAATAGTGGCAGTAGAGAAAGCAGCATTCAGAGCAGCCATGGATTTGAAGTCGTTGCGCAAACCGAAATTGCTGGAGCTTGCAAGAGAGTTGGGTCTGGATGTCTCAGACAAACTCAGAAAACCAGAACTGCTAAAGGCTATTCTTGAGTTAGAAGCTGAGGATGACGAGCTGTCGGAATGCCTTGAGACCATTGAGGAGAGGGAGACTGCAAAAAGACAGGAGAGCGAACTTAAAGAACAAAAAGAGCGAGAGCAACAAGAGAAAAAAGAAGAGCGCGACCGTCAACACGCGTTGGAAATGAAGCGTCTCGAGATTGAGATGGAACGCGCTCGTAATGGAAGTCAGGCACACGGTGCAGGAGAACGAGTATTGTTCAAAATGACTGACCTGATGCGGCCGTTTAAGCTTGGAGAGGACATTGGTTTGTTCCTGGTTAACTTCGAGCGAACGTGCGAGAAGCAGGGGTTCTCTCGGGAAACGTGGCCACAGCGCTTGCTCACTTTGTTACCCGGCGAGGCGGCCGACGTAGTCGCTCGCTTGGATAGAGAGGAGGCAGAGGATTTCGACAAAGTGAAATCGAGTCTGCTAAAAAAATACAGGCTGTCAGCGGAGGCGTTCCGTCGGAAGTTTCGGGAAAATGAGAAAGGCAAAAGTGAGTCATACACAGAGTTTGCGTACATGCTTATGTCAAACATGCAGGAGTGGCTCAAAGAAGAGAAAGCGTTCGGTGACCACGATAAAGTTCTGCAGTGTTTTGGGCTAGAACAGTTTTATAGTCGGTTACCTGAGAACGTGCGGTACTGGGTCTTGGATAGGCCAGACGTTAGTACGGTGGCTAGAGCCGCTGAGCTAGCCGAGGAGTTTGTGACGCGTCGGGCTCGCGGAGCTAAGGACGGTCAAAAGGGTGAATTTGGCTCCAAGTTTGAGAGGCCGAGGTTCACGCCCATGAGATTAAAGGGGGACACGCGTAGTGAGGATGCGAGTGAAAGCAGTCCGACCAAACGTAAAGAGACGGCGGCAGCCGAAGCCGAACGCAGAAAACGGTTCGAGATGAGGCAAGCGCGCTTGTGTTATACGTGCCAGAAGCCGGGTCACTTTTCGGCGCAGTGTCCGGAAACAAAACCAAAAGTCGTGTTTTTGTCAATATGCAGCACTGACGAGAACATGAAGCTTCTCGAGCCGTACATGCGAGACCTCCTCGTGAACGGGAAAGAGTGCCGAGTGCTTCGCGATTCCGCAGCTACGATGGATGTAGTTCACTCCTCCTACGTAGAACCCGATATGTTCACGGGCGAGTGCGCATGGATCAAGCAAGCCGTGGAAGCTCATAGCGTGTGTCTGCCGGTAGCAAAAGTGCTTATTGAAGGACCTTTCGGAGCGCTTGAGACGGAGGCGGCAGTGTCATCTATGCTGCCCCCACAGTACCCGTACCTATTTTCGAACAGGTCCGATCACCTCCTGCGCGAGAAGGGGCTTTTGTTTGGTGAGGCTAGCGTTCAGGCATTAACCAGATCGAAGGTTCGGGAGCTCGCTGCAAAGGCGGTAGTTGCGGTGGCGACGTTATCAAACAATGAAAAAGGGTCAGAGGCGCAGCAAGCCGATATTCAGAGCACGCCTGAACTGAATAAAATTGAGTCTGTAACGTTAAAGGCACCAGATACCGGAGAGGAAAATCCCGATGCGGGAAAGTTAGAAGAGCTATCTGCAGATTTGCTCATCGCGCCTACGTCAGATGGACTTAATAGGTAGCTTAAAGTCAGCCGGTCGGCTTTGATAGCCGAGCAAAAGAAGGATGGCAGCCTAGAAAACATACGCTGCATTGTCAAGGAAGGTATCGCCAGGAAAAATGCGCGTTTTGTGGAAAGAGGTGGAGTCCTGTACCGGAAGTATCTAGACCGCAGAGGAGTGGAGTTCGATCAGCTGATCGTTCCTCAATGCTATCGTCAGGATCTGTTGCGCTTGACGCACGGGGGTTCGTGGTCCGGACACCTAGGAGTTAAGAAAACTAAGGACCGTCTCTTGCAAGAGTACTATTGGCCAGGGTGTTTTCGGGACGCAGACCATTTCGTGAGGACATGTGACACCTGTCAGCGGGTGGGCAAACCAGGGGACAAATCGAGGGCGCCGTTGAAGTTGGTACCTATCATTACGGAGCCTTTTAGACGGCTCGTTATTGATACAGTGGGACCTCTGCCGGTAACAGCCACGGGGTACAGACACATTTTGACTGTGATCTGCCCAGCGACAAAGTTCCCTGAAGCAGTGCCGCTTAAAGAACTCAGCTCAGTTGAGATAGTCAATGCACTACTGTCCATATTTGCGCGAGTTGGTTTTCCTGCGGAAATCCAATCAGATCAGGGCACAGTGTTTACTAGCGCTTTGACGACAACTTTTCTCGAAAGTTGTGGGGTAAAGCTGCTACACAGCTCAGTGTACCACCCACAGTCGAATTCCGTTGAGAAGCTCCACTCCGTCATGAAGCGCGTGTTGAGAGCATTGTGTTTTGAACATCGAACTGACTGGGAGCTGTGTCTGCCTGGGGTGATGTTTGCATTAAGGACCGCGCCGCATGCAGCTACGGGCTTTTCGCCAGCTGAGCTGGTGTACGGTCGCTCGCTTCGGTCTCCGCTTCGCATGCTTCGAGAATCGTGGGAAGGCAGGGGCGACGACCCAGTCGTGGTGGAGTACGTGCTTAAGCTCCTCGAACGCTTAAGAAGGGCACAGGAGTTGTCAGGTGAAGCAATGGCAAAGGCCCAGCATAGGGCCAAGGTTTATTATGATCGGACCGCCAGGGCCCGTCGTTTTGAGGTGGGCGATGAGGTCATGATATTGCGCACATCGCTAAACAACAAACTAGACGTGCAGTGGGAGGGCCCAGCACGAATTGTTCAGAAACTGTCGGACGTTAACTACGTGGTGAGTCTGCCAGGAAAGCGGAAAGCACAGCAGGTTTACCACTGTAATCTGCTCAAACCCTATAAACAACGGGAAGCAGTGGTGTGCATGATGGTAAACGTTCCTGAAGAGCTTCCGGTCGAGCTTCCGGGACTAGGCTCAGTGACGAACAGGGAAGACACCGGTCAAGTCATTAGTGATTTAGTCAGTGGAGCATCGCTGTCGCGTGAGCAGAAAACCGAACTACACCAGCTCTTACAAGAGTTTCAAGGTCTGTTCTCTGAGAGGCCTGGTAGGACTTCTGTCCTTACTCATGACATAGAACTTACCTCCCCAGAGCCAGTACGATCCAAGGCGTACCGGGTGTCACCCCGCCAGAACGATATTATGGAGGCTGAGGTAAAGAAAATGCTACAGCTCGGTGTTATTGAGGCAGGTGAGAGTGATTATACCTCCCCTTTGATTTTAGTTGAGGTACCGGGCAAGGAACCTCGTCCTTGCGTCGACTACCGCAGGCTTAATTCCATCACTAAGGATCAAATTTATCCGATCCCTAACATCGAGGAGCGCCTCGAGAAAGTTAGTAGCGCTCAGTTTATTTCCACCCTAGATCTTGTCAGGGGTTATTGGCAGGTTCCACTTACAGAAGAGGCTAGTAGGTATGCGGCGTTCATTTCACCAATGGGAACATTCCGTCCTAAAGTGTTGAGTTTTGGTTTGAAGAACGCGCCATACTGTTTTTCAAGCCTCATGGATAAAGTGTTGCGGGGACAGCAAGAATTCGCTTTACCGTATCTAGACGACGTAGCGATATTCTCCGCATCCTGGTCTGAGCATATGGCACACTTGCGGGCAGTGCTAACCCGCCTGCGCGAAGCGGGCTTGACAGTCAAGGCTCCTAAGTGCCAGTTAGCACAGGCCGAGGTTGTCTACCTCGGTCACGTGATTGGTCAGGGTCGTCGCCGCCCCTCTGAAATAAAGGTGGCCGCTGTGCGAGACTTCCCGCAACCGCGCACGAAGACCGATATTCGGTCGTTCTTAGGTGTCGCCGGCTACTATCAGAGGTACATCCCCAGGTACTCTGATATCGCGGCTCCCCTGACGGATGCTCTAAGAAAAACAGAGCCCCAAACAGTCGTCTGGGACGAGACAAAGGAAAGAGCTTTTAGCGCCCTAAAGAGTGCCCTAACAAGCCAGCCTGTGCTACGATCGCCAGACTATACAAAAGGGTTCGTTGTTCAGTGCGATGCTAGTGAGCGAGGCATGGGCGTTGTACTGTGCCAACGGGAAAATGGAGAAGTAGAACACCCCGTCCTGTATGCTAGTCGTAAGCTAACCAGTCGTGAGCAGGCGTATAGCGCCACCGAGAAAGAGTGTGCATGTCTCGTGTGGGCCGTTCAGAAATTGTCATGCTATCTAGCCGGCTCGAGGTTTATCATTGAGACGGATCACTGCCCTCTCCAATGGCTGCAGACCATCTCTCCCAAAAATGGCCGCCTCCTGCGCTGGAGCCTCGCTTTGCAACAATATTCCTTTGAGGTGCGTTACAAAAAGGGGAGTCTCAACGGTAACGCCGATGGCTTAAGTCGAAGCCCCTAACGTAGGAATCAGCCTCAAAATTGTTTGTTACTGATGTTTTTCTTCCTGAGGCAGGATTTTTTAACATATTGCTTTTGTTTAGTGTTTCAAAGTGATGATATGCTTTCTAGTGCAATTTTCCAATTTGTGGACGCGTTCTGAGTGATGCTAGACTACTGTAAGGAACTAGGCAGTGGTATAAAAGGGGAAAGAGCCTGGCAGGGCTTAGTGAGGGTTGTGCCGTGCTTGCTGACTGAGCGGTTGAGTTTCAGCGTAGTTCTAACGCTTGTCGGGAACGAGAACAAAAATGTGAACTCTCCCGAAGTCACTTTGCAGTGTCCCGTGCGAACCTGAACGAGAGAACGAGGCCTTCTCTGTGCGCTGCGCTCAAGAAACGTCGAGGGACGCCCGACTTCGGTTATGAGCATCATCGAGCGACATCCCTCCGGACAGCGGATGCAGTCCCCTGTCCATCGGGATCTCCTTCCCCCGGCGGGGCGGTCTGTTACGTTTCGCCTACGACGCGCGGTTTAGCCGGCGCGACTGCAACAAAGCGGCAGACATTTTGGCCCGTTCGGCGTCGCCGCTACGCCTCCCCGCCAAGCGCGTCCAGGCATGTTCCGATGCCACGTGTCTTCATGTGCGTGTGTGAGTGTATGTGCATATGGTGGCCGACCGGCGGCGATACGACAGTAGGGGTCACCTTCTCCTCCCCATTGTGCCCGACCGGCGGCGACACGACAGTGTGAGCCACCTGCTCCTCCCCATTGTGCCCGACCGGAGGCGACACGACAGTGTGAGCCACCTGCTCCTCCCCATTGTGCCCGACCGGCGGCGACACGACAGTATGAGTCACCTTATCCCATTGTACAGTCACGTGCTCGTCTATAGAGGGGTTCCTTCTTGCCCTCAACTGCGAGAGTATAAAAACAGCTGCCCCCGGACGCCAAAGAGAGGGCTCCGATTTCTTCTGATGAGTAAAGTGCACTCCCGTCTCTCTACTTCGGTCGTCCTGACCGCCAACTCTTTGCGATGTTAGAATAAACAAGTTGTTTTGTTGTTACCAGTCGACTCATGCTTTGCCGGGACCTTCGGATGCTTCCAGTTGTACCCCAGGCCGCCAGGCCAACGCTACCCTTGGGGCTTGCGACCCAGGTGCAACAACGGGCGTCAGCGCCGAGTTCCCAACAACTCGCGCCAGCAGTCCGACCACAACACGTGATAGGCGGTGATGCCCCTCCCTTTCGGTCGCACTTTTCCGTCGAGTCGCGCCTTCCTGTAGCCTTCCTGTAGGGCTGCCTACCACTCCGACTTTATCGCCTAACACCCACTTCCTAACACTTTGTCCCATCCTATAGACATCATCAGCCTCCACATCCTATACGGATTATCGGAAGGAAAAGTAATGCTTTTTGTGCCTCGGATTATAACGTGCTTTGAACAAAAGGGACCGATACTTGTTTCCATTTCCGGTTCTCGGAATCATGCACGCTGAAGGATTTGGCCACAATACACGGAAATCAACTCTCCATGGCCCGTGTCATCTGTCCTGCTTAATTCAGTCATGTTTTCGCACTGTCTGCCATAGTATGTCGCACTGTCAACAGACTCGGCAAACAACCATGTTCAAGCTATCCAGCTTGTCCGCCAGGGTAGCTACACTGCCGGTTTTCATCACTGGTGCACGTAGAGGCCATAAAATGAATCTGTCCGCGACCACCGACACGGTGACATGTATATTTAATAGGCTGCCTCTCTTCGCCAGCGAGTCAAGCTGGGTTCACACAGCGGAGCAAATTCCTCGGGCGAACATCACATGACTGAGCCACAATGAACTGCTCCGCCAGCAGCTTATCTGCTTCGTACTTGTGTGCGCAGTGATTGGGCAACACTTAGTCACCTAATGCTCGTCAGCACAATTTGGTCCGTCACGTGAATCCAGCTTGAGTGTGTGCCTGGAAGCGGAAACGCAGCGCCCCCCCAAAAAAAAAGAGAAAACAGAGGATGTGTGCCATTGAAGCTCACTGGTCTCTTCGATCGATCGCCAGTGCTGCCTTCAGCTTTCTTGTCGTTTTCAACAGAAGTCTTTCTCACATGCTTAATTTTCCTGCACTAAATGGAAGGCGAACGCAATAAACCATGGTTTAATATGGGAGAGTATTTCAGCTGTATTGGAAGACTCTAAGCAAGTAAGTCGCGCAAAACACGAAGGAAAATGTTGCGAGCTGATCCGCTGCATAGTGCAAGGCTTGGCACCTGCAACACACGGTCAGGGTTGTCCGCACTCTCGCAGATCGTAACGGAGCAAAAGGGTTCGATCTCTGAGGCCACGTGCTGCCCATCTGCCGCTAGCGAGACCCGCGCCTTGCGTTCCTCGCGAGAGAAAGACAAGTCGCTTGAAAATTGTTGCGAACTGTAGTAACACGGGACATTGCTAGTTAATGAAAAGCATGAGCGTCTGGTTTACCAGCGAAACAATTATCAATCAACTTTTACTTATTGTGGGCTACCATCAACCTGTGTACTGAATCATCGGTAACCGTCCTTCGTAACCGCTGCCGCATTCTTCACCCTTGTTATTAGCATTGGGCAGCTGCGAAGCAGTGAAAAAGTTTACTCCGATGGAGCGTGGTAATGATTAAGAATGGCCACTAGTCAAAAGAAGCCATTCCAGCCCAGAGAGCGGTGGCCTTGCGCTGCCGTCTGGTTTTCTACCACAAGGATTCAGAGGTGGCCTGCAATGGCATGGTTCAAGCCCTTACATGATGTTCTGAGGGCAGCAAGATAAGGATGGTGACCAAGATAGGAACGCCTTGAACATGTTTTGCTATCGAGAGGAAAGCACGGCGCAAGTGGTGTTCCGATCCAAGCGTCCCTTCCTAAATTTGCAGCCCGCTCCGCCTATGCGTGGTCGACGGTGGGGACGGCGGCTGTGCTGTCGGACGCGTCCTGCTGGTGTCACGCGATCCTCCGAGATGGCGCTGACGACCGCGCCCATTGTTCCTCTGCTCTCTAAGCCATCGCCCCGCTGGCTTCCATCAAAGGTGATAAATTCAAACAAATTTTCGAGGAAGTATTCCATAAATTTATAAAACCCTTTGCAATTAGGCATAACATCAGCACCGCCCACCAGCAGGCAAACTGCTAAAGCTGACCTTGTTCTCTCCCAGAGAACCAAGAACTCCACTACAGTCGAATCGCAGTCGTAATATTTATCGATATAAATCAAGTGAAAGGCTTGTTATGACATTCTTACAGGGAATCATCCAATGTGTAGGTTTTTTAGTAATATATCGATATCTTTACGCTTTGCCTTCCAAACAGACGGTAATCAGTCACAATGAAAGACTTCACGTCCCCAGCACTAAATACAAAAAAATGGGTATACCACAGGGCACCGTTCCACAGTGTGGTCTTTTCAATTTTTAAACGTAAATTATTTCCCCATCCCTTGGCCTAGAGTATAGCACAGCTTAAAATACAGGACGTTGTACGAGAACAGCAAATGTGTGCCCAAGTCAATATTTTCCGTATAGCGGAAACTCTACAACGTCGGGGAAATTGCTAGTGGCGCCACCTCATTGAATTCAGCTATGGCCGCTCATTGAACTGCATGCGCTTCTTCGGTCGTGCTATTGTGTCTGACCGATCATATGTGAAATCACCGGAACCATTTTTCACATGTTAGCTACGAAAAAAAAAAAAACCAGTTGAGGCAGTTTTCAGGTTTTTGTGGCGTCAATTAAAATAGTGTGTCGAAGCGTAATCACAACTTTGCCCACGAACAATAGAATTTCGAATAGCAGCTGATGAAGGCTGCGCGGTTTCAGAGAAACAGAGTAACAGTGACGTAGAGTTCCTAAGCAATTTGTACGTAGAAGTACGAAGAGAAAAACACTGTCAATGACCTGTATTTATTTATTTATTTATTTATTTAATAACATCAATGGAATGCCCAGTGGAAGAGGGTATTAGAATTGGGGGAGGGGGGCATACGAACATACTGTCATAACAATTTCTAAATAATACAACAAACGCGCCTAAATACGCGTCTAAATACGCAGACACGACTATGTGTAGTAAAATCACAGTTTGGATTAAACCAAATTAACAGTATATTAGCAGAAATTTGAAAATTGAAAAACCTAGAATTCATAATACATAAAAGGCACTCAAAGAGGATAATTCGAAAACAAAATTTACCGGATGGCAAAGGTACCGGAGGAACACAACATAGAATATAACTCACCTCAAATGACAGACCGTGAGTGAAAGAAGCCATCAATGCAAACGCTCGTGGTGGTGAAGTTTATGAAAGAGCGAAGGGCGCGCGTGTTTGCGGCGTAGTGATAGCGGATGCAATTCGGCACGATTCTTTAAACATGCAACACGTGAGTGGGAGGGATAATCTGTAAAGATAAAGCAAGCAGCACGGCTTACAAGGATTCAAGGTTACGCACGATGGAGTCCTGGTTCGGATCCCTGGTGGCGCATGCATATTCCACTTTGAGGAAACACGCTGGCTTTAGATTGTTTTATTATTTCAAATTTGCGGGTAACAGATGCAAGTGTAACGTTGATGTGATGACGAACATATTGAATCCCATTGCAAATTGAGTCCTCAACAATCTTATTATCAAGAGAGTATGACGTTGCAATAGGAGACGTAGAGCGTGAAAATGACATTCACTTAGCTTTAGCATAATTTAAGGTCATTTACCAGTCTGAACACCACGTACTCAATGCGTTTACGTGTGGCTGGAAGGCTTCACGATTAGAGTCAGTAGAAATTTTACGGAAAATGGCTGAATCATCGGCGAACCGTCTTATTCGGGACGACATGCAGAAAGGCAAATCAATAATATAGACTATAAGAAGCAAAGCACAAAGCACACTCCCTTGAGGAACGCTGGACGCAACTGGAATAAAGGAGGAGTTGTCGTGTTCATGGTGCACGTGTTCTTGTTCAAATTGGATTATTTCGCTAGGAACTAGTTTCTTGCCGTCGCCCGACTGCCCCGGAACTTATAATTTCATACCCGCCTCTGCACTGCGCTTCGAGTGAGCGTGGGCAATGTTAGTGGATTTGTCACACAATACAAGTGCCACGAAAGGATTAGAAAGGGCTTGTTTTGTGCTGTCACGGTTCCAGGAGCTGTGGCCACGCTGTGCTTTGGCGAAGCTGCAGCAACTGCTCGACGCCTGAGAATCGCACGCAGCAGCACAACTGGCGTCATTGAGGAGGTAATGTATGGTATTTGCACATCGGCCATTGGCAACATTCTACTGCGAATCGAACGTTAGAACTTCTCACTTATCCATTATTTGGCGCGTGAGTCTTTCAGCAGAATTTAAAGACATTTTACGATGAACCTTTGCGAAACAAGATGGGAAATGTTGCACGTTTGTCCAATTCTATTTGGAAGCGTTCCCATCGGCATAGGTCGCGGTCAGGGTTTTGAAACGACTGCTTCCGAGCCACAGATTCTACAGTACAGGAAGACGTGAAGTAACAAGGGTGGCAAGACAGAGGGAGAATAGTTAAATTATGGGGTTTTACGTGCCAAAACCACTTCCTGATTATGACCAATGATTATGATTATAATTATGATTATGAAATTGTGACCACCTGGGGTTCTTTAACGTGCACCCAAATCTAAGTACACATTTGTTTTTGTATTTCGTCCCCATCGTAATGCGCGGCCGCCCTAGCCTGGATTCGGTCCCGCGACCTCGTGCTTAGCAGCCCAATACCGTAGACACTAAGTAACAACGACGGGTGAGGGAGAATCGTCATCAACTGCTAGAACGACAAGTTGCTCGTTAACGACCATGCGGACATTCGCGGTTACCTGCATGCGGAAAAATCGGTGAATTTGCTCGGCCCAATTTCGTTGCAATTGGCCTGCGCACTTCGGCCCTCGTCACCATCCTCGAGCGAGATTGTAATCCAACGAACAGTAGTTTTTATATTTCTTTAGTGAATACCCACCGGGGTGGTTGGTTTACATTTTACCCTCGCAGTGCCCCGACCTGCCGGCGTGCTGCCCTTCGGCGACGCTGCGGTGGCTGCTCGATGCCGGAGAATCGCACGCAGCGGCACCGCCAAGAGCACCGCTCACTTCGCCACGTGCATCGCATGCTGCAGCTGCTGCGCTTCCAACGAACGATTGTTGCCGAAAGAGGTCACGTGGGCTACCCTTTCCCTAGAAAGAGTCCGCGTGCATGGCCGCCACGTCTATGCTAACTCTCTTCCTTTCGTGATTCGTCAGTTTTAGTTCTTGAAGTTCTTTATTACATCAATAAATATGGTTTTGATTGTCTACTCGCGTGACGTCTATGCTAAAACGCTGTCGTTATCCGAGAAGAGACAATTTCAAGCTGTGCCGAAGTATCTCCTGTCCTATTCCCTTACTATCAACACTCGCGAAAAGTGAGTGAGCTACTCAAATTATTACAGTGTGCTTCGCGGTGGTGTACGTGTACCGCGATCTTCTGGTAGTCTTGTGCTTAAATGCATAAAACGGTGTTGAAGTAAGAGCAAGAGCGACACAGCAGTCATAGCGCAACTTTCGTGGGGGATATTTGGAAAACGGTGCCACCCTTAGGATTCCATCAAAATGAATCTGTCCGGCAAATGCTCCAGCAACCATTCTTAAACTAAATATGTGCCGCTTAAAGCAGTCCGTTAAAAACTTCGTTATGGATTTATTTGGTAATGAGACAGCTACGGAATTTGATTTCTCGCGCAGATATCAGCCTCTTCCATTCTTCCAGTAGAAGAATTGGAATTGCGTTAAAATGCCGCAGGCAACCTTTAAAAAAGTACCATATAGTCTAAAACATGAACCTGCAATAACCCGCTCAAACCGCAGCAGTTTCTAAGTGAGTCCATTAAGGTTCCGCCCTTTTGAAATGCGTACAGATAATAGACTCGCCTATCACGAGGCATGCTTTTCATTTGCGTTTCTGCGTTCCCTACATGCCAATGTGTGAATGCTATATTATGCGTCAGCTTGAATGTACAATAAAAGCAAGCCCATTGAGGGGTACGTCGCGTGTTATATGAATGAGAGGAAGCGCTGACATCTGTGGGAAGCATCATCTGAGCGGAAAGCGATGCCCTGTTACGCGGTCAAGCGAAGGTAAAGTCACTGCCATCGGCTACCATGACAGCAAGCTGCATACGGGAACGTTGGTAAACAATCGTAAACGCAAAATGTGTTGCGCAGAGTAATCGTTCTCCAAGGGGATTTACTCGTAGTTAAACAGGGTGCCGCTAAAAGTGCGAAAAACAAATCACTCGCTCGTAACTGAAGCGAAGTGAAAGCGTCGCTTGATGATAGCAATAGGTTACGGAAAAGTCTTATAATTTTCGGCCTACCCAGAAGCGCTGCCGAAAGTTGGACTATCTCTGGAAATAAAGACCTGACCTTCTCCCAGAACGAATTTGGTGAATATCTTCCTCAAGGCAGAATTGGGCGTGAGCAGAGGGCGAAAGTTCGGCGGAAATAACAATGGACGAGTTATTATGGCAATAATCGTTACAAAGATTAGCAATGCTTGTTGTGTCTGAAGGCGGAAGTTGAAAGCGTCGAAATAAGTGATACGCGAAGATTTCACCCCTTGTGTTCGGCATGCACAATCAAAACTGCTGCAGCACTGGAGGAACGAGGAGGGGGGGGGGGGGCGTCATTTCAGCTTCACTATGATAAGCTACATATGGGTAATCAGAGCATGAGAAGCCAAGAAACAGTTACACCAAGGAAAGCATAGGGGAAAAATTTGTACTCACTAACTAGTGAGTACACATTTCGCCGCCAGAGCACCATATATAGAGGGCCCAGGAAGGTTTATCTTCATGATAATGAAGACAATGCACCATTAACATGCGAACTTACATTGCATTTGCCTAAGTTCTTGAATACAGAGTATTCCATAGATCGCGATAGCATGTGACTGCTTTGACAACTAAATTCATTTCGTTCAAAAACGCTTTTGTCCTTTCAAAAGTCATAACACGAAATAGGCGTCAAGACAAGCCTAGGATGAATAACGATGCTAGAAAGCTAATGAAAAACTACACTGCCATCGTGTTTCCAACAGCTAGGAGATGTTAAAAGCCACGGGTGCATGAAATTATGAGGACACTTAATGGGGAGATTAATGCAAAGTTAAGGTTACTTAAAGCAAAAAAGCTTTTACGATTCACTTGGCTTAATACTTCAGACAAGACGAAAGAGCGGTGAAAATTGTTTAAGAATAGTGGCCGGGAGCAGGAATCCATTCCGAGGTTGCAGTCAGATAGTACTACATACAGTAAAGAAGGCATGCTGTGTTATTCGTTATTTTCAGTCTGTGTTTAGACACCCCTACAATGGCTAAATACTGCATTACACGGAATTAATTCTGGAACATATATCTGAAGTTCACTTTAACTGTAACGGTATCGTACAATTACAAATAGAGGACTAAAATGCGGGCCTAATTCCAGCCAAAGCAAATTTCCCCGTTGCTTTCGTCGGCTTCGTTGTCTGCTTCCTTTATACCGTCATACTGTGTGTGTGTGTGTGTGTGTGTGTGTGTGTGTGTGCGTGCGTGCGTGCGTGCGTGTGTGTGTGTGTGCGTGTGTGTGTGTGTGTTTGTGTGTGCGTGTGCGTGTGCGTGTGTGTGTGTGTGTGTGTTCCCATATGTTCCCATTTTTTCTCTTGGCCACAGCAACAGCAGAAACAGCGCTGAATGGCAGCCTGTGCAGTTATCAAACATCACGGTGTTCTCGTACAGACCTCAGATTAGCCAACAACGCACGGGGGTGCTGCCTGAGATACCATTCGGCCCTTCTATTCACACGCTCGAAATCAGCGAGATTACCCACGAATGCACGCAATATGGCCGCGTGACTGGCCGCTCGAGGCACTTTGCTTTGTATTCGCGCGCTTCTTTCAGGCTCGTGTTACAGTATTGAGCAACGGAAAGCTGTATCGAAAGTTTTTCTTGCCGCTCCACATGTTTCTTAATGACACTTTTCATCTAATTATAATGCTTGAGAAGCTTATCAAGTAATTAAGACTAATTATGTGATTAGGCGGAATACAAAGAATAATCTTATTACCTCCAAGCGACGGCGAACAACATTACTTTGGTTCAGTTCAGCTACGTGGCATTCGCTTATGTTTAAACATTGGTGCATGATAGTTGGGACAGCAAGCTGTATACGTGCTGCTTAGATTGGTTCGCGAAGAACAGCTGAGCAAAGCTCCCTGGAAGCAGCAGGCCGGCTGCTTCACTATATTAGCAAGAGCAGCAAAAAACAAGACAAAAATTGCTTTCCGAAATGTTCGGGAACTTGTGCACCGTGAAGGCCGGCAGAATGCAGCAATGATTCCAGCAATACATGCCCTATCTCAGCACCATACATATTACACGGGCACCAGAGAGCCGTACGGTGTCATGAAAAAAAATCTATGGCGGCACCTAAGCAATTATTACGTTTGAATGCGAGAGCATAACGTTTTGCTGAGGCATGTCACAGAGTTTAATGTTGCGGCTAAATGTTGGCGTGTTTAGTGCTGCTGCGTTATGTTGCCGTGGGTAATGTTGCTGCCTAAGAGGTGGCAACAACGCAAGACTACAAACAGGCCGTAGTTCGATCTTTTGAGCTGAGTTCTACTTAAAGTATAATGTTTCACTTGCATTGAGTGCTAATTCTCGATGACTCCACTTAGCCGAGCGATGCCAGTATTTTTTTCCGATCCGGCACCATGGTGTTGACACTATATTTCTTCGTCGGGATCGTAGGCGAACTCCACGTCATACTCCGGGGGGATGCCGTCGTCGTCATCCGACGGGCTAACTGAAGCGCGTCGCATCTTAATCGTCGACCATGTCAGCGGGACCCCGACAACGCCAACGATAGAGTGAGTCGCGGCAGCTCGCCGTGTTCGCTCCGCAGTTGCTCCAAGGTAAATACACCTGGTAGCGAAGCTTCCATAGGAGCCCATGCGTTCAAAAACATGGCGGTTCATGTGCGGATGGATGGATGGACGCCGTGAGCGTCCCCTTTGGAACGGGGTGGTGGGTTGCGCCACCGAGCTCTTCTTATTACATCGCCTAATGTCCTACCTTTGTTAAAGAACAAAAAAAAATAAAGGAGAAAGGAAACCCCACGTTGAATTACCATAACCACAGTTTGTGAACCCCTATTGTGAACTTTGTTTTTTAACGCATCCGTTGTTTGTCGTTTCACTACATTTCTTCCACCAATCTTCCAATCGCCGCTTCATAATGTCTACGGCAGACATATTTATGTTCCCCCTGCTCTCGCTGAAACCATGTTCTTCAAGGAGGCTGGAGATGCCTAAATCGACCATTGGGCGGATACCTTCACGTTCTAATAAAACATGCTCCATCATTTCCCTATCTTTACAGCAGAAAGCACAGGCTTCTTCTTGCTTCTTATATCTCGCTTTATAAGGCGTGTTATAAAGCATCCCGCTCTCGCTTCGATAAGTAATGAGCTTCCCCTTGAGTTATCATAAATTGTTTCTTTCGCGATTTCCTATTTTCCTCTTAAGCTGTTACTCACGGCAGGTTTTTTTTTCCATTGCAGCGACAGATGAGATTATTTCAGCCTCTCTGACTTTCCGCTTGACGTTCTTTGTTGCGGTGTTGCCCACCCTCCCTAGTTCTTTTCTTCCACTGTGATTCAATGTTTTTCCTCTACGAATACCTGGACACTCTCCAAGCCCATTGAACTTTCTTCCATATTACTCAGTAGTTCTTCATATTCAATTTTGCGATGAAATTCTCTCATTTCAAAGCTTGCCTAGCGCGTATCACCCTGCACAGCTTCATTCGTAGTCTTCCCGTGAGCGTCCAATGCGAGGCGTCCCAGTGAGTTTTGGTTGCCATCGAGTCGCTATTGTATCTCTGATTTCAAGCAAACCACTGCATTTCCAAATGTAAGTTCTGGAACCACCAAACCTTTTCGAATACTCCGGAGCACCTTGTGGCTTTTGTATCCCCATAGCACTCTGTGTTTCATTACGGCCGTATTTCTATTCCCCTTTGGTGTTATTTTTTCCTGTGTTTCCACATATCTAACTGGAAATGGTTATATATACTATATGGTATATCGTTTATCCATATACCAAGGTATTTACATTCTTTTACCCGAGGTATTTCGTGGACTTGAATCGACACTGCCTGTTCACAGTTTTCATTGAATACGGTAACGCCTGTTTTTCAACGCTAAATTTCAGACCTAAATTCTCGCTTCCATGTCCACAGATATAAACCAGACTTTTCATATCACTTTGATTGTTAGCTAGCAACACATTATCATCCGCATAAAACAAGTCTGGAAGCTGCTACTCTACCACTGTACCCGCCTGTTTGTATGAGAGATTAAACCCGATATCAGTTCTCTCTAGCACCCTTTCCATCCTCACCATGTACATCATAAACAGGAGTGGGGATAAAAGGCACCCCTGCCTCAGTCCCTTGTATATCAACTTTGTCTTCGCTCCTTATCCCTTCCCATTCAACGCAATCATTATTTTTTACGTAAACCTATCTTAAACCTGTATACAATTTTCGCCCAAGCCTTCCCCTTCCAGAATATCCCACAAAATTTTTCGTCTATCTTTTCATAGGTTCATATGAAGTCTAAGAAGGCCACATATAACGCTCTCATTTCTAATCTGGATATTACAGTAGACCAAGGAAATACAAACCTATTATCAACCAGACGCCCACCTGTTGTGAAGCCATTCTGAAGTTCTAAAATGCCGTTATTCTCTGCCCATGCTTGCAGCTTTAATTTAATAGCCTGCGTTGCTAACCTGTATATTACCAATGTAATTGTCCACGGTCTATATGAGGTAAATGTATCTTTCTTCCCCTTACCTTTATAAATTTAATGATGACGTAATTCCTTTGCCGTTATTCTGCCAAGGCTTTCTGATGACGGCGGGGTTGCAGAATGAGCCACGTAATCATCTCGCATCAAAAAGAAAACAGAAAACAAGAAAAGGAGCTTGAGCTGTTTTACATGCCAAAACCGCGGCACATTGTGATCACTTTTAAGTTTTGTGGAAGTTTTAAACATAGCCTGCTGCAGATAACATAATTCTAATCACTGAGCTGGATTACTCAGCGAGTCGCATATTCCTTGCACGAGGAATTAAAACAAGATATCCTGCCGTTATAAGTATCCATGTATACATGAATGCAAACGCGGCTCTAAAATAAATGAAAAGTCGCGCTCGAAGTATACGTA
The DNA here is from genome assembly GCF_050947875.1 of Dermacentor variabilis. Classification (NCBI taxonomy): domain Eukaryota; kingdom Metazoa; phylum Arthropoda; class Arachnida; order Ixodida; family Ixodidae; genus Dermacentor; species Dermacentor variabilis. The sequence continues at coordinate 12,554,199 of NW_027460313.1, forward strand.
AGGGGTAATACTGCATTATGGGGACATTGAAAGTTGCAAGTTAACTCTAACGACTACGTACAAACAGAAACAGTGCGAAGCCCGAAGTTGCACTATCCAATTCTTGCTGTGTTTAATACACAAACACCATCTCGATCGCATCAAAGGGCAAAGGGGAAAATTCGGAGAGTCAGCGAGTACGCTTTTTTCATCTTGAACCGTCGCTCTCTTCTTTGGTCCACTCAACGTTAACGTCGCGCGAAATTGTGTAATATATGTAAATTGAGACGCATCACATTAGCATGATACGCTAGCGAACCTAGAATCTCAAACTTACGTGTATGGATTATGTTAACGCGTCGATTTCTGATAGTATAAATAATAAACAAGCTGTGAATCCACACCATACATTCGCTATAGCTGCCGTCTCGCCAGCTTCGTGCAATAAAGCGAGAACCGCCAATCAGGATTGAAAACGGGCTGTTTTGCCAAGAGCGTATAGCTTGCCCTATGCGGCGGACAAAGAGAGAGCCTTTCTTTGTTCGTCGTAAAGAGCCGCTTGTCGCTCAAGGATTGCTGACGCGAACCACAATATTCGCTGCGCTTGAGGAATCGGGCGGGATTAAGTTATGTGGTCAAGTTTCGCACTTGACGACTGGCCCGTTGGCCTCATCAACTTTAGTGAGGGTGTACGGAGAACCCACTTCTGAGCGACGACGAGTCCGGGGGTTTGAGGGCTGTCGTGCTCGCGTCAGAAAAATGGCGGGACGTGGAATGTATGAGGACGGGGCATCGGAGTTGCCCATCGATTAGGGGATGCGCACTTGCAGGAAATCCTCAATTTATATCTGCAACCTTTGCATGCGACGAGGCGGCATGCGTTGAATAGCCAATCCAAGTGCGTCAATCGGTGCACAATCACGTTTAAATTTGGGCAATTCAGCCGCAAGCCACTCGGAAGGCTGCTCATTGCGAAACTCCGCGGAGTGTCACCTCCGATCCCAACTTGGCAACAACCAAGAACATCGTGACAGCAGTGCAAGAATCCGCGCAACTGCATCGACGAAATACTGCAGAAAGGAACATGCCCAATGAAAAGAATAGTTCTAAAAATGAAGAGTGCGACCAGTGATAACAAATGTATTTTTCAAAATATGCAGATACAACACACTGTCGTAAAGAAACTCCATATGCGATGCATTATGCAACTTGATGCCTATCCAGCATCGTTTGGTGTACCGCAAAGCATTGCCAGGTGGAACAACGTGTTTCCGTAATGCAAGCATTTGTGTCGATGACGCGAGAGTGTGTGACCATGGCCACATTATGGCAACAATCACAGTGACGACGATCGCATAACGGTGACGGCATTATTTATGCTACGGCCTTTCGACGTGACTTTACGACATGCCTTTTTCTAGGCTCTACATGGCGAAGGAATCGAAAGAAACTGGGATTATGTGGTTATCTGCTACCAACTGGTATGGAATCGCGCGTACCTATATATGACAATGTTATGCAGTTTATGTTAAAAAGATTAAACAATTTGTACTCCGGCAAAGAAATGTTAAAGCCTGTTCGACGAGCATTCAATATGAAGGCGGTGTATCGAATGTCGCCCACCTCCTAGGCAGTGTTAGCTGCTACGTAGAAATAATTCGGGATTGCGGACCGATCCCAAAAGGGGCACAGTCTTGTAGAACATCTAAAATGTTATCTACTGCGAGGGAACAATGCGAGAAAGTGGCACGTGACACAAGGGCCAGACGACTAACATAGCTAGCGGGGAAGATCGCTTTCGCACTAGGATAGTATAGACAGCCGCATCATGGTGAGTGGGCGCTGCGGCGCCAGTCGCGCCCACCACCTTTAGACCTTTTTTTTTCATGGGCGCCGCCATATTGAGCAGGCAGTGGCGCCATCAATAAGCAGTCTTATTTCACCGCCATGCTGGCTTGGGAGAAGTGCGCTTTGTTGTATGCGAGGTATACGTAGTTATACGGTATACGGTAGTCGCTGGTGGTTGTTTTGGGTCTGCCGTGGTCTACTTAGCATTACATGGCGTCTTCTACGTTGGAAACGATTTTGTGAGAGTTCCTAAATCATCTGACCGGACACGGCCAGATTTGCTGCCGCTGAAGAGGTGGACGGAGCATACATCACGATGCATGTGCGCGCGCCTACAATCAACCTACTATACTTGCGTTGTGCATTCATATACACAACGCCACGAATGCCGGTGTATATTTATATACAGTGTAGTGAAGAAAAAGATATCACATTGCAGTCTCCTATATTAATTCGATCGCTTGCGTTTCTGATCTGTTAGATGCAGCGTTATCTCTCGATAATGCCATAGAAAGAATGAACTGCTGCAGCGAAACGAAATGAGATGTGTAACATTTTTATTATTGGTTCATAGGGCTCACCTTTTCACGTTCCTCATTTGATGGTGTTCACCGTTGATTAAATTCAATTTCGGGGTTTAGCGTGCCAAAAGCAGTCAAATATTTTGAGGCATGCCGTAGCGCTACCGAAATTTTGACCGCCTGGGGATGTTTAACGTGCACCCAGTGCATGGCACATGGGCATACTTGCATTTCGCCCCCATCGGAATGCGGAAGCCATGACCGGCATTCGACCCCGCGACCTCGTGCTTAGGAGCGATTCGCCATAACCGCTAAGCCACCTTGGCGGATTGATTACCGGTGCCTACATTTCAGAGTGGATATGCATGCTTCATTTTTTTACTTCTTCTTGTTTGGTCACTTGCAATATATTAAACCTGCAGAAATATGCCGAGCTTTTCTATCGCCTAAACTTTCCAGTAATGGTGAAAAGTTTTCTCACCAGCGGGCAAGTATTATGACCCGCTGGTTAATGTATACGGTTGCCTAGGGTCACGTTCTTGAAATAGGAAAGAGGTGTGCACGATTGGCTTAGGTTATGAGGTGCGAATAACACAACACGACAGTGATCGTTCAAGAGGCTGTTGCCCGAAGCCAGCGCTTTGGTTTAACACCGGGCTAACTCTCTGAGCAGTGTACCCCGAAGGACCCGAAGTGCAAAATATAATTTTTTTAGGAACTACCGTACATGCGCGGCATGGATGTGCCTTCATTGCAACATTCGCGCTGTAGTTCGTCTGTAGTTCATCATTTATGTATATATATATATAGTTTGAGCCAGCATTGCCTTCTCCACTTCGAAATAACTGCGCATGCTGCAAGAAAAGTTAGAAACTTCAAGACAATTAGACACTATTCGAGAGGTGACCCCGCATCAATTAACACCGAATTTGAGCTCTTCATTGAAAACATCATGCCTACTTTCTTTGAGAGAACAGTTGGTCAAAAATAGGCTTAATTTAAGAATAAGTATGGTTGATAAGTATGGTCCATTACGCCTAATTACAAAAAACTCCTGATCACCGTAGTTCACTGTCACCCTGAAACGACTTTTGAAAATGAAGAAACGCTTCTTTCGCCTTGCAAAACGTGTTAACACTTCGGAACGTTGGTGCGCATACAGCGATGTTCTCCGAACTTATCAATTATCTATCAAAGACGCCAAGCATGTCTTTCTAAATAACACCCTTCCTTCACTTCTTTCCACAAATCCATCGAAATTTTGGAGCATTATCAAAGCCAAAGAACGAAATGTCATTCAGCTTTCTCGTAACGCTGGGAATACTATGACAAGTTATGAATGCTGTACTGCCTTAAATGTCGCCTTTGCGAAATCGCTTTCTGATTGTTCTTTTGATGTGGCCCCCGAAGTGCTTAAGCGTGGCTTTTTCTCCATGGGCCCCATTGTCATCGATTTCACAGGTATTGTGAAGCTAACACAGGGCTAGAAGGTATCGTCTAGTTTCGGTGTTGACAACACCAGTGGAAAGTTTTTGAAAAACACTGCTGTTTATTCCAGCGTAGACTTAGCGCACCTTTTCACCCAGTCTGTCGAACACTCCACAATGCCGGCTGATTGGAAAGTAGCGAGGGTGGTTCCACTCTTCAAACAACGTAATTCGAATTCTCCTCTTAACTACAGGCCTATTTCATTAACAAGCATTCCCTGTAAACTTCTAGAACACATTATATAATCTCGTTTCTTTTCTTGAAAGCAAATCGTTTTTCAGTTCTTCTCAGCACCAGTTTCCGAAATAATATTTCTTGCGCGATTCAACTCTTGTCTTTCACTAATATCTTAGCATCGTCTTTAGATAGTGGTCTGCTAACCGACTGTATATTTCTTAACTATGCTAAGGCTTTCGATAAGGTGTCACATCAATTACTCCTTTTTACAATTAGTTCCGTGAATTCTGACCCTAATCTTTTCAAACGGATTCAATGTTCCTTGACTAACCACCCTCAATTTGTGTCAGATAACGACTCGCTATCATCACCGTGTGCCGTAACATCTGGTGTTCCCAAAGGTCCGGTTTGGGTCCTTTACTCTTCTTAAATTATATTATAGATCTTCCGATTAGAATGAACTCTTCCCTAAAGCTTTTTGCTGATGGCTGTGTTCTTTTTCGTGCAATACTTGACGCTAACGATAGTTGAGCCCTTCAGTGTGATCTTGACAACGTATTTAATTGGTGTGAGCTATGGTGTAGTGTTCTTAACCCGTCTAAGTGTAAAGTTATGTCCATTTCGCGCCAATCTAATCCGTCCGAAATGTTCTATTACAAGATTAATGGAGTTTCACTACAGAGTGTCCTATCTTATAAATATCTTGGTGTTCACGTTAACAACAACCTAACCTGGCGCACGCACATCGAATATGTCACTAACAATGCGAACCGCGCCCTTGGCTACATGCTCAGAATCTTCTCTCGGGCTCCATCCCATTTGAAGTTACTTTTGTATCAAACACCAATGTGGCCTCAACTGGAATATGCGTCAACCATATGGGACCCCGTGCAACTTACTTCAATCGACGCTACCGAATCTGTTCAAAATCGCTCAGCTCACTTCATCCTTTCGAATTATTCTCGCACAGCTAGCGTTTCTTTAATGAAATCAAAACTTTGTCTAACTAATCTTGCAGTTCGTAAAAAAATTGCACGCCTTAGTCTTTTCCTCTCCTCTTTCTTTCATAGCCATACACTAAAACAGGAATTTTTTTCTTGAATCTCATCATATATATCATCACGTGTTAATCAACCGCATAATGTTGCCATCCCTAGCCGGAAAAGAAATGTGCTTTTCAATTCTTTCTTACCTAAGACTAGTGCAGAGTGGAACCGCCTTCCGCCTCTCATTGCTTGAAGACACGCAATCCTTCGAGACTGCCATTACCAAGCATGTCATTGAACAAGCAGCTGCATTGTGATTTTTGCTTTTTGGTGTACTTTTCTTTATTTTGTTTTTCCACCCCCACCCCCCCCCCCCCCCCCCCGCCTAAAACACCGCTCTTAGCCCTCAGGGTATTGTAATAAATAAATAAATAAATAAATAAATAAATAAATAAATAAACAAGTAAATAAATAAATATGTATATGAGATACGTAACTATAGTATACGAGCGCGTTGCAGCCGTTCTGCTACGGATTAACATTTTGCTGTCTACTTCGAAGAACGTTCAAAGTTATTTTTATATCGCTGCGGATTAGATCGCTAGTTAGGCGTGGTTCTTGCTCACGATTAAAATTCTGTTAGTAGTAAATGCCTACTGTAGAAGCCGCAGAGCGATAATATAGTTCTTTGTTTTGTCTTTTGCGGTCTTGTTTGGCCCGTCCTCTATCAAACGTTCACCCGTTTTGCGGAAATTCTACCCTCAGAAAAAGCCACCGCCTTCTATTTTTTGTTATGCGCTTCCTGCAGGGTATTACTGCTTTACAGGGCATAGAAGGGGCTGAAGCGCCATGCTAATATGCATGATGTTGGTTTACTAACTACTGTGACGTCGGTGTTAAGCCAGGTCATCGGCCTCATTCAGGAGGCCCAACGCAGATGTAGCAAAGCAAGACTTAAAATGCGTGAGAACGATACCAGTGACCAACGCTAATATTCTGTCGATTGGTGCTTGGATGTTTCGGAGTTTCCTCTCGGTTATGTTTCAGTTCCCGATCAGATAACCAGAAGATATGGCAATTCACGCTAGCAATCCGCAGACGCCGCTGCTCTGCTTTTAGTGGGAACCGACGTAGTCGAAATGGTTTACAAAAATTCACACGCCACGGTTGGTGTATGCACGTCGAACGCTTGCGCTTCCAAGACTTTCTGTAGTTGTTGCTGCACCCAAAGGCTACGCAGTGCTTGCCCAACTACACCTTGTACGAGCTGACATCACGTAATTGTTTCGCAGAATCAGCCGAAACACCACAAAACAATTTTGTGGCGTGCACGTGGTGACGACATTCGAGCAGCACCGCGTCGTGGCAGACATTAGTTTCTGTGCACGCTGGACTGTAGGCCTAAACTTGTGGTGATTTGGAGAATTCGACGCGCCATTGCGCGGGCGTATTTCACCCATGTTCTGCAATCCTTAAGCCACGCCGGCCTCGTTCCGAGCCAGTTGTCAGTGGTGTCGCCCCACTCGCGATGGTTCGCGGTGAGGGCGGAGCTAGTGACGTCACGAAGTGGCCCCTGGTGGCTACTGCCGTGACGATAGCGGCTCTCTTGCTCCTTGGGACGGCGGCCGGTACGTACATGCTTCCTATCGTCCGCCGACACCTTTGGGACTAGGACCGAGCTCGCGCACGGTGCCTTGGCCCGTCCGGGGAGCGCGTACCTCGTGTTGATCCTATCCCGACGCTAAGCCGAAGAACGGGTGCCTAGTGCTTGCGCGAGGTCGTACCACGCCGAACCGCACTCATCGGAGGCCCAAGCCGAAGGAGATTGCCTGAGCTCTCGCGAGTTGGCCCATCGGTTATCGCGAGAGCAAGTAACATAGCCGCCGGGACTTTTCCTTGCGGTGCGTCTCAGCTTGAGCCTGTGCTCTCGCAGCGACGTGCTACGGGCGCCCCTAACTGTATTTTCGCCCTTGGTGCGGGACCCCTCTGGTTCCCCGCCGCCCCGGGACCGGGCGTTTGTGCAGTGTCGGGTGCCGTCGGATACAATGAACGGTTTCCGTCAACTTAGGGCAATACTGTGTTCTTGCGTGCGTCGCTCGGTAGCCCCTTGTGGCCTGAGGTCGCGCGCAGCGGCGCTAGAGGCTGACGGCTGACGCGGCCCTGTGGATCGCTAAGCTCGAACACATGGTGGTCGGTACTGCTGTGAGACCCGAAGACTCCACAAACTTGACGACGAAGGTCAGCCACACATGCTTTGTTTCGAAGATGATGTACACCCTTCGATCTGGATACAACGCGGACGAGTATTTTCACGGCTCGAAAATCGCGAAAGCACAGCGCAACTAGCGGTTTCCGCCAACGCGTATCACGTGATCACGTCATATCCCCCACACTGCTTAACATCTGTATGGCTGGTCTTTCCGAGAGGTTGGCAGGCGTCGAGGACTTCAAACACACCATCTACGCCGACGGCATCACTTTATGGTGCTCCGGCGGCTGCGAGGGCAGAGTCGAAGAAGCCATGCAGGAGGCGATCGACGCGATCGAGGAGTATCTCCGCCCCACCGGACTTCGATGCTCCCCCGCCAGGTCGGAGCTTCTGCTTTACAGAAAAGAGAAGGGAGGCAGACCAAAAGATTGGAAGCCAGTATACGAAAGTAGCGTCAGTCTTCGAAATTGTGAGGGGCGGGGGGGAGGTGATACCCAGAGTCCACGTTATTCGGGTCCTGGGCATGTTTGTTGAATTCAACGGCGGGAACGGAACGGCTCTCCGCAAGATCATCGCAAAGACGGACAACGGTTTCCGCCTCGTTCGCAGAATTGCAAACAGACACCGAGGCATGAAGGAAAACAATCTCCTCAGGCTGATCAATGCGTTCGTACTATGCCACTTCACATACGCGAATACTGTGCACAACTGGCTCAGAGCGGAGCGAGACAAGCTCAACGCTCTCATCCGCAAAGTAGTCAAGAGGGCTCTCGGGCTACCCATCAGGACCCATACCGAGGATCTCCTCAAGCTGGGGGTGCATAACACCGCCGAGGAGGTTGCCGAAGCCCGAGAACGCGCGCAACTCACTCGCCTCAGCACCACAGAGGCAGGAAAACGCATCCTCGAAGAGCTGGTTTACCACCCTGCGGGATTCCCTATGATCAGTACCCCGATCCCTAGGTGCATTCCAGACAAGTTCGAAGTGGCCCCTCTGCCCCGAAACGTCCATCCCGTCCTCAACGAGGGCAGACGCAAGGCCAGAGCTGCAGCGATCCTGAAACAGATCAAGCAACGTGACATTAGAGCAAGCTTCGTCGACGCCGCAGAGTACAGCGATGGGAAGACCTTTGCCGTCGTTGTGGCGGCCCCAGCGGCAAGATTTCCACTAGCGCCTCCATTCACACTTCAAACCCCTGAGTCGCCGAGCAAGCCACGATCACCCTCGCCCTGCTAGACGGTCGTGGGTCCGACACCTATAGCGATTCAAAAACGGCAGTTAGGGCTTTTTGAAGGGTTGTGCCACCAAGCAATCTGCTCGTCTTCTTAGCAGCTCAAGTCCCTATGCTGTCACGCATCATTCAATCCACTGGTTTCCCGCTCACGTAGGGTCAGTCGAGGGTGCTCCCCCGAACCTCAATGAGTCTGCTTACGAGGCTGCGCGTGACCTCACCGACCGCGCTTCCTGTGTAAAGAGCGCCGACTCCCCTCCTCCCTACGGCCACAGAGACGCTCCCGCTACTCACAACGAGGTTATTAAATTCTTCTACATGCCTAGAAGGGTCTTTCCCCCACCTCACCACAAGATGAATAGGGCGCAAGCCGTTTCGCTTAGACTTCTACAGACCAGCACATATCCGTGTCGGTCCGTTCTCCACGAGGCTTAACCCGACGTGTATAGCGACGACGCCTGCCCGTCCTGCGGGTAGACCTCCACTCTAGCGCAGATGCTCTGGGAGTGCGGGTCGACATACACCAATTTCACCAAGAAGGAGTCGGACTCGCTTCTCCGTAGCTCCGCTCTAGAAAAGCAAATCCTGGCTGTCCGGCGTGCCCGCGACCGGGCTAGTGAGCTAGACCTACCGGTCCCGACGTGGGACTATAGCCGGGTGCGCGACGAGTTCGCGTCCTCGCCGGACCTGCAATAACCTTTCCTCACTCACTCACTCTCTCACTCACTCACTCACTCACGTGGTCGGTGCGAAGCAAGTAACTGATAAAAAACAAAGATGACGATGGATAACGCGTACTGGTGCGAAGGAAATTCGCCTGGGTGTTTTTATATTTTTTCCGTCAGCGTTATCTCACGACACTTTGAATGTCTCCAAGGCAAAAGGTGTTCTGATAAGGTAATTTCCCGCCGGAATGTCCTTTGCCTGTATTTACGTTTCTTATACTTAATGAGAGAATCGGAACTGCGACTTAAATGAAGGCAAGAGTAGAGAAGCGCAGTGATTTATTGAATGCAAAATGAAACCCTTTGAATCAGCAGCAGACACGTGGACCGTCAGAAGTCAGCCGAGACTACATTTATTTATCTTATTGGTATTGTACTGCATTTCGATGCCGCATTTGCAATGTAAAAAAGGCTACAACTTCATTATTCTCACTTTGTGTACCGCCTTTGCTTTATATGTCTGCTTTTGTTGTGTAGGGCATTCATTGCATTCACATTTTCCATTCACCCTTTGCGAAAGCGAACTTCCCAACTCCCTATTTGAGCCGTCTGGCACTTCCGTCGGTTTCCCGCGTTCTTGCCTCGTAGAAGCCAGCACTTTGAGATGTTGTGCAAGACTATGCCGGTTTTGGGATCTGCCCAATATCCCCAGCTATGTGCGCGTAGCAGATAACACTATACGTGGAAGCTGGGCGACATTGTGCTGCCTTTGGAATGGATGCAGGTTGAACAGGTTTTAAAGTTTCTTTGCCTGAGTACAAACTGTTTCATTCGTTTTAACATAAACCAGATAACATAGTCATGTATAGGCACGTACGACTGCGCAACACTTAGTCTCTGCTCATGGCATAGCACTCGTCTTTTTGATTACGCCCTTCCAGTACCTATGCAGATCCCAGGAACACGCGTGTCGTAAACTCACGTGGAGAGGCCACAGTATAAATTGTGCCGTCACCGTCATTGGATCGCCGTCACTGTCATCCTCGTCGTATTGCTGCTGTGTCACACAGACGCTGGCGTCATCCTCACAACTACTCGCTTTACCGAAACACATTGTTCCACTTTGTGCTAGATGACGCTAGATGTATTGTGAGAGATGGAGAATAAAACATCAACAAAACTGATTGCAGGAATAATGCGAGCAAATCACGTATTAGGAAACAAAATTATTTGATCATTTTACAAAAATGTAGTTTAAACGAAGCGAACGTATGAACATCAGCTTAAACATAATAGAAGGCGGAATATTTAAGTAACGTTGTAGGCAATACGTATTCTGGGCTCTGTTCACCGTAGTTTAGTCTTACACGTGGACATAACCGTTTAGTTGTTTGTATCGTACGAATGCGTTGATACATACGTCACTTTAGAGAGAGCTTTATATGCTCAGACACACTTGGCAGGGAAAATGTGAGCGATTGTAATACTGTGTATTGAAAAAGAATGTCCACTCGCAGAGCATTGTACTGAATGAAAGGGTTATATGTACGAGTTCTGTAACTGTCACCAGCTATAAGTCTTATTTTTACCTTTTGCAGATCTAAAAGCACATTAATGTTGGTTTTAGATGTGGTTGCGCATACAAAGGGGGTATTCTGTAAGGGTCCACTTATTGTGCATATGCCCATTTCGTCTGTTGTTGAAGTGGCGATTGAGTTGGGGCACCTGTCTCCTTCTGTCTCCCCAGCCCAATTCTATCAGAACTTCAGCAGCAGACAAAATGGACATGGCCACTAGGTGAGCATTTACGAAAAAAAAGGATAGAAAAACAAGGTATAGTAATTGAGATGACATTGGAATATCGCATGGCATATCATGAGTTTCGGCTTAGGTTGAAATTCATAGCTACATTTTGACCAGAGAGCCACAGAGCCTGACAGCTTTGACCTACCACACTGACCTTGCCGAACTCAGGACGAGGCTTCGCTTTAAGGCTTACAAAGAACATCGCAATTGTACTCCAGTGACCATTAAGTAGTCAGTGATTTCTATATATGAAATGCAGTCTGTTTGGATCGGACTGCTGGTACGATCGGTTGTTGGGAACTCGGCGCTGACGCCCGTGGTTGTACCTGGGTCGCAAGCCCCAAGGGTAGCGTTGGCCTGGCGGCCTGGGGTACAACAGGAAGCATCCGAAGGTCCCGGCAAAGCATGAGTCGACTGGTAACAACAAAACAACTTGTTTATTTTAACATCGCAAAGAGTTGGCGGTCAGTTTGACCGAAGTAGAGAGACGGGAGAGCACTTTACTCAACAGAAGAAATCGGAGCCCTCCTTCTGGCGTCCGGGGGCAGCTGTTTTTATACTCTCGCAGTTGAGGGCAAGAAGGAACCCCTCAAAAGACGAGCACGTGAATGTACAATGGGCTAATGGTGACGCACACTGTCGTAGCGATGCCGTAGCACCATGTCGAGCACGATCTCGTAGCACCCTGTCGTGGCGCTGCCGGTCGGACACAATGACTGTAATGAGAGGATGGTCCCTGCTTTGGCATCGCCTGTTTCGGGCACAATGACTGGAATGCGAGGATGATCCCTGCTTTGGCATCGCCTGTTTCGGGCACAATGACTGGAATGCGAGGATGATCCCTAGGCGGTCGCATCGCCGCAGTCGCGCCTGGAAACACCTGGCGATGAGTGTTGCGGCAACGACGATCGGGCCAAAATGTCTGCCGCCCCGCCGCAGTCGCGCCGGCAAAACCACGTGTCGCGGGCGAATCGCAACAGACCGCCCCGCCGGGGGAAGGAGATCCCGATGGACAGGGGACTGCATCCGCTGTCCGGAGGGATGTCGCTCGATGATGCTCATAACCGAAGTCGGGCGTCCCTCGACGTTTCTTGAGCGCAGCGCACAGAGAAGGCCTCGTTCTCTCGTTCAGGTTCGCACGGGACACTGCAAAGTGACTTCGGGAGAGTTCACATTTTTGTTCTCGTTCCCGGCAAGCGTTAGAACTACGCTGAAACTCAACCGCTCAGTCAGCAAGCACGGCACAACCCTCACTAAGCCCTGCCAGGCTCTTTCCCCTTTTTATACCACTGCCTAGTTCCTTACAGTAGTCTAGCATCACTCAGAACGCGTCCACAAATTGAAAAATTGCACTAGAAAGCATATCATCACTTTGAAACACTAAACAAAAGCAATATGTTAAATAAAATCCTGCCTCAGGAAGAAAAACATCAGTAACAAACAATTTTGAGGCTGATTCCTACGTTAGGGGCTTCGACTTAAGCCATCGGCGTTACCGTTGAGACTCCCCTTTTTGTAACGCACCTCAAAGGAATATTGTTGTAAAGCGAGGCTCCAGCGCAGGAGGCGGCCATTTTTGGGAGAGATGGTCTGCAGCCATTGGAGAGGGCAGTGATCCGTCTCAATGATAAACCTCGAGCCGGCTAGATAGCATGACAATTTCTGAACGGCCCACACGAGACACGCACACTCTTTCTCGGTGGCGCTATACGCTTGCTCACGACTGGTCAGCTTACGACTAGCATACAGGACGGGGTGTTCTACTTCTCCATTTTCCCGTTGGCACAGTACAACGCCCATGCCTCGCTCACTAGCATCGCACTGAACAATGAACCCTCTTGTATAGTCTGGCGATCGTAGCACAGGCTGGCTTGTTAGGGCACTCTTTAGGGCGCTAAAAGCTCTTTCCTTTGTCTCGTCCCAGACGACTGTTTGAGGCTCTGTCTTTCTTAGAGCATCCGTCAGGGGAGCCGCGATATCAGAGTACCTAGGGATGTACCTCTGATAGTAGCCGGCGACACCCAAGAACGACCGAATATCGGTCTTGGTGCGCGGTTGCGGAAAGTCCCGCACAGCGGCCACTTTTATTTCAGAGGGGCGGCGACGACCCTGACCAATCACGTGACCGAGGTAGACAACCTCGGCCTGTGCTAACTGGCACTTAGGAGCCTTGACTGTCAAGCCCGCTTCGCGCAGGCGGGTTAGCACTGCCCGCAAGTGTGTCATATGCTCAGACCAGGATGCGGAGAATATCGCTACGTCGTCTAGATACGGTAAAGCGAATTCTTGCTGTCCCCGCAACACTTTATCCATGAGACTTGAAAAACAGTATGGCGCGTTCTTCAAACCAAAACTCAACACTTTAGGACGGAATGTTCCCATTGGTGAAATGAACGCCGCATACCTACTAGCCTCTTCTGTAAGTGGAACCTGCCAATAACCCCTGACAAGATCTAGGGTGGAAATAAACTGAGCGCTACTAACTTTCTCAAGGCGCTCCTCGATGTTAGGGATCGGATAAATTTGATCCTTAGTGATGGAATTAAGCCTGCGGTAGTCGACGCAAGGACGAGGTTCCTTGCCCGGTACCTCAACTAAAATCAAAGGGGAGGTATAATCACTCTCACCTGCCTCAATAACACCGAGCTGTAGCATTTTCTTTACCTCAGCCTCCATAATATCGCTCTGGCGGGGTGACACCCGATACGCCTTGGATCGTACTGGCTCTGGGGAGGTAAGTTCTATATCATGAGTAAGTACCGAAGTCCTACCAGGCCTCTCAGAGAACAGACCTTGAAACTCTTGTAATAGCTGGGGTAGTTCGGTTTTCTGCTCAGGCGACAGCGGTGCTTTACTGATAAGGTCACTAATGACTTGACCGTTGTCTTCCCTGTTCGTCACTGAGCCTAGTCCCGGAAGCTCGACTGGAAGCTCTTCAGGAACGTTTACCATCATGCACACCACTGCTTCCCTTTGTCTATAAGGTTTGAGCAGATTACAGTGGTAAACTTGCTGTGCTTTCCGCTTTCCTGGCAGACTTACCACGTAGTTAACGTCCGACAGTTTCTGAACAATTCGCGCTGGGCCCTCCCACTGCACGTCTAGTTTGTTGTTTAGCGATGTGCGTAATATCATGACCTCATCGCCAACCTCAAAACGACGGGCCCTGGCTGTCCGATCATAATAAACCTTGGCCCTCTGCTGGGCCTTTGTCATTGCTTCACCTGACAACTCCTGTGCCCTTCTTAAGCGTTCGAGGAGCTTAAGCACGTACTCCACCACGACTGGGTCGTCGCCCCTGCCTTCCCATGATTCTCGAAGCATGCGAAGCGGAGACCGAAGCGAGCGACCGTACACCAGTTCAGCTGGCGAAAACCCCGTAGCTGCATGCGGCGCGGTCCTTAAAGCAAACATCACCCCAGGCAGACACAGCTCCCAGTCAGTTTGATGTTCCAAACACAAGGCTCTCAACACGCGCTTCATGACGGAGTGGAGCTTCTCAACGGAATTCGACTGTGGGTGGTACACTGAGCTGTGTAGCAGCTTTACCCCACACCTTTCGAGAAAAGTTGTCGTCAAAGCGCTAGTAAACACTGTGCCCTGATCTGATTGGATTTCCGCAGGGAAACCAACTCGCGCAAATATGGACAGTAGTGCATTAACTATCTCAACTGAGCTGAGTTCTTTAAGCGGCACTGCTTCAGGGAACTTTGTCGCTGGGCAGATCACAGTCAAAATGTGTCTGTACCCCGTGGCTGTTACCGGCAGAGGTCCCACAGTATCAATAACGAGCCGTCTAAAAGGCTCCGTAATGATAGGTACCAATTTCAACGGCGCCCTCGATTTGTCCCCTGGTTTGCCCACCCGCTGACAAGTGTCACATGTCCTCACGAAATGGTCTGCGTCCCGAAAACACCCTGGCCAATAGTACTCTTGCAAGAGACGGTCCTTAGTTTTCTTAACTCCTAGGTGTCCGGACCACGAACCCCCGTGTGACAAGCGCAACAGATCCTGACGATAGCATTGAGGCACGACCAGCTGATCGAACTCCACTCCTCTGCGGTCTAGATACTTCCGGTACAGGACTCCACCTCTTTCCACAAAACGCGCATTTTTCCTGGCTATACCTTCTTTGACATTGCAGCGTATGTTTTCTAGGCTACCATCCTTCTTTTGCTCGGCTATCAAAGCCGACCGGCTGACTTTTAGCAACCTATCAAGTCCGTCTGACGTAGGCGCGATGAACAAATCAGTAGATAGCTCTTCTAACTTTCCCGCGTCGGGCGTTTCCTCTCCAGTATCTGGCGCCTTTAACGTTACAGACTCAAGTTTATTCAGTTCGGGCGTGCTCGGAATATCAGCTTGCTGCGCCTCTGACCCTTTTTCGTTGTTTGATAACGTCGGCCCCGCAACTACCGCCTTTGCAGCGAGCTCCCGAACCTTCGATCTGGTTAAGGCCTGAACACTAGCTTCACCAAACAAAAGCCCCTTCTCGCGCAGGAGGTGATCGGACCTGTTTGAAAATAGGTACGGGTACTGGGGTGGCTGCATAGATGACACTGCCGCCTCCGTCTCAAGCGCTCCGAAAGGTCCTTCAATAAGCACTTTTGCTACCGGCAGACACACGCTATGAGCTTCCACGGCTTGCTTGATCCATGCGCACTCGCCCGTGAACATATGGGGTTCTACGTAAGACGGGTGAACTACATCCATCGTAGCTGCGGAATCGCGAAGCACTCGGCACTCTTTCCCGTTCACGAGGAGGTCTCGCATGTAAGGCTCGAGAAGCTTCATGTTCTCGTCAGTGCTGCCTATTGAAAAAAACACAACTTTTGGTGTTGTTTCCGGACACTGCGCCGAAAAGTGACCCGGCTTCTGGCACGTATAACACAAGCGCGCTCGCCTCATCTCGAACCGCTTTCTGCGTTTGGCTGCCGCCGTCTCTTTACGTTTGGTCGGACTGCTTTCGCTCGCATCCGCACTACGCGTGTCCCCCTTTAATCTCATGGGCGTGAATTTCGGCCTCTCAAACTTCGAGCCAAATTCACCCTTTTGACCGTCCTTAGCTCCGCGAGCCCGACGCGTCACAAACTCCTCGGCTAGCTCAGCGGCTTTAGCCACCGTACAAACGTCTGGCCTATCCAAGACCCAGTATCGCACGTTCTCCGGTAACCGACTATAAAACTGTTCTAGCCCGAAGCACTGCAGAACTTTATCGTGGTCACCAAACGCTTTCTCTTCTTTGAGCCACTCCTGCATGTTTGACATAAGCCTATACGCAAACTCTGTATATGACTCACTTCTGCCTTTCTCATTTTCCCGAAACTTCCGACGGAACGCCTCCGCAGACAGCCGGTACTTTTTTAGCAGACTCGATTTTACTTTGTCGAAATCCTCTGCCTCCTCTCTATCCAAGCGAGCGACTACGTCGGCCGCCTCGCCGGGTAACAAAGTGAGCAAGCGCTGTGGCCACGTTTCCCGAGAGAACCCCTGCTTCTCGCACGTTCGCTCAAAGTTAACCAGGAACAAACCAATGTCCTCTCCAAGCTTAAACGGCCGCATCAGGTCAGTCATTTTGAACAATACTCGTTCTCCTGCACCGTGTGCCTGACTTCCATTACGAGCGCGTTCCATCTCTACCTCGAGACGCTTGATTTCCAAAGCGTGTTGACGCTCTTCTTTTTCTTTCTGTTCTTTAAGTTCGCGCTCCTTTTTCTCTTTTTGCTCTTTAAGTTCGCGCTCATGTTTCTCTTTTTGCTCTTTAAGTTCGTGCTCCTGTCTTTTTGACCTCTCCTCAATAGTCTCAAGGCATTCCGACAGCTCGTCATCCTCCGCCTCTAACTCAAGAATAGCCTTTAGCAGTTCAGGTTTTCTTAGTTTGTCTGAGACATCCAGACCCAACTCTCTTGCAAGCTCCAACAATTTCGGTTTGCGCAACGACTTCAAATCCATGGCTGCTCTGAATGCTGCTTTCTCTACTGCTTACTATTGTCTTGCCGCAACCTAACCCGGCAGCAACGACAACCACAATTACCAGCTCTGTTTCTGACACTAACAAAAGCCTGGCAAAGCTCAGAAGAAGAAAGTCCCGCACTCACCAAACCTCGCAGGCAGGAATTCAGCGCAGTCGTTCCGCTGCAGGCAACCAGTCGTCACACAGGGCTCGTTGCACTGCTCCCGGATCGTCGTTGAGCTGCTCAGCATACTGTCAACTGCATCTCTTTGCTGCTGGCCTCCGTTGTCGCGATCTCGCCGCTGGCAGACAGTTGTTTGAAGTCGGAGGCGATCTCACCGCTGGCAACCAGATGTTTGAAGTCGTAGGCGATCCCACCGCTGCCACCAGATGTTTGGGATCCGCACCGATGATACGACCTGTTGTTGGGAACTCGGCGCTGACGCCCGTGGTTGTACCTGGGTCGCAAGCCCCAAGGGTAGCGTTGGCCTGGCGGCCTGGGGTACAACAGGAAGCATCCGAAGGTCCCAGCAAAGCATGAGTCGACTGGTAACAACAAAACAACTTGTTTATTTTAACATCGCAAAGAGTTGGCGGTCAGTTTGACCGAAGTAGAGAGACGGGAGAGCACTTTACTCAACAGAAGAAATCGGAGCCCTCCTTCTGGCGTCCGGGGGCAGCTGTTTTTATACTCTCGCAGTTGAGGGCAAGAAGGAACCCCTCAAAAGACGAGCACGTGAATGTACAATGGGCTAATGGTGACGCACACTGTCGTAGCGATGCCGTAGCACCATGTCGAGCACGATCTCGTAGCACCCTGTCGTGGCGCTGCCGGTCGGACACAATGACTGTAATGAGAGGATGGTCCCTGCTTTGGCATCGCCTGTTTCGGGCACAATGACTGGAATGCGAGGATGATCCCTGCTTTGGCATCGCCTGTTTCGGGCACAATGACTGGAATGCGAGGATGATCCCTAGGCGGTCGCATCGCCGCAGTCGCGCCTGGAAACACCTGGCGATGAGTGTTGCGGCGACGACGATCGGGCCAAAATGTCTGCCGCCCCGCCGCAGTCGCGCCGGCAAAACCACGTGTCGCGGGCGAATCGCAACAAGTCGAATACCACACTTGCAAAAAAAAAATCCTATCAACACCATCTTTTATTATCATTTCTGGGGGCAAGAGTGGCGATGGAACTTTATTTCGAATGGCAAGTGCCGTTCTTTATTTTGTTGAGTGAGGTAATTAGGAGACAGTTTTTGCAATTTGTCTGTCAAGGCACCCCCCGTCCTTGCATCTACACAGAACGTCCGCGTGAGCTCCGAAACCCAACCTAGGCTCATAGGCGAATGGTCCCGACCCTGCTCCGCGGCTTCTAGCCCGAGCCTGCTACGGGCCCACCCAAAAATGTATTAACCAGGCCTGGCGCGGGCTTTCGGGTCGGCCCAGGCCCGTGCAGTTCTCAAAACTGTACCTTTGTGCCTAAGCGACGCCTCATGCGCCCCAGCCTGTGCATCGCAAAGCCGTGCGGCGTTGAACTCGCCCTGCTACTTGATCGTGCGAAAGCACAGCCCTTGAGAAAGTCCGACCACCGACCTCGGGCTAAAGAGCCAATAACGCTTTTTGTTTGAAAATGTTGGTGATACTTATAACGACAGCAAGCGAGAAATGCGATAAAATTTATACAATCAGACAAAGAACAATGTCTGGCTACTTGACACCCTGGTAGGCTGCCTGAACATAAATGCACAAAGGGGCAAATATTGTCAATAGGATGTGACATGTGTCTGTTGGAAGAAACGTCTAAGCACACTTTAATATGACAATGCCATGATGGAATGACCTACTAGCCACCGCCGTAGGGAATGTTGACATTGAAAAAGCGTAGGGTCTGTGCAGCGGTCGAAATAAGGAAGACACGTTGTGAGTATTCGTACTGAAAAAAAGCGAGGACACGTGGCGGTGTTGTTACACGCACAGGTATAACCCTTCAACATCTGACATAGCTCGGCGAAATATCAGGCTGTGCTAGATAAAACAATGCTTTATTACGATTAGCTTACGCAGGCTATGTCACCATTCGTTAACTCGCTGTTTAAACGGGGATGCAAATAAGAATAATCAGTAGTATTATCAATCGAGAAGCGCCTTTTGCAATGAATGTATAAGTTGGCGAGTAACATCATAGGGTGGATAAATTGTCTAACACAGATGATGGTGCATATGGTCTCATGTAACCATCAAAAGCTGTTAAACTCCGTGGCCGAAGACTTTGTTCACAAATCGCAACGCATCGCTCTTTAATGGGTCCATAATCAGGCCCCGTACAAGACTTTGGAAATACACCAGATTTCGCAGAGTGGCGTCCAAGAAGCGTTAAAATACCACAAGAATGTTCGTAAAGGTGAGTGCTAGCCTTGATATATCCAAATGATATGTCGTACGTAAATCAATACTGCGAGATAGCGACTACATTTTACGCAGCGGACACTCTCTCCCCTTACCTCGTTTACAGCCCCCACAAGGCAACATTAGCAGCTTCTTATGGAAGGGCACAGCTTACCTGTGGGGGGGGGGGGGGAGGTCGTTGAGAAGGAAACTGCGTAATCATTGTTTTCTAACGGTGCTAACACGTGGGGCAGAAACTTGCGAGTTTAACATAGAAGCTCGAGACCAAGTTAAGGACTGCGCCGAGATAGCCATGGAAGGAAAACTGTTAGGCGTAACGTTAAGAAACAGAAAGAAAGCGGTGTGGATCAGAGAGCAAGCGGGGATAGCCAACATTCCAGATGACATCAAGAGAAAGAAATGGAGCTGGGCAGCCCATGTAATGCGTAGGGTAGATAACCCGTGGACCATTAGAGTTACAGAATGGGCATGCTGAAGGGGAGCGCAGTCAAGGACAGCTGGAAAGTAGTTGGTGAGATCAAATCAGGAAATTTGCAGGCGCAAGAGCGGGTCAGAAGATTGCGGGGAGAGGCCTCCGTCCTGGTAGTCGACATAAAAATATGCGGCTGCTGACACTATTGATGATGAGAGGGCAACGATTTTAGGTGGCTTGCAGTCCGCCATGTTATAGGCCAGTGACTTTTGTGCGCGTTCGAGATATTGGCATGCCATCCGCGCGTGCTCAAATTCTTCTTTTTCTTCTTCTCTGTCGTTTGTCTTTTTACTGTTCCCTCGGAATTCGTCGGTTGCCATCATACTGTGCACTTTGAGACTCGCAGCCGTCTTCACGCGGAGTTCTCATCGTGCGCGTAGTTTCTTTTGTGTGTTGTTTTTCTATTAAGTGCAAGCGGCGCGGTGATGGCGGCCTTCTCTGTCACAGTGTCCCTATTCTGCAGCGCCACTTCCCTGCTCGATGCTGGAGGACCGCACGCAGCCACGCGGCCACGCGCACCGCGTGCTTCGTCGGGGAACTGCAGCGGCCGAGTCTCGACGACGCGGCCGAGCACAATGTACAGCCACACGAGGAGAACGCGTTATCATGGCACGGCCGCGCTTGTTTGTCTCGCTGATGTCGCTTTTCTGCGCCGTCACTTCTGGCAGCTCAAGTTTAAGCAATTTCTTAACTATTTGCATTACGTTTTTAATTAAATAAGGATTTCATTGTCTGTGGTGGTTGCGTCTACGCCTGGCTGCTCTAGTTGAGCGACATGAGCTGGTTCTAAGCTGTTTCTAAGCGCCTTTGATCCTATCTCGGCCACCTTTATAGGTTAGGGACAGTAAAGAACGGTAACCTTAATTGTTCACTTGGCAACTGTTGAAGTTTTTAGACAGTTTTAGCAGATCGTTCCTTACGTTCCGCTGCACACAAATTTCACGCGCACCAGTAAACTGCTTAGAGTGCATTGATTTCGCTTGTCCAACAAGCGCGTCTCCCAGAGGCGCCATGACGTGCTCTCAGCTTGGCTGTAAAACGATCACGAACGCAACCAGACGCACACTGACGCTCCGCTAAATCGGGTTCGTAGCGGAACGCGGGCAGCGCTCTACGTTACGCTGCCGCTATGTGCGCTGTAGCCACGCGCATCAGTGTTCCCGGTAGCGTTCTGCTGAGCAGCCGCGTGCAAATTGGTGTGAGACGCCGGTCTGAGCGGAGCGGACCGTAAACGCTATCCTAAACTCTGTATTACGAATGCTTACAACACTCGCAATCCTGAATCCAGGAATATACGCTGCTGCCGCACAAACTGTCGTAAACAGACGCTTCGGTACGGGATTTGCGCACTGCTAAGTTATTTCTTGCGTAGCCATGACATGTATATTGCTGCCACTTCTTTGAAATACTTGCACCCTGTATTGTTATGATTGAAAGTTTCGCCCCCTGCTCAAATTTTGCTGCTTGTCCTTGCATTGCTTTATCCGAATGTGTCTTTCTGGTACATTGCTAGTATGTGTATACAAGTATATCGCCCAACTTCGCATTTGTTCGTTCGCATCCTGCTTCCTTCTTTTTGCGTTCCTCTGGCTTAATATTAAACAGGTTGCACGTTCTCAAAGTATAGATAATGTGTATACGATTTTGTTATTATACGTGCAGTGTCAGTAAGCTATAATATCTCATAATTCTCTAACGTAATTTGTCCGTATATGATTTTATGCCCTCGTACAGGCGTACATTATTGGTTATTAGATGCTTGTCCTAAGCATCTGTTTCCACGTCAAGCTGTTCATTGCTGCCAAAGAAGGGGGCGGCCGCTTGCTCGGTAGAATTCATGCGGCTGCCCCCTCCTTGGGGAAAAAATAAAAATGAACTGAGTTTAAGTGAATAACAAGCATTCTCGCAAAATTGATTAGGACACTGCACTGAGTGCATTGTCTCGCGGCCACATGTACGCAGCTCGACGGCCCACTGCTTGGCACGGACTGACGCTAGTTTTCATCGCACTCCAAGTGGAAATTAGGTACATCTTTTACTTACCTCGCCTGGTATCCGAAGTCACGCAAAGAGCCGCATTTGACCACATTTCTATCTTCGCGTGTAGTCAAGACATCGTTCCCTCCTTCTTTAGGAAAACCGAATTCTTCGCCGTTGGTCTTTATTCTTAGCGCAATCTAAGAGTACACAAAAAATATTCGTTAGGCGGTTTGGTTCGCACGCTACAGAGCCGGACAATTAAGCGCTGCTCTTCTTGGCAAGCATGTAGGAACGATAATATGCCTGTCACGTATTGGCTTTTGCATTGTGTTTGCGCGTTCGGCGCTGAGATATACAGGGGATGTACTTGCTAACTTTGGTCAAGGTTTAAAACAAAACGCAGAAGCTCTGTAGGAGGACGCTAGAAATGCTTGTTGTCCGCTGTTGTGTCGAACAAGTCACAAGTATTGTGTTCTACTTAATTGCATGATTATCCAAGACAAGTTAGTATCGCAAGCACCAACTTCAACCAAAACTTCCAATGAGAGGTACAGCATTCTCATAAACATCTAATTCTGCAGTTACTAACTTACCGTTTGTTATGTAACATCCTTCTGCATCGAAAAGGAAGACCACAAAAAATGAAAAAAAAAAGCCCGTGGCCCGACCGTTTGCCCGCCGCGATTGATTCTCTTAAACGGGCCACATAGGAAGGAATTTGACACTGAAGCTTACGCAAATAGACAAGTATTTTTTTATTTAAACAGTCGGTTTTGGCCAATCAATAATAACAGCTAAAGAGTGGCCAGTTTACGCAAGGTGATTGCTAGCAAAACACCGTTGGCCATGTGGAGAAGCAGGTGTTGCAATTATCATTTACAACGAACAATATTATATTTCTGCATTAAATAAAAATGATCTATTCATTGCCTGGTGCTGCTTCCAATATAAAAGAAATCTGGTTCAATAAACAATATGACCCCTCCTATCGAAAACGATTAAGCTTCATCATTTCAACGTCACTACTTTTAGATCGAAAAAGAATTCTGTGGTTGCACGGGTAACACACAGGCACACACACAAACACATAAAGATGGGCATGCGCGCAAAGTGCATGAAATTCCCAAACGCCTCGCAGAGTTCAAGATAATGTTATTTCGCATCAATAACTAATACCCCGTTGAACAGGAAACTTTGTTATGCGGGATCATGTTATGTCCGCAAAACGTTAGCAATTTTGTTCTTCGGCAACACTTTGCCGTAAGGGAGCTTAATAGCTCAGTTGATAGGTTCTACTACAATTATTTTCTTCAATATTGCTGTTCCTTTCCGTGTGTATGGGTGAGTGTTACGTAAATGTCGCGGTTATCGCGTGCCTGTACTGAAGACAACGACGACGGTTAAGAAAGAATGCAGAGATGTCGATGTGCAAAGCTCAGCGTCATTCACGGTTACGAGAGCGCCAAAAGAGGTATACGATAGCTGTAGGAAGAACACACGCTGAATGCGCACCTCCGACCCCTCGACTACCTTGCAATGGCTGCGCGGGAGACGATTCGCGCCACCTTTAAACTATCGCTTCATAACAAACCGGGAAAAGTTGTCCCGAGCAAAAAGCGACCCAAAAGCGGGGATGCATATCCCCTGTAGGTTGGTTGGCAAAACTTGTATTGAGTGCCCTGCAGATTGCTGACCATGGCCCCGGTCTCCCACGTCGGTACGTCCAGGCCTTGCCTAGATGACGCTTCACGGCCAAGATTCGGTCAGTGAGCGGGGAGATAAGCAGGGCATAGGCCCAATCCCTGTCGGGACGATGATGCCCACACAGAGTACACTCGTGAGCCAAAGTTCGCGGGAAGATTATACTTCCGCGCGCCTCAAGCTCAGCATGCCGATGGAAAGCATACAAGTTACTAAAGGGATTCGAGCTCTATCTGCTAGAAGGAATGCCCCGTGACTGATGAGTCACGGGGCATTCAAAACAAAAAACTCACATTTCTTGTTTTTAGGATCTTCTGCCCACAAACATTTGTGTATGAGTTTTTGGTATCTGGGACTGCGTATAGCACTGGTAGCTAGGAAAAACTATAGGGACATTCAGGCGCCGGTTCTAATTTCCGGACTCGGACCTGCAGTCAGCGCTCAAGGAGAGGGTACTGAGGAGACGACGCTACTGGCGGACCCCTCGTCGGGAAATAAATATTTGCCCTGCATATGGCTTTGAGCCATCTTCATCGGCGAGTTTCATCCGCTGGAAACTAGCGAAAGTTTAGACCAACCTTTTTCTTGGTGCTCGATTTAGGGCACACCACGCAGCAGTATGGCGTACTATTGAAAAATATGGTAAATCACACGCGGAAACTCAGGACAGGTTATAAAAACGAATCACTTACCGCAAGTCAACATACATGCTAGTCGCAGAGGGCCTTCAGCAGCAACACTTCCAAGGGACAGACTGAGTAGTACGAGGCATAAAAAAAGTCGCTTCAGAACCACTGATGCAGAGGGAATTTCACAATGTATAACTGACATGCGTGCGAGCGCCGCAAATAAATTTATTTAGGTGGCGCATCAGGCTGGAGAAAATTCACTCCAATATAGTTATTACGACGGTGATGTCTGTACATGAAGACTTCTGTGAATTTAGCGCTCGGCCAGAGAACGTAGCCATGCAGTGACGACGAAGATGAAATGCGTTTCTTCTGTAATGAAAAGCGAGCGCAAAAAAAAGAGAAGCTTAGTAAGGGAAAGCGCTTAGGCGCTGCATCCACTCACCCGACCGAATACCATATCTCAAGGCATTAGCAATGCGCCACACAAAGTCACGTAAACAGCCTGCATCTGCCTTAGCTGCATCTCGATCGTATTATGCTACAGAGAAACGCCCGGTGTGTAAAGCCGACATAAAAATATATAACCACTTACCTTGCATCTCGTGCAGCTTCCTCTAGCTGGTAATACACTTCTGTGACAACGATCGTCTCATCTACGCCACCTCCGCGAAGTCAAAAGCACATCTCTCCAGGCAAATCTACGGCCTCGACGCCGTCAGCAAGGGGTGTTTTCTCCCTTGCTACCCCTCCGTGGAGCGGCGGCGAGGGAGAAAACCCTCTTTGTACCTTTAACCTTTTTCTTAACCGATGTTTCTTGCCGTGATTCCCTGTGGTTATCCAAATATTTGCGTGACAATTTTCTGGTTCGCTTACTCCATTTTATGTCAACTTTTATCATGCACAAATAACTGAAAACTTTCCTTGCCCATGGCTTTCCTGCCATTTCTCCCAATCGCTTCTCCAATCCAATCTTGCTGCTATCTTCCTTGCTCTCGAATGATGTCCATCCCATGTCACCCTGCACCCGTTGATTATGTGTATTTCCGTGTGCTCTCAAGTAATGGCTACCTCACCCTTGTTGCTTAATTTCCAACTTTGCTCGAACCTCTAATCTCATGCACAAGACCGCAAAGCCGGAAGTCACACTAGGCACCATCGCCCCTTTGCAGATCCCTCTAACCACTTCGCACCTATTGTAGTTCCACAGTGCGCTATTCTTCATTGCAGCTGCATTCCAGCTAACTTTTATTGTTGCATATTATCCGTGCTCCAATAGGTACTCCGCCCCGTTGCTAATCAAAACGCTAAGATAATTGTACTTAGCCACTACCTCGAGTGTAACTTCCTGTATCCTATGCTGGCTGTCCTGATTATCATTATAAATCATGATTGCCGATTTTTCTTTTCTATACTTTAAACCTAACTTATGTCCCTCTTTACTGCAAGTGTCTATAACCTGTGCAAATCTTCCATGTTGTCTGCCCTAAGTGCAATGCCGTCCGCTTACATGAGTCCTGGTATTTACTGTTCAATTCATTCTCCTTGCCTGAAAAAAGAAAGGTTGAAGGCAAGTCTACTCTTCTCTACTTTGGTCTCCAATCCTTGTATATACAACATGAACAACGAACATGACAGGGGGCACACATGCCTCAGCCGGCGCTGTATCTCTCTAGGCTCAGGTATTTTTTTTTCCCGTTTTACAAACGCTTTGTTACTTTTATTGATATCTTTTAAAAGATTATTTTCTCTGTCTTCCACAACTAGTCTGCCCAGTTTGTCCCACATATGATCTTAGGTTGCACTGTCGTAGGCGCCTTTGATATCAAGAAATGCTAGTCATAGGAGCTTGTGTTCATTTTCTGCTATTTTGATACATTGCGTCAATGAGCACAGATTGTCGTCTAACCTCCTCTGCTTTTGGACCCAGTTTTGTAGTTCCCCCAGAACCTACTCGCTCTCCACCCATAAATGCAGTCTGTTCTTTACAATCTACATCACCACCCTGTAAATCACTGACATCAATGTTATCACTGACCTGGAGAGGCAGCGCAGAAGGGTGGGTCTAAAAATTAATCTGCAGAAAACTAAATTGATGTTTAACAGTCTGAGAAGAGAACAGCAGTTTACGATGGGTAGTGAGGCACTGAAAGTGGTAAGGGAGTACATCTACTTAGGACAGGTAGTGAGTGCGTATCCGGATCATGAGACGGAAACAATCAGAAGAATAAGAATGGGCTGCGGTGCGTTTGGCAGGCATTCTCAGATCATGAACAGCAGGTTGCCATTATCCCCTCGAGAGAAAAGTTTATAATAGCTGTGTCTTACATGTACTCACGTACGGGGCAGAAACCTGGAGGATTACGAAAAGGGTTCTGCTTAAATTGAGGACGACGCAACGAGCTATTTAAAGAAGAATCATGGGTGTTACGTTAAGGGATAAGAAAAGTGCAGATTGGGTGAGGGAACAAACGCAGGTTAACGACATCTGTGTTGAAGTCAAGAAAAGGAAATGGGCGTGGGCCGGAGACGTAATGAGGAGGGAAGATAACCGATGGTCATTAAGAGTTACGGAATGGATTCCAAGGGAAGGGAAGCGTAGCAGAGGGCGGCAGAAAGTTAGGTGGGCGGATGAGATCAAGAAGTTTGCAGGGACAACATGGCCACAATTAGTGCATGACCGGGGTAGTTGGAGAAGTATGGGAGAGGCCTTTGCCCTGCAGTGGCCATAACCAGGCTGATGATGATGATGAATGTTATGGGACGGTAGTTGTCAAGGTCGGCTTCGTCCCCCTTTCCCTTATATATGTCATGTTCATCCTGCTTTGTCTCCCCACATCGGGGGCATTACCGTCCACCACCACCACCACCACCACCACCACCACCACCACCACCACCACCATAATAATAATAATAATAATAATAATAATAATAATAATAATAATAATAATAATAATAATAATAATAATAATAATAATAATAATAATAATAATAATAATAATAATAATAATAATAATAATAATAATCATCATCATCATCATCAGCCTGGTTACGCCCGCTGCAGGGCAAAGGCCTCTCCCATACTTCTCCAACTACCCCGATTATGTACTATTTGTAGCCATGTTGCCCCTGCAAACATTTTAATCTCATCCGCCACCCTAACTTTCTACCGCCCCCTGCTGCGCTTCCCTTCCCTTGGAGTCAAGTCCGTAATCCTTTATGACCATCGGTTATCTTCCCTCCTCATTACATGTCCTGCCCACGCCCGTTTCTTTTTCTTGATTTCAACTAAGATGTCATTAACTCGCATTTGTTCCCTCACCTAATCTGCTCTTTTCTTATCCCTTAACATTACACCCATCATTCTTCTTTTCACAGCTCGTTGCGTCGTCCTCAACTTAAGTAGAACCCTTTTCGTAAGCCGCCACGTTTCTGCCCCGTACGTGAGTACTGGTAAGACAAATCTATTATATACTTTCCTCTTAAAAAATAATGTCAACCTGCTGTTCATCATCTGAGAACGCCTGCGAAACGGAACCCAGCCCATTCTTCTGATTATTTCAGTCTCTTGATCCGGATCCGCGGTCACTACCTCTCCTTAGTAGATGTATTCCCTCAACACTTCCAGTGCCTCGCTACCTATCCTAAACTGCTGTTTTCTTCCGAGACTGTTAAACGTTAGTTTTCTGCAGATTAATTTTAGAACCCAACCTTCTGCTTTGCCTCTCCAGCTCAGTGAGCATGGATTGCAAATGGTCCCCTGAGTTACTAAGCAACCCATTATAATCAGCGAATCGCAAGTTACTAAGGTATTTTCCATCAATTTTTATCCCCAGTTTTTCCCAATCCAGGTCTCTGAATACCTGCTGTAAACACGCTGTGAATTGAATTGGAGAGATCGTATCTCCCTGTCTGACGCCTTTCTTCTTTATAGGGATTTTGTTGCTTTCTTTGTGGAGGACTACGGTGGCTGTGGAGCCGCTATAGATATCTTCCAGTATCTTTACATATGGCTCATCTACACCCTGATTCCGTAATGCCTCCATGACTGCTGAGGTTTCGACTGAATCAAACGCTTTCGCGTAATCAATGAAAGCTATATATAAGGGTTCGTTGTATTCCGCACATTTCTCTATGACCTGATTAATAGTGTAAATATGGTCGATTTTTCAGTAGCCTTTACGAAATCCTGCCTGGTCCTTTGGTTGACAGAAATCTAAGGCGTTCCTCATTGTATTTGTGATTACCTGAGTAAATACATTCTAGGCAACGGACGGTAATCTGATTGGTCTAAAATTTTTCAAGTCTTTGGCGTTCCATTTCTTACGGATTAGGATTATGTTAGCGTTCTTCCAAGATTCCGGTACGCTTGAAGTCATGAGGCATTGCGTATGCAGGGTTGCCATTTTTTCTAGAACAATCTGCGCATCATTCTTCAACAAATCTGCTGTTACCTAGTCCTCCCCAGCTGCCTTCTCCCTTTGCATAGCTCCCAAGGTTTTCTTTACTTCTTCCGGCGCTACTTGTGGGATTTCAAATTCTTCTAGACTATCCTCTCTCACATTATCGTCGTGGGTGCAACTGGTACTTTATAACTTTCTATAGACCCCCTCAGCCACTTGAACTACTGCATCCATATTAGTAATGATATTGCCGGCTTTGTCTCTTAACGCATACATCTAATTCTTGTCCATTCCTAGTTTCTTCACTGCTTTTAGGCTTCCTCTGTACCTGAGAGCATGTTCAATTCTATCCATGCTATACTAACGTAAACGAGAGTTTACGCAGTTTTTGAGATGAAGCACGATCGCAGGACTCATTCGCAAAATGTCGCTCACACTCCCAGGCACTTCGTGTTGCATATATATAAAGCTCTTACTGACAAGAAAAATCTTTAAACATTTTCAGTGATAAGCGGTTTATCTCAAACATTAGTTCCACCCTGCTATATTATTTTCCCCAAACGTAAAGACTGCTTTACATTATTTTCCTGCAGGGGAATCTCCTTTCCAATTTCTATGGCAAAAGAAATATTTTTGTCTAAATTAACATTTATTTACGCCTTTGTACCATTACTCTTCCTCCGCCTTTATTTTTTCCTTCCGTGTTTAGTGCTCCAGCTATGTAATTAATCGGTCAGATACCAGCCAGCCTCAACTTGTCAGTTTTCTTGTTTTCAATACGTATGGCGCGCGTGCAGAACGAGGTATATTGAAAACTCGTATCTAGGCAAGGGTAATGTAACCTGTTTTTAAAGCGCTAATTTTTATCTCTAGACGAACGTCGCCCGGAAAATGTCCTCACTACCCCCGGTAGAAAGAAAAGATGAATGGGTTACGCTGAGCCGATTAACTTCCAGGGTTGAGCTGTGTCAGCACGGAAATAACTAAGTTTAAATTAATTAATCTTTCGAAGATCAGCATAGCAGCACAACACTACGTAACTTTGTTTTGCCAAATAATTTTGTCCAGCCTTCCATCAGACGTTCCAGAAAGGATTTCAGGTCAATGCTGCTAAACCAATGCATGCATCAAACACGCACCGTAGCGACCACTTCGTTTCCTGAGAATGTCATAAAATTTCTTTCGTGATATGCAGCTGGGCAGCAACAGAATTGGAATGTCGGTGGCCAACGGAGCGGGTGACGCAACACGCAGCAGGCCCTGGAGAGACAAACACATGAAGCACTACAGCGCAGACGCAGTAGCTGAAGGCCAAATGCCGCAGTTCATCGTCTTAAAAGCGCCGGCTGCAGCTAGGGTGCCCTGTTAAGAACGGCCAGCTGCAGTGCAAGTTTGCCAGCCATTTACGCCAGCGGTGGCAACCTCATCTTGGAACGCCTCCGCTAACCTCTAGCCACGGCATGACTAAGTCAACTTTGTGTAGGGAACACTACGCTCGTCCTCCACTCTCCGTCGCTTCAGCTAAGAAGCAGTTGACGAAGCAGGCTTTGTGCTGAAACCGCCACCGTTACGCTCTAGCGTCGTCGCCGTTGTGACTTAATGAGTTCGACGAAACTGGCTTTGGGCGCAACACGACAACGCCGCCCTGTTCTGCTAAGAGTGGGGAAGTTGCCGCAGGAACGTAGACGAACGCCCCTTCCCACGCGCCGACCAAGACGCAAGACTATGGCTACCCGGGTGCGCTACTCGGGCCGGCTCCAAGTTCTACGAAATTCGTGTGATGTCGGTTTCGGACCGAGAACCTGTGTGTGCGTGCGTGCGTGTGTGTAAGCCTCCCCGTGGAGAGGCGGCGTGTTAAAATTGACTGGACGAACGTTTCCGTCCCCTCGGAATCAAGGCGGGACCAAGTGCTTATAAGCCGCTTTTGTGCAGATGCTCGACCCTTTCTTAAGCAGTCATGTTAGTCTGAGACACTTTCTTAAGCAGTCATGTTAGACTGAGACACTCTCTCAAGCAGTCGTGTTAGACTGACGTACTTTCTCTCGCAGTCATGCTAGACTGATGAATTGCATGTAAATACTGCAAATAAACCGTTATTCCTCGTTCTCGATGAGAAGCAGTCCTTACCTCCATCAACGTCCTCAGCTTGCATAAGTTGGACGACGGCATGGGCCAGCTACCTTCTAATTCATGCCCGACTCCAATCTTGACAACGGATCACGAGCGATGGGATTGAGCCCCCAATCCTGACAGCCCGAGGTCCTCATCGCCCGCCGCACTGTACAGAGTGGAGACAACCGCGGTGTCTTCTACGGCGTTGGCCATATCCGTAGAGATGCGGCGTGGAGATGCGCCGTAGAGATGCGTTGTCGCGCTAATGTGTCTTGTGTGCGGTTTTGCACTATATTACTGCCCTTCCCCTAGCTCCACTGGTGTCTGGTGTTTGTAATAGCAGAGCCACGCATAATTTTTTAATTATTCACCCTTCACAAACGACGGAGTGCAGCTTGGACCACGGACAATGAGTGAAAAGGAATACCGTTCGAATGCAATCTTTACAATATACCGACCCTGTTCACACAAATAAAATAAGGCCCACTTTAGCACCCCACTTAGAGAAGCATCTTATGTCAAGGACGATTCGTGTCGCTACTATATCACCAATACTTCTATTGGTACGATCTCATAAATAAATGTGGTCGCGGTCACAGCCATAGTGATCACCTTAAGACACCTTACATTTTCTTGCCACGTGTTCTTACTCACCACGCGTGAGTACGTTCAACTAGATATAGTTTGTTCCCAAATGAGAAAATGTGGCGAATAAAACACGAGTAGCCGTAATAAGCAGCGGTACTCACCTAACTCGAGTATAAGCACTCCACTCCGCGCTTTCTTTGTCGTCGTAGAATGCTAAAGTGATTGCATCCTACAAGAATAAAACAGAAAATGTCAGTTTTTCGGGAATATATTCATGCAATGGAGCAAGAAGCTTTAGCAGTATTATCGCGTTTGGGTTTATCGCTTCTGATGTCAAAGTCAGCTAGGTTAGATCATAGTCCTCAAACTGCCAGCTTGCGCGACCAATTTTTTTAAAGGAGAGTAGAACGATTGATTCTTATGGTAGAACGGTAGCCAGTGCCATCAAGGTACGAAACTGGCGTGTTTTATTACGGGTATTGAACTGCGAAGGGAACTGCTGTGCTTTTTTGAGTTTATGTCCCGAAGCAGCTGGTCATCGTGCTTTGCTTTTTTTTTCGGCTGGTCCGGGAGATAACGGGGGCAACCGAGATTGCCAGACGTCGTGACCAATGCGTTAGTACGCCGTCCTTGTTCATAAGAAAAAAAAGAACTTCCCCTTTTGCGCGTATAACCACTATCTTGAGCGCAAAAAAAAAAGGAAGCGTGTTTCCCATGATGTGCAATCACGAGACTTCGACACGTGTGGGCAATGGTATAAGACGCCGTGTTTCTTTCAAATAAACGTTGTTGAAAGTCAACGCTTGTGGAGTCGTCTCCTCGTCTCGTGTCCCGTCTACGTTTTGCGCTGTTAACACCAGGGTGGAAAACCAACAAGCCCAAGCTGCTATTCTAGCGAAATACTAACGCGACCATAACAGTGATAGAGACGTAAAAACGAAGTTTTATGCTGAAAACCTGGAGCAGAAGACGGGCCTATGAAGTCTCCCGCGGTTTTCAGAAGAAACGTGTCCGCGCATGCAGTCTGGGCATAGAGTTTTTTTTTTTAGGAAATGACAGAGTTCGGCCCAGCTCGTGGCAGTAGATGAAGAACCCTCGGTCCTAATTTTATCCTCCGGTAGGCTGCAGCAAGATGAATGAAAGAATATGCAAGTAATTCGTTAGCGAGACCACAACACATGTCACGCACAGAAGTGACACGTGAATACATGCCGCTGTGTTGAGTTGAGTTGCGCAGTTGTGCTGCGCTGGGATGATAAGTCGATTAGCAGAACTTAAATTATTTCTGAAAGATACGTGCGTTCCAGTATTAGCCCTCTCGGAGGCTGGCCTACCAAGCGGGAGATCTTTGACTGAATATGTCGCCCATAAGAATTGCAGCATAAAGTCATTTCCCGCGGGAAGTGCCGCCCTTTACATACCAAGAGAGATTCCTCATTTGGCTTTGAACGTCACCGATCTTTGCACCGATAGTATTGAGGTAGCGGCTGTGAGGATACGGCTTGGCTTCCGAACTCTTTCTGTTGCATTCGCATACGTGTCTCCGCGGAAGAAGGTAGCAATGGACTTTTTTCTCCAGCAGCTTTGTGACCGTTGCCCAGCGCCCCGAATTATCTGCGGGGACTTCAACGGCCATCACTCTGTCTGGGGTGACAGGAACACAGATTCCCGCGGATGCAAACTTGTAGAAGTTATCGACAGTTTGGACCTGTGCGTGGCTAATGACGGAAGTATAGACCTAACCTTGCATTCATCTGACGTCCGCATAAAGTGGTCGACTGCACCTGACCGCATGGAAAGTGATCACTATCCAATTATAGTGTTTACTGCCGACTTTCATATGCGCGCTCTAAGATTAGCCATGGTGTTAATTGGGACAAATACAGGGAGCAACTTGCATTTGTTTCTGGTGATGTCATAGACAAAATGATTTCTGGTAAGATGGCTGCTACCACAGCGGTCAAGTTGCCTAATCATTTTCGGACTCCGGATTTAAACTCAGGAACCGTTGCGCAGCGCGCAGAAGGGCGGAGCGACAACTGATGCGGAAGAAGGACGACAGATCCTTCAAGACGACCTTCAATAGGCTTAACTCTGCCATACGACGCCATACGAACAAGCTCTGTAGGTCGCAGTGGGCGTCCTTCTGCGCTAGCTTGACGGTTTTCTCAACTATGACAAGAATTTGGCGAGTCATTGGCAGTCTTGCTGGAGATTTTCGTCCTAGTAAACCTTTCGAAGCGCTTGCACGGCGCAAACAGAAACCTCTCGTGTGCTTGGCAGAGGAATTTGCAGATGCATTTGTAAGTGTAAGTTCAGGAATTCATCCCTGCGCTCTGCCTGCAACATTTACGTCTGTGATGGACGCCCCGTTTACACTTCGAAAGCTACAGACAGCACTCAGCAGCCTGCGGCGTCGATGTGCACCAGGTCCTGAAGGCAACACCAACCAGATGATGCAGAACCTACCTCTGGAACACCGGAAGATGCTCCTAAGCTATCTCAATCGAGTGTGGGAGACTGGCGACGTTCCTCCTTCTTGGAAGGTGGCTTGTGTTGTCCCAGTGCTGAAGCCCGGCAAAGAAATGACAGACTTGGCCTCGTATCATCCTGTATCGCTGACGTCGTGCGTGGCTAAGCTCATGGAGAAGCTGGCAAGTAAGCGCTTATCTTGGTGGCTCGAAGATAGAAGGGCTCTGCCAACATGCATGACTGGATTCCGAACAGGTTTAAGCGCGCAAGTTAGCGTCTTGGACTTGATAAGCCATATTGAACATCATAGAGCTTTCGGCCTTTCAACACTAGTCATTTTCCTAGACGTATCAAAGGCTTATGATAGCGTTCTTCAGAGCTCAATACTAAATAGTTTGCAGGCCATGGGCGTACAGGGCTATCTTCTGCGATTCATTCACTCTTTTATCAGCGATCGGAAAATTCAAGTGCGGTTAGGAAGTACCACAAGCACCGAAAGGGCGGTATCGCGAGGTGTACCTCAGGGAAGTGTTCCTTCACCAACGCTCTTTAGCATTGCAATGGCTGGTCTTCCCGCTTAAGTGCAAAAACATTGCACGCATGTCCATATGTCGACATACGCGGACGACATTTGTCTTTGGTTTACCGGATATCAACACAAGCGTTTAGCTCTGATAGCTTGACAGGCATTACTTGCAGTTCAAAATTACCTTCAAGGTGTTGGGTTGACTCTCTCGGTGAAAAAATCTGGCTTCATCATGTTTCCAGGTAGAGGAAGAAGGCATGCACGGCTGAAGATAGACCTTAATCAATCTTGTCTTCGACAACTGAAACACAAGCGCTTTGTGGGCGTCATTATTGACTACCGCCTACAGTGGCGACGAGCTGTGGACTCGGTTGTGACATCGATATCTTCGCGTCTCAATGTGATCCGTAGAGTTGCAAGGGAGCAACGGGTAAATCACCCTTCTTCAATGATCACGTTGCACGATGCACTAGTGACGAGTCGAATAATGTATCAGCTCCCTTTAATTTCCCCATCGATATCACACCTGGAACGACTTGAGGTTCTGCACAGAGAGGGCCTAAGAAGGGCTCTTGGCGTTCCGCAGACTGCTCCTAACAATGCAGTACTTTATGAATCTCTATCGATACCTCTTAGCCTAATCGCTTCACAAAGGTTACTGATGCAAATTGGCCGCCTCAAGCAGACGGAAGCCGGCCGAGCCCTTCTACAGCGCCTTCAAAAGAGATCCGAGTTCCGAGCGTACTTGGCCCTTAATACTCTTAGTTACCTGGGTCTTGACGCTAGAGGTCGAACTAAGAGGTTGAAACCACCTTGGTCTTTCGCGAGCCTCGATTCGTCGTTCGCAATTCCTCACGTTCGTGCTAAGCGGAGTTCTCATTTGGCGGCAACGCGTTCGCTCATACGTGAACATCTTTAAACTGAATATGCCGTCATCTTCCAATTTTTACTGATGGCTCTGTGGACAAGGTCAGAGGATCTAGTGCAGCTGCTTTTCACATTCCCGCTTTGAAGTATGATTGGTCCGTTCGCTTCACTGCGGTCGTGTCTCCACAAAGGCGGAAAGCGTTGCCATTGAGGCAGCTCTCAAAAAGCTACGGTTTTGTACGCCTCAACCTGTTGTCATTCTTACAGATTCGAAATCCGCCCTTCAATTGTTAGAGCACGGTTTCCCTACTGATGCCTTATCTCTAAGCTCCCTACGTTCGGTGCAAAATCTCCGTGTCAAAGGCTTCTCCATACGATTCCAATGGGTGCCATCACACATAGGTATCATAGGCAACGAGATGGCGGACAGCCTCGCCCATAGAGCGCTGTCTGGGAATCCTTTGAGAAAAGTGCCTCAAGAAGACAAGAGACTCTTCAAAGAAGCGGTGTCGTGCCACTTCAGTTCTTTGTGGAGCTCACCTCACAAGCCATGTGTGATCAAGGGTCTGAAAAGAAACCAAGCCACCTTACTGCTTCGCAATCGCACGGGCTCTGCTCGTACCCCTGCGTGGATGTATAAGACTGGCCTGGCGTTATCACCATTATGTTCAACGTGTCGTGTGTGCGGTGACATAGAACATTACCTAATGTGCTGTGCTGTGTATAACGCGGAAAGGAGGGTGTTATTCGGGTCCCTCAAGAACACAGGACTTCCTCACAGTTCTCTTCAGGACATTGTTCTCCCGCGCGGGAACCGGTTGTGTAGGAAGGGGGTCTCTCGCCTTCTGTTAAATTACCTACAGGACACGGATTTGGCTTCGACATGGTGAAGTCAGGAGTGACCATTTGTAATTGGGAGGTCTGTGTCTGATTATGTGATTTATTTATTTTAAGTGTCGCCACGGTGCAGCAATTGCCGGCAGCAACTGCTAGGGTAATCCCAGCAGTAGCCTACAACAACTCAACTCAACTCAACTTGAGTCAAGGACCTGCGCAAGCAAGAACAAGGGCAAGGCGGCACGAAACGGGCGACGCTGCTTGTACGCACGAGCTTAAAAAATTAAAATTAAATTATGGTGTTTTACGTGCGAAAACCACTTTCTGATTATGAGGCGCGGCGCAGTGGAGGACTCCGGAAATTGCGACCACCTGGTGTTCTTTAACGTGCACCTAAATCTAAGTACACGGGTGTTTTCGCACGTCGCCCCGATAGAAATGCGGCCGCCGTGGCCAGGGTTCGATCCCGCGACGTCGTGCTCAGCAGCTTTTGAGCAACCACGGCCGGTGCGCGTGCTTCCTCGGCCTCGTAAAACATTGGGTGCTCTAGGTCAACAATTAAGATGCCAGTCAACTATTACGCACAGCCGCCGTAACAATCTTGAAAACAAAAATTTGGAAAAAAGATGAGTCAACGAGACCTATAACTGAACTACAGGTTGCCCAGGCGACATGGAGCAATAGGTTCATTTTTGGGGGAAATTTCCGCGGCTGGTCGTTCATGTCAACCCATTTTCATTTCGGCTCGGTTGATAATCACAGCTCCTTTAGAAGTGATTATATAGAAGTTCTCGTATTTTATCGATGAAATTTTATCATAAAAAGGAACCTAAGGAGCCGCTAAAAATGCTGAAGTGCCATAGGAGACACCGTAGCCTGACCGATCATGTTGTTTTTCTCCCTGCTTTATTTACTTCCCAGGTTGCGGCACCCACGCCGGCAACACAGCAAGTCAGTGAACTCCCTCGAAACATGCGCACATATGCTTCCAAGCAGGACACGCCCACATGCCTTTCTACCAAAGCGTCTAGGGATCGGGGACTTCAGTACCTGCAGCCTTGCTTCTCGCTAGCTGAAAAAAAATCGCTGTTTTTAACGGAGAGTATCGTTTTGTCCAAATTCGTAAAAAAAAAAATAAAGAGAACCACATTACGGGAAATCTTCCGTGGAAAAGTTTCTGCTTCCCTACCCGCACTCCATGCGCCAATGATAGCGTTTCGTGTTAGAAAAAAACGTAGGCATACGGACGCAGACATGAACAGAACGAAACGGACAACAGAAACACTGGCTGTCAACTGAAAAGTCGCAGAGTGGCGGAAAAGAAGGTGCGCACAAAACTTATCGGCGCATACTGAACAATGGCAGCACCCTCCGCCAAACTTCAGATGCAGCTCCAACCGTCAATCAGGGACAGGTTGAAAATAAAGAGGAACTGTCGCGCCATAACAGCTATCTTTCACGCATGCCCACATGTGTCCCCACTTGACGGTTGTCGCTGCACTGTGGCACTGCAATACTTACCCGCGTAAAAGTCTTCAGTCGTTTAAATCACATCTCGAATTGCTGAACAACACAGCGTTAGCGCAAAATCGCACCCGTCATGAGGTATTTTTCTCATTAATCGTTAGACGTTAACAGTCTCAATCTACCACTTTTTATACATTTTACACCCACGAAACGAATAACTTTGGAGAGGGGGTGCCCACTTGCCGGGCACCAGTCTTAATCTATATTGTCCCACTTTTCTTGTGTGCGCAGCTATGTGGCTGGTCTATATTTGGAATCAGTAATCAATATGCACGGTGTAAAAGCGAGAATTTGTAAAAAAAAATTCGGAGCTGCTGCAATGCTCTAAC
The DNA here is from genome assembly GCF_050947875.1 of Dermacentor variabilis. NCBI lineage: Eukaryota > Metazoa > Arthropoda > Arachnida > Ixodida > Ixodidae > Dermacentor > Dermacentor variabilis. Next base: position 12,591,913 of record NW_027460313.1, read on the forward strand.
TCGACGACAAATACGGCAACAAGATGACGCAAGATTTCGCACGTACAAGCTTTTCCCCGTTCTTTTTTCATTACAGACTCGCCACATGTCTTTTGCAGGGAGCTAAATTCAAGGGCCATGCTATGGTTACGTAACACTTTGAAGTGCGAACGGATTATTTGTTGAAATATTCCACGTGTAATTGTCTTCCTAATGCACGCGGTGTGCAATCATGACCAAAAGTTGGGAAACCAATTGCGACGAAAAAAAAAATTACGCACAACCAACGCACACATATGCATCTATGTGAAGCGAAGCTTTAGTAAAGCGGTTAAATAAACGCTTTGCATTTATCGGCCACGAGTACAATTGTGTTTGCTTTTACCCTATGCAACGTGTAATCTAGTGGAATGTGGACCGCAAAGCTCACAGCTCTATAGTAATGCATTTTTTGTGCTTAAGCACTGCATCGTTCACCGGCAATATCGAAACCCAGTCTCAATGAGGTGGATGCGCACTGCAAGGCGTCTGCGCAGAAATGTCTAGGAGGACAAAGGCTATGCATGACTCTTGTCGAGGGAAGTCTGGGGATGACAAGTGCGTGAACAGAAAAGTGCGACACGTATTACAGATCATTTCGGGATTCAGTACCTCTTGTGTCACAATGGGAGAATTAAGCAGAAGTGACGAAGAAGTGGCACACACACACAGTCAGTGGAGCATGTCGAGAGGCTACATCACAGCGAATAAAGTAAATTGAAGAATCAGTTCATCACAATTCGACATTTCATTAAGGTTGCTTCCGCCATTTTGTCTGACGAAGAAGCACAGTGGCTGTGAGCGGACAATGGGGACAATGTCTCTGGTATAATTTTTGCCGCCGCGTGTTTTAAAACAGGACTTCGACCCCGTGCACGTGTACAAGGGTTATTCATTCCAACCGCAATGGAATCCGGACACGACTTCTGCGAATTCAACCCTCGAACTCGAGCTAAAAAGCGGACCGCTATACTCTGAGACATCAAGCGGGGTGACAGTGTAAGAGGTGCACGAACCCTGTCCTAATACAGAAGGCAAACCAATTCCGTGATCTTGCCCAAATGTGTTTCGGAATGGTTCATGGCGTTGTGAGCACATAGCGAGGTGATAGCTGCAATTGCCGGTCACGGCCACAGAATTTCGATAGTGCCTTAGTGCGAAAACGCTCGCCCAGTCTTTCGTAGGTGCTGTTTGAACCTCAGGCGGTCAAACTTCTTCCGGACTCCGCCCACTAAAGTGTCACACTTAATATTAGGGTGAATAAACCACACGATTTCCCTTCGTTCTTGTCTTTTTGTTACTTTAGCGGGGAAGCAGCGTTCAAATAAACTTATGTGACATTTACCCTACATCTCTGTCTCTCTTTTATATTACCAACTTTTTCGCCCTCATACGATCATTCATACGCTAAATCAGTCGTAGTACAATTGGTTCTCGTTACATACCGCGTGGTCGTTCTTGCTCAAATTCTGATATTTACTTATTTTGCGCTTTTCACTTGAAAAAAAAAACACACAGACTATCGATAAACATTTTGCCTTCCTTCAAGCTTTCATGTGAGCGTGATATCCACAAATATTTGTATACAGCTCGAAAGAAAGTATGATTTCAGGAACATTAAGGGAACTTTCAAATTCTGATACAACATTGCATCTAGTTTCTGAGCACTCCCTATCACTTCCTTTTCTGAACAGACTGGCACATATAATGTGACGTCCCGATCCGTGGTAAAAGAGCTTTCATAAAACGTTGCCCCTATTCTGTCTCCGTTACTCTCGAGGGAACGCAGAAGGAGGATGGCTGCATTAATGAAGTGTTTGCCGACAACAGGCAAAAAATACAGCGATGAGGACACTGACATAAAATGGTGACACATACAATGGAAGAAGGAATTAGGAACCTCGTTCGAAAAGCACCGAATACATTTCTTTTGTGAGCTCGCATTAGTGATGGATACTAACAGCAAGTAAAACCCGAAGCTGGCGCGAATCAGAATGATTTGGGAAAATCTGTAAGCCATGTCAATCTAAGCTGGAGTAAACACATTCCATACTCAAATTCATAAAAATATGAAAAGCGATGCCTGTCGCCTGTGTGCGAGGATCACGTGGGAGTAAAAGAAGCAGACGAACCGCCCCTTTGCGTTCGACGCTGCACGAGAGCAACCAGCCAACCGAGCGAGTATCTCGGACACGATGGCCCCTTCAGTGGCTCTGGAGTCCTTCACACGTTCCTGGATGCGAAGGCACCCTCACACAAGGCGCCAAAGGCGCACTGATGACGTCCGCCGTCCAATCTCACTCGGCATCCGACGTCTTGCTAGCGGGGCTACGCAGGGGGATTCGACCAACCAGTTATCCCTCCGGCTGCCTGGGTACCAGAAGGACTACGGCAAGTCTCCTCGCCACGTCTTCCAGCCCAAGTACCACCGTGACGCCATGTGACGCTGCAATCTGGGATCAGCAGCACTACCTCGAAACTCCAGCATCCTACCGTGCTTCTGGCTCCGGTACGAAAGGCTGCGCTCCTGTTCCGTTTCTTCGTACTCCATAGGTGTATGTAGCTGCCCTTCCGTCATGTTGAGTTGATTGGCAGAGATAACATGGTGCGTCACGGGATATCATTATGCTGAATCTAAGGTACGCCATGCTGAATTCCTGCCCTTTAACTGTTTGGATATAAAACCTCTTCACAGTATTTATCAGTAAAAATGGAACGGGCTCTCATGTGTTTGTTTGTTCATTTCAATGCTAAAGTTGGTGTCTTCTTGCAGGTAATTTTCAGGCGGTCTCTATAACATGTCATTTGTCAAGTTTTACAGAGATTCAACCACAAGAAACGTATAAATAAAGAAGTGCCTATGTGTGCAGCCCATCTATCCATCTTCATTAGAAATATTTTGTCCATGCAGTGACCGCTATGAGTGAATAACAGTAGCAACTAATAGATGACGAGGTAATAAGCAGTCAGGGTAGCCCAGCGGCCATGTTGTCGCTCTCCAAAGGTCCAGGTTGTGTGTTCGATCCCAGACGCAAGGGGTAAAATTCCGCTGGGGGAAGAAAGCAAGAACCCTCTTAAGGAACTTCGAGTAGTAAATGGATGATCAGAGGATCCTAGTTCTGGCACGTAAAACGCCAGGAGAATGACTGTGTATTAAACTGCATCGTTAAAATGAACGACAAAATAATTTTATGTAAACGGCTGTGTCATTGTGGGGTTGCGCAAACTGACTAAATAATATACAAGTAGAAATTTCTTTCCTATATCATGACGTGCTCCTCAGACCATTAAAGCAATTAGACAGGCACTACTTAGCCAATAGCCAAAGACTAGAGTCCACACCTCTCTTCGCCGCGTGATATATAACTACTGAAGTGCTGCGAGCACGTTGCTAGGGTTTTGTCTGGACAGTTGTACAGCCTTAAATTCACATGGATGTACATTGCGATCGTTCTCCGCGCAATCCGTTAGGCTATTATTGCTACTTCACAATTCATTCTTTGATGTACCGGGAATAGCGTTGTTTTTTATAAGTCTCAATCTTAATATGATCAAACTATCTTGGAAGTCGGCGCGTAACTTGAAATACGTCAGCGCATAACTGATATGAGTCTTAAAAAAACAATGTCGCACACAAACACAAAAGAGTACTCATGGCGTGCGCAACTGAAGCGATTCTTCAAACGTCATGGGTTGATTAACATAACGAGCAGCTTCCACTCCCCCTGTGTCTAAACTTTACCTTTGCAGGTTTATCGCCTTTCAACAGCAGCAGTAAACTATGTATATGGAGCTGGATAATAGGATTTGAAACGAACACCAAATGTTCTCGGTCGCACTGTTTTGTAGCAATGTCATGCACATATTTCATGCATGTGTGCAGACTGTGTTCAAGTTAGTTGAAGACGGTTGCTTACCGTGTGCGCGCATGAGTGTGTCTGTGAGACAGAGAGAGAGAGAGAGAGAGAGAGAGAGAGAGAGAGAGAGCAATATAGCTCGAAAATCGGGATGTGTTTTACTGAACCTCAGAGACCCCGTCAGTCGATCAGCAGTGCGGCCTTCCGTTGTCTGCTCGTTCAGCATGGAAGTATTTGGCCGTACACACTTAGTAGAAAGCCCACATCCAAACGTCGTTGACAATGCCAGTTTTCCGCAGTGTATCATGACAAGTAATTAGCTAGGAACAGGGGTAAAACGTGAAAGAAAATATTGCCAGCTTCTCCGCTTCGTCCTGCAAAGCTAGCTGGAGTTTGCAGTAAGGGTTGGCGAATTGCCGTTCGCAATCCCCGTGCCTTGTGTTGTTCGCGAGAGGAAGACAAGGATAGCCTGCGAAAAAAAAAGATCAATTAACTATCTTGGAATTATTAGGATGCCACCAGCCTGTCCACTTCCACATTCGTAACCGTCCTTCTTAAACTGTGGTGCAGGCTTCTTTCTTGTCATGTGCGTCGGCCAACAATGGAGCAGCGGCTTCATTGTCACAGACTTCATCCTTCTCATCTACGTGGGACAGCTTCGCCTCACGTAGTGAAAGAGTTGACTCCGGTGAAGCGCGCTGCTCATGGAAGAATGGCGACCGGTCAAAAGAAGCCGTTCCAGTCCAGGGAGTGATGACCTTGATCTGTCTATATAGTTTTTAACCATAAGTATTCGGAGGCGGCCTGCAGTGGCGTGGTCCAAGCCCTTACGGGATGTATTGCGTGCAGCAAGGACGGTGGCAAGGATTGGCATCTCCTGACCATGTTCTGCTATCAGGAAGAAGACACGGCGGAAGTGGTGCTCCTACCCAAGCCTGCCTTCCCCACTCCGAAGCCTGCTCCACATACTCGTGGCCTACGTGGGCGACGCCGGCTCAGCCGTTGGGCACCTCCTCCTTCTTTTGCACCGCCTTCCTCCAGATGGCTGTGGTGGCATCATTGTTATTTTGTCGATGCTTTCGCTCTCCAGTGCGGATGCTTCTCTGTGATTCTTTAAATAATGTGTGATTCTTTAAAATACACTTGCACAAAGAAAATTGTGATTGTATAATATTAAAATAAAGGAGCTATTTATTGTCCAATCGCATTCTTCGAGTATGTCGTAATCCTATCGTGCGAAGAGATCTCATTTGAAATTGAGCCGCATGGCCTGCTGTCTTACCCCAAGAATCACGAGCCCCTAAACAAAAAAGCGAGAACTATTGGAGCGACTCCACTGCGCGTCGCAGTCATGGGCATGAAGCTTTCGTCCAAATTAAAGGCTGTCACAGCATGTATAAGACATGTGGTAAATTGTCAATCTGATTTAAAAAGGAGTCTTTTGCGGTCCCGATTGGGAAAAAATTTCACACTTGCATGGAGCTCCTTCATATCGCATTAAGAGGCGCATCGCTAAGTGCAGCCATTTCCTTGTAGATAAATAAAAAATTTTTACCCATGGTCCCTACGAAGGCTTGCTGTTCCCTTTGCAAGGTCTTTATTTCTTTCAGTATATAAGAAACTCCCATCCCAATACAGCTTTGGAGTTACAGTTGAGTGAGCCGGACACTTAAATATTCCGGTTTTAAGGGCCAAAAATGCAACATGATGGTGACGAACACCGAAGTGGGGGACCCCGGATGAAAGTAAGGCGCGACGCACTTTCCTGCGCCGCATCAGGTCGCAAGACGATGTCGTTGCGTGTGGAATGCTTTCATCGAGGATGTTAACCTTGATGCCAATGGTAATATTGACGGTTTTGTTCGGCAATGAAGCGCGCTGCTGGGAATCGATAGGAAAACTCTAACGAACTGCTACGATGTTCATACCTGTAACAGAGGCGCATACGAGTCTGGCGGTGGAAAACTTGTCGAGTTGCTGGCCAAGAAGGAAATGGAGAAACTGCACAATGGACAGAAAACGCATTTGTTCCACGTTACGAAGGTACTCGCCCGAATACTCATCACAGGTCCGTGCAGGTGTTCATGAAGGAACCCACATTGTATTGGACCGCAAATACTACCTCCAATTAAAGTGGACCGAGCCAGTAGAAGAAAGCTTTATCTACCTCAGAGGAGGTCGTACAGCAAGGTTTCGCAACACAAGTACTAAAGATTGTGCTCGTGTGAAGCGCGACTCTTGTCCCCGAAATGTTAAAATTATAACTTCGGTGTTGTTTAAATGCAAAACGACGATCTTATTATGAGGCACGCCGTAATGGAGCATTCTGGATTAATTTCTCATCGCGAGGGGTTCTCTAACGGGCCCCTGAATCAAAGTACACGAGCATATTCGTGTTTTGTTATAGTATAAATGCGGCCACTGCGGCTAGAGCTGAACCCACCACCTGGAACTCAACAGCGCAAAGCAAAAGCCACTGCGCTATCGCGGCGGGTCCCTGGGTTTATGGCTCGCAATGCGTTGCGAATATTAATTACAATAAAGAACCGTATTTCCCCATTTTGTTACATTCACCTAAATAAATAATAAACCACAAAACAGCCACAAAGCAGCGAAAATTTAATCAAGAAGATCAGATACATCAGTGCCTTTCTGTGCGTCTATTGAGTACAGTTCAACCTTCTTATGTCACTGTTTCCGCCCCAAACTTATCAAAAACTACGTGCCCTTGCCAAAAAAATGAAAATAACGAAATTCAGTTCAGAAGCACTCGAAGACCACAAATTGACATTTTGTTATGCCAATTTGTGGTCTGACAAATTGACATTTTCGTTATGTCAATTGCGTCAGTAATAAATATACTTGCAACAGGATAGTTTTTAGAGCTGTATATTATGTGCCCTGAAATTACGTCGATTTCTATTGTCTCCCATACAAAACCGACTCGACTCGTTCGCAACAACATTGGAAATATTATACAACACACATGTTGAGTAAGGGAGACACTAATAGCGAGGCTTGAGTCAATGTTACGGTTTTTTATTTACTTGAAGAGCAAAGGCCGCAAGACAACTAAGGACGTGAGTGAGCATAGCCCCTAAGGACCACCTACTCGCAAGTTACAATCTTGCGTTTGTGCCTCCTGACAGATTCTGAAGACCTACCTTGGTTAATGTGGCTCTGAAAGGAATTAATGAGGTAGCTTTCAACGCTAAGAAAAACGCAAGCGTTATTTACGATATCGTCTTTGTCATCACCGATGAAGGATTCCTAGGGCTTCTGTCTTCAACAGTGAAGGTCATCGACGAGCTTCAAGCTCTTTTTCGAGGGACACACGACACCTGATCACGTCAAGGTGGGCTATGTGAGACACTCTGTGCATCCTTACGTGCCATAACCACTTTGATGTCGCAAGTCCCGAAAGCTTGGTCGTGCCAGCGCTGTGTTCATATGCCAGATGCATTCGTTTCGCAGGCAGCCACGACATGTGTTTATGCACAGTTGGAAAAAAAATGAAGTGCTTGACCTACAGCGGACCACACGAGGTAAATTTCAGCGATTGTCCCCAACAGAAAAAGAAGATAATAATATTGAACCAAACGAGCAAGAGAAGTATGTCACACAACGGTGCGGCAGCGTAAGCGGAGCACCGGAGGAGACTATCGCGTCGTCGACATGAACTAGCTGCTGGTCCAACCGAGGTCTCCCTGGCTCTCATCCCGCAGTTCCAATGGAAGGTATTTGAATCGTCATCGGTGGGCCTCTCCAAGCGTTATTGCTTCAAGCGAGCAGCACAGGCTTGGAATCGATTGCATGGCCACGTCTGCAGCCGCGCACAGGGGCTTGGACTGTGAGCGCCAGGAACGGCAGTGCAACGAAAAATCACCATCGGGCTCTCTCATCAATCTAATGCTGCGACAAATAACCGACGCCCTGCAGCTGCTACTGTCTGGTTTTAACATTCCAGCGGCTCCAAGAGCTGCAAAAATCATGCAAGCTATAGACGTTCCCGTGACTACACCTCAGTAATCTCTACATCTGTCCGCGAAGACGTGTGGGTTGCGCTGGGAAGTATGCATGTACGCGGAGCACAGGAACAGTATGCTGTGCAGCTCCCATCATCACCATGTTCAGCACACAACCGCCTTCCTTGCATTTCACATCCCGCCTCTGTCATTCCGACAAATCCCTTCACCAGCGTGGAGTAGCAGGTTAGAGGAACTTCACTCAGGGCGACCTCTCCATCTTTCTGGCATTGAAAATTGCCCCTTTATTTCTCTCTATTAAATTGTGTAGCATCGGCACGTTCATCCACCCATGTATTTATTATTTATGGTCAAATAAAGATATTCAACCCTTTCGTGCATCTCTATTTTTCACTTTAACAACTACCACGAATGTCTGACACCAACGTTCCAGCATGAAAGGCGCCATTGAATGTCTCCCCGGTGCTCAATGTACTAGCTTAATAGCTCAAAGCGATAGTTTCAACGCTAATCACATTAACGTAGATATTTCTCTTTTTTCAATATGTGTCCACCCCTTATGTAATTTCCCATTTAGGGACCTCCGAGGCATACTAAACAAATAAATAAATAAATAAATAAATAAATAAATAAATAAATAAATAAATAATCAATTTGCACTGAGAAATACGGGCGCCAGCAGAAGACGAAGAGCAAGGAGACGGTTGCTGTTGTTGGTGCTCGCGCTCAGCCCGCTCGAATGTTGTCTCTTTCTGCGCATTCATATAAAATGCCGAGCGCATCTAGCCTTAACCGCGTACTACCGGAATAAAGAAATCAAATAAATAAAGAAAGAACTCAATAAATAAATAAATAGGTACTGCCGTATTTTTTCGTTATTTTCTTTTCTGTCTCACACGTTTAATATAATTCGAAGCAAGTAACGCATGAAAGCGGTGCACTTGAGATGCACTAATACATATATTAAAATGATGTCAATATACGCTGTAAGTAGCATTGCCTTTCGGGATTGGCAGCGACATCATTGTCTGATTACCGAGACCTCTTGCGCACGGCCGTATTACACCGGCATCAGAGTCGGAGGCAATGATTGAATTCTGCCACGTATTACGTTCCCTGTATCTGGTTTGCTTTATTTCTGGCTTTCTTCTTGATTAGCTTTTTCGTACAGCTACCTTTTTTTTCCTCCTTACGAATGAAACCTAATCAGAACAGCTTGTCAATTCAATGACAAAAAACGCCACCATGACTGCCGATGAAAGGACTGTACTTGCAAACTACTGCTCCCTCTGCTGCGGCGCGCAAACGTAAAAACATGAACATCGTTCCGAGAAGCCGGCCGCCATATATCAAATTAGTCCGCGAAAGTGCCACTTTTCTACAAGTTAGGTGTGTATAGAACTATCGTACCTCTGTGCGGATGTCCGTGACAATAAACACATTCCATTTTCGTATTCATAAGCATATTCATAGTGATGCCCGTCGCCTGTGTGGCAGGATCACGTGCGAGTAAAAGACGAAGACGAAGCGCCCTTCTGCGTTCGACGCTGCACGAGACGCTGCACGAGACGCTGCACGAGAGCAACCAGCCAAGCGAGCGAGCACCTCGGACACGATGGCCCCTTCAGCCGCTCTGAACTCCTTCAGGCGTTCCCGGATGCGAAGGCACCATCACGCAAGACGTCAACGGCGCATTGATGGGGTCCGCCGACCGGTTTCACTCTCCATCCGACGTCGCGCAGACGGGGCTACGCAGCGGGCTTCGACCGACCACTTATCCCTCCGGCTGCCTGGGCGCCACAAGGACTGCAGCAGGTCTCGTCACCACGTCTTCCACCGCAAGTGGCGCCAAGACGCCATGTCAAGCTGCACTCTGGGGACAGCAGCAGCACCTGACAACTGCAGCATCCTACCGTGCTTCTGCCTCCGGCACGAAACGCTGCGCTCCTGCAGAGCCCTGGCAAGTGATGCTTATTCATTCGCTGCGAGTGAATGTAACCGCCCTGCCATCAATATTATTTCATACACGCAGATAGCACGCTACGTCCTGGAAAACCTTCATACTGAGTATAAGATGGGCCATGCTGCCTTTCTGTCCTTTATCAGTCTGGATTGAAAACCTCCTCACAATATTCATCAGTAAGAACGGAACAGTCTCCTGTATTTTTGCTTATTCATTTTAATCCTAATGTTGGAGTCCTAGCGTAGGTAATTGTATGTACGTTTTACAGATATAAGTTTTACAAATATTAAACCACAAGAAACGTATAATCGCAGAAGTGCGTCTGTGTGCACCCTTGTATCCATCTTTTGTGCGGATATTTAGTCCACGCAGTGGGCGTGGTTCTGCGTTTTTAATAAAGACTGAATAATTATACAAACTAAAATTTGATGAGGTAATAAGCAGTCATGGAAGCCCTGCAGTACCCATTCTGTCGCTCTCTAGAGGTTGAGGTCAATTCCTATCGGGGGCGGCATTAAAATCGCTCGCGCAAGGTGGATTCGGAGCACGGTAAATAACCCCCGGCGATAAAATTATTGCCAGAGTAGTGCGACTCATCATTGAATTGCAGTTCCGACACCTAAGCCGCGCCCAACCCACGCCAAAGAAAAAAAAATGACCTGGCGCCCTATAACGTAAAACTGTTCCAATGTGTTTTTATTCCAATCTTCTGACGTCAAGTTTGCGCAACCGCCGACGCAAGCATGACGCGGCGACCCGCAGCGCTTCCTGAACGGCCCAATCAAACACTCCTACTTTTCTTTGTTTTCGAAATGAATAACATTGCTTACGTTGAAGTGTTTCACCTGTAATTGGGTGGCAGGAGGCGAGGAGCACGCTCAAGTGGACAGCGCTTCGATGGGACCGAGCCACCGCACTCAAAGAAATAACCAGATGAAGAGGGTGGTGTCGGCGTCTGCGATTGGTCCGCTTTCTCTTGCTTAGCTTGCGGTGGCTGGTCGAAAATCGCGGCGTCGTGCAACTGAGGGTTAAGAATGCCACTCAAACGAATCCTCAACAAAGAAGAGCTGGAACAGTGGGATCGTAAACGTGCCCAAAGTGCTCAAACAGGTTACACGGCCACGCAAGCAGTTTATTATACGCGAAAAAAACCATGCTCTCTGGCAGGTGCGAGTAGCCAGTGCCTGAAGGATCGGCAGCAGCCATCTTTTATTCCTTTGGGAACGAGGCAGGGTGCGGCTATTCAGAAGAAAATTCAGTTTTGTTCGGCATATTATTGCATCTTTAACGCGTGCACGTCACTTTGACGCGGTGAATTCTTGCGGTTTTGTGACGCCGCGTGACAAGCGGGTGAAGAAGGTGCAGCCCGAACACTTTTGAGGAATAGCCGAGTGCTAATGGCGAAAACCGTCGAATCGGAAGTTACAATTTTTCTTTTGTTCGGTCAAATCATGCATAATCAGTGTGTGCACGTCATATCAGATGGGGAGCCATCGCGGTTTTTGTGAAGTCGCGTGACAGACAGGTGAAGTGTGGGTGGCCCGAAAAAGTGTTTGACCGATCGCGGAGGGCTGATTTCAGAATTTGATTAGAAAAGTTTCGGATAATTTTACGTTATAGCGCCCCTGGTAGCTAACTGAATCATTTAGATGAACGACAATATTATTTTATGTAAATGGCTGTTTCATTGTGTAGTTGCGCAAACGGACCAAACATAGAAGCCGACTTTATGCTGGCGGGGCTACGCAGCGTGCAGCGGCCAACCAGTTTTCGCTCTGGCTGCCCGGGCGCCACAAGGACTGCAACAGGACTCCTGTCCACGTCTGCCAGCGCAAGTGCCATCATGACGCCATCTTGGGCTGCCTTCTGGGATCAGCAGCAGCAGCAGGTGGCAACTACAGCATCCTGCCGTGCTTCTGGCCCCGGCACGAAAGTCCCTGCCTCTGCCGAGTGATGGCAAGTTGTGTTTCTTCATTCGTCATCAGTGTTAATAGCTGTGCTGCCGTGAAGGTGATTTGATAGGCGCCCATAGTACCGTGTGTCACGTGATATTTCTTTATTGACTTGACAGGGGAGTGGCCTCTTTGAGGCATTCTCGGGATGCAGTTTGCATTCGGCTGGTTGAAACCAGGCGTTCTGAACACATTCGCGTGGTGTATTCAGAGCGCCGCGCTCCAGCAGAGAGCGTTAGGAGGCGGTGCTGTATGTCTACCACACGACAGCGCCACCGAGATCCTAGGGAAGCTGGATCACGTGGCTACTCTGATGGCTCTGGTAGCAGCTAGCACGTTCAGCTGGGGCAGTATTTCTACGGCTCCAATCACGAGAGGGCTCCGCATCGCTGTAAACCGGCTTGGAGCGTCGTAGGAACCACCAGAGTGTACCATAAGAGGCACCTTGTTTGGATTATTTGGATTAAAAGGCCTCTACTCATCAGGAAAAATTGCGAGGCATTTCAAGCGTTCAAGTATATTTTTAGGATTTGGTGCTTTCGTTAGAGAATATTCATGTTTTTTTTAATATGGCGTTTTACATGGCAGAACCACGATCTTATTATGACGCACGCCATAGTGGGGGACTTCGGAATAATTTTCATCTCCTGGTGGTCTTTAACGTGCAGCTAAGCCTAACTGCTCGGGTTTTTTCGCGTTTCGCACCAATCCAAACGCGCCCACCCTGGTCTAGATTCGTTCCCGCGACCTCCTGCTTTGGAGCGCAATACCATAGCCACTAAGCAACCACGGCGCGTTACAGGAGAGTCTATATAAGTCATTCTCACTGTTCGACAAACAAACCTTAAATCGAAAAAGTACCTGCTTGTCCAGTCAATAATATACGCCTTCTTTACATATGTTTCTCCCATTGAGTGAACGCCAGTCTGCACGATAAGAAAAAAAAAATAATTCTAGCAGCTTTGTCTTCGTGGACGACTATTTTTGGCGCGAAAGCGAAGGCTACGGATCCAAATCGCGACTTTTGCACCGCTGCAGGAAGTAGACCCGCAGTACTGCTGACGTTTTCTTGTGTTCAAAAACACTGTCTTGTTTTTTCAAAGGATAAAATTGGAACAATGCGTAAAAGTCAACAGTAAGCGACTGATATTTTACTGTTTTCGTTAGTTTACCCTGTTGAGTTCTCACATACTCGAGAAAAGAGCCCATTTGGGCGTCGGAGAAAGTCAAGATGGCAAACGAAAAATTGCGGAGGCGTCTTCTTGTCTGTGTTCGTCGCCTAAGCAGTTCCTAAGGAATTCTTACGTGTAAGTACGAAGAGAAATATTCTGTAATGTTTATTTATTTATTTATTTATTTATTTATTTATTTATTTATTTATTTCTTCAATAACACCACTGAATGCCCTGCGGAAGAGGGTATTAGAATTGGGGGAGGGGGGCACGCGAACATACTGTTATAACAATTTCTAAAGAATACAACAAACACACCTGAATACGCGACTAAATACGCAGACACGACCATGTGTAGTAAAATCACAGCTTGGATTAAACCAAATTAACAGTATATTAGCAGAATTTCGAACATTGAAGCACCTAGAACTCAGAATATATAAAAGGCAATCAAAGAGGATAATTCGAAAACGAAATCTACCGGATGGCAAAGGTACCGAAGGAACACAACATAGAATATAACTCATTCAAAAAGAAAAGAAAAAAAAACTTTCACATTGCACAGAGACATCACATTATGCCATACGTACGCAGGATTTGTTGAAATTTATCGGGGTGAACTTGAGTAGGCAATGTCTGATGGTAGGTTATTCTAGCGAAGTATGAATCTGGATATAAATGACTGAGCGCAAAGATCTCAGTGATACACACCGGGCTTTGACTTAGAAAGGGTGATCACGGCGAGAGAAAATGACAGAGCGTGAGTGAAAGAAGCCATCAATGCAAACGCTCGTGAGGGTGAAGTTTACGAAAGAGCGATAGGTGCGCGTCTTTGCGGCGTAGTGACAGCGGATGCAATTCGGCACGATTGTTTATACATGCAGCACTATAGTGCGGGGGATAATCTGTAAAAGATAAAGCAAGCAGCACGGCTTACAAGGATTCATGCTTACGCACGATGGAGTCCTGGTTCGGATCCCAGGTGGCGCAGGCGTATTCGACTTTGAGGTATCACTAATGCGGTGTATATGGTAGATCTTTTTTGTTTAAATGTGAACGCGCTTGCTTTAGTCTGTGTTTTATTATTTCAAATTTGCGGGTAACAGATGCAAGTTTAACAATGATGTGATGACGAACATATTGCACCACATTGCAAATTGACTCCTCAACAATCTTGTTATCAAGAGAGTATGACGTTGCAATACGAGACGTAGAGCGTGAAAATGACATGCACTTAGCTTTAGCATAATTACAGGTCATTTACCGGTCTGAACACGATGTACTCAATGCGTTTAGGTGTGGTCGGAACCCTTCACGGTTAGAGTCAGTAGACATTTTACGGAAAATGGCTGAATCATCGGCGAACCGTCTTATCAGGCAGGACATGCAGTCAGGCAAATCAATATTATAGACTATAAAAACCAAAGCACAAAGCACACTCCCTTGAGGAACGCCGGACGCAACTGGAATAAACGAGGTGTTGTGGTGTTCATGGTGCGGGTGTTCTTGTTCAAATTGGATTATTTCGCTAGGAACTATTTTCTACCGCCTCTGTACTGCGCTTCGAGTGAGCGTGGGCAATGTTAGTCGATTTGTCACACAATACAAGTGCCACGCAAGGATTACAAAGGGCTTGTTTTGTGCTGTCATGGTTCCAGGACCTGTGGCCACGGCGAAGCTGCAGAAACTGCTGGACGCCTGAGAATCGCAAGCAGCAGCACAACTAGCGTCATTGAGGAGGTAATGCATGGTATGTGCACATCGGCCATGGCGACGTTCTACTTGGAATCGACCGTTAGAACTCAGTTATCCTTTACTTGGCGCGTGAGTGTTTCAGCTTTGTTTAATGACATTATGCGATTAACATTTGCAAAACAAGATGGACAATGTTGCACGTTTATCGAATTGTTTTAGCAAGATCTGCTATTTCCTTAGGCCGCGGTAAGGGTTTGGAAACGACTGCATGCGAGCCAGAGATTCTGCAGTGCAGGAAGACATGAGGCAACAAGGGTCGTAAGACAGAGGGAGAATCGTTGAAAAAATGTAGGGTTTTACGTGCGAAAAGCACGACCATATTATGGTGCACGACGTAGGTGGGGAAGTTTATAGAATCTCTAAATTTGGACCAGCTGGGGTTCTTTAATATGCACCCAAATATAAGTACACCGGTGTTTTAGCATTTCGTGCTTAGCAGCCCAATACCATCGACACTAAGTAACAATGGCGGGCGACGGAGAATCGTCGTCAACTGCTAGAACGACATGTTGCTCGTTAAAGACTATGCGCGCATGCCCGGTTACCTGCATGCAGAAAAAGCGCGGAATTTGCTCGGCCCAATTTCGCTGCAATTGGCCTGCGCACTTCGACACTCTTCACCGTCCTGGAGCGAGATTGTAATCCAACGAACAGTAGTTTTTATATTTTTTTTTACTAAATGTGAGACCCACGGGTGTGGTTGGTTAATATTTGACCCTCGCAGTGCCCCGACCTGCCGGCGTGCTGCCCTTCGGCGACGCTGCGGTGGCTGCTCGATGCCGAAGAATCGCACGCAGCAGCACCGCCAAGAGCAGCAATCACTTCGCCACGTGCATCGAATGCTGGAGCTGCTGCGCCTCCAGCGAGCCAGCGTTGCCGAACGAGGTCACGTGGGCTACTCTTTCCCTAGAAAGAGTACTCGCGCGTGGCCAGGAAATTTAGGTTAACGTTTTTGCTTTCGTGATTCAAGACTTTTTGTTCTACTGCTTCTTTAATATATTAATAAATATGGTTTTGATTGTCTATTCGCGTTACGGCTATGCTAAAACGCTGTCGTTATGCGAGAAGAGATGATTTCATGCTGTGCCGAAGTCTCTCCTCTCCTATGGCCTTGCTATCAACAATCGCAAAAAAGGAGTACAACTGCTGAAATGATTACGGTGTGTTTCGCGGTCGTGTACATGTACCGAGAACTTCTGGTAGTCTTGTGCTTAAATGCATCAAACGGTGTTAAGAAAGTAAAAGCAAGAGCAGCACAGCAGTTCTAGCGCAACTTTCGCGGTGGGTATCTGGACAACGGTGCCACTCTTAGGATTCGATTAAAATGAATATGCCTTGCAAAAGCGCCGGCGACTATCCTTAAACTAAATATGTGCTAATAAGTCAGTTAGGGAATTTGATTTCTCGCGCAGATATCAGCCTCTACCATTATTCCAGTTGAAGGATTGGAATTGCGTTACAATGCCGCAGGCAATCTTTAAAATTTTGCATACTGTATAGCCTAAGATATAAACCTGCCATAACGCCCCCAAGCCCCTGCAGTTCTTAAGTGAGTCCATTAGGGTTCCGCACTTTTTCACATGCGTACCCAGACTAGACTGGCCTATAACGAGGCCTGCTTTTCATTTGCACTTCTGCGTTCTGTACATGCAATTGTGTGAATGCTGTATTATGCTTCAGCTCGGATGTGTTATGAAAAAAGAGCGTTGTGGGGTACGTCGCGTTTTATGCGAATGCGATGAAACGCTGATATATGTGGGAGGCATCATCTGAGCGGAAAGCGCCGACCAGTTATGTCATTAATCATTACAAAGATTAGCAATGCTTGTTGTGTCTGAAGGTGTAAACAGAAATTGCCACAATAAGTGATGCGCGAAGAATTCACCCCTTGTGTTCCGCATGCACAATCAAAGCTGCTGCAGCACGGGAGCAACGGGGGGGGGGGGGGGGGAGGTGTCATTTCAGCTTCACTATAAGCTGCATATGGGTAATCATATCATGAGAAGCGAACAATAACATCAACGAAAACGTAGGGGAAATTACTTGTACTCACTAACCGAATTAAATAGATTATTGGAAATAAATGTGGCTGAAAAACAACGTACCGAAGGTGGGGAACCATCCCACGTCTTCGCACTATGCGCCCCATGCTCTACCAGATGAGCTACCGCAGCGCCGTTTGCCCATCTACATTCTCGGGTATTAATGTGTTACTACTAGAACTAATCCTGGGAGTCTTAGCCAGCGCCAACACTCGCCAGCCTTGGCGGCGTATGTGGCACACCCTTTCTGCCAGAGGCGTCACGAGCACGTGATCTTTTTGGGTGAAGACAACGCCTGCTACCTTAAGGCATTAATGTTGCCGGATTCAAGACGCGTGTTATGTAAGAAACGAGAATTACTAATTAAGAATTATCATTTCTTTAATTCAATCAGTGAGTACAAGCAATTTTTCTTACGTTTTCCTTGGTGTGACTGTTTGGTGGCTTCTGATGATCTCATTATTCAAAATCAGTCACCTCGGTTAACCGCCTTTCTTCTCGTTTATTATATAACGAAAGTGTCGACTCTCCAAGCCAACATTAAAGGCAACATTGATGCCTTCAGGTAGCATGTGTGGGTTTATTGACCAGTTGCCTTCACGCAAAATAGATCACGTACTCGTGACTCTTGCGGCAGAAAGGATGGGCCACATCCGCCTCCAAGGTTTGCGAGTGGTGACGCTGGCTAACACTCCCAGGATTAGTTCTATTAGTAAAACATAAATAGCCAAGAAAGTAGGCAAGAAAGTAGATGGGCAACCGGCGCCACGGTGGCCCAACTGGTACAGCATGGCGCGCTTAACGCGAAGACGTGGGATCGTTCCCCACCTTCGGCATGTTGTTTTTTCATGCACATGAATTTCCAATAACCTATTATTTCTTTAATTTAATTGGTGAGTACAATTAACTTCACCTATGTTTTTCTTGGTGTCACAGTTTGGTGGGGGGGGGGGAGACTTCTTATGATATCATTATTAAAAATCGGGATCCTAGGTTAGCCTTCTTTCTTGTCCTTTATATGGGTAATAGGTGGTTCATTTATGATGCCAATCAGGAAAAGATTCTGGAGTGAAGAGATAGCACAGCGGTATGAGACTGCCGTCTGGAAAGACCTCAATTTGATAATACTTAATTGCCGCAGTATAACAAATAAAATTGACGCATTTGCTGTCTCGGTTTCTTCTTTTAAGCCTAGCGTTGTAATCGGCACTGAATCTCAGCTACATGGATCTATTCGCAATGCCGAAAATTCTCCCTCACATTACTACGCCTTCCACGCTGCTTAGCTACAGCCCGGACGGGAAACTCCGAGCCGAAGAGGTCGCTGTCACGCATCGCCTGGCGGCCATCTGGCCTTCCTGGCGAGCCCATGAATTAGCTGCCCACTCTGACGAATAAAGTTGTCTCTCTGTCTTGCACTCTGATCAGAATACACACAGGTGCCTTCAGCCTTGTCCGCATTCGGCGTCTTTCCAATCTTGCGAATCCGCGCGGCGTAAATTCAAAATCAACACTGGCGGTTGTCTGGCCATTGCCGCTGTGTATCCCTCTCATTCGCCGAATAATCGTGCACGTTTTTAAGCAGCTATTTTTGTGCTTTTTTTGTGGACAACAAATCACGGCTTTATAATTGGGGGACATGTCAACAAGCAACAAGTTTTATGGTAAGACAGTGTTTTTATGGTAGGAATTTGTAAACGGGAAGGCTTTGTCTATAGAATTTGCGGAAATCACAGCCTCAAATATTCTAAATCAGGGTGTGACTGAAACCACGTACCACTTCTTCTTGGCAAACCCTGGACCGCTTGTTTCGAATGTCGAAATAATTCCCGGTATACTGCCATCATAATTTCTTGTTCCGCATGGATTGCAGTTCGCCGCCAAAGCACCATATATAGGGGGCCCAGGAAGGTTTATCTTTATGATAATGAAGACAATGCAGCAATAAAATGCGAACTTACATTGTATTTGCCAAAGTTCTTGAATACAGTGTATTCCAGAGATTGCGATGGCATGTGACTGCTCTGACAACTAAATTCGTTGCGTTGATAAACGCTTTTGTTCCTTCTGAAGTCATAACACGAAACGGGCGTCAAGACAAGCCTTGGATGAATAACGATGCTAGAAAGCTAATTAGCTAATTAAAACGACAATGCCATCGTTTTTCCTACAAGGGAAGTCAGAAGCCACGGGTGCATGAAATTATGAGGGCACTTAATTAGGAGATTGACGCAAAGTTAATGTTACTTTAAAAAAAAGGCTTTTTCGATTCACATGGCTTAACACTTTATAAAAACGACGGAGCGGTGAAAATTTTTCAAGAATAGTGGCCGGGAGCAGGAATATATTCCGAGGTTACAGTCA
The DNA here is from genome assembly GCF_050947875.1 of Dermacentor variabilis. NCBI lineage: Eukaryota > Metazoa > Arthropoda > Arachnida > Ixodida > Ixodidae > Dermacentor > Dermacentor variabilis. The sequence goes on from NW_027460313.1 coordinate 12,611,022, forward strand.
GATAGTACTACATACAGTAGCAGACAACTATAAGAAGGCATGCTGTTTTATTCGTTATTTTCCGTCTGTGTTCACACACCCCTACTATGGCTCCCGTACAGCATTACACGGAGTTAAGGCTGGAGCATATATCTGAAGTTCACTTTAACTATAACAGTGTCGCAAAATTACTTAGAGGGCTAAGTAATTCCAGCCACGGTTAATTTGCCCGTTGCTTTCCTTGGCTTTAATGTCATTTCGCTTTCTTCATATATATATATATATATATATATATATATATATATATATATATATATATATATATATATATATATATATATATATATATATATATATATATATTCATTCAAGTGTGCAAATTAGGTTGTTTGCGGACGACCGTGTGCTTTTTAGAGCAATCACTTCAACAGATGATCATATTGATCTAAATACTTCTCTAGCTGGCATTAATGATAGGTGCAAATTGTGGGGAACGCGGCTTAACGCTGAAAAGGCGGTCTTTCTTCGCTTTACTCCTCAGAAAACTCCACTAACCTTTAGTAACACGATAGGTTCGTTGCCTTTGCATGAAGAAACAAAATATAAGTATTTCGGTGTCACAATTACTAACAATTTATCGTGGAATTTACACATTGATAATATGTGTTCTTTGGTCTTGCGTAAATTATATTTTTTGCGACATAAACCTGAAAATTCCCCACGTAACGTATAAATGCTTGCTTATTATTAATTAATTAGACCGAAACTTGAATATGCATGTGTTGTTTGGGACCCGTTTACTATACAAAATATTGAATGTCTCTAAAGGGAACAGAAGACAGCCGTGCGATTCATATTTTCAAAATTCTCACGATATGACTGTCCCTCAGAAGTAATGCGTGATAATGTCATCGAAATCCTTGAGCAACGAAGGAAAAACTTAAGAATTTGATTTCTTTCCAATTGCTTTTGAATGTAGATTTACCAATTATTCCTGCATCCTATCTATCTAGTTCAACGTCTAGGCTTACTCGACACATTTAGCACGGACAGATGTATTAGAGTATTCATTTTTTCCCCGAACTAAAGCAGACTGGAATAACTCGTTGTTGCTGTTTAAATTGATTGATGCATTATATTATTGTTGTGTCTAGCCACCCTGCTTGGACCTGGTCTGCAGTATGAAATAAATGAATAATATATATATATATATATATATATATATATATATATATATATAAATATATATATATATATATATATATATATTCATCGTGTTTCAGCGAACCCATTCAAATATCTTTAAAAGTTCACAGTGGCAGATATCACAATTCTAGTTGACTCGAAGCGGCGGACAATACTAGCACAAAAAATCGCGATCCAAAATCGACTAATTAATAAAAATCCACTAATTAAGATTTTAACTTATTACGTTACGGCACATATTCCAATTTACAAATACTAGCCGTGGAGTTCGCAAGGCGGATCCACTTGGACAGAATTTTCAAGACGACACCGGTTTCGAGATATATATATTCCCGAACTTCGCGAAGAAATGCATTGGCATTCCAGTTAATTTGTTCAAAAAACGTCGTTTCATGCACTGAAGCACACAATTAACTGGAACGCCAATGCGTATCTACGCAAAGTTTGGGATTTTATATCTCCAAACTGGTGTCACCCTCAGAATTCGTTTCAAGCGGATCCGCCTTGCGAAATCCACTGCTAGAATTTGTGAATTGCAATATGGGCCATAAGATAAATAGCTAAGAAAGTTAATTAGTGATTTTTCAATAATTAGTCTATTTTGCATTTCAATTCTTCATGCAAGCAGTGTCCGGCGCTTCGAGTACACAGGCTCACAAACTATAATTGAGCTATCTGCCGCAGGGGCAACCTGTAAACTATTTTAAAAGTGTTCGCTGAAACATCCTATATATCCTATATATATATATATATATATATATATATATATATATATATATATATCTGTGCGTGGGTAAGCTTCGAACGGTGCAAGAAAGCGACGACACAGCAATAACTTAAGTCCCCCTTTTTTTTTTACTTGGGCGCAGCAACGTCACAAACAGCGCTGAATGGCTGCCAGTGCAATTATTAAACGTCTCGGTGTTCTCGTACGGACCCCAGATCAACCAACAACGCACGGGCGTGCTGCCTCAGATACCATTCGCCCCTTCTACTGACACGCTCGAAATCTGCGAGATTACCCACGAATGCACGCAATATGGCCGCGTAACTGGCCGCTCGAAGCACTTTGCTCTGTATTCGAGCGCTTCTTTCAGGCTCGGAAAAACTCTTCTTTTATAGCACGTGTTGAGCAACCGAAAGCTTTAGTGGAAGTTTTTCGTGTTCCTCTACATGTTCCTCACTGACGCTCTTCATCTAAATATAACATTTGAGAAGCAGATCAAGTAATTAAGAGTAATTATGTGATTAGGCGGAATGGAAAGAATAATCTGAGTACCTCCATGCCACGGCGAACAGCATTACCGTGGTTCGGTCCAGCAACGTGGCATTCGCGTATTTTTTAAACCTTGGTGCATGATAGTCGGGACACCTTGCTGTTCACCTGCTGCACAGATTCATTCGTGAATAAATGCTGAACAATGCTTACTGCAAGGAGCAGGCCGGCTGCTTTTCTATATGCTTTACTGTATGCTTTACTAACCGAAAACCTCTCCGGGACAGACCACATTGCAGCCATCTGCGCAAAAGCTTCAAAGAAATTAGGTTACTTGCGTCGTAATCTGGGTAATTCACCTTCCAACATCCACAAATTGGCCTATCAGCCATTTGTTCGTCCACAGCTCGAGTATGCATAATCCATTTGGTACCCACATCCTGCCTACTTAATCGACATGCTTGAATCAGTCCAGAACCGAGAGGCCCGTTTCATCTGACGTAGTTATAGCCACCAATCCAGCGTAATGCAAATCAAACTCGATCATTTCGTCCAGCCTTTCGTTCTTCGCCGTAATATCGCTCTGGTATCCTTGTTTCGCAAGTATGTTTATAATGCCACAGAATCCGCACTGCATATCCAGATCACCTCAAACAAGTCTCACCGAGTAAATAACTACTTACGTTTCGCGCTCATATACGGTACGACACATGATTTTACCTTTTGCGCACTCCTTACGGCCATTCGCTTGTGGAACAATCTTTCTGAAAACATTGATTCCGAGTCAGATCAAGAAAAATTTCCTCGTCTCTTACACGAGCACTTTTCTTAACCGCGCTTACAAATCACTTTATCTTGTTTCTAGTACTTGGCAATGCGCTTCGAAATTCTTGCGATGTTTTTTATTTCTGTTGATGCATTGTTATCTCATTCTTATCAATTGATATTTTATGCTGCGTCACGTGTTTACTTGTATGCCCTGTATATATTATTGCTTTTTTGCGTCTTTTCCAGAAGTATCTCTTGAAGCATTGTATTTCTTGATCTGTTCAATTTTCCTGTATTTTACTTTCTAGTATTAGTGGCTTACGTTAATGTTACTCGTGTTTTTTCCTTGAAGTGAACCTTGGTGGCATTTTATTACTTCAGCTTTTCTTTTTTCATGTTTTGATCTTTCTAGTAATGTTGAAAAGCCCTGCATTGGGACGTATTTTTGTACCAGACTTCAGAAGGCTGCTTACCCTTCCTTTTTATGCATTTGATTTTCTAACCTCCTTACAACTTGCCCCCATAGGGCCTTGAAGGTATTTTATATAAATAAATAAATAAATAAATAAATAAATAAGTAAATAAATAGGGGGAGCCGAGAAAAAAATATCTTCCCAAAGTCTTCTGGAACTTGTGCTCCGTGAACACCGGCAGAACACACCAATGATTCCAGCGTTATATGCCGTGCCTCCATGTCATACAACATGTTAAGGGGACACCAGAGAGCTGTATGGTGTCATGAAAATAAATAAATCTATGGGGGAAACTAAGCAGTTGTTGCGTGTGAATGCGAGAGCATAACGTGACGCTGAGGTATGCCACCGAGTTTAATGCAGCGGCAAAATTTTGGCGAGTTTAGCGCTGCTGCGTTATGTTTCCGAGGGTAATGTTGCTGCCTATGGGGTCGCAACAACGCAAGACGACAAACAGGCCGTAGTCCAATATTTCAGCTGAGTTCTACTTAAACTATGGTGTTTCACTTGCGTTGAATGTTATTTCTCGATGACTACACTTTGCGGAGCGATGCCACTATTTTTCTTCCGATCCGGCACCATAGTGTCGGCACTAAATTTCTTCATCGGGTTCGTAGGCGAACTCCACCTCATACTACGGAGGGATGTCGTAGTCGTCGTCATCCGAGGGGCACCTGAAGCGCGTTGCATCTTATTCGTCGACGCCGTCTGCGGCATCCCGACAACGCGAAAGGCAGAGTGAGTTGCTGCAGCTCGCCTCCAAGGTAAATACACCTGGTAGCGAAGCTTCCATAGGAGCCTATACGTGCAAAAACATGGCGGTATGGATGGATGGATGGATGGATGGATGGAGTGAGTGAGTGAGTGAGTGAGTGAGTGAGTGAGTGAGTGAGTGAGTGAGTGAGTGAGCGAGTGAGTGTGTGAGTGAGTGAGTGAGTGAGTGAGTGAGTGAGTGAGTGACTGAGTGAGTGAGTGAGTGAGTGAGTGAGTGAGTGAGTGAGTGAGTGTGTGATTGTGTGAGCGAGTGTGGGAGTGTGTGAGTGTGTGAGTGAGTGAGTGAGTGAGTGAGTGAGTGAGTCCTTTGGAACGGAGTGGTGGGTTGCGCCACCGAGCTCTTCTTAATATATTGCCTAATGCCCTACATTTGATAAACAAAAAGGAAAGTAGAAAAAAAAATCACGATGAATTCCCATAACCAATGTTGCTGAACCCCTATTGTAAACTTTGTTTTTGCATGCCTCGTTTGTCGTTTGCCTGCTTTTTATTCACCAATCTTCCAATCGCCGCTTACTAATCTCTTCTGCGCACATATTTACGTTACCCATGCTCACGCTAAATCCATGTTCTTCAAGGAGGCCTGAGATGCCTAAATCGACCGCTGGACAGTTATCTTCGCGTTCTAATAAAACGTGCTCCATCGTTTCCCCAGCTTTACCGCAACAGCCACAAGCGTCTACTTCCTTCTTATATTTCGCTTTATAAGTGCGTGTTCTAAGGCATCCCGCTCTCGGTTCGAAAAGTAAGAGCTTCCCTTGAGTTATCATGAATTGTTTCTTTTCCGATTTCGTTTTTTCCTCTGAAGTAGTTACTCATGGCAGGTTTCTTTTCCTATGCCGCCACCCATGAGATTATCTAGCCTCTCTGACTTTCCGCTTGATGTTCTTTGTTGTCATGTTGCTCACCATACAGTTCGCATACTTGCTGGAGAGCTTCCTAGTTCTTTTCCTCCACTGTGAATCCATGTTTCTTCTTTCTTTTTGTACAAATACCTGAAAACTCTCCCAGCGCGTTTAACTTTTCTCCATATTAGTCAGTAGTTATTCATATTCAATTTTATGTTGAGGTTCTCTCACTTCAGAGCTTGCCCAGCCCATATCACCCTGCACAGCTTCATTTGTAGTTTCCCGTGAGCGCCCAATGCGAGGCGCCCCTCTGACCTTTGGTTGCCATCGAGTCACGATTGTATCTCCGATTTCAAGCTCACAACCGCATTTTCCAATGTAAGTCCTGGAACCACCAAACCTTTTCTTATACCCCGGAGCACCTCCTACCTATTGTATCCCCATAGCCCTCTGTGTTTCATTAAAGACGTATTTCTCTTCCCGTTTGCTGTTATATTTTCCTGTGTTTCCAGATATCTATCTGAAAATGGGTATATACAGCACATGGTATATCGTTTATACATATACCAAGGTATTTACATTCTTTTTCTCGAGGTATTTCCTGGCTCCGCATTGACACAGTCTGTTCACTGTTTTCATTGAATTCCATAACACCTGGTTTTTAACGCTACATTTCCGACCTAAATTCTCGCTTTCCTGTCCACAGATATTAACTAGACGTTGCATATCACTTTGCTTGTCGGCTAGCAACACAATGTCATCCGCATAAAACAAACCTGGAAGCCACTGCTCTACTGCTATACCCGCCTGTTCGTATAAGAGAATAAACCCGATATTAATTCCCTCTAGCGCCCTTTCCATCCTCACCAGGGCACCCCTGCCTCAGTCCCTTGCTGATATCAACTTCTTCCTTGCTCCTCATCCTTTTCCATTCAGCGCAAACATCATTTTCTAGGTAAATTTATCTCAAAACCTATATTCAGTTATCGCCCAAGCCTTCCCCTTCCAGAATATGCCACAAAATTTTGCGGTCTACCTTTTCATACGCTCATATAATGTCTAAAAAGGCCACGTATAATGGTGTCATGTCTACTTATTTCTTCTACTCATTTCATTTCTAATAACTTATCGAGACGCTTAATTATTCTGAAGCAATTCTGAATTTCTCCTAAAATGCTGCTATTCTCTGCCTATGCTTGCAGCTTTATTTTAATTGCCTGGATTGCCAACCCATATATTACCAATGTAAGGGTGAACCGTCCATTTGAGTGAATTCTATCTTCCCCTCACTTACCTTAATAAATTAAATGATGGCGTAAATCTTGTGTCGTTTTTCTGTCGCGGCTTTCGGACGATGGCGGGGTGGCTGAATGAGCCAAGTAATCATCTCACATTAAAAAAGAAAACAGAAAAAGTACTTGAGGTTTTTACGTTCCAAAACCGATCGACACATGATGATCACATCAAAGTTTTATGGAATTTTTAAACATACCCTGATGCAGATAATGTAATTCTAGTCATTCAGCTTGATTACTCAGAAAGACGGCCATTCCCTGCACGATAAATGGAAAGATGATCTCCCGGCGCTATCAGTACTATCGAAGTATACACGAATGCAAGCGCAGCTCTAAAATAGATGAAAACAAAAGTCAAGCTCGAAGTATACGTAATAGGTAATGTTGTATAATGGGGACACTGAAAGTTGCAAGTTAACTTTAACGACTACATACAAATAGAAACCGTGCGAACCCCAAAGGTGCACTATCTAGTCCTGGCCGCAGCGGTCGCTATTCGATAAGGCAATGTGCAAGAACGTGCGTTTACCATGCATTAGGTGCGCGTTAAAGAACACACACAACGTGCCACATAATCACATCGTAGTTCTTGCGCTTAAAACGCGTGAATTTAATTTTAGAACGCAGCTCTTAGGCGTTCGTTCCTACGGTGAGCGTCGGCGTCACGGAGCGAACAAGCACATTGAAAGATGAAAAAGGGTGACAGCGAAGAGAGCGCAAGGAGGAAAGCGGCGGAGGAGGGCAGGGTGAAAGCAGAACAATAAGAGCGTAGTTCCTCGCAAGACGCGCTCTGCGGCGACGATGACAACGCGATGGCGCCGCACTAGCGTGCGGCGTCTGGGAAGTCAGTCTGCGACGGCTGCTGTGAATAGCGCCTGTGAGTTACCTACGTGCTGCCTCTCGCGGTCCCCGGATTAGGGACGCAGTCGCGCTACAGTTCGCTCCGTTTGAAACATGCCACATGAGACAGATTGCACTCCCCAGCCAGTATATTGCGAAATGAAAACACGTATAGAGCTCCACTCAAATTTCGCATTAGGGAGCATCGCAATCTTCGGTGAATGTGTAATATACAAACACCTTCTCCATCGCATCAAAGATAAGAGAGAAACTCTAAGAGTCAGCGAGTACACTTATTAGAGCGCAGCTCTTTGGCGTCCGTTCCTGGGTTTCGCGTCGTCGTCGGCGTTGTCGTCGGCGTTGTCGTCGGCCTCGTAACCAGCTCCGCCCCCCTTTCATCCCCCCAGCTCCAGCAGCGACCGACTGATACCGCTGGATGCCGCTGACGCCGCTAGAGAGTCAAGATAACGTGACTGCATAGAACACCGTCGCCGCCATGCAGAAAGAGTATCAGTCAAAGGCATCAGTCAGTCGCTGCTATCTCTTCCCTCCTCCCTTTATCGTGTTGTCCGCTTGCTGCGCGCGCTTCTGCCCCCATCGTTTGCCGCTGGGTGTACACGCCGCCCCCCTCCGCTTCCGCTTACTGCTGGTTGCTCTCGACGGCGGCGATGAGCCTCCGCTTCGGCGGCGCGAACTGCAGGGTCTTCTCGGCGGCGGCGATGAGCTTCTGCTTCAGCCTCGCTTACTGCTGGTTGCTCTCGACGGCGGCAATGAGCCTCCGCTTCGGCGGCGCGAACGGCAGGGTCTTCTCGGCGGCGGCGCTTTGCCTCTGCTTCCCCCACGGCTGTGACAACCTCGCGAGGCACTTGTATAGATCTCGTCTTTGAGAATCAGGCATTGGTGTACCAAGTCGAACATATATCAGTCTATTTCTCCGACCACAAAGCTTCCTTCATGACTGTCAAGAACTGTTAGTGGAGTCTTTGTTAAAGGAATACGTGTGAAAAATAAAAAAAAAATTCTGTGATAGCGCATACATGTGTTGCTCGATTTCTTTGCCTCAATCTATCCAAAAGGTGAAACAGCTTATTTGCTGCGCTCAAATTTCGCATTAGGAAGTAACGTAATCGTCGGTAATTTTTTATTTATTTTTATCTCGAACCGTCGCTCTCTTATTTGGTCCACTCTACGCGACAGTCTCGCATAATTGTGTAATATATGTAAATTGAGGCACATCACATTAACATGATAAGCTAGCTAATTCGACTATATCTTGAATCTCAAACTTACGAGTGCAGATTTTGTTAACGCGTCAACTTCTCATTGTACAAATATCTAACATCAAGATGTAAACCGGCGCCATACGTTCACTACACCTGCCGTCTCGCCAGCTTGGAGCAATAAAGCAAGAATCGCCAACGAGGATCGGAAGCGGGCTAAGTGTGGCAAAGAGCGTACCCTTGGCGGCGGACAAAGGGCAGAGCCTTTCGTTGTTCGCCGCAAAGAGCCGCTTGTCGCTCCAGGGTGACTGACACGAACCACAGTATTCGCTGCTCTACAGGGATCTGGCTGTACGGAGTTATGCGGGGACGTTTCGCGCTTGACGACTCGCGTGTTGGCCTCATCAGCTTCAGTGCGTTTGTACGGAGAACCCACCTCTGAGCGACGACGAATCCGAGGGTTTGTGGGCTGTCGTGCTCGAGCCTGAAAAATGGCGGGACGTGGAATGTAGGAGGGCGGGGCAGCGCAGTTGCCCATCGAATAGAAGCTGCGCACATGCAAGAAATCTTGTATTCAGATCTGCAATGTTTACTCGCGATGAGGCAGCACGAGGTAAATTTCTAATCCAAGTGCCTCAACGCGTGGCCAATAGCGTTTAGACTCGGGCACTGCAGCCGCAAGCCACGCAGAAGGCTCCCGATTGGGAAAGAACGTGGAATGTCGCCTCCGATCCCAGCTTGGCAACAACCGAGAACACCGTGACAGCGACCCAGGAATCCGCGCAACTGCGCCGGCGAAATAATGTAGAAACGAAGATGCCGAATGAAAAGAATAGTTTTAAAAATGAAGAGTGCGACCAATGGTAAGAAAAACATAAAAAAATGCAGATCAAACACATTGTCGGAAACAAGAAACATATGCGATGCATTTTGCACGTATGTAATGCGAGAAGTTGTGCTGATGACGCGAGAGTGGGTGACCATGGCCGCAATATGGCACCGATGAAAGTGACGACGATCGCATGACGGTGGTGACGGCATTATTTATACTCCGACCTTTCGACGTGACCTTACGACATGCCCATTACTGGACACTACATATGGAAGTAAGCGAAAGAAGCAGGGATTATGAAGTTATCTGCTACGAAGTGTTTCAGGTTAAAGCTTTATGTTAAAATGATTAAACCATTTGAACTCCGTCAAGGAAACGTTAAGACCTGTTCGACCTCCATTGAATATGAAGGTGGTATATAGAGTGTCGCACAACTTCTACGTAGTGTTAGCTGCCACGCGGAAATAACTGGGGATAGTGGACCGATCCAAAAGCGGCATAGTCTTGCACAACATCTCAAAGTGTTGTCTGCTACGACGGAAGAATGAGAGAAACTAACACGTGACGGAAGGGCCAGACGACTAATGCAGCTAGCCGGTAAGTTCGCTTTAGCACGAGAGAAGTGTAGACAGCCACAGTACGGTTAGTGGCCGCTGCGGCACTAGAGTCACTGGAAAAATTTTCTGAGTACCGCATTCGTTTTCCTCGCGCCGCCGACGCGTTCATTAGCCCAACCGTACCACGTGACTTTGGGGTGCCATATACCTTCCAAGCGCCGGGCGGGCCTGTTGAGTTAGAGCGCAGGCAGCGCAGGTTCGCTACGTTTTTTGTGTTCCGATTGTCGCGCTCGCATTTGACTGCAAGGAAATCATGCCTGGCTGCTGCGCCTTCGGATGCAGCAACCAAACTGAGTCTGGAAAGACTTTTTTCTAGATTCCGGCTGGGAAAAATGACCGATAGCGTCGTTCTGCGTGGTTAAACAGAATCGGCCGGGAGAACTTCAAGCTTTCAAAAAACACCCGCGTCTGCGAGGTGTAAGTACACCTTGCTTGTGCTTTTCGGCACTGTTTTAAAAGATATTTAAGCGAAGTGCTCGTGGTGTTAACGATGCTACGAAAATAGGAGTACACTGCGGGGATCGTTCGCGTATTGCAGGCTTGACGCGGGTACACGTGTACGCGTTTGTTGCTCAACACACGCGGTTATTCCGTGCTCGTGGCACGCGAAGGCACACTTCCCGCGCGAGAATTCCGCGTCCTCACGTGCACCAGGTGCTCGCATGGTTTCTCCGCGCCCGTGAGCGCGCTCTCGCCTCGAGTCACTCGACCCATATGGCACTTGTTTTTCGCAGATCGTGACGGTCGCCGTCAATAAAAACAGGGTCAGTACGAGGCCCATCATACTTGCTTTTTTCCACTTATCCTTTGCTCATTTACATATACGCTTTTCGAGCTTGAAACCAAAGGCCAGGTGATGTTCGCAACACATGCTTCAAATTTTGAGCTTGTAAGCCGACCACACGCAATGAACTGAAGTCAGCATACATATCATGTTTTATGTTGAAATGCTACCGTGCATACCCAAATAATGTTTTGCTTGATGCATAACGAGAAATACAAAACAGCAGAACACCCAGTAGCTTTAGTTTCACTCTGTCACTACGCATGGTACATAAACCGCTCTAAAAGCACAAGAATATTATACATAGCCTATGTAACTTAGAAAAAAAAGTGCTGCGTCACCAGCGGGCGTTCCTGCTTTTTTTTTTTTACACAGGCAGCAAATCTTGGCAGTCTAAGAAAACAGTCATAAATAAGTTGAGAAGAGCAGCCGCTCATGGAGCGTACTAGACAGCCGCGTTCATAAATCGCAATGTAGCAAGCTCTCGCTCATTATCAGTGTACAGGAGTACATATACGTTGCTGTAATTACGCGAATGGCTCATATTGGCCTTCCACAAGATTTAGTGCGCAAAATGGTAATCGAAGTTGGTTTTTACGCCTGCTGTGCACAGATCGTCTTACGATCACGGCCAAACGCCGGTGCGCACACGGCAGTCGCAGTGTGTCGTGCGTATACGGCGGACGAAGTCGCCCGGCAGAATCGAGGACGCGCGGTATCCGCTTACAAACTAAATGAAATGTATCCGATTTAGCTTGTGAAATTATACAATGAACGTACGTGCCTGTGACACTGTCAGGTGTTAGTTTCGTCCTGTTTGGAAACATTCAGTAGAAGCCGACGGCGATCCACGATGTTCATGCCCAAACGCACAAGCTTGCCTCATTCCAGCTCAATGTGACGAAATGTTTCCTTCGTCGCTCGCTCCGCGGAAGGGAAAAAAAAACGCGTGCTTAAGCTCCCGATAGCCGCGCTAAGCTGCTGCCCACAATCGTAGCACAATTCCAACAGTAAACACGATCGGCGTGCAAAACAACCAGCGGCTGCATTACGTCGCACAAAATAACATTTTATTATCGTTCTTAGCCACCATTATCTCCGGGCGCAAAGTATTTGTACTTCAGTAAACACTCAACCCGATGAGTCACCGAATATCAAGCTCTTCCAACGCGCTGGCCTTCCCGCCACGCAGCCGGCTTGGAAGGCATATGGCGGTGGCCGCTCAGTGTTGCCAGTCAAATCCCGACCTTTGCGGTGCTCTGAAATTTTTTCCAGTGACTCTATGCGGCACCAGTTGCGCACGGCACCTTTAGACCTTTCTTTTTTCATGGGCGCCGCCATATTGCGCAGGCAGTGGTGCCATCTATGGGCACTCTGACTTCACCGCCATGCTGACTTCGGAGAAGTGCGCTGTGTTGTATGCCAGGTATACGATCGGCGGCAGTTGCTTTGGGGTTGCCGTGGCCTACTTAAGGCTCACTCAGAGTAGGTCGATCCGACACCGATTTCGGTCTTTAAACTATCGGCGGCAGGGTCTTTTTCTGTCGTGTCGGCGCCGCTGTCACACTGTACACTGTCACACTGTAGTGTACTTTTCCCCCTCTCCAGTAAAACATTTCTGGCTACGCGACTGGCGTAGATCGAGGACATATCGTACCGCCTTCGGCATCAACGCAGGTCCAACCGGTTTTAAAGTTTTTTGGCGGAGTACAAACTGCCCCGTCGTTTGAACATAAACCACTTAACATAGACACAGACACGTAGCACTGTATAACACTTAGTCGCAGCTGATGCCATAGTTTTGCTTACGCCCACACAGTACCTATGTAGGTCCCAGGAACACGCGTGCCGTAAAGTCACGCGGAGAGGCCACGGTATAAATTATGTCATCGCCGTCGTTCGGTCGCCGTCACTTTCGTCGTCGTCATATCGCTGTTGTCGTCACACAGACGTTCGCGTCATTCTCACAGCTGCTCGCCTTACAAAAACACGTTGTTCCACCTTGTTCTCCACAGCCAGAAACCTGCTAAATTCTTCGGATATGATCGATTCCCACAGTGCAGAAGAACTGTATAATATTTCGATATTTTAACGCGAAAAGCATTCTTGGCATACTCAGGCAAGAATGTCTTTTTTTTCCTGATTATCCAGCTATTCAGCTGTCCTACCAAATATACGGGCCGGTACCGGAATAGTGCAGTCGAAAAATGTGGGTCGTTCGCCTGGGCGTGTCCGAAAGGGTACATGTGCGTGCTTCAACAAATATCTTTGCCTCCCACTTGAATCACTGTATCGGTGCCACTGTGATGCGCGGAATTCCAGGTGGCGTCAACTGAACGAGCAGTGTGTCCCGCACGAAGCGCCTTATAAATTGAGCACACGCCTCATAAATTCAAAGTTTCGACTATTCTCATACTTGGATAGCCATCGTATATGAAACCTTCCCGGAATTTATGTATAGTTAGTCTGACTCAGTTTCGATCTATTCTTTCCATTTTTACACATTCGTTTTCGCATTTTTTTTTCGCTCTTTAGAACAGTCCTTTATTTTGCACCATATACCCATGCCACCAGACTTCTATCCGCTCAAGTGGGTCTGTGCCATAGTTCCCGACATGCACCATGATCAGATCGAGCACGCAGCTCCTCGTTCCATGTGACACGCGCAGCATTAGCCAGGCTTGCGCATCGTTTCCTGAGGTCCTAGTAGCCGGCTGTACGAGTGTAACGAGCCGAGTGTGACGTCACGCAATGCAGTTGCGAGGACTCCTGCTGCGCTTCCCCCACGTTCCTGGCTGCGGCCAAGTTTGCATCGGCGCCGCCACGATGCGCTGTTTCCCGATGAGCGGCTTTCCCCGTCGCTTGTGGCTGCACTGCCAGAATCTAAACATGGTTGGCCGCGGGTCGACGCACTCGGCTGAGCAAGTCGCCGCGTGCCGCCTCACCGAGGAAGACGGGGCAGTCTTCATTCAAGGCTTCCCGCAAGCGCATGCGCAGTCCGTAAACGATGGGCGACGTGGCGGGCCTCTTCCGGTCTCTCGAAGCTTCCACGTCGCACCATTTTTCAGGCTTCAGCACGAAAGCCCAAAAGTGTCCAGACCCTTCGCCGTTCAGAAGTGGGTTTTCCGTGCTCCCACAGCACAGTTGATGAAGCTAACACGACAGTCGACAAGCGCCAAGCTTGCCCACATAACTATGTACAACGCTGCAGATCAAAGTAGGGCAGCGAATACTGTGGTTCGCGTCATTCATCCTGGAGCGACAAGCGGTTCTTTACGATGAACAAAGAGAGGCTCTCCCTTTGTCCGTCACTGATTCTTCCGTCTGCAACTGGATTATAAGCAGCGCACGAAAGGCGAGCTATGCGCTCTTTGCGACACTTAGCCGATTCTCGATCCTCATCGGCGGTTTACGCTTCATTGCTCGAAACTGGCAAGGCGCTGCCCAGTGATCGTATGGCATTGGTGTACGGCTTGTTACCAGATATGTGTATAGTCCGGGTCAGTGCGTTTACATCACCGGCGCAGATAATGTGTGATATTCTATGCAGTCGAATTTGTTAGCACTTCGTGTCAGTGGCTGTGCACCGTAATTTACATGTATTGCAACGATTCGCACGACCTTCGCTGAGGACGCATCGAGAGAGCGATGGTGCGAGATAAAAAAAAAAACTGCACTGTCTGCCTTTCTCACTTTATCTCCCCCCTTTGAGATGAAGCAGATGGTGTGTGCATTTATTCCTTCGCGTTGAATTGCATCTTTTAAATTGGACAGCTTTCTTTGGCTCGTCACCCGTTTTCCTGGTCGGTTGTGTGGGGTTGGTAGACCAAGGCCGGTGGTCGGAAATTGCTCGTCGAAAGTTGGAGACAAGGCGCCGACGCGAAGGACGCCCCTGCTTGCGTTGTGGGGCGCGTTCACGGGCGAACGCCAACTGCGGTGGCTCTTTGAGGCACTGCGGGGAATTAATGATTGCTTCATTTGTTTCAATCAATTAGGGAATGCACCCTAGTGAAACGTTACAAAAATGTAGCTTGAGCACATCTGGGGCCCAGTGTATAAATACAGATATATATGGTATCCCGGGGTAGCACGCATACACAATTTTCCAGCAGACAATGGCGAAATAACATTTCAAAAGGACAAGATGTTATATGAAAGACTGGTGAATGAAACATCAACTAAAACAGGAAAAATGCAAACTAGTCATCTATTAGCAAACAGTGTTATTTGTTCCTTTTAATAAAATATAACGTAAACGAAGCGAACCAATAAACTTCATCATAAACATCATAGAACGGGTCATACATATTTAGCGTTCTAAGCATTAGATACTTAAGGCTCCGTTCACTGTAGTTTGTTCTTACACGTGAAAATAACCATTTATTTCTCGTACAAATGCATTGATGTACGCGTGCCGTTTTAGAGCGAGCCTTAAGATGTTAGGTACACTTGGCAGAGAAAATTTGAGAGAATATAATAATCGGTATGCAAAAAGAATGTCCACACAAAGAATATTTTATTGAATAAAAAGTTGATAAGTTCTGTAACTGCCACCAGCTATAAATCTTATTGCTCCTTGTTTTTTTTTTCAAACCTAGAAGCATAATAATGCTGCTTTTAGATGTGGTCGCCCATACCAAGGGGGGTATTCTGTGAGTGTCCACCTATAGTGGACATGTTAATTTCGTCTAGTGTTGGAAGTGGTGATTGGGTGTGGGCGCCTGTCTCCTTCTGTCTCCCCAGCGCATCCAATCAGAGCTTCAGCAGCATACGAAATGGACATGTCCACTGGGTAGCCATTTAAAGAACAATAATAATAAACAAGGTACAGTAATTGAGATCACGTTGGAACATCGCATGGCATATGATTAGTTTAAGCTAAGGTTGAAATCCATAGCGGAATTTTGACCAGAAACCTACAGCAAGTGAGCGCTTTGAGCTACGACACTGACCCTACCGAACTACGGACGAAGCTTCTATTTAAGGCCTACAAAGAAGATTGCCATGCGTACTTCAGTGACGATTAAGCAATCAGTGTTTTCAAGAAATAAAATGCAGAAAAACAGCCCAATTGCAATAAGATAATCGTATGAACAGCGGCTTTTAGTGTCAGCTATGGGGGGGGGGGGGGTGTAGGCGGAGCAAGCTTGTGTAGACTTAAAACTTTATTATTTTTTCATTATGTTGAGTAAGGTAATTAAGAGCCAGCTTTTACAACGGGTCAGTTTGGCTTCGCACGGAGTGCCTTGCATCTATGCAGAACGTCCGCGCGCGCTCTGAAACCCGACTTCGGCTCATTAGCGTACGGGCCCGGCCCGGCGTCCGCAGCCTCAAAACCGAGCCCGCACCGGGCCCACCCAAAAACGTCTTAACCAGGCCTGGCCCGTGCTTTCGAGTCGACCCGGGCCCGTGCAGTTCTCTAGGCTGAACCGCAGTGCCTATAAACAACGCCCCATGCACCACATCATGTGCGCCTGAAAGCCGTGCGGCGTTGAACTCGCCCTGCAACTCGGTTCGCGCGAGAGCAGAGCCCTTGAGAAAGTTCGACCGCGGCCGAGAGAGCCACGGAACGCTACTTGCTTGAAGAGGTTGGGGAGACTCACAAATACGGCAAGCGAGATATGAGGAGATAAAATTTATACGATAGCACAAAGGACAATGTCTGGCTATTTGACACCCTAGCAGGTAGCCCGAACATAAATGCACGAAGGGGCAAATATTCTCAACAGGAGGTGGCATGTGTCTATTGCAAGAGAAGACTAAACCCACTTTAACATGACAATATCAAGATGCAATGCCCAACCCCAACCGCAATGCAATCCCCAGTCAGAGCAGTAGGGAATGTCGGCATTGAACAAGGGCACGGGTTTGAAGCTTACGGGAGCATTATCTGGTCAGCGGTCCAAATAAGCAAGACACGTTTAGAGTATTCGTGGAAAACAAAATCAAGAGAACAAATGCCGGCGTTCTTACAGGCATAGGTAACCTTACAATATCAGAAAAGGCTCGGCAAAATATCAGACTACAGTAGTTATACTAACCTTTATAATAGGATTAGCTCAAGCAGGCTATGTCACCGTTGCTCGACCCGCCGTATAAAAGGGGATGCCAATAACATTAGTATCGATAAGTGAGTGCTTCTTGCAGTGAATGTAAATGTTGGCGCGTAACATCATAGGGCAGAAAACTTATCTTACATGAATGATGGTGCATATGGCCTCTAGTAAACATCACAAGCCGTTAAATGCCGTGGCGGAAGACCTCATTCAGAAATGATAGCGCATCGCAGTTTAAGGTGGCCATAATCAAGCCCAGTCTAAGATATTGGTTTCACACCAGATTTCGAAGAGTGCCTTCCAAGGAGTGTCAAAGTAAAGCAAAAGAATGTTAGTAAAGGTTAGTGCAACTCTCGATATATCCAAATGATCTATCGCAAATCTTTAGTGCGAGAAGGCGACTACATTGTACGCAGCAGACAATCTCTCCCCTTACCTTGTTTATAGCCCCCACAAGGGAACATTCATGGCCTATTATGGGAGGGCACGAGCTTAACAGTGTCGTTCAAAGGGAAAGTGTGTAATCATTGCATTCTGCAGGTGCTAACATACAGGGCAGAAACTTGCGCGTTTAAGACACACGCTCGAGACCAAGTTCCGACATAGCAATGGAGCGAAAAATGTTAGGCATAACGTTAAGAAACATAAAAAAAAGCGATGTGGATCAGAGAGTAAACGGGTTTAGCCGGCATTGCAGATGACATTAAGAGAAAGAAATGAAACTGGGCAGGCCATTTAACGCGTAGGATAGATAACCGGTGCATCAGTAGAGTTACAGAATAGGTACAAATGGAAGGGAAGGCTCTCGAGGGCGACAGAAAACTAGGTGGGGCGATGAAATTAGCAAATTTACAGGCGCAAGTGGGACTCAGCTAGCGCAAGAGAGGGGTAAAAGAAGGTCGCAGGAAGAAGCTTTCGTCCTGCAGTCGACATAAAGATAGGCTGGTGATGATAATGGGAGGGCAGCCATTTTGGTTGGCCTGCAGTACGCCATGTTTTAGACAAGTGAAACCTTTGTCCGTGGCCGCGATGTTGGCATGCCATCCGTGCGTGCTCAAATTCTTCTTTTTCTTCTTTTCTGTCGTTTGTCTTTTTTACTGGTTGGCTCGGAATTCTTCAATTGCCATCATACTGTGCACTTTCAGACTCGGAGCCGTCTTCAAGCAGAGTTTCGATAGTGCGCGCAGTTTCATGGCCAAGTCCCAAAAACTTGGCCATGCCAGCGCTGTCTCCAGAGGCCAGATAATGCAAGAGGCTTGGCAATGCAGGCAGCCACTACACGTGTTTATGCACGGTCGAAAAAAAAATTAAGTGCTTGACCAACAAAGAAACACACGAGGCAAATGCCAATAATTGTCCCCAAGAGAAAAGAAGAGAAATATTGAAGCAAACGAGCAAGAGAAGTATATCACACAAAGGGGTGGCAGCGTCAGCGCAGCACCGGAAGAGACTACCGCGTCGTCGACGTGAACAAGCTGTAGCTCCAAATGAGATTCCCCTGGATCCCATTCCGCAGTTCCAGCGGAAGGTATTTGAATTGGCATCGGTGGGCCTCTCCGAGCCATATTGCTTCAAGCGAGCAGCACAGGCCTGGAATCGAATGTATGGCCACGCCTGCCGCCGCGCACAGGGGCCTTGGACTGTGAGCGCCAGGAACGGCAGTGCAACGAAAAATCACAAACGGGCTCTGTCATCGATGTCATTCTGCGACAAATAATCGACGTCCTGCAGCTGCTACTATCTGTTTTTAACATACCAGTAGCTCCAAGAGCTGAAAAAATCTTGCAAGCCATAGAATTCCCGTGACTACACCTCAGTAATCTCTACCTCTGTCCGCGAAGACGTGTGGTTTGCGCTGTGAAGTATGCATGTACGCGGAGCACAGGAACAGTATGCTGTGCAGCTCTCATCATCATCGTGTTCAGCACACAACCGCCTTCCTTGCATTTCACATCCCGCCTCTGTCATTCCGACAAATCCCTTCACCAGCGTGGAGTAGCAGGTTAGAGGAACTTCACTCAGGGCGACCTCTCCATCTTTCTGGCATTGAAAATTGCCCCTTTCTTTCTCTCTATGAAATTGTGTAGCATCGGGACGTTCATCCACCCATGTATTTATTATTTATGGTCAAATAAAGATATTCAACCCTTTCGTGCTTCTCTATTTGTCACCTTAACAACTACCACGAATGTCTGACACCAACGTTCCAGCATGAAAGGCGCCATTGAATGTCTCTCCGGTGCTCAATGTACTAGCTTAATAGCTCAAAGCGATAGTTTCAACGCTAATCACATCAACGTAGATATTTCTCATTTTTCAATATGTGCCCACCCCTTATGTAATTTCCCCTTTAGGGACCTCTGAGGCATACTAAACAAATAAATAAATGAATGAATAAATAAATAAATAAATAAATAAATAAATAAATAAATAAATAAATAAATAAATAATTTGCACTGAGAAATACGGGCGCCAGCAGAAGACGAAGAGCAAGGAGACGGTTGCTGTTGTTGGTGCTCGCGCTCAACCCGCTCGAATGTTGTCTCTTTCTGCGCATTCATATAAAACGCCGAGCGCATCTAGCCTTAACCGCGTACTATCGAAATAAATAAATTAAATAAATAACTAAATAAACAAATTGGTACTGCCGTATTTTTTCGTTATTTTCTTTACTGCCTCACATGTTTAATATAGTTGGAAGCAAGTAACGCATGAAAGCGGTGCACTTGAGATGCACTAGTACATGTATTAAAATGATGTCAATATACACTGTTAGTAGCATTGCCTTTCGGGATTGGCAGCGACATCATTGCCTGATTACCAAGATCTCATGCACAGGCTCGTATTACATCGGCATCAGAGGCAGAGACAATGATTGAATTCTGCCACGTATTACGTTCCCTGTATCTGGTTTCCTTTATTCCTTGCTTCCTTCATGATTAGCTTTTTTTGTGCAGATTCCTTTTTTTTTTTTTTTGCTTCCTTACAAATTAAACCTAAGCAGAAAAGCTTGTCAATTCAATGCCAAAAAACGCCACCATGACTGTCGATAAAAGTACCGTACTTGAAAATACTGTTCTTTCTGCTGCGGCGCGCAAACGTAAAAATATGAACACCGTTCCGAAAAGCCGGCCGCCATATATCAAATAAGTCCGAGAAAGTGCCACTTTTCTACAAGTTAAGTGTGTATAGAACTATCCTACCTCTGTGCGGATGTCCGTGACAATAAACACGTTCCATTTTCGTATTCATAAGCATATTCATAGCGATGCCCGTCGCCTGTGTGCGAGGATCACGTGCGAGTAAAAGACGAAGACGAAGCGCCCTTCTGCGTTCGACGCTGCACGAGACGCTGCACGAGAGCAACCAGCCAACCGAGCGAGACTCTCGGACATGATGGCCCCTTCAGCCGCTCTGAACTCCTTCAGGCGTTCCCGGATGCGAAGGCGCCCTCACGAAAGACGTCAACGGCGCATTGATGGGGTCCGCCTTCCGGTTTCACTCTCCATCCGACGTCGTGCTGGCGGGGCTGCGCAGCGGGCTTCGACCAACCCGTTATCCCTCCGGCTGCCTGGGCGCCACAAGAACTGCAGCAGCTCTCCTGGCCACGCTTTCCAGCGCAAGTGGCGCCATGACGCCATGTCAAGCTGCACTCTGGGGACAGCAGCAGCACCTGGCAACTGCAGCAATCTACCGTGCTTCTGGCTCCGGCACGAAAGGCTACGCTCCTGCAGAGCCCTGGCAAGTGATGTTTATTCATTCGCTGTGAGTGAATGTAGCTGCCCTGCCATCAATATTATTTGATACACGCAGATAGCACGCTACGTCACGGGATATCTTCATATTCAGTATAGGATGGGCCATTATGCCTTTCTGTCCTTTATCAGTCTGGATTGAAACCCTCCTCACAATATTCATCAGTAAGAATGGAACGGTCAGCCCTGTATTTTTGTTTATTCATTTTAATCCTAACGTTGGGGTCTTCGCGTAGGTAATTGTAAGTACGCTTTACAGATATAAATTTTACAAATATTAAACCACAAGAAACGTATTATCGAAGAAGTGCCTCTGTGTGCATGCTTGTATACATCTTTTGTGCGGATATTTTGTCCACGCAGTGGGCGTGGTTCTGCGTTTTTAATAAAGACTGAATAATTGTAGAAACTAAAATTTGATGAGGTAATAAGCAGTCATGGGAGCCCTGCAGTAGCCATTCTGTCGCTCTCTAGATGTCGAGGTCATGTGTTAGGTCCCAGACCAGCGGGGGGGGGGGGGGGGGGGGAGGGCAAATTCCTATCGGGGGCGGCATTAAAATCGCTCGTGCAAGATGGATTCGGAGCACGGTAAATAACCCCCGGCGATAAAATTATTGCCAAAGTAGTGCGACTCATCATTGAATAGCAGTTCCGACACCTAACTCCCGCCCAACCCACGCCGAGAAAAAAAAATGACCTGGCGCCCTATAACGTAAAACTATTCCAATATGTTTCTATTCCAATCTTCTGACGTCAAGTTTGCGCAACCGCCGACGCAAGCATCACGCGGTGACCCGCAGCGCTTCCTGAACGGCCCAATCAAACACTCCTACTTTTCTTTGCTTTCGAAATGAATAACATTGCCTACGTTGAAGTGTTTTACTTGTAATTGGGTGGCAGGAGGCGAGGAGCACGCTCAAGTGGACAGCGCTTCGATGGGGCCGAGCCACCGCACTGAGAGAAATAACCAGATGAAAAGGGTGCTGTCGGCGTCTGCGACTGGTCCGCTTTCTCTTGCTTAGCTTGCGGTGGCTGGTCGAAAATCGCGGCGTCGTGCAACTGAGGGTTAAGAATGCCACTCAAACGAATCCTCAACAAAGAAGAGCTGGAACAGTGGGATTGTAAACGTGCCGAAAGTGCTCAAAAAGGTTACACGGCCACGCAAGCAGTTTATTATACGCGAAAAAAAAACCATGCTCTCTGGCAGGTGCGAGTAGCCAGTGCCCGAAGGATCGGCAGCAGCCATGTTTTATTCGTTTGGGAACGAGGCAGGCTGCGGCTATTCAGAAGAAAATTCAGTTTTGTTCGGCATATTATTGCATCTTTAACGCGTGCACGTCACTTTGACGCGTGAGTTCTTGCGGTTTTGTGACGCCGCGTGACAAGCGGGTGAAGAAGGTGCAGCCCGAACACTTTTGACGAATAGCCGAGTGCTAATGGCGAAAACCGTCGAATCGGAAGTTACAATTTTTCTTTTGTTCTGTCAAATCATGCATAATCAGTGTGTGCACGTCATATCAGATGGGGAGCAATCGCGGTTTTCGTGAAATCGCGTGACAGACAGGTGAAGCGTGGGTGGTCCGAAAAAGTGTTTGACCGATCGCGGAGCGCTGATTTCAGAATTGGATTAGAAAGGTTTCGGATAATTTTACGTTATAGCGCCCCTGGTAGCTAACTGAATCATTTAGATGAACGACAAAATAATTTCATGTAAATGGCTGTTTCATTGTGTAGTTGCGCAAAGGGACCAAACATAGAAGCCGACTTAATGCTGGCGGGGCTACGCAGCGTGCATCGGCCAACCAGTTTTCACTCCGGCTGCCCGGGTGCCACAAGGACAGCAGCAGGTCTCCTGGCCACGTCTGCCAGCGCAAGTGTCACCATGACGCCATGTTGGGCTTCACTCTGGGATCAGCAGGAGCAGCAGGTGGCAACTCCAGCATCCTGCCGTGCTTCTGGCTCCGGCACCAAAGTCCCTGCCTCTGCCGAATGATGGTAAGTTGTGTTTCTTCATTCGCCATCAGTGATAAGAGCTGTGCTGCCGTCAAGGTGATTTCATAGGCGTCCATAGTACAGTGCGACCCGTGATATTTCTTTATTGACTTGACAGGGGAGTGGCCTCTTTGGGGCGCTCTCGGGATGCAGTTTGCATTCGGCTGGTTGAAACCAGGCGTTCTGAACACATTCGCGAGGTGTATTCAGAGCGACGCGCTCCAGCAGAGAGCGTTAGGAGGCGGTGCTGTATGCCTTCCACACGAAAGCGCCACCGAGATCCTAGGGAAGCTGGATCACGTGGCTACTCTGATGGCTCTGGCAGCAGCTAGCACGTTCTGCTGGGGCAGTATTTCTACGGCTCGAATCGCGAGAAGGCTCCGCATCGCTGTAAACCGGCTTGGAGCGTCGTAGGAACCACCAGAGTGTACCATAAGAGGCACCTTGTTTGGATTA
Source organism: Dermacentor variabilis (assembly GCF_050947875.1). NCBI lineage: Eukaryota > Metazoa > Arthropoda > Arachnida > Ixodida > Ixodidae > Dermacentor > Dermacentor variabilis. The sequence goes on from NW_027460313.1 coordinate 12,634,133, forward strand.
TTTGGATTAAAAGGCCTCTACTCATCAGGAAAAATTGAGAGGCATTTCAAGCGTTCAAGTATATTTTTAGGATTTGGTGCTTTCGTTAGAGAATATTCATGTTTTTTTTAATATGGCGTTTTACATGGCAGAACCACAATCTTATTATGACGCACGCCATAGTGGGGGACTTCGGAATAATTTTCATCTCCTGGTGGTCTTTAACGTGCAGCTAAGCCTAACTGCTCGGGTTTTTTCGCGTTTCGCACCAATCCAAACGCGCCCACCCTGGTCTAGATTCGTTCCCGCGACCTCCTGCTTTGGAGCGCAATACCATAGCCACTAAGCAACCACGGCGCGTTACAGAGAGTCTATATATGTCATTCTCAATGTTCGACAAACAAACCTTAAATCGAAAAAGTACCTGCTTGTCCAGTCAATAATATACGCCTTCTTTACATATGTTTCTCCCATTGAGTGAACGTCGGTCTGCACGATAAGAAAAAAAAATAATTCTAGCAGCTTTGTCTTCGTGGACAACTATTTTTGGCGCGAAAGCGAAAGCTAGGGATCCAAATCGCGACTTTTGCACCGCTGCAGGAAGTAGTCCCGCAGTACTGCTGACGTTTTCTTATGTTCAAAAACAGTCTTGTTTTTTTCAAAGCATAAAATTGGAACAATGCGTAAAAGTCAACAGTAAGCGACTGATATTTTACTGTTTTCGTTAGTTTACCCTGTTGAGTTCTCACATACTCGAGAAAAGAGCCCATTTGGGCGTCGGAGAAAGTCAAGATGGCAAACGAAAAATTGCGGAGGCGTCTTCTTGTCTGTGTTCGTCGCCTAAGGAGTTCCTGAGGAATTCTTACGTATAAGTACGAAGAGAAATATTCTGTAAAGGTTATTTATTTATTTATTTATTTATTTATTTATTTATTTATTTATTTATTTGTTTGTTCAATAACACCACTGAATGCCCTGCGGAAGAGGGTATTAGAATTGGGGGAGGGGGGCACGCGAACATACTGTTATAACAATTTCTAAAGAAAACAACAAACACACCTGAATACGCGACTAAATACGCAGACACGACTATGTGTAGTAAAATCACAGTTTGAATGAAACCAAATTAACAGTATATTAGCAGAAATTCGAACATTGAAGCACCTAGAACTCAGAATATATAAAAGGCAATCAAAGAGGATAATTCGAAAAGAAAATCTACCGGATGGCAAAGGTACCGAAGGAACACAACATAGAATATAACTCATTCAAAAAGAAAAGAAAAAAAAACTTTCACATTGCACAGAGACGTCACATTATGCCATGCGTACGCCGGATTTGTTGAAATTTTTCGGGGTGAACTTGAGTAGGCAATGTCTGATGGTAGGTTATTCTAGCGAAGTATGAATCTGGATATAAATGACTGAGCGCAAAGATCTGAGTGATACACACCGGGCTTTGACTTAGAAAGGGTGATCACGGCGAGAGAAAATGACAGAGCGTGAGTGAAAGAAGCCATCAATGCAAACGCTCGTGATGGTGAAGTTTACGAAAGAGTGATAGGTGCGCGTCTTTGCGGCGTAGTGAGAGCGGACGCAATTCGGCACGATTCTTTAAACATGCAGCACTATAGTGCGGGGGATAATTTGTAAAAGATAAAGCAAGCAGCACGGCTTACAAGGATTCATGGTTACGGACGATGGACTCCTGGTTCGGATCCCAGGTGGCGCATGCGTATTCGACTTTGAAGTATCACTAATGCGGTGTATATGGTGGATCTTTTTTGTTTAAGTGTAAACGCGCTTGCTTTAGTCTGTGTTTTATTATTTCAAATTTGCGGGCAACAGATGCAAGTTTAACGATGATGTGATGACGAACATATTGCATCACATTGCAAATTGACTCCTCAACAATCTTATTATCAAGAGGGTATGGCGTTGCAATACGAGACGTAGAGCGTGAAAATGACATGCACTTAGCTTTAGCATAATTTAAGGGCATTTACCAGTCTGAACACCATGTACTCAATGCGTTTAGGTGTGGTCGGAACCCTTCACGGTTAGAGTCAGTAGAAACTTTACGGAAAATGGCTGAATCATCGGCGAACCGTCTTATCAGGCAGGACATGCAGTCAGGTAAATCAATATTATAGACTATAAAAACCAAAGCACAAAGCACACTCCCTTGAGGAACGCCGGACGCAACTGGAATAAACGAGGTGTTGTGGTGTTCATGGTGCGGGTGTTCTTGTTCAAATTGGATTATTTCGCTAGGAACTATTTTCTACCCGCCTCTGTACTGCGCTTCGAGTGAGCGCTGGCCGTGTTAGTGGATTTGTCACACAATACAAGTGCCACGCAAGGATTACGAAGGGCTTGTTTTGTGCTGTCACGGTTATAGGACCTGTGGCCACGGCGAAGCTGCAGAAACTGCTGGACGCCTGAGAATCGCACGCAGCAGCACAACTAGCGTCATTGAGGAGGTAATGCATGGTATGTGCACATCGCCCATTGGCGACGTAGATAAATAGATTATTGGAAATAAATGTGGCTGAAAAACAACGTACCGAAGGTGGGGAACCATCCCACGACTTCGCATTATGCGCCCCAGGCTCTACCAGATGAGCTACCGCAGCGCCGTTTGCCCATCTACATTCTCGGGTATTAATGTGTTACTACTAGAACTAATCCTGGGAGTCTTAGCCAGCGCCACCACTCGCCAGCCTTGGCGGCGTATGTGGCACACCCTTTCTGCCAGGGGCGTCACGAGCACGTGATCTTTTTGGGTGAAGACAACGCATGCTACCTTAAGGCATCAATGTTGCCGGATTCAAGACGCTTGTTATGTAACAAACGAGAATTACTAATAAGGAATTATCATTTCTTTAATTCAATCAGTGAGTACAAGCAATTTTTCGTACGTTTTCTTTGGTGTGACTGTTTGGTGGCTTCTTATGATCTCATTATTCAAAATCAGTCGCCTCGGTTAACCTCCTTTCTTCTCGTTTATTATATAACGAAAGTCTCGACTCTCCAAGTCAACATTAAAGGCAACATTGATGCCTTCAGGTAGCGTGTGTGGGTTTATTGACCAGTTGCCTTCACGCAAAAAAGATCACGTACTCGTGACTCTTGCGGCAGAAAGGATGTGCCACATCCGCCTCCAAGGTTTGCGAGTGGTGACGCTGGCTAACACTCCCAGGATTAGTTCTATTAGTAAAACATAAATAGCCAAGAAAGTAGATGGGCAAGCGGCGCCACGGTAGCCTAACTGGTACAGCATGGCGCGCTTAACGCGAAGACGTGGGATCGTTCCCCACCTTCGGCATGTTGTTTTTTCATGCACATGAATTTCCAATAACCTATTATTTCTTTAATTTATTTGGTGAGTACAATTAATTTCACCTATGTTTTTCTTGGTGTCATTGTTTGTTGACTTCTTATGATATCATTATTCAAAAATCGGGAACCTAGTTTAGCCTTCTTTCCTGTCCTTTATATGGGTAATAGATGGTTCATTTATGATGCCAATCAGGACAAGATTCTGGAGCTGAAGAGATAGCACAGCGGTATGAGACTGCCGTCTGGAAAGACCTCAATTTGATAATACTTAATTGCCGCAGTATAATAAATAAAATTGACGCATTTGATGTCTCGGTTTCTTCTTTTAAGCCACGCGTTGTAATCGGCACTGAATCTCAGCTACATGGATCTATTCGCAATGCCGAAAATTCTCCCTCACATTACTACGCCTTCCGCGCTGCTTAGCTACAGCCCGGACGGGAAACTCCGAGCCGAAGAGGTCCCTGTCACGCATCGCCTGGCGGCCATCTGGCCTTCCTGACGAGTCCGTGAATTAGCTCCCCACTCTGACGAATAAAGTTGTCTCTCTGTCTTGCACTCTGATCAGAATACACACAGGTGCCTTCAGCCTTGTCCGCTTTCGGCGTCTTTCGAATCTTGCGAATCCGCGCGGCGTAAATTCAAAATCAACACTGGCGGTTGTCTGGCCATGGCCGCTGTGTATCCCTCTCATTTGCCGAATAATCGTGCACGTTTTTAAGCAGGTATTTTTGTGCTTTTTTTTTGTGGACAACAAATCACGGCTTTGTAATTGGGGGACATGTCAACAAACCTCAAGTTTTATGGTAAGACAGTGGTTTTATGGTAGGAATTTGTAAACGGGAACGCTTTGTCTACAGAATTTGCGGAAATCACAGCCTCAAGTATTCTAAATCAGCGTGTGACTGAAACCACGTGACAAAGGAACACGAAACCTCCAATGCTCGACTTCTTCTTTGCAAGCCCTGGACCGCTTGTTTCGAATGTCGAAATAATTCCCGGTATATTGCCATCATAATTTCTTGTTCCGCATGGATTGCAGTTCGCCTCCAAAGCACCATATATAGGGGGCCCAGGAAGGTTTATCGTTATGATAATGAAGACAATGCAGCAATAAAATGCGAACTTACATTGTATTTGCCAAAGTTCTCGAATACAGTGTATTCCAGAGATTGCGATGGCATGTGACTGCTCTGACAACTAAATTCATTGCGTTGATAAACGCTTTTGTCCCTTCTGAAGTCATAACACGAAACGGGCGTCAAGACAAGCCTTGGATGAATAACAATGCTAGAAAGCTTATTGAAAACGACAATGCCACCGTTCTTCCTACAGGAGAAGTCAGAAGCTACGGGTGCATGTAATTATGAAGACACTTAATTAGGAGAATGACGCAAAGCTAACGCTACTTTAAAAAAAAAAGGCTTTTTCGATTCACATGGCTTAACACTTCATAAACACGACGGAGCGCTGAAAATTTTTCAAGAATAGTGGCCGGGAGCAGGAATATATTGCGAGGTTACATTCAGACAGTACTACATACAGTAGCAGACAACTATAAGAAGGCATGCTGTTTTATTCGTTATTTGCCGTCTGTGTTCACACACCCCTACTATGGCTCCACTACAGCATTACACGGAGTTAAGGCTGGAGCACATATCTGATGTTCAGTTTAACTATGACAGTGTCGCAAAATTTCTTAGAGGGCTGAGTAATTCCAGCCACGGTTAATTTACCCGTTGCTTTCCTTGTCTTTAATGTCATTTGGCTTTCTTAATATCGTCAAATTATATATATATATATATATATATATATATATATATATATATATATATATATATATATATATATATATATATATATATATATATATATATATATATATTCATTCAAGTGTGCAAATTAGGTTGTTTGCGGACGACTGTGTGCTTTTTAGAGCAATCACTTCAACAGATGATCGAATTGATTTAAATACGTCTCTAGCTGGCATTAATGATTGGTGCAAATTGTGGGGAATGCGGCTTAACGCTGAAAATGCGGTCTTTCTTCGCTTTACTCCTCAGAAAACTCCACTAACCTTTAGTAACACGATAGGTTCGTTGCCTTACATAAAGAAACAAAATATACGTATTTCGGTGTCACAATTACTAACAATTTATCCTGGAATTTACACATTGATGATATGTGTTCTTTGGTCATGCGTAAATTATATTTTTTGCGACATAAACCTAAAAATTCCCCACGTAACGTATAAATGCTTGCTTCTTATTCATTAATTAGACCGAAACTTGAATATGCATGTGTTGTTTGGGACCTGTTTACTATGCAAAATATTAAATGTCTCTAAAGGGTACAGAAGACAGCCGTGCGATTCATATGGTCAAAATTCTCACGATATGACTCTCCCTCACAAATAATGCGTGATAATGGCATCGAAATCCTTGAGCAACGAAGGAAAAACTTAAGAATTCGATTTCTTTCCAATTGCTTTTGAATGTAGATTTACCAATTATTCCTGCATCCTATCTATCTAGTTCAACGTCTAGGCTTACTCGACACATTTAGCACGGACGGATGTATTAGAGCATTCATTTTTCCCCCGAACTATAACAGGCTGGAATAACTCGTTGTTGCCTGTTTCAATTGACTGATGCATTATATTATTGTTGTGTCTAGCCACCCTACTTGGACCTGAACTAGGTCTACAGTATGAAATAAATAAATAAAATAAGGAAATAAATAAATAAATATATATATATATATATATATATATATATATATATATATATATATATATATATACAGCGTGTTTCAGCGAACCCATTTAAATATCTTTTAAAGTTGACAGTGGCAGATATCACAATTCTAGTTGATGAGATGGTCTACTCGAAGCGGCGGACAATACTCGCACAAGAAATCGCGATGCAAAATCGACTAATTAATAAAAATCCACTAATTAAGATTTTAACTAATTACGTTATGGCGCATATTACAATTTACAAATTCTAGCCGTGGAGTTCGCAAGGCGGATCCACTTGGACAGAATTTTCAAGACGACACCGGTTTCGATATATAAATTCCCGAACTTCGCGAAGAAATGCATTGGCATTCCAGTTAATTTCTTTAACAAACGTAGTTTCATGCACTGAAGCACACAAGTAACTGGAACGCCAATGCGTGTCTACGCAAGGTTTGGGATTTTATATCTCCAAACTGGTGTCGCTCTCAGAATTCGGTTTAAGCGGATCCGCCTTGCGAAATCCACTGCTACAATTGTAAATTGCAATATGGGCCATAAGATAATTAGCTAGAAAAGTTAATTAGTGATTTCGCAATAATTTGTCTATTTTGCATTTCAATTCTTCATGCAAGCAGTGTCCGCCGCTTCGAGTAGACCGGCTCATAAACTAGAATTGCTATCTGCCGCAAGCAACCTTTAAAATATTTTAAAAGTGTTCGCTGAAACACCCCGTATATATATATATATATATATATATATATATATATATATATATATATATATATATATATATATATATATATATATATATATATATATATATATATATATATATATATATATATATATATATATCTGTGCGTGTGTAAACTTCGAACAGTGCAAGAAAGCGACGACTCAGCAATAACTTAATTCCCGCCTTTTTTTTTACTTGGACGCGCAGCAACGACAGAAACCGCATTAAATGGCTGCCAGTGCAGTTATGAAACGCCTCGGTGTTCTCGTACAGACCTCAGATCAGCTAACAACGCACGGGCGTGCTGCCTGAGATACCATTCGGCCCTTCTACTGACACGCTCGAAATCTGCGAGATTACCCACGAATGCACGCAAAATGGCCGCGTGATTGGCCGCTCGAGGCACTTTGCTTTGTATTCGCGCGCTCCTTTCAGGCTCGGAAAAACTCTTCTTTTATAGCACGTATTGAGCAACCAAAAGCTTTAGTGGAAGTTTTCCGTGTTCCTCTACATGTTTCTCACTGACGCTCTTCATCTAAATATAACATTTGAGAAGCTGATCAAGTAATTAAGAGTAATTATGTGATTAGGCGGAATGGAAAGAATAATCTGAGTACCTCCATGCCACGGCGAACAGCATTACCGTCGTTAGGTCCAGCTACGTGGCATTCGCGTATTTTTTAAACCTTGGTGCATGATAGTTGGGACACCTTGCTGTTTACCTGCTGCACAGATTCATTCGTGAAGAAATGCTGAACAATGCTCACTGGAAGCAGCAGGCTGGCTGCTTTTCTATATGCTTTACTGTATGCTTTACTAACCAAAAACCTCTCCGGGACAGACCACATTGCAGCCATCTGCGCAAAAGCTTCAAAGAAATTAGGTTAACTACGTCGTTATCTGGGTAATTCGTCTTCCAACATCCACAAGTTGGCCTTTCAGCCATTTGTTCGTCCACCAGCTCGTGTATGCATAATCCATTTCGTCCCCACATCCTACCTACTTAATCGACATGCTTGAATCAGTCAAGAACCGAGGGGCCCGTTTCGTGTCGCGTAGTTATAGCCACCACTGCAGCGCAACGCAAATCAAACTCGATCATTCCCTCCAGCTTTTGGTTCTTCGCCGTAATATCGCTCCGATATCCTGGTTTCGCAAATATGTTTATAATGCCACACAATCCGCACTGCATATCCAGATCGCCTAAAACACGTCTAACCGATTGAATTACTACTTAAGTTTCGCACTCATATACGGTACGACACATGATTTTAACTTTTCCGCACTCCTTACGGCCATTCGCTTGTGGAACAATCTTTCTGAAAACATTGCTTCCGAGTCAGATAAACAAAAATTTCCTCGTCTCCTACACGAGCACTTTTCCTGAACGCGCTTACAAATCACTTGTTTCTAGTACTTGGCAATGTGCTTCGAAATTCTTGCGATGTTTTTTATTTCTATTGATGCATTGTTATCTCATTCTTATCAATTGGTATTTTATGCTGCGTCACGTGTTCACTTGTATGCCCTGTATATATTATTGCTTTTTTGCTTCTTTTCCAGAAGTATCTCTTGAAGCATTGTATTCCTTGATCTGTTCAATTTTCCTGTATTTTACTTTCTAGTATTAGTGGCTTACGTTAATTTTACTCGTGTGTTTTCCTTGAAGTGTACCTTGGTGGCATTTTATTACTTCAACTTTTCCTTTTTCATGTTTTGATCTTTCTAGTAATGTTGAAAAGCCCTGCATTGGGACGTATTTTTGTACCAGACTTCAAATGGCTGCTTACTCTTCCTTTTTATGCATTTGATTTTCTAACCTCCTTACACATTGCCCCCATATGGCCTTGAATGTATTTTATGTAAATAAATAAATAAATAAATAAATAAATAAATAAATAGGGGGAGCCGACAAAAAATATCTTTCCAAAGTGTTCTGGAACTTGTGCTCCGTGAACACTGGCAGAACACAGCAATGATTCCAGCTATACATGCTGTGCCTCCGTGTCACCAGAGAAGCCGTATGGTGTCACGAAAAAAAATTAATGGGAGCAACTAAGCAATCGTTGCGTGTGAATGCGAGAGCATAACGTGTCGTTGAGGTATGTCGCCGAGTTTAATGCAGCGGCAAAATTTTGCCGAGTTTAGGGCTGCTGCGTTATGTTTCGGAGGTTAATGTTGCTTCTGTGAGGTCGCAACAACGCCAGACGACAAACAGGCCGTAGTGCGATCTCTCAGCTGAGTTGTACTTAAAGTATAGTGTTTCCCTTGCGTTGAGTGTTATTTCTCGATGACTACACTTGGTCGAGCGATGCCAGTATTTTTTTCCGATCCGGCACCATAGTGTCGGCACTAAATTTCTTCATCGGTTTCGTAGGCGAACTTCACCTCATACTCCTGGGGGATGTCGTAGTCGTCGTCATCCGAGGGGCACCTTAAGCGCGCTGCATCTTATTCGTCGACGGCGTTGGCGGGATCCCGACAACGCGAAAGGCAGAGTGAGTTGCTGCAGCTCGCCTCCAAGGTAAATACACCGGGTAGGGAAGCTTCCATAGGAGCCTATACGTGCAAAAACATGGTGGTATGGATGGATGGATGGATGCCGTCAGTGTGCCCTTTGGAACGGAGAGGTGGGTTGCGCCACCAAGCTCTTCTTATTATATTGCCTAATGTCCTACCTTTGATAACAAAGAAAAAAAAAGGAAAGGAGAAAAAAATCACGATGAATTCCCATAATCCTTCCATAACCCCTATTGTAAAATTTGTTCTTCATGCCTCGGTTGTTTGTCGTTTGCCTACTTTTTATTCACCAATCTTCCAATCGCCGCTTACTAATCTCTTCTGCGCACATATTTACGTTACCCCTGCTCTCGCTAAATCCATGTTCTTCAAGGAGGCCTGAGATGCCTAAATCGACCGCTGGGCAGATACCTTTACATTCGAATAAAACATGCTCTATAGTTTCCCTATTTTTACACCAGAAAGCACATGCGTCTTCTTCCGTCTTATATCTCGCTTTATAAGTGCGTCTTCTAAGGCATCCCGCTCTCGCTTCGAAAAGTAAGAGCTTCCCTTGAGTTATCATGAATTGTTTCTTTTCCGATTTCGCTTTTTTTTGCTATGAAGTAGTTACTCATGGCGGGTTTCTTTTCCAATGCCGCCACCCATGAGATTATCTCAGCCTCTCTGACTTTCCGCTTGATGTTCTTTGTTGCCATGTTGCTCACCATACAGTTCGCATACTTGCTGGAGGGTTTCCTAGTTCTTTTCCTCCACTGTGAATCCATATTTCTTTTTCTTTTGTACAAATACCTGAAAACACTCCCAGCCCGTTTAACTTTTCTCCATATTAGTCAGTAGTTATTCATATTCAATTTTACGTTGAGGTTCTCTCACTTCAAAGCTTGCCCATCCCGTATCTCCCTGCACAGCTTCATTTGTAGTCTTCCCGTGAGCGCCCAAGGAGAGGCGTCCCTCTGACCTTTGGTTGCCATCGAGTCCCGATTGTACCTCTGATTTCAAGCTAACAACCGCATTTTCTAATCTAAGTCCTGGAACCACCAAATTTTTCATATACCCCGGAGCACCTCCTAACTATTGTATTCCCATAGCCCTCTGTGTTTCATTAAAGACGTATTTCTCTTCCCGTTTGCTGTTTTTTTTCCTGTGTTTCCAGATATCAATCTGGAAATGGTTATATACAGCACATGGTTTATCGTTTATACACAAACCAAGGTATTTACATATTTACATTCTTTTTTCCGAGGTATTTCCTGGCCCCGCTGCAGTCTGTTCACTGTTTTCATTGAATTCCATAACACATGGTTTTTAACGCTACATTTGCGACCTAAATTCTCGCTTTCCTGTCCACCGATATTAACAAGACGTTGCAAATCACTTCGCTTGTTAGCTAGCAACACAATGTCATCCGCATAAAACAAACCTGGAAGCCACTGCTCTACTGCTACACCCACCTGTTTGCATAAGAGATTAAACGGGATATTAATTCCCTCTAGCGCCCTTTCCATCCTCACCAGGGCACCTTCGCCTCAGTCCCTTGCTGATATCAACTTCCTCCTCGCTCCTCATCCTTTTCCATTCAAAGCAAACAATATTTTCTAGGTAAATCTATCTCAAAACCTCTATACAGTTATCGCCCAAGCCTTCCCCTTCCAGAATATCCCACAAAATTTGGCGATTTACCTTTTCATACGCTCACCTAATGTCGAAAAAGGCCACGTATAACGGTGTCATTTCTACTTATTTCTTCTACTCATTTCATTTCTAATAACTTATCGAGACATTTAATTATTCTGAAGCCATTCTGAATTTATCCTAAAATGCTGCTATTCTCTGCCTATGCTTGCAGCTTTAATTTAATTGCCTGGATTGCAAGCCCATATATTACCAATGTAATGTTGAACTGTCCATTTGAGCGAATTCCATCTTCCTCTCCCTTACCTTTATAAATTAAATGATGGCGTAAATCTTGTGTCGTTTTTCTGCCGCGGCTTTCTGACGATTGTGGGGTGGCTGAATGAGCCAAGTAATCATCTCGCTTTCAAAAAGAAAACAAAGAAAGAAGCTTGAGGTGTTTCACCTTCCAAACCCGATCCACACATGATGATCACATTAAAGTTTTATGGAATTTTTAAACACAGCCTGTTGCAGATAACGTAATGCTAGTCATTCAGCTTGATTACTCAGAGAGACGGCCATTCCCTGCACGAGAAATGGAAAGATGATCTCCCGGCGGTATAAGTACTATCGACGTATACACGAATGCAAACGCAGCTCTAAAATAGATGAAAACAAAAGTCAAGCTCGAAGTATACGTAATAGGTAATGTTGTATAATGGGGACACTGAAAGTTGCAAGTTAACTTTAACGACTACATACAAACAGAAACCGTGCTAACCCCAATGGTGCAGTATCTACTCCTGGCCGCAGCGGTTGCTATTCGACGGGGCAAAGTGCAAAAACGTGCGTTTACCATGCATTGGGTGCAAGTTAAAGAACACTACAACGTGCCACATAATCACATGGTAGTTCTTGTGCTTAAAACCCGTGAATTTAATTTTAGAACGCAGCTCTTAGGCGTTCGTTCCTACGGTGAGCGTCGGTGTCACGGAGCGAACAAGCACATTGAAAGATGAAAAAGGGCGACAGCGAAGAGAGCGCAAGGAGGAAAGCGGCGGAGGAGGGCAGGGTGAAAGCTTAAAAATAAGAGCGTAGTTGCTCGCAAGACGCGCCTTGCGGCGACGATGACAACGCGATGGCGCCGCACTAGCGTGCGTCTTCTGGGAAGTCAGTCTACGACGGCTGCTGTGAATAGCGCCTGTGCGTTACCTACGTGCTGCCTCTCGCGGTCCCCCGATTAGCGACGCAGTCGCGCTACACTTCGCTCCGTTTGAAACATGCCACATGAGACAGATTGCACTCCCCAGCCAGTATATTGCGAAATGAAAACACGTATAGAGCTGCACTCAAATTTCGCATTAGGGAGCATTGCAATCTTCGGTGAACTTGTAATATACAAACACCTTCTCCATCGCATCAAAGATAAGAGAGAAACTCTAAGAGTCAGCGAGTACACTTATTTTTATCTCGAACCGTCGCTCTCTTATTTGGTGCACTCTACGCGACCGTCACGCGAAATTATGTAATATATGTAAATTGAGGCACATCACATTAACATGATAAGCTAGCTAGTTCGACTATACCTTGAATCTCAAACTTACGAGTGCGGATTTTGTTAACGCGTCAACTTCTCATTGAACAAATATCTAACATCAAGATATAAACCCACGCCATACGTTCACTATACCTGCCGTCTCGCCAGCTTCGAGCAATAAAGCGAGAATCGCCAACGAGGATCGGAAGCGGGCTAAGTGTGGCAAAGAGCGTACGTACCCTTGGCGGCGGACAAACGGAGAGCCTTTCGTTGTTCGCCGCAAAGAGCCGCTTGTCGCTCCAGGGTGACTCACACGAACCACAGTATTCGCTGCTCTACAGGGATCTGGCAGTACGGAGTTATGCGGGGAAGTTTCGCGCTTGACGACTCGCGTGTTGGCCTCACCAGCTTCAGTGAGTTTGTACGGAGAACCCACCTCTGAGTGACGACGAGTCCGAGGGTTTGTGGGCTGTCGTGCTCGAGCCTGAAAAATGGCGAGACGTGGAATGTAGGAGGACGGGGCAGCGCAGTTGCCCATCGAATAGGAGCTGCGCATATGCAAGAAATCTTGAATTCAGATCTGCAATGTTTACTCGCGACGAGGCGGCACGGGGTGAATTTATATTCCAAGTGCCTCAATGCGTGGCCAATAGCGTTTAGACTCGGGCACTGCAGCCGCAAGCCACGCGGAATGCTGCCGATTGGGAAACAGCGCGGAGTGTCGCCTCCGATCCCAGCTTGGCAACAACGGAGAACATCGGGACAGCGGCGCAGGAACCCGCGCAACTGCGCCAGCGAAATAATGCAGAAACGAAGATGCCGAATGAACAGAATAGTTCTAAACATGAAGAGTGCGACCAATGGTAACAAAATTATTTGTAAAAATATGCAGATCCAACACACTGTCATAAACAAACACCGTATGCGATGCATTTTGCAAGTTGCTGGCTATCCAGCTTCGTTTGGTGTCGCGCAAAGCATTGCCAGCTGGAACAACGTGTTTATGTAATGCGAGAAGTTGTGTGGATTATGCGAGTCTGTGTGACCATGGCCGCAATATGGCACCGATGACAGTGAGGACGATCGCATGACAGTGGTGACGGCATTCTTTATGCTCCGGCCTTTAGACGTGACTTAACGACATGCTGTTGCGTGCTCCAGGGTAGCGTACCTTACTGCTGCCGAGAAGTAGCGGCGCCTGCCTATCGAAGCTCGACCGACATTACTTATTGGGTAGCGTGACGTTGTCGGCGGGCTGGAGGCATCCGGTAGATCATGGCGACCAAGCAGGGGCGAGACGATTTGCTAGTGCGAAACTTGCACGGTTTATTCAAAGGTAGTTGAAAGAAAATAAGAAAAGCATGAAGTATGAAGTCTCAAGTATGAAGTCTCTCAAAGTACATTTCGGAGCCCCTTAAATAGGCTCTCTGCAACTGTGGGCGGGATCTTGCTTCCGTCGAATGACACGTGACAGGCACGGAGAGAGGTCGCCCGTGGGCTCCGGCTGAGGAGGTAGAGTGAATGACCTCTCCGGCGCCGTGGGGTCCGGCCAAGAGAAGGTGAAGGGGATGAGGTAAGCACACACGATGCCACGACCATGAGAGGCGACGGGGATGAGGTCGCTCGTGGGCTCCGGCTCAGGCGGTAGGGTGAATGACCTGTCGCCACGTGGTGTCAGACGCGAACCCTAACAATGCCTATTCCTGGACCCTACATAGGGAATTAAGCGAAAGAAACAGGGACTATTAAGTTATCTGCTACGAAGTGTTATACAATCGTACGTACCTAAACATATATATGTTATGTGGTTTATGTTAAAATGATTAAACCATTTGAACTCCGGCAAGGAAACGTTAATACATGTTTGACCTCCATGGAATAGGAAGGTGGCATATAGAAGTTCGCCCGCCTTCTGAGTAGTGTTAGCTGCCACGCTGAAATAACTGGGGATAGTGGACCGATCCAAAAGCGGCATAGTCTTGCACAACATCTCAAAGTGTTGTCTGCTACGACGGAAGAATGCGAGAAACTGACACGTGACGGAAGGGCCAGACGACTAATGCAGCTAGCCGGGAAGTCCGCTTTAGCACGAGAGAAGTGTAGCCAGTCACAGTACGGTTAGTGGGCGCTGCGGCACCAGTTGCGTACGCCACCTATAGACCTTTTTTTTTTCATGGGCGCCGCCATATTGCGCAGGCAGCGGCGTCATCTATTAGCACTCTGATTTCACCGCCATGCTGACTTCGGAGAAGTGCGATGTGTTGTATGCCAGGTATACGCTCTGCGGCGGTTGCTTTGGGGTTGCCGTGGCCTACTTAAGGCTCACTCACAGTAGGCCGACCCGACCCCGATTTCGGTCTTCCAACTATCGGCGACAGGGTTTTTTTCCTTCGAGTCAGCGCTTCTGTAACACTGCACCGACGCCGACCAATCTGCCGACGGCCTGCAGATTGTTCGGCACCAGCACACTGTGACAGAAGCGCCGACAAAAAGGAAAAAAAAACGCTGTCGCCGACAGTCGGCAGACCAAAATCGGGGTCGGGTCGGCCTACAGTGAGTGATCCTTTAGCAATACGTGGCGTCTTCTAAGTTGAAAACGATTCTGTGATAATTATGAAATGATTTATCTGGACACGGCCAGATTTGCTGCCGCTCATGAGGCGGACGGAGCACAGATCACGTGGGCGTGCGCTTGATCCTCCAATCAACGTCCGGCCGACTAGTTGGCTGTGTATTCATATACACAACGCAACGAATGGTGGTGTAGTTTTATGCAGTACAGTGTAGAAAAAGGTACCATATCGCAGTTTTTTATGTAAATGTCATTGCTCGCGTTTGTAAGCTATTTGATGCAGCGTTTTCTCTCGATAATGTCGTAGAAAGAATGCACTGCTGCAGCAAAGCGAAACGAGAGGGGCAACATTTTTTGTTTATGGTTACATAAGGCTCCCCTTTTCACTTTCCTCATTTCACGGTGACCACTGCTGATTATAATAAATTTTGGGGTTTAACGTGCCAAAACCAGCACAGCATTATGAGGCACGCCATACCGGGGGCCTCGGGAAATTTTGACCACCTAGGGATGTTCAACGTGCACCAATTGCACGACACACGGGTGTTTTTGCATTTCGCCCCCATCTGAATGCCGCCACCGCGGCAGGGATTCAATACCGCGATCTGGCGCAGCGCAAGGCCATAGCAGCTAAGCCACCGTGGCAGGTTGATCACTCTTGTCTACATTTCGGAGATTGTGTGCTACTGGACGTGTACGAGTGTTTTTTTTTGTGTTGTTCCTTGGTCACTTGAAATATATAAAACCTGCAGTAGCATATGCCGAGCCTTTATATCGTCTAAACTCTTCGGTTTCGGTAAAAATTTTACTCACCAGCGGCCAAGTATTATCACAAGCTGGTTAATGTATACAGTTGCCTAGGGATATGTTCTTGAAGTACGAAAGCTTTGTGCACGATTGGCCGGCATAGGCTATGCGGTGCAAATAACGCAACACGAGATTGGTCATTCAAGAGGCTATTCGAAATGGTTGCTGTCGAAATGGTTTACAAAAATTCACACGCCGCGGTTGGTGTATGCGCGTCGGACGCTTGCGCTGCCAGGACTAACTGTATACTTACTGCTTAGACCAAGCACTACACAGTGCTTGCCCAAGTGCACCTTGTACGAGCTGACATCGCGTAATTACTTAGCAGAATCAGCTAAAACATCACTAAATCATTTTGCAGCGTGCACATGGTGATGACACATTCAAGCAGCATTGCGCCGCGGCAGACATGATTTCCTGTGCGCTGGACTGCACACCTAAACTTGACGACGAAGGTAAGCCACATATACTTTTGTTTTGAAGATGATGTACACCCTTCGGTCTGGATATAACACGGACGAGCATTTTCACGGCTGGAAAGTCGCGAAAGCACAGCGCCACTCGTGCTTTCCGTCAACACATAGTGACATCATCGGTGCGAAGCAAGTAAGTGATGAAAAGAAAGAACAAGATAGAAAACACCTACTGGTGCGAAAGAAATTCGCCTCTGTGTTTTTAGCTTTTTTTCTGCCGGCATTATCTCACCAAACTTTGAATGTCTCGAAGGCAAAAGACGTTCTGATACGGTAATTTTCCTACGGAAAGTCCTTCGCGTGTATTTACTTTTCTTATAGGTAATGAAAGAATAGAAATTGCAACTTAAATGAAGGCAAGAGTAGAGCAGCGTAGTGATTTATTGAATACAAAATGAAACACTTTGAATCAGAGCAGACACGTCCGCTGTCACAAGTCTGCAGATTCTACATTTATAGATCTTATGTGCAGTCTGGTGAATTTAGATGCCGCATTTGTAGAGTCAAAAGGCGATGATTTCATTATTCTTACTTTGTAAACGCATTTGCTGTATGTATCTGCTTCTGCTGTGTACCGCCATCATTGAAGTCACAATTTCAATTCTCCCATTGCGAAACCCAACTTCCCAACTAGTTGTTTGAGTGGTCTGGCGCTTGCGTCATCCTGTGCCAGTTTGCCGCATTCTTGTCTCGAAGCAGGCAGCACTTTGAGATGTTGTGGAAGACTGAGCCGCTTTTGGTATCGGCCCGCTATCTCCAGCTATGTGCGCGTAGCAGCTAACACTTTACGTAGAACATTGGCGTAGACAGGGTGAAGGTTTGAGGACTCGACCCCTCCCCCCTCCTTCCCGAAATATTCTGACGAAACCTCTTCCCCTTTCCCGCGGAACAGAACCTTTCTGGAGGTGCGCTCCGAACGAGTGACATGGATGAAAGGGAAAGATTGATATGAAAGCAAGGCGAAGGCTAGGTGCGGTCCCAAAGGGGAGGAGGGGGTTGTCATGTCACCGTACCTATATTATAGTAGAGTTTGCTTGCCTTTCCACGTGACCTTTTCCATATCTCCCCTTCCCTTCCCCCTCCTTGTATGGGAAGTAGGAGCGAAGATTGACAAGGCTGTTATTCACTTGTTTCGCGATAGCGTCAGTTCTACCCATTCTCTGCCTCCTCTTTTCCCTCCTCTCTGCCATTATATCTGCCTTCCCTGTGGACATGGGTATAGCAGTAATGTAAGCGCTGCAATTTCTGCAGGGCATCTACGGGGGGTCACGATAAATGTTGAAGGGTTTGACGGTGACTAATGGAAAATTATGGTAAGGGGAGTGGAGTGATGCATGCGAGGAGGGGGGAACGCGCATAAAAGGCGCCAAGAACAAAGTTGGCGGATAATTATTGACATATATGGAGAGCATCTCGTCGCTGCCCGAACGCTCAACACCAGACGGCCACGGCCAGTCTCCCAGGTTAGGCTCACCTACCTCGTCGTAACACGTGGTGCTGGCTGCGGAGAGCCCAGCCTAACTAAACGTCTCGGCAATTTTCAGAATAGACGTGTTAGCAGACACGACGCTTTCAAATCACTTTGAGGTATTGGCCGTTATTTTAATGCCGACAACGAATGCCGTAATCTTCACAAAGGGTAACGTAAGTACAGCGCAATAGTTTTTTGGGAAGGAAAAACAAACAGACAGGAAAGCTGTCTTTCAACACAGGAACTTTCAACACAGCTTCCTGTTTAGAACCCTTTGCTTCACAAAGGCTTCTAAACAGGAAGCAGCCTGCTTCGGACTGTCTGCCTCATCAGTCCCCGAGTGTGATGAAATAACAATATGCTTCGCGTGATGACTATACAATAGTTACTTTCAAACAACTCCTCAAACAAATCGGATAGCAGGTCACCAAAAGTCAGCGAAAGCTGCATTATGCGGTACTATCGAAGTTCTAGAGCAAATCTTCGTTCCTTCATTTTGAAATCTAGAAAACTACAGCATGCCCACAACGCCGAAAGCGCCGTTGAGGGAAAGGAAACTTGCAAATTAGTGCCCGCCCTCTCACGTACGTAGCCCTGAACGAACCCCTCAGTAGAAGGTGTGGCTGGAAAACAACGGTGATCTCCACTGTTGCCTGTACTGCAACAAGTCCGGCCTGCAAACGAGAAGACGCACGATATCGTTTTTGTATGGCCCTGTTTTTAGCACTGCTCGTTTTTCCAAGACATGTACCAGCTAGGTCATCGACATACAGTATATAGATGGATCAATTCATAAACAAATTTGTAGCTCTTTTTAATATCATCATTTTTAAAAATAGCATAAGTAAGCGAGAATAAATATGGTCAGTATGGCAGCAGAATGTCGTGCTGCATCCTCGTTGTTAAAGCATTCTTGCCCGAGGATTGCTGGAGTTTTCCTTTATATATATATATATATATATATATATATATATATATATATATATATATATATATATATATATATATATATATATATATATATATATATATATGTGTGTGTGTAAAAGAAACAGAGAAGGCGGGGTAGGAGTGGTAGTTGTCGGCGGTAACCCCTCCATCCTCCTCCGAAATGCCTTTCTGGCTACGGCACTGACGTAGATGGTGGACGACATTGTACCGCCTTCGTGCTCAACGCAGGTCTAACTGGTTTTAAAGTTTTTTTTTTTTGGCAGAGTACAAACTGCACCGTCGTTTGAACATAAACCACTTAACACAGACACAGGCGCGTGGGACTGTATAATACTTAGTCGCAGCTGATGCCTTAATACCTGTCTTTTTGCTTACGCCCATACAGTATCTACGTAGATCGTAGGAATAGCAGTGTCGTAAAGTCACGTGGAGAGGCGACAGTATAAATTATGTCATTGCCGTCATTCGATCGCCGTCACAGTCGTCGTCGTCATAGCGCTGCTGTCGTCACAAAGATGCTTGCGTCATTATGACAACTGCTCGTTTCACAGAAACACGTTGCTCCACCTTGTTCTAGACAGTCAGAAACCTTCTAAATTCTTAGCATATGATCGATTCCCTCATTGCAGAAGAATTGTATAATATTTCGCAATTTTAATGCGAAAAGCATTCTTGTCATACTCAGACAAGATTTTCTTTTTTTCTTGATTATATTTCTTGATATATTTCTGATATTTCTTTTTTTCTTGATTCGTATACTTGGGTAGTCTTCGTAGATGAGACTTTCCCGAAATTTATGTAATGGTTAGTCTGACTCAGTTTCGTTCTATTCTTTCCATTTTTGCACATTCGCTTTTGCATTTTTTTTTTTTGGTTCTTGGGAGCAGTCCTTTATTTTGCACGTCCCTCAGCCACCCGACTTCTACGCCATCCGCTCAAGTGGGTCTGTGCCATAGTTCCCGACGTGCACCATGATCAGCTCGAGCACACAGCACGCGGCTCTTCCTTCGACGTGGCACGCGCAGCCTCTGCCAGGCGTCCGCATCGTTTCCTGAGGTCCTAGTCCGCGACCGTACGAGTGTAACAAACCGCGTGCGACGCCACCCAATGCAGTTGCGAAGACTCCTGCTGCACTCCCACCACGTTCCTGGCTGCGGCCAAGTTTGCATCGGCGCCGCCACACTGCGCTGTTTCCCGATGAGCGGCTTTCCCCGTCGCTTGTGGCTGCACTGCCAGAATCTAAACATGGTTGGCCGCGGGTCGACGCACACGGCTGAGCAAGTCACCGCGCGCCGCCTCACCGAGGAAGACGGGGCAGTCTTCATTCAAGGCTTCCTGCAAGCGCATGCGCAGTCCGTAAACGATGGGCGACGTGGCGGGCCTCTTCCGCTCTCTCGGATCTTCCACGTCGCACCGTTTTTCGGGCTCGAGCGCGAAAGCCCACAAGCGCCCGGACCCTTCACCCTTCAGAGGTGAGTTTCTCGTGCACCCTCACTAAAGTTGATGAAGCCAAGACGCGAGTCGCCAAGCGTGAGGCGCGTAGCGCCATATCCACGCAGGGCAGCGAATACTGTGGTTGACGTCAGTCATCCTGCAGCGACAACCGGCTCTTCACGATGAACAAAGAAGGGCTTTCCCTTTGTCCGGCACTAATTCTTCCGTCTACAAGAGCAAGATACGCGGCGCACAAAGAGCGAGCTTACGCTCATTGCTACACTTAGCCGATTCTCGATCGTCATAGGCGGTTTTCGCTTCAATGCACGAAAATGGCTAGGCGCTGCCCAGTGAGCGCATGGCGTTGGTGTACGGCTTGTTATCAGATATTGATACAATCAAGAGCCAATGCGTTTACATCACCGGCGCTGATAACGTTTGATATTCCATGCAGTCGAATCTGTTAGCGCATCGCGTCAATGGCTGTGCAGCGTAATTTACATGTATTGCAACGATTCGCACGACCTTCGCTGAGAACGGAGCAAGTGAGAGAGTGATGAAAAAAAAACCACACTGGCTGCCTCTCTCACTTTATCTCCTCCCTTCACTGTGACGCAGAAACTGTGTGCATTTATTCCTTCGCGTTGACTTTCACCTCTTAAGAGGAAGCTTTAGCTCGAGTGCTCCTATCTAAATACATGTAAAAGGAGAATTCGTTTTTCTCGGCAACCAATGCACCAAATTTGACGAGGTTTGTTGCATTTAAAAGACAAACTTAAAATCTAATGACTGTTGGTTTCGAATTTTTGAGTTAGATTGCCAATTTTTTATTAAAAATTGGCAAAAATCGAAAATTTTCAAAAAACGAAACTATCAAGTTTAGAACTCTGTAACTCAACCACTAAAAATTATAATACAATTCTGTGAATTGCATCTAATAGTACATCTAAAGCGCACAAAATTGATATGTTACACATGAATATAAAAAATTTAATCATAGGGAAATAAAGCTTTTGCAAAACCGTTGTAACCTACGTAACAAATTCACGTAAGATGTAAAATGACGTATGGAATTTGTTCGCTTTGAATGATCTAATGAATGCCGTTTACAGAACCGCGATATCGTTTCTTGATGCAGAGCTTTGAATTTGTAAACTCCGTGCTTCTATTTTTTTCAAACGGTCAAATATTTGAAAATCGTTTTAAGAAAATTCAAGCCCTAAATCGAAATTCCGCTTCCAACAGTCACTAGAATTTAACTTTCTCTTTCAAATGCGACAAATTTCATCAAAATAGGTCCAGGGGTTATCTCATAAAAACGTTTTTGCGTTTTACATGTATTTGAATAGGCCGCGTCGGAGTTGGGCCCGAGCTAAAGCTTCCTCTTAAGTAGCGCACCTTTGGCTCCGCCCCCTGTTTTCGCGGTGGGTGGTGGGCGGTTGGTGGACCGAGGCCGGTGGTCGGAAATTGTTCGTCGAAGGTTGGAGACAAGGCGCTGACGCTAAGCGCGCCCCTGCTTGCGTTTTGGGGCGTGTTCATTGGCGAACGTCAACTGCGATGCCTCTTTGAGGCACAGCGGGGAATTAATGATTGCTTTATTTATCCCAATCAATTAGGGAATGCACCCTAGTGAAAAGTTACAAAAATGTAGCTTGAGGATAGCTGGGAACCAGAATATAAATACAGATGTATGGTATACCGGGGTAGCACGCATACACAATTGATGCCAGCAGGCAATGGCGAAATAACACTTCAAAAGGACAAGATGTGAAATGAAAGACTGGGGTATGAAAGATCAACTAAATTGGGGGGGGGGGGGGGGGGGACACACGAATAATGCAAAATAGTCATGTATTAGGAAGCAGTATTAGTTGTTTCTTTTAATAAAATGTAACCTAAACGAAGCGAACGTACAAACTTCATCATAAAGATCACACAAGGGGTCATACTTATTTCGTGTTGTCGGCAATAGATATTCTAGGCTTTGTTCACCGTAGTTTGTTCTTACACGCGAAAATAACCATTTATTTTTTTGTCTCGTACAAATGCATAGATATACGCGTGCCGTTTTATAGCGGCCCTTAACATGTTCAGATACACTTCGCAGAGTAAATCCGAGAGAATATAATAACCTGTATTCAAAAAGAATCTTCACACGAATATTTCATTGAAGAAAAATGTTATGTTCTGTAACTGCCACCAGTTATAAGTCTCATTGCTCTTTTTTTTCAGACCTAGAAGCACACTAATGCTGCTTATAGATGTGGCTGCCCATACCAAGGGGGGTATTCTGTAAGTGTCCATCTATAGTGGACATGTAAATTTTGTCTGGTGTTGGAAGTAGTGATTGGGTGGGGTCGCCTGGCTCCTTCTGTCTCCCCAGCCCATCCTATCAGAGGTTACATCACCCTATCATTTACAGAACAATAATAATAAACAAGGTATAGTAATTGAGATCACGTTAGAAAATCGCATGGCATATGATGAGTTTAAGCTAAGGTTGAAATCCATAGCGACATTTTGACCAGAAACCTACAGCAAGTGAGCGCTTTGAGCTACCACACTGACCCTACCGAACTCGGGGCGAAGCTTCTATTTAAGGCCTACAAAGAAGATTGCCATGCGTACTTCAGTGACGATTAAGCCCCCCCCCCCCCCAAATCAGTGTTTTCAAGAAGTAAAAT
The DNA here is from genome assembly GCF_050947875.1 of Dermacentor variabilis. Taxonomy (NCBI): domain Eukaryota; kingdom Metazoa; phylum Arthropoda; class Arachnida; order Ixodida; family Ixodidae; genus Dermacentor; species Dermacentor variabilis. The sequence continues at coordinate 12,656,995 of NW_027460313.1, forward strand.
GCAGAAAATGTCACAATTGCAAGAAAATAATCGTATCAACAGCGGCTTTTAGTGTCAGTTATGGGGGGGGGGGGGCGAAGCAGGTTTGATTAGAATTAAAATTTTACTCTTTTTTATTATGCTGAATGAGGTAATTAAGAGCCAGCTTTTACAACCTGCCAGTTTGCCTTCGCATGGAGTGCCTCGCATCTATGCAGAACGTCCGCGTACACCCTGAAACCCGACTTGGGTTCATTAGCGACTTGGGTTCATTAGCGTTCATTAGCGTCCGAGACCTCAAAACCGAGCCCGCACCGGGCCCACCCAAAAACGTCTTAACCAGGCCTGGCCCGTGCTTTCGGGTCGGCCCGGGCTCTAGGCTGAACCGCAGTGCCTATAAACAACGCCTCATGCACCACATCATGTGCGTCTCAAAGCCGTGCGGCGTTGAACTCGCCGTGCAACTCGGTTCGCGCGAGAGCACAGCCCTTGAGAAAGGGAACCTATCTTACCTGAATGATAGTGCGCATAGCCTCTAGTAACCATCGCAAGCTGTTAAATGCCGTGGCGGAAGACCTCATTCACAAATGAGAGCGCATCGCAGTTTAAGGGGGCCATAATCAAGCCCAGTCTAAGATATTGGTTTCACACCAGATTTCGAATGGTGCCTTCCAAGGATTGTCAAAGAATACCAAAAGAATGTTAGTAAAGGTTAGTGCAACTCTTGATATATCCAAATGATCTATCGCAAATCATTAGTGAGAGAAAGCGACTACATTGTACGCAGCAGACAATCTCTCCCCTTACCTTGTTTACAGCCGCCGCAAGGGAACATTCACGGCCTTTTATGGGAGGGCACCAGCATAACAGTGTCTTTCAAAGGGAAAGTGTGTAATCATTGCATTCTACAGGTGCTAACATATAGGGCAGAAACTTGCGCGTTTAAGACAGACGCTCGAGACCAAGTTCCGACATAGCAAGGGAACGAAAAATGTTAGGCGTGACGTTAAGAAACATAAACAAAGCGATGTGGATCAGAGAGTAAACGGGTTAAGCCGGCATTACAGGGGACATTAAGAGAAAGAAATAGAGCTGGGCAGGCCATTTAAAGCGTAGGATAAATAACCGGCGCATCAGTAGAGTTACAGAATAGGTAGAAATGGAAGGTGAGCACTCTCGAGGACGACAGAAAACTAGGTGGGGCGCAATTACAGGCGCAAGCAATTTACAGGCGCAAGTGGGACTCACCTGGCTCAAGAAGGGGTTAAAGAAGGTCGCAGGGAGAGGCTTTCGTCCTGCAGTCGACATAAAGATAGGCTGGTGAGGATAATGGGAGGGCAGCCATTTTGGTTGGCCTGCCGTCCGCCATGTTATAGGCAAGTGAAACCTTTGTCCGTTGCCGCGATATTGGCATGCCATCCGTGCGTATTCAAATTCTTCTTTTTCTTCTTTTCTCTCGTTTGTCTTTTTTAGTGTTCGCTCGAAATTCTTCGGTTGCCATCATACTGTGCGCTTTCAGACTTGCTGCCGCCTTCGCGCGGAGTTTCAATCGAGCACGCACTTTCTTTTGTGTGTTGTTTTTCTATTAAGTGCAAGCGGCGGGGTGGTGGCCGCCCTTTCGGTCGCAGTGTCCCGACCCCAAAGCCCATCTTTCCTGTTCGACGCTGGAGGACCGCACGCAGCCACGCGGCCACGCACACCACGAGCTTCGTCGGGGAACTGCAGAGGCCGAGTCTCGACGACGCGGCCGCCCACAATGCACAGCGACACGAGGAGAACGCGTCATCGTGGAACGGCCGCGCTTGTTTGCCTCGGTGATGTCGCTTTTCTGTGCCGTCCCTTCTGGCGGCTCAAGTTCGTGCGCTTTCTTAACTATTTGCATTACGTTTTTAATTAAATAAGGATTTCATTGTCTGTGGTGGTTGCGTCTACGCCTGGCTGCTCTAGTTGAGCGACGTGAGCTGGTTCTAACCTGTGTCCATGTGCGTTTTATCCAATCTTGGCCGCCTTTATAGGTTAGGGACGATAAAGAACGATAACTTTAAATGTTCACTTGGTAACTGTTGAAGTTATTAGACAGTTTTAGCAGATCGTTGCTTACGTTCCGCCCCACACACATTTCACGCGCAGCAGTGACTGCTTAGAGTGCATTGATTTCTCTTCTCTAACAAGCGCGTCTCCCAGAGGCGCCAGTGACGTGCTCTGACCTTGGCTGTCAAACGATCACGAAAGCAACTTGACGCACCCTGACGCTCCGCTAAATCGGGTTCATAGCGGAACGCGGGCAGCGTTCTACGTTACGCTACCGCGATGTGCGCTGTGCCCACGCGCATCAGTGTTCCCAGTTGCGTTTTGCTGAGGGGTTGTGTGCAAATTGGTATGAGACGCCGGTCTGAGCGGATCGGACCGTAAACGCTCTCCTAAAACTCTCTATTACGAATGCTTACAACACTCGTAATCCTGAATGCAGGAATATACGCTCCTGCCGCACAAACTGTCGTAAACAGACGCTTCGGTACGGGCTTTGCGCACTGCTAAGTTATTTCTTGCGTAGCCATCACATGTATATTGCTGCCACTTCTTTGAAATACTTGCACCCTGTATTCTTATGATTGAAAGTTTCGCCCCCTGCTCAAATTTTGCTGCTTGTCCTTGCATTGCTTTATTCGAATGTGTGTTTCTGGTACATTGCTAGTATGTGTATACAAGTTTATCGCCCAACTTCACATTTGTTCCTTCGCATCCTGCTTCCTTCTTTTTGCGTTCCTCTGGCTTAACATTAAACAGGTTGCACGTTCTCTAAGTATAGATAATGTGCATACGATTTTGTTATAATACGTGCAGTGTCAGTAAGCTATAATATCTCATTATTCTATAACGTAATTTGTCCGTATATGATTTTATGCCCTCGTACATGCGTACATCATTGGCTATTAGATGCTTGTCCTAAACATCTGTTTCCATGTCAAGCTTTTGATTGCTGCCAAAGAAGGGGGCGGCCACTTGCTCGGTAGAATTCATACGGCTGCCCCCTCGTTGGGGAAAAAATAAAAATGAACTGAGTTTAGGTGAATAACAAGCAATCTCGCAAAATAGATTAGGACACTGCACTGAGTGCATTGTCTCCCGGCCACATGTATGCAGCTCGACGGCCCACTGCTTGGCACGGACTGACGTTATTTTTTATCGCACTCCAAGTGGAAATTAGGTGCATCGTTTACTTACGTCGCCTGGTATCCGAAGTCACGCAAACAGGTGCATTTCACCACCTTTCCATCTTCGCGTGTAGTCAAGATAGCGTTCCGTCCTTCTTTAGAAAAACCGAATTCTTCGCCGTTGCTCTTTATTCTTAGCGCAATCTAAGAGTACACAAAAAATATTCGTTAGGCGGTTTCGTTTGCAGGCTACAGAGCCGGACATTAAGCGCTGCCCTTCTTGGCAAGCATGTAGGAACGATAATAAACCTGTCACGCATTGGCTTTTGCATTGTGTTTCCGCGTTCGGCGCTGCGATATACAGGGGGTGTACTAGCTAACTTTGGCCAAGGTTTGAAAAAAATTCAGAAGCTTCCCTTCCCTTGGAGTCAAGTCCGTAAACTTTAATGACCATCGGTTATCTTCCCTCCTCATTACATGTGCTGCCCATGCCTATTTCTTTTTCTGGATTTCAACTAAGATGTCATAAACTCGCGTTTGTTGTCTCACCCAATCTACTCTTTTCCTATCCCTTAACGTTACACACATCATTCTTTTTTCCATAGCTCGTTGCGTCGTCCTCAATTTGAGTAGAACCCTTTTCGTAAGCCTCCAGGTTTCTGCCCCGTAGGTGAGTACTGGTAAAACACAGCTATTATACACTTTTCTCTTGAGGGATAATGGCAACTTGCTGTTCATGATCTGAGGTTCCTCCCAAACGGAACCCAGCCCATTCTTCTTGTTATTTCAGTCTCATGATCCGGATCCGCGGTAACTACCTGTCCTAAGTAGATGTGTTCCCTCACAACTTCCAGTGCCTCGCTACCTATCCTAAACTGCTCTTTTCTTCCTGAGACTGTTAAAAATTAGTTTTCTGCAGATTAATTTTGAGACCCAACTTTCTGCTTTGCCTCTCTGGGTCAGTCAGCATGCATTGCAAATGGTCCCCTGAGTTACAAAGCAAGCCAATATAATCGCAATCGCAATCGCAAGTTACTAACGTATATTTCATCAATTCTTATCCCCAGTTCTTCCCAATCCAGGTCTCTGAATACCTGCTGTAAGCACGCTGTGAATAGCATTGGAGAGATCGTAACACCCTATCTGATGCCTTTCTTTATTGGGATTTGGTTGCTTTCTTTATGGAATACTGCGGTGGCTGTGGAGCCGCTATAGATATCTTTCAGCATTTTTACATACGACTCATCTACACCATGATTCCGTAATGCCTCCATGACTGCTGAGGTTTCGATCTAATCAAACGCTTTCTCGTAATCAATTAAAGCTATATATAAGGGTTCATTGTATTCCGCACATTTCTCTATCACCTGATTAACAGTGTAAATATGGTCTATTTTTGAGTAGCCTTTACGGAATGCTGCATGGTCCTTTGGTCGATAGAAGTTTAAGGTGTTCCTGATTGTATTTGTGATTACCTTAGTAAATACTTTGTAGGCAATGGACGGTAACCTGACTTTTCTATAATTGTTCAAGTCTTTGGCGTCCCCTTTCTTATGGATTAGGATTGTGTTTGCGTTCTTCAAAGATTCCGGTATGCTCTAAGTGATGAGGCATTGCGTATACAGGGTTGCCAGCTTTTCTAGGACAATCTGCGCACCATCCTTCAACAAATCTGGTGTTAGCTAGTCCTCCCCAGCCGCCTTCCCCCTTTGCATAGCTCCCAAGGCTTTCTTTACTTCTTCCGGCGTTACTTGTGAGATTTCAAATCCTTCTAGACTATTCTCTCTCACATTATCGTCGTGGGTGCCACTGGTACTTTATAGATCTCTATAGAACTCCTCGGCCACTTCAACTATCTCATCCATATTAGTAACGATGCTGCCGGCTGTGTCTCTTAACGCATACATCTGATTTTTGCCTATTCCTAGTTTCTTCTTCACTGCTTTTAGGCTTCCTCTGTGCCTGAGAGCATGTTCAATTCTATCCATGTTATACTTACTTATGTCCGCTGTCTTACACTTGTTGATTAACTTGGAAAGTTCTGCCAGTTCACTTCTAGCTGTACGGTTAAAGGCTTTCATACATTGCCGTTTCTTGATCAGATCTTTCGTCTGCTGCTATAGCTAACATGTATCCTGTCTAACGGAGTTACCACCCACTTCTATTGCACACTCCTTAATGACGCCCATTAGATTGCTGTTCATATCTTCAACACTAAGATCATCTTCCTGAGTTAAAGCTGAATACCTGTTCTGTAGCTTGATCCGGAATTTCTGTATTTTCCCTCTTACCGCTAACTCATTGATCGGCTTCTTATGTACCCGTTTCTTCCGTTCTGTCCTCAAATTTAGTCTAATTCGAGTTCTTACCATCCTATGGTCACTGCAGCGCACCTTCCCGAGTACGTCCACATCTTGTATGATGCCAGGGTTAGCGCAGAGTATAAAGTCTATTTCATTTCTGGTCTCGAGATTCGGGCTCCTCCACGTCCACTTTCGGCTATCCCGATTGCGGAATAAGTTATTCATTATCCGCATATTATTCTGTTCTGCAAACTCAACTAAAAAGTCTCCCCAGCTATTCCTAGAGCATATGCCATATGCTGCCACTGACTTGCCTCCAGCGTGCTTCTTGCCTACCCTGGCATTGAAGTCGCCCATCAGTATAGTGTATTTTGTTTTGACTTTACCCATCGCCGATTCCACGTCTTCATAGAAGCTTTAGACTTCCTGGTCATCATGACTGGATGTAGGGGCGTATACCTGTACGACTTTCAATTTAAACCTCTTATTTAGTTTCACAACAAGACCGGCCACCCTCTCGTTAATGATATAGAATTCCTGTATGTTACAAGCTACGTCATTATTAATCAGGAATCTGACTCCTAGTTCTTGTCTCTCCGCTAAGCCCCGGTAGCAGAGGACGAGCCCGCTTTTTATCTATATACATGCTTTTTTTGTCCTCCTAACTTCACTGAGCCCTATTATATCCCATTTAATGCCCTCTAATTACTCCAATAGCATTGCTAGACTCGCCTCACTATATAACGTTCGAGCGTTAAACGTTGCCAGGTTGAGATTCCAATGGCGGCCTGTCCGGCCGCCATCGTTTTGCTCACTACCTCTCTTTATGCTTTCTTAGATTTTGGGCCCAGTGTCTTTATTAACATAATTGAGATATCATCAGGTCCTCTCGACTTGATACTAGGAACCCTGAGCTCTGCCCTTTGCCACTCACTTTATTCAAGTGGAGCCACTTAACTAACCGTTCTATCCCCGTCTGATAGAGTACATACACCATTTCGTTGTCCTTTAAATTTTTCTGTCATCATTGATCTTTTATGTTCCATTGGTTCTCCTTCTATCCAAACACCTTGAGTTACTCATGTAGGCTAGTTTGTCTCATTACTCAAGGATTTCTTAGCTGCTTTTCTATTCTTCTTGTTTACTTTCTACGACCATTGGGTCCTCTTTCTTCTAATTTTCTCATTGATCAAATCAGATTCTTCCCTTTTACATTTTAAGAAGTTATCCCAATTTATGTCAGTATCAGCTTCTTGTTCACCACTCTGCTTAGACTATCTATGTTCCCTGGATGCCTCCTGACGTTTCTCTATGGCCTTCTTAACCACCTCATCCCATCAGCTCTTGGGTTTCCGGAGTGGTGCACCGCTTCATCGGGTAGATGATCCCAGTCTTTCACTGTTTGAACGAAGGAAGAGTTAAGATGAGCGGTGGTGCGAGCTGGAGGGGGATAAACAGCCTTTGAATGGCTATGACGGGATGAAGTTCTGGTTCACGCAATGTGACGGGATGAAGATTTGGTTGACGTGTCGATCACAGGTGAGAAAGTTACTGCCATTTTTATTCTTATACGAATTTTTCTCTTTTTCTTTAGCAGAGTTTACACGTTTCCGTCTTCTTTTCCCTTTCGGTCGCAGTCGTACCTTAGCAAGCTCTAGGTCAAATAGCCCTTTTAAAATTGTGTCGTCTGCCATCAAGAAGTCATCAGTCGGAACGAGGAGAGGAAGTAGGGAAACTCTGGAATGCTGGCAATAAAGACCGTCTGGCAAATGCTCCTGCGCAAAAAACTTGCAAGAAAGCGCGCAGACCAGTTTTTACGTCCTGTCATTCAGGCGTCGTTTACCAGACACCTTTTGTCGTATGGTAAAACGTACATTTGCACAAACCGTAATGTCTTTAATGAACGAGCTAGCCAGCACGAAGGTTATAAGTAATGCCAGATTCGGCGGGCCATTTGTCTAGCCAAGTATGATAGTGCAAATTCCAATTTTATTTTCATAGCACCAAGTGTTTTCTTCGCTCGTAACAAAGATCACCTGTCAACAGAAATAATGGAAGCCATGGCGAATGGAGATGTACAACGGTGACGTCAGCAATCCTTCAATTTCCCTCGCAGCGAAAGAGAAGTGATATATTCAACAAGAGCTGCGGCAAGCTAGGCAAAAACAAGCACCAGCGCTGTCAGACTGGCATACATGCCTCTGTTCTCACTGATTAACTGGTAATATGAATTGATGTGGGTGTGTGTTCGTCTGTGCGCGCGCGCGTGTGTGTGTGTGTGTGCGTGCGTGCGTGCGTGCGTGCGTGCGTGCGTGCGTGCGTGCGTGCGTCCGTGCGCGCGCGCGCGCGCGTTTTTGTTTGTTTATTTTGGGGGCAACGGTTTCTTTGCCAACACTTACTTTCAGAGGCAAGCGTTCCATCACTTGTCAAGGTGGCCGGCAATTAAATTTACTTAGAATTTTTGCGTGTGAATTCACCATTTGCATCTACACAACCCTTTAATTACGGTGCCTTAAAATAATGATTTCAGTTAAAACACGAGGATGGCGGGAGATGGAAATTCAAGAGCAAAATGAGAAGAAGGTAAAAGCGGGGTTAACTCTTCGACAAGATCACATGTCTTTTTCAAGGCGACATATGTTTTCCTCGGGACAGTATATATTAGGTAGGGTTCTTCTAAAGGGGAGAGGGTGTACGGCGGGTGGGTGCGGCTACGACCGAAGGTGTGTTAGTGGCGAGGGTGTGGAATTAGGAACAAAGGAGTGCCGTGCACAAAGCCGGTGACACGGCCGTGTGGCAAGGAGCTCTGTATTACATGGTTCGCTGGTGGTCGTGGGCTATCGTGTCTCTGAAAGATATAATATAAGGAGCGGCAGATACGGTTCTCGCGAAAGGAAAAAATTACTGAAATAGAACAAATAATAAATAAAAGAATATAGTAAGAACAACTATGCCACCAAACTAAGTGTTGTTGCCTATAGCTTGAAATTCAGCATATCGAATAGATTCTAAAGCACCCTTTCAAACATTTATGACTATTGTTTGCAATGTCTTTAACCTATGGATTCAGGTAGGATTCTCTCTATTTCTTTTTCTCGTTCAGAACGGAAATTTGACCGCAAGATGTAGAGTTTAAGTTCATCAAAGTTATGATCTGGTTGGTTGAAATTCTCGGTTGGCTTTGGGAAGCTTTTTAGCTGTGCCAGCGCGATGTCCGTTTAATCTGACGTTCATTGATAGCCCCGTTTCACCGATATATTTTTTCTAATAGAAGGAACATAAAAGCGTATAAATCGCATCCGAACTTGTACAAGGAAATCTGGTTCTCACTTCATATCTAGGACTATTTGCGCTGCTTTTATTTTAATGTCACTTTGAAGGTGCCTGCAGGTTTTACACCTGGGGCAAAAACATGCTTTTATTAAGGGGGAATGACGTTGACTGACTTTTGCGTGCACTGACATGTGTTTAAGGTTTCTGCTGCGGTGATAGGTAACCCTTGGTACATCCGGGAACGCTTTTCTCGGACGCTCGTTACTTTATAAGATTGGGTGGTATTTTCGTAGGATGTTGCTTATCTTTGGGAGGGCGTTAGCATATTTTGTTATAGGGGCTGGCGGTCTGTCAGATTCTGGTGTAGGCTGCTTCTTAGATAAATCCGACTCTCTCTCCAATCTCGACGCGACATCATAAGCTATGTCGAGAGCAACCTGTGTATAGTTTCTTTCTGCTAGCGTTGTTTTAAGGTGATTTAGGGGATGGATATAATTGTTGTCTTCGCTGCAGATTTTTCTTCTTCGTTTCGATTGTGCGTCAAAAGTTCATTGCTTGGAGTGTCGTGGTTGATTTGCTGTTGTAGACTGAATATTGCTGGCTATCTGTAGGCTTCCGTTAAAGTGTAATTCTCAGTCTTCCGTTTTCTATGTAGACTGTCGTGTCGAGGAAGTTTGACTGCGAGAGTGGGGAGCAGGCAATTTAACAATTGAGTGAAGGAATTGAACTTGGTAAATAAGTCGGTTAACGCGCTTATACCGTGTTCGCATATTTTAAATATTTCGTCAATGTAACGCAGATAGGTGTGAGGCTTTAATGGGTAGGATTTCAACAGGTCTCCTTCAAGCTGTCCCTTGAAAATATATGCATACGGGGGAGTAAACGATGTTCCCATGATAGTGCCGGAAGTTTGCAGGTAGTAAATAAAACCCAAGTTGATATAGTTGAACGTGACAACTAACCTAAGGAGGCAGAGAAAAAACTTTCAGTTGTTAGTCAGCCATGTGTCTACCTTTTCTTTATATCCAGTCAAACTTAACTTCCACGCTATACATATATCATGAAATAGCTAAGAGGAAACCGTCGTTGGTGTCCATGGTGTAAGAGCGCAGATAAAACAAAAGCATATTCGTAAAATATAATGTCCTTCTCATATATCTCTGCTGTTGAAGGTGCACGAGCGATAGATGTGAGCAAAGCACAAAGAAGAAGCGGAGCTAGCGATGTCCCACCAGCCGGTCTTTGTGGAGCAGTTGAAGAAAAAAAGCAGCTGGACTGGAACCAGGCATCATAAAACCAATTTGTCTTACTTCCAATGTCGTCAAATTATTAGAAAGAATTGTTCACGCCCGTATAACAAACCTTATGCAGGATGATACACTTCTCAGTCCTTGTCAGATTTGATTTCGTCCCGGGCACTCCATATGGTGCGCCCATGTATATCTAGAAATCCGCATTAAACTTGTTCGCCGCCAACGGGAGTACACAGCTTTGGTGACGCCAGTTGTAGCAAAAGCATGGAACTCTGTAGAATATCGTACTCTGTTGAATAAACTTCCGTCTACGAATTTCCCGAAGTATATGACCACTTGTATATATGAACTTATGAGAGATAGAGATTTTTATTGCTATGAATGCGGTATTTCGACGTCTAAACTCAAGTGACAAGAGATGAACCACAGAGTGCCGTTCTTTCCCCTATCTTATTAAACATATTGTTGGGTACAAGTGGTCACAGATTGCGTGCTCGTGTCTAACCCGAGATGGCGGCCATCACCACCGCAGCCGCAGCGTCGCTTACAAGGCGATAGGTAGGAAAGCTCCCCATTGTTGCTGACCTCGTAGGACCGGTTGGTCATGTGGGTAGCAAGATCGCGACGAGGGACGAGGTGGCCTCGGCGAGGAGCAGAGTGGTTTGGGAGACGGAGCAGCGTCGTCGCGCACCGAGAGACAGCTGAAGATGTGGTCGGCAGGCTGAAACCCCCAGGCCGAAGTCTTCGCCGGCAGATCGACAGACGGTGCGAGTCCGGCAAGATCGTCGGCAGCGAGGTAGCAGCAGCCCGACGCTCCTTCAGCTCGGGATCTCGGCGAGCACGCCGCAGATAAGCCCCGTGTTCTAACCGGCTCTCAGAACTTCCCGCCGCACATTTTCTCTTTATGCACGTTTCATCTTTCATTTAATTATTCATCGCGTGTTTAATTATGCATATTCTGTAAGTGTAGTGTTTCGCGCGTTTATTGTCACGTGTATGTTTCATTTCAATCGGGTATTTTTCGATTATTTCGCGAGTGTTGTAAATTTCCACGTGGTGAGGTTCGTGTCGCGTGTCGCGTCAGAGTGTGTTGTGTGTGACCTGCACGCCTTCCGCAAAGCTTTGCACCGTCTGCTTGTAGCTTACTTATTCTTTTTTTCTAATAATGTCACTGGCATGACTTAATTTTATTACACTGAGTGCTTGTTTTTAAGCCACCTCCAGTGTCATGCCTGTGTACCACGGTCTATCCATGCCTGTCGTCCACGGACGTTATCGCCGGTAAGCCGTCGAATCATCCACAAAAGCACGCGAATTGGGTTTGCTGTCGCTCCGTCCCGCCTCGTTCGCCCCCCCCGGAGAGTGCCAGTAATCATACCCCAGTCTTTGACAAAATTCCTTTGTCTCTGGAAATATACGCTTGTGGTTATGCCGACGACATCGCATCTTTCACACCCGCAACTAATGTACATTCACAACAACAGTTATTGAAGAATTACTTATGAATGCTTGAGACATGGCTGGAGTGGTTACACACGTCATTAAATCTTAGGTGCATATATCTCTACAAATACCGCCCGGAAATCATTCCTCAAATCTACCCTCAAGGGAAAATCGGATTCTCCTGCAGCAAAGCTGGTATAGCTTGAGAGCTATAACCCGAGCAGAGCGGTAGCAAATGGAAGCATGGTGCGCAGAAGAAATGTCCTCCGTAGGGATCTTTCAAGGAAGACCAAGAATATCTATTCCCTAGTAGATCCAAGCAATGGTAGCATAGTCGATTCACCAGATGGAGTTCTTGAGCTGGCGAGGCCGTTCTATAGGAATTTATATGCTGAATTAGCTGCGACGCCAGCTGTTTTTCCATTTGTTACCCCAGCTGAGCCGCTGGAAGTCTCCCACTCAGCGATATGTAGTTGACGAAGAGCTCTTTTCGGCTTTGAAGACTATGAAGCATAATCGCAGTAGAGGATTCGATGGTTTGACAGCTGAATTTGACGTTAAGTTCAGGCAACTGTTAGGGAAGCCTTTCACATCACTGGGGAATAGGATGCTCAGTAAAGACTTCCGCTGTCCCTAATAGATGGGCTAATCACTACCCTTTGCATGGATGAGTCCAGTAGCAACGATCTAAGACAATGGCGTTCTTTCGCACTTCTGAACTGCGATTACAAGGTCAAAGCAAGGTGTCTTTGTAGCGGTTCACTCCAGTGCTTAATGCTGTTTTGGGCTCCTTTCAGGCATATTGCGTCCAGGGTCGTTCCACTTTTTCGCCAAAATGAATTCGGAGTCCTCAATTACAGCGTGCCTCATAGTCAAGTTTTGTTTTTGGCACGTAAAATCGCTAAATTTCACTGTTAATAATAAAAAAAAAACAATATTCCCACGGCCCTGGCGGACAGATACAAGATCTCGTGACTCAGTCATGCAACATCTCGCCGAGCAAGTACACGAGAGTTTACGCAGTTTTTGAAATGAAGCACGATCGCAGGACTCATTCGCAAAATTTTTCTCACAATTTTGAGCCAGTTTGTGTTGCATATATATAAAGCTGTTACTGACCAGAAAGAACTTTAAATTTTTCCATTGAGAAGCGGTTTATCTCAAACATTAGTTCCACCCTGCTATAATATTTTCCCCAAACGTAAAGACTGCTTTACATTTTTTTCCTGCAAGTGAATCTCGTTACCAATTTCTCTGGCAAAAAAATATTTGTGTATGAAATAACATTTAATTACGCCTTTGTACCATTACTCATCCCCTCCTCTTTATTTTTTCCTTCCGTGTTTGGTGCTCCAGCTACGTACTTAATCGGTCAAATACCTGCCAGCCTCAACTTGTCAATTTTGTTGTTTTCAATACGTATGGCGCGCGTGCAGAACGAGGTATATTGAAAACTCTTACCTAAGCAGAGGTAATGTAAACTGTTTTTATAGCGCTGATTCTTATCGCTAGACGAATGTCGCCCGGAAAATGTCCTCGCTACCCCCGGCAGAAGGAAAGGATGAAAGAGTTACGCTGAGGCTAATTACTTCCAGGGTTGAGCTGTACCAGCACGGACATAACCAAGTTTAAATTAATTAATCTTGCGAAGGTCAGCATACCACACAACGCTACGTAACTTTGTTTCGCCCACTAATTTTGTCCGCCCTTCGATCAGACGTTCCAGAACGGATTTGAGGTCAATGCTGCTAAACCAATGCATGCATCAAACACGCACCGTAGCGACAACTTCGTTTCCTGAGAATGTGATGAAACGTCTTTCGTGATGTGCAGCTGGGCAGCAACAGAATTGCAATGTCGGTGGCCAGCGGAGCGGGTGACGCAACACGCCGCCGGCCCTGGAGAGACAAACACATGAAGTATTGCAGCGCAGACGCAGTAGTTGAAGGCCAAATGCCGAAGTTCATCGTCTTAAAAGGACCGGCTGCTGCTAGGGTTCCCGATGTCCTCATCGCCCGCCGCACTGTACAGAGTGGAGACAACCGCGGTGTCTTCTACGGCGTTGGCCATATCCCTAGAGATACGGCGTAGAGATGCGTTGTCGGCGCTCATGTGCATTGTGTGCGGTTTTGCGCTATATTACTGGCCTTCCCCTAGCTCCACTTGTGCCTGGTGTTTGTAACAACAGAGGCACGCATAATTTTTTGATTATTCACCATCACGAACGACGGAGTGTAGCTTGGAGCACGGAGAATGACTGAAAAGAAATACCGCTGGAATGCAATCTTAACAATATACCGACCCTGTTCACACAAATAAATTAAGGCGCACTTTAGCACCCCAATTAGAGATGCATCTTATGTCAAGGATGATTCGTGTGGCTACTATATCGCCAATACTTCTACTGCTACGATCTAATAAATAAATGTGGTCGCGACCACAGCCATAGTGATCACCTTAAGAAACCTTACATTTTCTTGCCACGTGTTCTTACTCACTACGCGTGAGTACATTCAACTAAATATAGTTTGTACCCAAATGAGAAAATGTGGCGCAGAAAATACGAGTAGCCGTAATCAGCACCCCCGTTCACCTAACTCGTGTATAAGCACTCTACTCCGCACGTTCTTTCTCATCGTAGAATGTTAAAGTCATTGCATGCTACAAGTATAAAACAGAAAATGTCAGTTCTTCGGGAATATATTCATGCAATGGAGCAAGAAGCTTGAGCAGTATTATTGCGTTTGGAGTTATCGCTTCTGATGTAAAGGTCAGGTAGGTTAGATCATAGTCCTCAAACTGCCAGCTTGCGCGACCAATTTTTTTTAAAGGAGAGTAGAACGATTGATTCGAATGGTAGAACGGTAGCCAGTGCCATCAAAGTGCGAGACTGGCGTGTTTTTTTACGGGTATTGAACTGCGAGGGGAACTCCCGTGCTTTTTTGGGTTTATCTCCCGAACCAGCTGGTCATTGTGCTTTTCTTTGTTTTTTTCGGCTGGTCCGGGAGATAACGGAGGCAACCCAGATTGCCAGACGTCGTGACCAATGCGTTAGCACGCCGTCCTTGTTACTAAGAGAAAAAGAACTTCAACTTTTGTGCGTACAACCACTATCTTGAGCGCAAAAAAAAGGAAGCGTGTTTCCCATGATGTGCAATCATGTGACTGCGACATGCGTGGGCAATGGTATAAGATGCCGTGTTTCTTTCAAATAAACGTTGTTGAAAGTCAACGCTTGTGGTGTGGTCTTCTCGTCTGGTGTCCCGTCTCCGTTTTGCGCTGGCAACACCAGGATGGAAAACCAACACGCCCAAGCTGCTATTCTAGCGAAATACTAACGCGACAATAGCAGAGATGGGGACGGAAAAACGAAGTTCTATGCTGAAAACTTGGAGCAGAAGATGGACCTATGGAGTTTCCCGCCGTTTTCGAAGAAACATATCCGCACATGCAGTCTATGCATAGAGCTTTCTTTTTTTTTAGGAAATGACATAGTTCGGCCCAGCTCGTGGCAGTAGGTGAAGAACCCTCGGTCCCAATTTTATCCTCCGATAGGCTGCAGCAAGATGAATGAAAGAATATGCAAGTCATTCGTTAGCGACACCACAACACGTGTCACGCACAGGAGTGGCGCGCGAATACACGCCGCTGTCTTGAGTCAAGGACCTGCGCAAGCAAGAACAAGGGCAAGGCGGCACGAAAGGGGCAACGCTGCTTGTACGCGTGGGCTTAAAAAAATTAAAATTAAATTGTGGGGTTTTACGTGCCAAAACCCCTTTAGAGTTATGACGCACGGCATAGTAGAGGACTCCGGATTTTTCGACCACCTGGTGTTGTTTAACGTGCACCTAAATCTAAGTACACGGGTGTTTTCGCACGTCGCCACCACAGAAATGCGGCCGCCGTGGCCGGGGTTCGATCCCGCGACCTCGGGCTCAGCAGCCTCTGAGCAACCACGGCGGGTGCGCGCACTTCCTCGGCCTCGTAAAACATTGGGTGCTCTTAGACAACAATTAAGATGCATGTCAACTATAACGCACAGCAGCCTTAACAACCTTGAAAACAAAAATTACGGAAAAAAGAACAGTAAACGAGACCTATAACTGAACTACAGGTAGCGCAGGCGACATGGAGCAATAGGTTTATTTTTCGGGGAAATTTCCGCGGCTGGTCGTTCATGTCAACCCATTTTCACTTCGGCTCGGTTGATAATCACAGCTCCTTTAGAAGTCATGGTTCACAGGCTTAATCGAAATGCAGTCTCAATCAGGCGGATGCACACTGCTAGACGTCTGCGCAGAAATGCCTACGAGGACAAAGGCTATGCATGACTCTTTTCGAGGGAAGACTGGGGATGACAAGTTCGTGAACAGAAAAGGTCGACACGTTTTAAAGATCATTTCGGGATTCTATACCTCTTTTGTCACAATGGGAGAATTCAGGAGAATTGGCCAAGAACTGGCACACACACACAGGGGCGCATATGGAAAGGCTACATCTCAGTGAATAAAGTAAATTGAAGAATCAGTCAATCACAATTCGCCATTTCATTAAGGTTGATTCCGCGATTTCTTCTGACGAGGAAACGTAGTGGCTATGAGTCACCAATAGGGACAATGCCTCTAGAATAATTTTTGCCGAGCTAAGAAGCGGACCGCTACACCCAGAGACATCAAGCGAGGTAACAGACAGTGTAATAGGTGCACGAAACGTGTCCTAATACAGAGGACAAACCACTTCTGTGATCTTGCCCAAATGTTTTTCAGAATGGTTCATGGCGTTCTTAGCACATCGCCAATTGATAGCTTCAATTGCCGGTCACGGCCACAGAATTTCCATAGTGCCTTAATGGGAAAACGCTCGCATATCCTTTCGTAGGTGCTATTTCAACCCCAGGAGGTCAAACTTCATCCGGAATACGCCAACTAAAGTGTCACACTTAATAATAGGGTGAATAAATCCCACAATCCCCCTTCATTCTTGTCTTTTTGTTACTTTAGCGCTGAAGGAGCGCTCAATTTAACGTATGTGACATTTACCCTACATCTCGGTCTCTCTTTTATATCACCAACATTTTCACCCTCATACGCTCATTCATGCGTTAAATCAGCCGTAGTACAATCGGTTCTCGTTACATACGGCTTCGTCATTCTTGCTCAAACATTGATATTTACTCATTTTGCGCTCTTCACCTGAAAAAGACATAGAGACTGTCGATAAACATTTTGCCTTCCTTCAAGCTTTCATGTGAGCGTGGTGTCCCTCAAATATTTGTATACAGCCCGAAAGAAAGTATGATTTAAGGATCATTAGGTGAACTTTCAAATTCTGACACAAAATTGCAGCTAGCTTCTTACTTCTCCCCATCACTACCTTTTCTGCACAGACTGCCACATATAATGTGACGTGTGGATGGGGGGTAAAAGACCTTTCGTAAAAGGCTGCCCCTATTCTCTCTACGTTACTCTCGATGGAACACGGAACGAGGACAGCTGCATTAATGAAGTGTTTGCCGATCAACTGGCAAAAAATACAGCGATGACGAAACTGACATGAAATGGTGACATATATAATGGAAGAAGGGATTGCGAACCTTGTTCGAAAAGCACCGAATAATTATCTTTTCTGAGCTTGCATTAGTGAGGGATAATAAAAGCAAGTAAAACCCAAAGCTGGCGCGCTTCAGAATGATTTGGGAAAATCTTTAAACGATGTCAATCTAAGCTGGAGTAAACACATTCCAGACTCCTATTTACAAAAATATCAAGAGCGATGCCCGTCGCCTGCGTGCGAGGATCACGTGCAAGTAAAAGACGAAGACGAAGCGCCCCTCTGCGTTCGATGCTGCACGAGACGCTGCACGAGAGCAACCAGCCAACTGAGCGAGAATCTCGGACACGATGGCCCCTTCAGCCGCTCTGAAGTCCTTCACGCGTTTCTGCAGGTTGCGAAGGCACCCTCACACAAGGCGTCAACAGCGCACTGCTGTCGTCCGCCGTCCAGTTTCACTCTGCATGCGAAGCCCTGCAGACGGGGCTACGCAGCGGGCTTCCACCGACCAGTTCTCGCTGCGGCTGTCTGGGCACCACAAGGACTGCAGCAGGTGTCCTCCCCACGTCTTCCAGCGCAAGTGCCACCATGACGCCATGTCGGGCTTCACTCTGGGATCCGCAGCAGCAGCACCTGGCAACTCCAGCATCCTATCGTGCTTCTGGTTCCGGCACGAAAGGCTGCGCTCCTGCAGAGCCCTGGCAAGTCATGTTTATTCATTGGCCCTAGGTGTATCTAGCTGCCCTGCCGTCAAGTTGAGTTGATTGGCAGAGATAGCATGGTGTGTCACGGCATATCTTTATATTGAATCTAAGATGCGCCGTGCTGAATTCCTGCCCTTTAAGTGCTTGGGTATAAAACCTCTTCACAATATTCATCAGTAAAAATGGAACGTTCTCTCATGTGTTTTCGTTTATTCATGTTATTCCTAAAGTTGGTGCCTTAGTGTAGGGAATTGTAAGTACGTGTCTATAACAGCCATTTCTCCCGTTTTACAGATATTAAACCAACAGAAGCCTATAATCAAACAAGTGCCTCTGTGTGCAGCCCATCGATCCATCTTCTTTCGAGATATTTTGTCCATGCAGTGACCGCTGTGAGTAAATATCAGTAGCAGCTAACAGATGACGAGGTAATAAGCAGTCAGGGTAGCCCACTGGACAGGTTGTCGCTCTCCAGAGGCCCAGGTTGTGGGTTCGATCCTAGACGCTGTGGGTCAAATTCCGATAGGGCGGTATGCAAGAACGCTCATGCAAGATTAATTCGGTGTACGGTAAAGAACCTCGAGTAGTAATTGGATGATAAGGGGACCGTAGTTTTCGCACGTAAAACCCCAGAAAAATTACTGTATTAAACTGCGGCATCGAAATAAAGGAAAAAATGATTTTATGTAAACGGCTGGGTCATTGTGTGGTTGCGCAAACTGACTAAATAATATAAAGCACAGTTTTCCTTCCTATTTTATCAGGTGCTCCTCTGGCCACTAAACGCAATTAGACAGGCACTACTTAGCCAATGGCCAAAGTCAAGCGCCCACACCTCTCTACGCCATGTGACATATAACTAACGCAGTGTGGTGAGCACGTTGCTGAAGTTTTACCTGGACGGTTGTATAACCTTAAATTCACAGGGATGTACGTTGCGACTATTTTCCGCGCACTCCGTTAGGCTATTATTGCACATTCACAATTCATTTTGTTAAGTACCAGGAAAAGGATTGTTTTTTTTTGGAAGTTTTAATTTCAATATGATCAAAACATCTTGGACCTCTACGCGTGACTTGAGACACGTGATCGTATAACTGCAATGAATCTTAAAAAACAATGTCATACACAAAGACAAAGGCGTACTCATTGTTTGCGCAACGAAGCCATTCTTCAAATCTCATGGGTTGATGAACATAAGGAGCAGCGTCCACTCCCCTTGTGTTTAAACAGTAACAAAACAGGGCTATCGCCTTTGAACAGCAGCAGTAAACTATAAAGCTTTGATATCTAGCTGGATGGTAGGATTTGACATGAACACCTAGTTTGCTCGGTCGCACTGTTCCGTAGCACATTGATGTACATATTTCATGCATGTGTGCAAACTGTCTTCAAATTAGTTGAAAACTGTTGCTTACGGTGTGCGCGCATGCCTGTGTCTGTCAGAGAGAAAGAGAGAGAGCAACACAGCTCAAAAACCGGGAAGTGTTTTACTGAAGCTCAGATACCCCGTCAGTCGATCAGCAGTGGGGCCTTCCGCTGTCTGCTCGTTCAGCATGGAAGTATTTCGCCGTACACACTGTGTAGAAAGGCTACATCCAACCGTCGTTGAGAATGCCAGTTTCGCGCTGCGTGTCATAACGCCTAATTAGCTAGGGAGAGGACTAAAACTTGAAAGACAATGTTGCCACATTCCCAGCTTCATACTGCAAAGCTAGCTGGAGTTTGCAGTAAGGGTTACCGAATTGCCGTTCGCAACCCCCGTGCCTTGTGTTGCTCGCGAGAGGAAGACAAGGTTAGCCTACGAAAAAAAAAGATCAATTAATTATCGTGTAATTATTAGGATGGAACCAGCCTGTCCACTTCCACATTCGTAACCATACTTCTTAAACTTCTGTGCAGGCTTTTTTCTTGTCATGTGCGTCGGCCAACAATGGAGCACCGGCTTCATTGTCAGACTTCATCCTTCTCATCTACGTGGGACAGCTTCGCCTCACGTAGTGAAAGAGTTGACTCCGGTGATGCGCGTTGCTCATGGAAGAATGGCGACCGGTCAAAAGAAGCCGTTCCAGTCCAGGGAGTTATGACCTTGATCTGTCTATATAGTTCCCAACCACAAGTATTCGGAGGCGGCCTGCAGTGGCGTGGTCCTAGCACATAAGGGATGTATTGCGTGCAGCAAGATAAGGACGGTGACAAGGATTGGCATCTCCTGAGCATGTTCTGCTACCAGGAGGAAGACACGGCAGAAGTGGTGCTCCTACCCAAGTCTCCCTTCCCCACTCCGCAGCCTGCTCCACATAATCCTGGCCTACGTGGGCGACGCCGGCTCAGCCGTTGGGCACCTCCTCCTTCTTCTGCACCGCATTCCTCCAGATGGCTGTGGTGGCATCATTGTTACCTTGTCGATGCTTTCGCTCTCCAGTGCAGATGGTTTTCGAGAGTGGCGTTGACATGACTCTTTAAAATACTCTTGTACGAAGAAAATTGATGGTAGGATATTTACAATAAAGAAGCTATTTATTGTCCAATCGCATTCTTCGAGTATGTCGTAATCCTATCGTCGTGCGAGGAGATCTCATTTGAAGTTGCGCAGGATGGCCTGATATCTTACCGCCATAATCACGAGCCCTTCAAAAAAAAAAGAAACGAGAACTATTTTTGCGATTCCACTGCGCGTCACAGTCATGCGCATGAAGCTTTCGTTCAACGTTAAGGCTGTCGCAGCGTTTATAAGACATTGGTAAATTATCAATCTGATTTAAAAAGGAGCCTTTTGCGGTCGCAATTGAGAAAGAATTTCACACTTGCATGGAGCTCCTTCAAATTGCATTAAGAGGCGCATCGCATGGTGCATCCATTTCCTTGCAGTTAAATAAATTTTGACCCATGGTCCCTCATAAGGCTTGCTGTTCCCTTTGCAATGTCTATATTTCTATCATTATATAAAAAACTCGTATCCCAATACAGCTTTGGAGTTACAGTTGAGTGAGTCGGACACTTAAATACTCGCACACTTAAATATTCGGGTCCGGAGTCCCCCACACCGAAGTGGGGGACTCCGGACGAAAGTAAGGCGCGACGCACTTTCGTACGCCGCGTCAGGTCGCAACACGATGAAGTTGCCTCCGGAATGCTTTAGTCAAGGATGTTAACCTTGATGCCAATGGTAATATTGATGGGTTTGTTCGGCAATGAAGCGCACGGCTGGGAATCGATAGCAAAGCTCTAACGAACTGCTACGATGTTCGTGCCGGTAACAGAGGCGCATACGAGTCTGGCGGTGGAAAGTTTAGCGAGTTGCTGGCCAAAAAGGAAACGGAGAGACTCCACAATGGGCAGAAAGCGCATCTGTTCCACATTATGAAGGTAGTCGCGCGAATACTCATCACAGGCTCGTGCAGGTGTTCATGAAGTAACCCGCGGTGTATTGGACCCCAAGTACTACCTCCTAATAAGATGAACTGAGCCTGCACAGGAAAGCTTTATCTACCTCAGAGAAGTTCGTAGAGGAAGGTTTCGCAACGCAAGTACTAAAGTTTATGCTTGTGTGAAGCGCATAAATGTTAATATTATAACTTCGGTGGTGTTTAAATGCAAAACGAGGATCTATTATAAGGCACGGCGTAATGGAGCGGTCGGGATTAATTTCTCATCGAGCGGGGTTCCCTAATGGGCCCCTAAATCAACGTACACGAGCATATTCGTGTTTCGCCACAGTAGAAATGCGGCCACTGCGGCTACAGCTGAACCCATCGGCTCGAACTCAGCCGCGAAGCGTCACAGCCACTGCGCTATCGCAGCGGTACCCTGGGTTTCTCGCTCGCACCGCGTTGCAAATATTAATCACAAGAAACAACCTTCTTTTGCCCGTTTTGTTACATCTACCTAAACAAATAATAAAACACAAAACTGTCGCAATGCAATCAAAATTTAATCAAGAAAATCAGCTACATCAGTGCCTTTCTGTCCGTCTATTGAGTGCAGTTCAACCTTGTTATGTCACTATCTCCGCGCCATACTTATCAAAAATTACGTGCCCTCGCCAGAAAAATGAAAATAATGAAATTCAGTTCAGAAACACTCAAAGACTTCAAACTGACATTTTAGCTAGAGGTATTGCGACATTAACTAATACACGTGGAACAGGATACTTTTTAGAGCTGAATAATATGTGCCCTGAATATACATCGATTTCTATTTTCTCCCACACAACAAAGACTCTATGTGTTCGCAATAACATTGGAAATATTATACAAGACACATGTTGAGTAAGGTAGACACTAAAAGCGAAGCTTGAGTCAATGCTACATTTTTTATTTACTTCCTTGTACCTTCTCCAATCGGTACATGACCGGGTGTTACCTGAGCTTCACTGTTACAACGCGCCCGTGTTGATCGCGGAGGGAGGTTATCATCATTATCAAATCAGTGGGACAAGGGTGCTCAAGCTCTTCTTTGATTATGGTTATCGGAACAACAAAAGGTACCACATCGGCTCTACAGCACAGGGCTTCCGATTACTGTATATGGCCGAATTGTTTAATGCAATCATACCATATACTATATTTAGTGTTACCAGCACATCATTACCAGTAGCAAGACGACTTCGCGGCCTTAGGTATCCGCAATTGTAGGTTCTTCAGAGATCCCTCGAGAGAGAGAGAGAGAGAAATAAACTTTATTCTTGACGTTGCTTCTTGAGCCCAAAGGTAGGTGGCCACCTCAGTCCAGGTAGCCATGGCTCGCTGCCGCCGCCCGAACCCTGTTCACCAACCGTAGCTGGCTGTCAGGGTCTTGCCTCACAAGCAGAGCCTCCCACTGGTCTTCCGATTCTTATTCTGAGTCCGCTTCTTCCTGCAAGTTATCGCCTGGCGGGGATGATGACGGTGGTACTTCGTGGTTGTTCCTGCACTCCAGCACCATATGGCGCAAGGCGTTGGGCGTGTCCGGCGGGCAGCACTTGCAGTCTCGCCCGTAGGTGCCAAGATATATGGCGTGCAGCAGTGTTCCATGCGGATAGGTTCCCGCCTGGAGTCTTCTCCCGGTTACCGCTTGTTCCCTACTAATCGTCTTGTGCACAGGCAGGTAGCGACGCCTCTCCTTCCTGTAGTGCGCCATGATATCCGAGTACTTGTTGGATATCCGTTCATCATCCTCGTCACAGTCGTTGGTCCGTGTTCTCAGCGTGCCATAGTTGGCTCCGAGTAATGATCTGGAGCCGCGGCATGCGCCGCCTGGTTCCCCGCGAGAGACTCGTGTTCCGGTGTCCAGAGGATTTGTGCTGTTTCTATCTCGGTGTTGGTCAGGATCTGGAGTGCTGCCTTTCCGATCCTTCCGTTCATATACCTTCTGTATGCTTCTTGCGAGTCCGTCATCACGGTAACCAGGGACTTCTAGCACGTTGCGATGGCCAGGGCTATGCCCAGCTCTTCCGCTGTACCGCGTCCTTATCACGTATGGATGTGGCTGTAAGTTGTTCGCCCTTCACTTCGACCACGCTGATTGAAAATCAGTCGTTTGTTTTGTACGCAGCAGCATCCGTGCATCTCACATTTTCTTCTTCGCTGTTGGTGCGTTCCAGTATGTGCTTCTGCGCCTGTATTCTCGCATGCCTCCTTTCCTTGTCCGACTCGGGATGCATGTTTCTGGGAATGGTACTTATGTGTAGCTTGTCTCTGATCTCGTGTGGCATACGATCAGGTTGGTGCCTCTCATCCTCAACTTGGTAGCCCAGATCTTGGAGCAGGGCTCTTACCTCTTTTTGCTTGCTATAGTCTCTCCAGTTGGTTGACGTTGTGCGCTTCCACGAGCTCTTCCCCCGTGTTGTGAACTCCCATTTTGAGTTGTTTCACTATCGCGAGCGTTTTGTTAAAAGTAATTAAAACGGGAATATTGGTAATGGTAAACGTTGCGAAGAGATCAGAGGCAGAAATGACGGAAGGAAGCACATGCGGGCACGTTCGTTCAACCTGCCAGTTTTAAATGTCGAAGAACGAAAGGGGTACGAGAAGTGACATGAGGAACGGTTGTTCAGTTTTTCAACACATTGTTTTCCTTTTCGAACACGCCACTGATACTTTGAAAGGGCTGGTGTCTTATTCATTTAACCCTCATCCGGCTTCCACCCCTGCGGAGGCGAATCTAACACGCGTCTATGAGCTAGGAAGCAGAACGTCGCACTGAGACATCAAATAGGGCGTAAGGGACACTAGGGTGTATGGGTGTATGGGACAACAACCGCTCAAACTTGTACCTTATTGCGACAGCTTTTAGGAGCTCGTGTCGCAGAAAAGCCGGTGTCGTCGGCGTCGGTGGCGTTGTCCGTGAGCGGAAAAATTTCGGAAGCAATTCAGGCAATTCATAAATAAAAACAACTTGCAAGATGGGCTGGGTGGGAATCGAAACGGGGTCTCCGGAGCCTGAGACTGGGATGCTACCAGTCAGCGATGAGTTCGATGGTTCAACGCGGGACAAAAGCACCTCTAGTGAATACGATGTTGCCTTAGAAACGTTCCGTAGAAAGTTATACTCCGGTATATCGGTAATTATGAGCATGTAAATTATAGTAGTCGCAGTTAAACGAGTAGCGAAGTACGTTTCCCCTACATTTCTTCTGCGTGTGGCGCACACGTAGAGCCACCTTGCGGTAAACACTGTAGACCCCCTCCTCGCAATGTACGGCGCGGCCCCGATAGGTGGCGCGCCACTCGCGCGCTTCTCCCGTTCATCTCGTCAAGAGGATGCCGAGCGAATGAGCGGGCGGCGCCAACGGGGTACGATAACGCTATCGCATTCCACTCTTGTAGACGAAGTTTAAGCGTCCTGCAATTTTTATCGAATACGAATTATCTCCATAATTTTGTGTAAATATTGGTTCGCATAACCTGTTTCCACCACTCAGAGGCTCGGGTCTTTCAGGTTTAGCCGTGCTGCGGTGGACGCATATCTATAGTCTCCGTGCATTCACGTTTATCATGCACCTTTCTTCAGGTATGTGAAGGAACGCGAGATGTTCAAGGGTATAATATGGAGCCCGTTTTTTTATTGTCACGGGTAGGCATGGTTACCTGCAGGAGCTCAGCTAGCGTAGCTTTCTAAGTTTGCTGCGATAGTTTTGTTAGAGTTGAGGCATAATTATGCTTCTTGAACGAAAAGCCGCCCGAGGCGATGACAGACGGCTCGCCATCACTTGTGCCGGGCACGCCTCTTTGCACTTTGTCGCCCAGCGGTATTTGTGCAAGGCTCGCCACGTCTATGTGGAGACGTCCGGCTCCTGCTTCTCCAACAGTGAATCCTTGGACTCGTACAACAACTACATCGTCGTGCAGGTCAAATAACTTAAGAGCAAATGCCACAAGACAACTAAGGACGCCAGTGAGCATGGCCCCAAAGGACCGCCTACTCGCAGGTTACAATATTGCGTTTGTGCCTCAAGACATATTCTCAAGACCTACCTTGGTTAATGTGGCTCTGAAAGGAATTATTGAGGTAGCTTTCAACGCTAAGAAAAACGCAAGCGTTATTTACCATGGCGTCATGGTCATCACCGATGAAGAATTCCTAGGGCTTCTGTCTTCAACAGTGAAGGTCATCGACGAGCTTCAAGCACTTTTTCGAGGGACACACGATACCTGATCACGTCAAGGTGGGCTATGTGAGACACTCGTTGCGTCCTTACGTGCCCCTACCTCTGTGATGCGCAAGTCCCGAAAGTTAGGTCATGCCAGCGCTGTGTTCACAGGCCAGACGGCATGACTTCGCTTCGCAGGCAGGCACGACATGTGTTTATGCACGGCAGAAAAAAAAATAAAGTGCTTGACCTACAGCGGACTACACGAAGTAAATTTCAGTGATTGTCCCCAACAGTAAAAGAACATAAAAATATTGAACCAAACGAGCAAGAGAAGTATGTCAAAGGTGCGGCAGCGTATGCGGGTCACCGGAGGAGACTATCGCGTCGTCGACATGAACAAGCTGCCGGTCCAACCGAGATCTCCCTG
Source organism: Dermacentor variabilis (assembly GCF_050947875.1). Classification (NCBI taxonomy): domain Eukaryota; kingdom Metazoa; phylum Arthropoda; class Arachnida; order Ixodida; family Ixodidae; genus Dermacentor; species Dermacentor variabilis. The sequence continues at coordinate 12,682,658 of NW_027460313.1, forward strand.
GAAGGTAGATCTCGGAAATACCTTCCACTGGAAGGAAGTTCCAGCGGAAGGTATTTGAATCGTCATCGATGGGCCTCTCCAAGAAACATTGCTTTAAGCGAGCAGCACAGGCCTGGAACCGAGTGTATGGCCACGTCTGCAGCCGCGCACAGGGGCTTGGACTGTGAGCGCCAGGAACTTCAGTGTAACGAAAAATCACCATCGGGCTCTCTCATCAATGTAATGTTGTGACAAATAATCTACGCCTTGCAGCAGCTGCTCTCTCGTTTTAACATTCCAGCGGCTCCAAGCGGTGCAAAATTCATGCAAGCTATAGGCGATCCCCTAACCACACTGCAGTAACCTCTACCTCTGTGCGCGAAGAGGTGTGGGTTTCGCTGTGAAGTATGCATGTACCCGGAGCACAGGAACAGTATGCTCTGCAGCTCCCGTCATCATCTTCACCACACAATCGCCTTCCTTCCATTTACATCCCACCTCTGACATTCAGACAAAATTCTTCACAAGTGTGCAGTAGCAGGTTGGAGGCCCTTCAGTCAGGCAGGCCTCTCCATCCTTCTGGCATTGAAAATAGCCCCTTGCTCTCTCTCGATTAAAATGTGTAGCATCGGGATGTTCCGCCAGACATGCATTTATTTTTTATGGTGAAATAAACATATTCAACCTTATTTTGCTTCTATATTTGTCCCTTTAACAACTGTCACGAAAGTCTGAAAGCAAAGTTCCAGCATGAAAGGCGCCATTGAATGTCTCTCCGGTGCTCAATATACTAGCTTACTAGCTCAAAGCAATAGTTTCAACTCCAATCACATTAACCTAGAGTTTTATTGTTTTTCAATATGTGCCCAACCCTTATGTAATTTCCCGTTTAGGGAACTCTGAGGCATACTAAATAAATAAATAAATAAATAAGTAAATAAATTATATAAGTTGTACTGAGAAGTACGGGCGACAGCAGAAGACGAAGAGGAAGAAAACGGTTGTTGTTTATGGCTATTAATTAATTTCTTTACGTGAACTTATTTTATTAAAATTCTTAACCATATTTTCATTACACTTGGAAATTACAGTTGTATAGTCCCACGCTCTACTATTCAAACCTAGTTTTTCTTAACATCTAAGCATACGGAAAAGCGCCCGCTTCTTGGCCAATCCCCTATTGCGGGTATGCGCCACTGTTTAGGGAACAACACAATACAAGAAAAGACGGTCCTCGTTTATGGACAAAATTATTTTGTATCGCCCCAGCGCTTGCGAATCTACGACTCTATCTGAAACCGCACGTTATGCCGCAGAATGCCGTCAGATCGCTCGCCTACTTACCGCGCAAAATCACACCCGTCAGAAACATGGCCGTGACACAAGCTTGACTTTTCCTTCGTATTCAACTGGAACGCTGGTATGGCTCCGCGTTCCTTCCTCTAGTCCTAGCGTTTCTACACAGTTCAGCCCAAAGTGTGACGGCTCTTACCGGGTTCCACAACAGACGTCCCCGGTCAACTAAGTCAACGAGTCTATTGAGCCATCTGCGGATGAGCGGCATCGCGGACGCGAAACTGTTCGTGTCCGCCGACTGAAGCCGCACTACGAGCCACCAGTGCTTGCTGTTCCGTAGGTCGCCAGGACGGCTCCTTTTTCGGCGGGGAGTGATTGTAGTGAGAAGTACGGCCGCCAGCAGAAGACGAAGAGGAAGAAGACGGTTGCTGTTGTTGGTGCTGGCGCTGGCCCCGCTCTGCCGTTGTCTCTAGCTTTAAACGCGTAATATATATAAACAAATAAGTAAATAAATAAATAAATAAATAGGTTCTGCGGTATTTTTCTTTCATTGTTTTCGTGCCTCACATGTTAAGGATAATTCGAAGAAAGTAAAGCATGAAAGCGGCGCACTTGAGATGCACAAGTACATATTTTCTGATGATATCAACCTACACTGTAAGTAGCATTGCCTTTCTCAGAAAAGCTTGTCAATTCAATGACAAAAAAATTGCCGACGATTACGGTACTTCCTAATGCGAAATTTGAGCGCAGCAAATAAGCTGTTTCACCTTTTCGATAGATTGAGGCAAAGAAATCTAGCAACACATGTATGCGCTATCACAGAATTTTTTTTTATTTTTCACACGTATTCCTTTAACAAAGACTCCACTAACAGTTCTTGACAGTCATGAAGGAAGCTTTGTGGTCGGAGAAATAGACTGATATATGTTCGACTTGGTACACCAATGCTTGATTCTCAAAGACGAGATCTATACAAGTGCCTCGCGAGGTTGTCACAGCCGTGGGACGCGTTACGAGCGAGAGGAACGGGATGTTCTCCCGCATAAGTGTTAGGAAATTGCTGTTTGTCTTTATGTCAAGCCGCCACCGATCTGGCTCTCTGATTGCCACCGCACAGGGCGAACGGCAGCGGCAATTTCGGCTCGGGCGGTGCACATATACAGATCCGCCGCCACCGATCTGGCTCTCTGATTGCCACCGCACAGGGGTTGCATTGGAGGAGGAGCGAAGAAAGGAACTAAGTTCGAGCCGGCGCTTTGACAACCGGAGACTCGCAGGAAGAGGGGGGAGGGGGGCGGCGTGTACACCCAGCGGCAAACGATGGGGGCAGAAGCGCGCGCAGCAAGCGGACAACACGATAAAGGGAGGAGGGAAGAGATAGCAGCGACTGACTGATGCCGCTGACGCCGATAGTGAGTCAACCCCAGCTGCGGAGTTGGTTTCAGGGACAACGAATAACCGGCGCGTCGGCAACTGAAGAGCACCCTATCCGCCACACAAGAACAGGGGGGGGGGACCCTTTCCTCCTCTTTCTGCATGGCGGCGACGGTGTTCTATGCAGTCACGTTATCTTGACTCTCTAGCGGCGTCAGCGGCATCCAGCGGTATCCGTCGATCGCTGCTAGCGCTGGGGGGATGAAAGGGGGGCGGAGCTGGTTACGAGACCGACGACGACGCCGACGCGAAACCCAGGAACGGACGCCAAAGAGCTGCGCTCTAAAAACGCCACCATGACTGTCGATGAACGGACCGTACTTGTAAAATACTGTTCTTTCTGCTGCGGCGCGCTAACGTAAAAATATGAACATCGTTCCGAAAAGTCGGCCGCCATATATCAAATGAGTCCGCGAAAGTGCCATTTTTCTACAAGTTAAGTGTGTATAGAACTATCGTACCTCTGTGAGGATGTCCGTGACAATAAACACATTCCATTTTCGTATTCATAAGCATGTTCATAGTGATGCCCGTCGCCTGGTCGCGAGGATCACGTGCGAGTAAAAGACGAAGAGGAAGCGTCCTTCCGCGTTCGACGCTGCACAAGACGCTGCACGAGAGCAGCCAGCCAACCGAGAGAGCACCTCGGAGATGATGGCCCCTTCAGCCCCTCTGAAGTCCTTCACGGGTTCCCGGATGTGAAGGCACCCTCACGAAAGACTTCAACGGCGCACTGATGTCTTCCGCCGTCCAGTCTCACTCTGCATCCGACGTGGTGATGGCGGGGCTGCGCCGCGCACTTCGACGGACTCGTTATCCCTCCGGCTGCCCGGGCGCCACAAGGACTGCAGCAGGTCACCTCGCCACGTCTTCCAGCGCAAGTGCCGCCATGACGCCATGTCAAGCTGCCCACTGGGGACAGCAGCAGCACCTGCCAACCGCAGCATCCTACCGTGCTTCTGGCTGCAGAACGAAAGGCTACGCTCCTGCAGAGCCCTGTCAAGTGATGTTTATTCATTCGCGGTAAGTGTATGTAGCTGCCCTGTCATCAATATTATTTCATACACGCAGATAGCACGCTACGTCTCGGAAAATCTTCATACTGAGTATAAGATTGGCCATGCTGCCTTTCTGTCCTTTATCAGTCTGGATTGAAAACCTCCTCACAATATTCATGAGTAAGAAAGGAACGGTCTCTCCTGTATTTTTGCTTATACATTTTAATCCTAATGGTGGAAACTTAGCGTAGGTAATTGTATGTACGTTTTACAGATATAAGTTTTACAAATATTAAACTAGAAGAAACGTATAATCGAAGAAGTGCGTCTGTGTGCACCCTTGTAACCATCTTTTGTGCGGATATTTTGTCAACGCAGTGGCCGTGGTTCTACGTTTTTAATAAAGACTGAATAATAGTAGAAACTAAAATTTGATGTGGTAGTAGGCAGTCATGGGAGCCCAGTAGCCATCCTTTCGCACTCTAGAGGTCGAGGTCATGTGCTGGATCCTAGACGGAGCGGAGGGGGCAAGTTTCTATCGGGGGCAGCATCAAAAACGCTCGTGCAAGATGGATTCGGAGCGCGTTAAATAACCCCCGGCGGTAAAATTATTGCCAGAGTAGTGCTACTCATCATTGAATGGCAGTTCCGACACCTAAGCCGCGCCCAACCCACGCCAAAAAAAAATGACCTGGCGCCCTATAACGAAAACTGTTCTAATATGTTTTTATTCTAATCTTCTGACGTCAAGTTTGCGCAACCGCTGACGTAAGCATAACGCGGTGACCCGCAACGCTGCCTCAACAGCCCAATGAAACACTCATACTTTTCTTTGCTTTCGAAATGAATAACATTGCCTACGTTGAAGTGTTTCACTTGTAATTGGGTGGCAGGAGGCGAGGAGCACGCTCAAGTGGACAGCGCTTCGATAGGACCGAGCCAACGCACTGAAATTGGTCCGCTTTCTGTACTTAGCTTTAGGTGGCTGGTCGAAAATCGCGACGTTGTGCAACGGAAGCTTAAGAATGCCGCTAAAACAAATCCTCAGCAATGAAGAGTTGAAATAGCGAGATCGTAAACGTGTTGAAAGTGCTCAAAAAGGTTACACGGCCACGCAAGCAGTTTATTATACGCGAATAAACCCATGCTCTCTGGCAGGTGCGAGTAGCCAGTGCCTGAAGTATCGGCGGCAGCCATCTTTTATTCCGTTGGGAACAGGAGCAGCCTCCGGCTATTCAGAAGAAATTTCGGTTTTATTCTGCATAACATTGCATCTTTTACGCGTACACGTCACTTTGACGAGGTGAGTGCTTGCGGCTTTGTGACGCCACGTGACAAGCAGGTGAAGAGGGTGCAGCCCGAACACTCTTGACCAATAGCAGAGTGCTAATGCCGAAAAGCCGTCGAATGGGAAATTACAATTTTTCTTTTGTTCGGTCAAATGATGCATAATCAGTGCGTACACGCTTATTCAGATGGGGAGCGATTCGTCCAAAAAAGTTTTTGACCAATCGTGGAGGGCTGATTTCAGAATTGGATTAGAAAAGTTTCGGATAATTTTACGTTATAGCACCCCTGGTAGCTAACTGAATCATTTAGTTGAGTGACAAAATAATTTTTTATAAATGGCTGTTTCATTATGTAGTTGCGCAAACGGACCAAATATAGAAGCCTACTTTATGCTGGCGGGGCTACGCAGCGGGCATCGACAGACCAGTTTTCGCTGCGGCTGCCCGGGCGCCACAAGTACTGCAGCAGGTCTCCTGGCCACGTCTGCCAGCGCAAGTGCCACCATGACGCCATCTTGGGCTGCCCTCTGGGATCAGCAGGAGCAGCAGGTGGCAACTCCAGCATCCTGCCGTGCTTCTGGTTGCGGCAAGAAAGTCCCTGCCCCTGCCGAGTGATGGCAAGTTGTGTTTCTTCATTCGCCATCTGTGTTAATAGCTGTGCTGCCATCGAGGTGATTTGATAGGCGCCTATAATACAGTGTGTCACGTGATATTTCCTTATTGACTTGACAGGGGAGTGGCCTCTTTGGGGCGCTCTCGGGATGCAGTTGGCATTCGGATGGTTGAAACCAGGCGTTCTGAACACATTCGCGTGGTCTATTCAGAGCGCCGCGCTCCAGCAGAGAGCGTTAGGAGGCGGTGCTGTATGCCTTCCACACGACAGCGCCACCGAGATCCTAGGGAAGCTGGATCCCGTGGCTACTCTGATGGCCCTGGCAGCAGCTAGCACGTTCGGCTGGGGCAGTATTTCTACGGCTCGAATCACGAGAGGGCTCCGCATCGCTGTAAACCGAATTGGGGCGTCGTATTAACCACCAGAGTGTACCACAAGAGGCACCGTGTTGGCCTATTTTCCTTAAACTATTCGTAATAAAAGGCCCCTACTCATCAGGAAAAATGGAATGGCATTAAAAGCGTTCATTTTTTTTTATTTCTAGAATTTGGTGCCTTTGGGTTGAAACTATCTGCATATGTTTTTTTAATTATGGAATTTTACGTGGCGAAATCACGATCTGATTATGAAGCACGCCGTGGTTGGGGACTGCGGAATAATTTTGACCTCCTGGTGGTCTTTTAACGTGTACCTAAGCCTAACTGCACGGGCGCTTTCGCATTTCGCATTATCGAAATGCGCCCGCTATTGGCGAGATTCGCTCCCACAACCTCATTCTTTGCAACGCCACACCGTAACCACTAAGCAACAACGGCGGGTTAGAGCGAGTCTATATAAGTCATTCTCACTGTTCGACAAACAAACTTTAAATCGAAAAAGTGCCTGCTTGTCCAGTCAATAATATACGCCTTCTTTACATATGTTTCTTCCATTGGGTGAACGCCGGTCTGCGCGATAAGAAAAAGAATAATTCTATTAGGGGTATCTTTGTCGAGAACTGTTTTTGGCTCTAAAACGAAAGCTACGGAACCAAATCGCGACTTTTGCACTGCTGCAGGAAGAAGTCCCGCAGTATTGCTGACGTTTTCTTAGGTTCAAAAAACACTGTCTTCTTCTTTCAAAGCATAAAATTGGAACAATGCGTAAAAGTGAACAGTAAGCGACTGATATTTTACTGTTTTCGTTAGTTTGCCCTGTTGAGTTCTTCCGCACTCCAGAACAGAGCCCATTTGCGCGTCAGTCAAAGTCAAATTGGCAAACGCAAAATTGCGGCGGTGTCTTCTGGTGTCTATTCGTTGGTTTTATGCCGATTGGTAATTATTCCCAGGTGGTCAAAATTAATCTGGTACGTCTTCCACTACGGCGTGCCTCATAATCAAATCGAAATTTTGGCGCGTAAAACCCCAGAATTCATTCATTCCGCCTCTGATCTTGCGGGGAGAGACTGATGACCAATATGAAAAACAAAATACTGTATAGGGAAACAAAACAAGTTTTTACAAGATCCACGCGGAAACCAGAGGTGCGATCTTGTACGCATTTCAATATCGAACAGAGGCGGTTAGTTCTTTACGTCACGAAATAGGCGGGCCATTCCGTTGCGTTCGTCCGATAGTAGACGGCAGGGAATGATTGACACCAGATATTACGTCACAATTAATGCCATGACATTCGTCACGGTTATAATTGACGAATCGTATGCAGCTCGGTGGAACGGACCGCCTGTGTTCTATTTTGGAACGCGTATAAGATCGCACATCAGGTCAACCCGTCTGGGAATCACAACCGTCGACGCTGGCGTCGGTTGCGCGTTCGACATCATACGAAAACTTCGGGCCTCCGGTACAGGCTTCTTCACTGCCTGTTCAGAAATGGATAAATATCGGCTGTATAAATATCAATTAGCCTGTGAAATTTACACCAATATAATGGTATCTCCCAGCACTGAAATGAAGGAGTCATGCAACGTCGGGAAAAATCAAAGCCGAAGCCTGTGCCACAGAATAGTTGTCAGCGAGTATTGACTGTGAATTGGTTTCGATGTACCTTTTGTCGTTCATATCCTGCTCCTTTCTTGTTCTTCATTTTAAGTGCTGGCCCAGGAAGGTCACAACCTCTTAGTGTACCGTTTAACTACTCCTATAATAACAACTCCTCTGACAGTCCTCTGACAAGCATCACGTGGCTGAGCCGCAATGAACTGCTCCGCCGGCAACTTATCTGCTTCGTCCTTGTGGGCGCAGTGATGGGGCAACACAGAGTCACGTAATGCTCGTCAGCACAATTTGTTCCGTCACTTTAATCCAGCTTGATTGTGTGCCTGGAAGCGGAAACACAGCGCAAAAAATAAAAAAAACCGAGGATGTGTGTGTCATTGAAGCCCACTGGCCTCTCCGTTCGATCGCCAGTGCTGCCTCCAGCTTTCTGGACGTTTTCAACGGGAGTCCTTCTCACATGCTTAATTTTCCTGCACTAAATGGAAGGACAACGCATTTAACCTTCGTTTAATATGGGAGAGTATTTCAGCAGTACATTGGAAGACTCTAAGCAAGTGAGTAGCGCAAAACGCGAAGGAAAATATTGCGAGCTGAACCGCTTCATAGTGCGTGGCTTGGCATCTGCAGCACACGGTCAGGGTTGTCCGTAGTCTCAGAGATCGTAACGGAGCAAAAGGGTTCGATCTCTGAGGCCACGTCCTGCCTAACTGCCGCTCCCGAGACTCGCGCTTTGCGTTCCTCGCGAGAGAAAGACAAGCCGCTTGAAAATTGTTGCGAACTGTACTAATACGGGACATTGCTGGCTGGTACGAAGAGAAATACACTGTCAATGACCTGTATTTATTTTTTTAACCATTTAGTTATTTATTTATAATTTATTCAATAACACCACTGAATGCCCTGCGGAAGAGGGTATTAGAATTGGGGGAGGGGGGCGGACGAACATACTGTCATAACAATTTCTAAAGAATACAACAAACGCGCCTAAATACGCGACTAAAAACGGAGACACGACTACGTGTAGTAAAATTACAGTTTGGATTAAACCAAATTAACAGTATATTAGAAAAAATTTGAAATTTGAAACACCTAGAACTCAGAATGCATAAAAGGCACTCAAAGAGCATAATAATTCGAAAACAATATCTACCGGATGGCAAAGGTAACGGAGGAACACAATATAGAATGTAACTCATTCAAAAAGAAAAGAAACAAAATTTTCACATTGCACAAAGACATCAGATTATGATATACGTACGCAAGATTTGTTGAAATTTGTCGGGGTGAACTTCAGTAGGCAATGTATGATGGTAGGTTATTCTAGCGAAGTATCAATATGGGTATTAATTACTGAGCGCAAAGATCTGAGTGATACACACCGGGGTTTGGCTTAGAGAGGGGGATCTCGGCGAGAGAAAATAACAGAGCGTGTGTGAAAGAAGCCATCAATGCAAACGCTCGTGATGGTGAAGTTTACGAAAGAGCGATGGGCACGCGTGTTTGCGGCGTAGTGATAGCGGATGCAATTCGGCACGATTCTTTAAACATGCAGCACAATAGTGCGGGGAAAATTCGTAAAAGATACAGCAAGCAGCACAGCTTACAAGGATTCTAGGTTACGCACTATGAAGTCCTGGTTCGGATCCCAGGTGGCGCATGCGTATTTGACTTTGAGGTATCACTAATGCGGTGTATATGCTAGATCTTTTTTAAGAGTAAACGCGCTTGCTTGAGTGTGTATTTTATTATTTCAAATTTGCGGGTAATCGATGCAAGTGTAACGTTGATGTGATTACGAACATATTGGATCCCATTGCAATGACTCCTCAACAATCTTATTATCAAGAAAGTATGACGTTGCAATACGAGACGTAGAGCGTGAAAATGACATTCACTTAGCTTTAGCATAATTTAAGGTCATTTACCAGTCTGAACACCATGCACTCAATGCGTTTAGGTGTGGTTGGAACGCTTCACGGTTAGAGTCAGTAGAAACTTTACGGAAAATGGCTGAATCATCGGTGAACCGTCTTATTCGGGACGACATGCAGTCAGGCAAGTCAATAATATATAGACTATAGAAAGCGAAGCACAAAGCACACTCCCTTGAGGAACGCTGGACGCAACTGGAATAAAGGAGGAGTTGTGGTCTTCATGGTGCAGGTGTTCTTGTTCAAACTGGATTATTTCGCTTGGAACTATTTTCTTGCCGTCGCCCGACTGCCCCGGAACTTACAATTTCATACCCGCCTCTGTACTGCGCTTCGAGTGAGCGCGGTCCCTGTTAGTGCATTTGTCACACAACACAAGTGCCACGCAAGGATTGCAAAGGCCTTGTTTTGTGCTGTCACGGTTCCAGGAGCTGTGGCCAGGCTGTGCTTCGGTGACGCTGCAGAAACTGCTCGACGCCTGAGAATTGCACGCAGCAGCACAACTGGCGTCATTGAGGAGGTCATCTACGGTATGTGCTCATCGGTCATTGGCCAGGTTCTACTGCGAATGGAACGTTAGAACTCCCTTATCCATTATTTGGCGCGTGAGTATTTCAGCAGAATTTAATGACATTTTGCGATTAACCTTTGCGAAACAAGATAGGAAATGTTGCGCGTTTGACCAATTCCTTTTGGAAGCGTTGCCATCGGCATAGGTCGCGGTCAGGGTTTGGAAATGACTGCTTCCGAGCCACAGATTCTGCAGTACAGCAAGGGTCGCAAGACAGAGGGAGAATCGTTACAAAATTTAATCTAGGGTTTTAGGTGCGAAAACCGCGATCTGATTATGATGCAAGCCGTACGAGGGGACTCCCGAAATTTGGACCAGCTGGGGTTCTTTAATGGGCACCCAAATCTAAATACACGGGTGTTTTCGCATTTCGTCCCCATCGTAATACGCGGCCGCCGTGGCCGGGATTCGGTCCCGCGACCTCGTGCTTAGCAGCCCGATACCGTAGACACTAAGTAACAACGGCGGGTGAGGGAAAATCGTCGTCAACTTCTAGAACGATATGTTGCTCGTTAACGACCATGCGCGCACGCCCGGTTACCTGCATGCGGAAAAATTGGTGAATTTGCTCGGCCCAATTTCGTTGCAATTGGCCTGCGCACTTCGGCCCTCGTCACCATCCTCGAGCGAGATTGTAATCCAACGAACAGTAGTTTTTATATTTTTTTTACTGAATACCCACGGAGTGTGTTGGTTAACATTTGACCCTCGCAGTGCCCCGACCTGCCGGCGTGCTGCCCTTCGGCGACGCTGCGGTGACTGCTCGATGACGGAGAATCGCACGCAGCAGCACCGCCCCTAGCAGCGCGCACTTCGCCACGTGCATCGCATGCTGCACCTGCTGCGCTTCCAGTGAACCAGCGATGCCGAACGAGGTGACGTGGGCTACTCTTTCTGTAGAAAGAGTACGCGTGTGTAGCCGCCACGTCTATGCTAACGCGTTTCCTTTCGTGATTCGTCAGTTTTAGTTCTTGCAGTTCTTTTTTACATCAATAAATATGGTTTTGATTGTCTACTCGTCTTACGTCTATGCTAAAACGCTGTCGTTATCCGAGAAGAGATGAATTCAAGCTGTGCCGAAGCATCTCCCGTCCTATACCCTCAATATCAACGCTCGCGAAAAGTGAGTGAAATACTGAAACGATAACAGTGTGCTTCGCGGTCTTGTACGTGTACCGCGATCTTCTGGTAGTCTTGTGCTTAAATAGATCAAACGGTGTTAAAGTAAGAACAAGAGCAACACAGCAGTCATAACGCAACTTTCGCGGTAGATATCTGGAAAACGGCGCCACCCTTAGGATTCGATCAAAATGAATATGCCTTGCAAATGGGCCTGCAACCATTCTTAAACTAAATATGTGCCGCATATAGCAGTCCGTTAAAAACTTCGTTATGGATTTTCGTATTTGGTAATGAGACAGTACGGAATTTGATTACTCGCGCAGATGTCAGCATCTTCCATTCTTCCAGTTGAAGAATTGGAATTGCGTTAAAATGCCGCAGGCAACTTTTCAAAAAGTACCGTGTAGTCTTAAACATAAACCTGCAATAACGCGCTCAAACCGCTGCAGTTTCTAAGTGAGTCCAATAAGGTTCCGCACTTTTGACATGCGTACAGAGAATAGACTCGCCTATCACAAGGAATGCTTTTCATTTGCGTTTTCGCGTTCCCTACATGCCAATGTGTGAATGCTATATTATGCATCAGCTCAAATGTGCAATAAAAGCTAGCCCGTTGAGGCGTACGTCGCGTGTTATGTGAATGAGAGGAAGCGCTGACATCCGTGGGAAGCGTCATCTGAGCGGAAAGCGATGCCCCGTTACGCGGTCAAGCGAAGATAAAGTCGCTGCCATCGGGTACCATGACAGCAAGGAGCATACGCGAACGTTGGTAAACAATCCTAAACGCAAAATCTGTTGCGCAGAGCAATCGTTCTGCAAGGGGATTTACTCGTAGTTACACAGGGTGCGGCGCAAAAAGTGCGAAAAACAAATCACTCGCTCGTGACTGAAGCGAAATGAAAGCTTCGCTTGATGATAGGAATAGGTTACGGAACAATCTTGTAAATTTCGGCCTACCCAGAGGCGCGGCCGAAAGTTGGACTAAATCTGGAAATAAAGACCTGATCTTCTTCCTGAACGAATTTGGTGAATATTTTTCTCAAGGCAGAATTGAGCATGCGCACAGGGCGAAAGTTCGGCGGAAATAACAATGGACCAGTTATTATGGAATTAATCATTACAAAAATTAGCAATGCTTGTTGTGTCTGAAGTGTTGTGTCTGAAGTGCCGCAATAAGTGATACGCGAAGATTTCACCCCTTGTGTTCGGCATGCACGATCAAAGCTGCTGCAGCACTTTGACTGGGGGGGGGGGGGGGGGGGGCGTTATTTCAGCTTCCATATGATAAGCTACATATGGGTAATGATAGCATGAGAAGCCAAGAAACAGTTACACCAAGGAAAACACAGGGCAAATTGTTGTACTCACTAACTAGTGAGTACGTATTTCGCCGCCAGAGCACCATATATAGAGGGGGCAGGAAGGTTTATCTTTATGATAATGAAGACAATGCACCATTAACATGCCAACTTACATTGTATCTGCCTAAGTTCTCGGATGCAGAGTATTCCTAAAATTACGATAGCATGTGAATGCTTTGACAACTAAATTCATTTCGTTCAAAAACGCTTTTGTCCCTTCTAAAATCATAACACGAAATGGGCGTCAAGACACGCCTTGGATGAATAACGATGCTAGAATGCTAATTAAAAACTACATTGCCATCGTGTTTCCTACAGGACAAGCCAAAAACCACGGGAGCATGAAATTATGAGGACACATAATGGGGAGATTAACGCAAAGTTAAGGTTACTTTAATCAACAAAGCTTTTACGATTCACTTGGCTTAAAACTTCAGACAACACGAAAGAGCGGTGAAAATTGTTGAAGAATAGTGGTCGGTAGCAGGAATCCATTCCGAGGTTGCAGTCAGAGAGTACTACATACAGTAGCAGACAACTATAAGAAGGCATGCTGTGTTATTCGTTATTTTCCGTCTGTGTTCACACACCCCTACTAAGGCTAAATACTTCATTACACGGAATTAATTCTGGAACATATATCTGAAGTTCACTATAGCTAAAACAGTGTCGTAAAATTACAAATAGAGGGCTAAAATGCGTGCCTAATTCCAGCCACAGCAAATTTCCCCACTATGGGGTTAGGCTGCTGAGCACGAGCTCGCGGGATCGAATCGCGGCCACGGCGGCCGCATTTCGATGGGGGCGAAATGCGAAAACACCCGTGTACTTAGATTTAGGTGCACGTTAAAGAACCTCAGGCGGTCAAAATTTCCGGAGTCCTCCACTACGGCGTGCCTCATAATCAGAAAGTGGTTTTGGCACGTAAAACCCCATAATTTTTTTTTAATTTCCCCGTTGCTTTCCTTGGCTTCGTTGTCTGCTTCCTTTATATCGTCATACTACGTGAATGTGTGTGTGCGTGTGCGTGTGTGTTCCCATTCCCTTTTTTATTCGTGGACACAGCAACGGCAGAAACAGCGCTGAATGTCTTCCTGTGCAGTTATGGAAAGTCACGTTGTTCTCGTACAGACCTCAGATTAGCTAACAACGCACGGGGGTGCTGCCTGAGATACCATTCGCCCTTTCTACAGACACGCTCGAAATCAGCGAGATTACCCACGAATGCTAGCAAAATGGCCGCTTGATTGGCCGCTCGCAGCACTTTGCGTGCATTCGAGCGCATCTTTCAGGCTCGGAAAAACACTATCGTGCAACACGCATTGAGCAACGGAAAGCTGTATCGAAAGTTTTTCTTGTCGCTCCACATGTTTCTTAATCACACTTTTCATGTAATTATAATACTTGAGAAGCTGATTAAGTAATTACGACGAATTATGTGATTAGGCGGAATACAAAGAATAATCTTATTACCTCCGACCGACGGCGAACAACATTACTTTGGTTCAGTTCAGCTACGTGGCATTCGCTTATTTTTAAACTTTGGTGCATGATAGTTGGGACACCTAGCTGTATACGTGCTGCCTAGATTGGGTCGCGAAGAACAGCTGAATAAAGCTCCCTGGAAGCTGCAGGCCGGCTGCTTCACTATATTAGTTCGAGCAGCAAAAAACAAGACAAAAATTGGTTTCCGAAATGTTCGGGAACTTGTGCACCGTGAAGGCCGGCAGAATGCAGCAACGATTATGCAGAATGCAGCAACATGTATGGTGCAGTCAGCACCATACATGTTACATGGGCACCAGAGAGCCGTATGGTGTCATGAAAAAAATAAATCTATGGCGGCACCTAAGCAATTGTTACGTTTGAATGCGAGAGCATAACGTTTTGCTGAGGTATGTCACAGAGTTTAATGTTGCGGCTAAATGTTGGCGTGTTTAGTGCTGCTGCGTTATGTTCCCGAGGGTAATGTTGCTGCCTATGAGGTGGCAACAACGCAAGACTACAAACAGGCCTTAGTTCGATCTTTCAGCTGAGTTCTACTTAAAGTATAATGTTTCACTTGCGTTGAGTGTTATTTTTCGATGACTCCACTTAGCCGAGCGATGCCAGTATTTTTTTCCGATCCGGCACCATGGTGTTGACACTATATTTCTTCGTCGGGATCGTAGGCGAACTCCACCTCATACTCAGGGGGGATGTCGTCGTCGTCATCCGACGGGTATAACTGAAGCGCGTCGCATCTTAATCGTCGACGGTGTCAGCGGGACCCCGACAACGCCGAAGGTAGAGTGAGTCGCTGCAGCTCGCCGTGCTCGCTTCGGAGTTGCTCCAGGGTAAATACACCCGGTAGCGAAGCTTCCATAGGAGCCCATGCGTTCAAAATCATGGCGGTTCATGTGCGGATGGATGGATGGACGCCGTGAGCGTCCCCTTTGGAACGGGGTGGTGGGTTGCGCCACCAAGCTCTTCTTATTACATCGCCTAATGTCCCTTCTTTATTAAGGAACAAAAAAAAAGGATAGGAGAAAGGAAACCCCACGTTGAATTCCCATAACCACAGTTTGTGAACCCCTACTGTGAACTTTGTTTTTTAACGTATCCGTTGTTTGTCGTTTCACTACTTCCACCAATCTTCCAATCGCCGCTTACTAATGTCTACTGCGGGCCTATTTATGTTCCCCCTGCTCTCGCATAATCCATGTTCTTTAAGGAGACTGGAGATGCCTAAATCGACCGTTGGCGGATACCTTCACATTCTAATAAAACATGCTCCGTCATTTCCCTATCTTTACATCAGAAAGCACATGCTTCAACTTCTTTCTTATATCTCGCTTTATAGGTGCGTGTTCTAAAGCATCCCGCTCTCGCGTCGATAAGTAATGAGCTTCCCCTTGAGTTATCATAAATTGTTTCTTTCGTGATTTCGTATTTTCCTCTTAAGCTGTTACTCACGGCAGGTTTTTTTTTTTCCATTGCAGCCACAGATGAGATTATTTCAGCCTCTCTGACTTTCCGCTTGACGTTCTTTGTTGCGGTGTTGCCCACCCTCCCTAGTTCTTTTCTTCCACTGTGATTCAATGTTTTTCCTGTACGGATACCTGAACACTCTCCAAGCCCATTTAACTTTCCTCCATATTACTCAGCAGTACTTCATATTCAATTTTGCGTTGAAATTCTCTCATTTCAAAGCTTGCCCATCCCGTATCACTCTGCACAGCTTCATTTGTAGTCTTCCCGTGAGCGTCCAATGCGAACCGTGCCAGTGATTTTTGGTTGCAATCGAGTACTATTGTATCTCTGATTTCAAGCAAACCACTGCATTTCCAAATGTAAGTCCTGGAACCACCAAACCTTTTCGTGTAACCCGAAGCACCTCGTGGCTATTGTATCCCCATAGCGGTCCGTGTTTCATTACGGCCGTATTTCTGTTACCCTTTGGTGTTATTTTTTCCTGTGTTTCCACATATCTAACTGGAAATGGTTATATATACTATATGGTATATCGTTTGTCCATATACCAAGGTATTTACATTCTTTTACCCGAGGTATTTCGTGGCCCTGAATCGACACTGCCTGTTCACAGTTTTCCTTGAATACGTAACACCTGTTTTTTTAACGCTAAATTTCAGACCAAAATTCTCGCTTCCATGTCCCCAGATATCGACGAGACGTTTCATATCACTTTGATTGTTGGCTAGCAACACATTATCATGCGCATAAAACAATTCTGGAAGCTGCTACTCTACCACTGTACCCGGCTGTTTGTATGAGAGATTAAACCCGATATCACTTCCCTCTAGCACCCTTTCCATCCTCACCATCTACATGATAAACAGGAGTGGGGATAAAAGGCACCACTGCCTCAGTCCCTTGTATATCAACTTTCTCTTCGCTCCTTATTCCTTCCCATTAAACGCAATCATAATTTATTACGTAAACGTATCTTAAAGCTGTATACAATTTTCGCCCAAGCCTTCCCCTTCCAGAATATCCCACAAAATTTTGCGTCTATCTTTTCATAGGTTCATACGAAGTCTAAGAAGGCCACATATAACGCTCTCATTTCTAATCTGGATGTTACAATAGACCGAGGAAATACAAACCTATTATCAACCAGACGCCCACCTGTTGTGAAGCCATTCTGAAGTTCTAAAATGCCGTTATTCCCTGCCCATGCTTGCAGATTTAATTTAATAGCCTGCATTGCTAACCTGTATATTACAAATGTAATGGTCCACGGTCTATATGAGGTAAATGTATCTTTCTCCCCCTTACCTTTATAAATTTAATGATGGCGTAATTCCTTTGCCGTTTTTTCTGCCAAGGCTTTGTGATGACGGCGGGGATGCAGAATGAGCCACGTAATCATCTCGCTTCAAAAAGTAAACAGAAAACAAGAAAAGGAGCTTGAGCTGTTTTACGTGCGAAAACCACGACACATTGTGATCACTTTTAAGTTTTATGGAAGTTTTAAACATAGACTGCTGCAGATAACATAATTGTAATCAGTGAGCTGGATTACTCAGCGAGGCGGATATTCCTTGCACGAGAAATTAAAACAAGATATCCCGCCGTTATAAGTATCCATGTATACATGAATGCAAACGCGGCTCTAAAATAAATGAAAAGTCAAGGGCGAAGTATACGGAAGGGGTAATACTGCATTATGGGGACATTGAAAGTTGCAAGTTAACTCTCACGACTACGTACAAAAAGAAACAGTGCTAAGCCCGAAGGTGCACTATCTAATTCTTGCTGCCCTTTATATACAAACACCATCTCGATCGCATCAAAGGGCAGAGAGAAAATTCGGAGAGTCAGCGAGTCCGCTTTTTTCATCTCGAACCGTCGCTCTCTTCTTTGGTCCACTCAACGTTAACGTCGCGCGAAATTGTGTAATATATGTAAATTGAGACGCATCACATTAGCATGATACGCTAGCGAACCTAGAATCTCAAACTTACGAGTATGGATTATGTTAACGCGTCGACTTCTGATAGTAAAAATATTAAACAGGCTGTGAATTCACACCATACGTTCGCTATAGCTGCCATCTCGCCAGCTTCGTGCAATAAAGCGAGAACCGCCAATCGGGATCGAAAACGGGCTGTTTGGCCAAGAGCGTATAGCTTGCCCTTAGCTGCGGACAAAGACAGAGCCTTTCTTTGTTCGTCGTAAAGAGCCGCTTGTCGCTGCAGGATGACTGACGCCAGCAACAGTATTCGCTGCTCTTCAGGGATCTGGCGGTACTTAGTTCTGTGGGCAAGTTTCGCGCTTGACGACTGGCCCGTTGGCCTCATCAAATTTAGTGAGGGTGTACGGAGAACCCACTTCTGAGCGATGACGAGACCGAGGGTTTGAGCGCTGTCGTGCTCGAGCCAGAAAAATGGCGGGACGTGGAATGTAGGAGGACGGGGCATCGGAGTTGTCCATCGATTAGGGGAAGCGCACTTGCACGAAATCCTCAATTTATATCTGCAAACTTTGCATGCGACGAGGCGGCATGCGTTGAATAGCCAATCCAAGTGCGTCAATCGGTGCACAATAACGTTTAAATTTGGGCAATTCAGCCGCAAGCCACCCGGAAGGCTGCTCATAGCGAAACACCGCGGAGTGTCACCTCCGATCCCAACTTGGCAGAAACCAAGAACATCGTGACAGCAGCGCAAGAATCCGCGCAACTGAATCGGCGTAATAATGCAGAAAGGAAGATGCCGAATGAAAAGAATAGTTCTAAAAATGAAGAGTGCGAATAATGGCAACAAAATTATTTTTAAAAATGTGCAGATACAACACAGTGTCGTAAACGAACACCACATGCGATGCATTATGCAACTTGATGCCTATCCAGCATCGTTTGGTGTACCGCAAAGCATTGCCAGGTGGAACAACGTGTTTCTGTAATGCGAGCAGTTGTGTCGATGACGTGAGTGCGTGACCATGGCCGCAATATGGCAACAATCCCAGTGACGACGATCGCATAACGGTGACGGCATTATTCATACTCCTGCCTTTCGACGTGACATTACGACATGCCTTTTTCTGGGCTCTACATGGCGAAGTAATCGAAAGAAACTGGGATTACGAGGTTATCTGCTACCAACTGGTATGGAATCGCGCCTGCCTATATATGAAAACGCTACGCAGTTTATGTTAAAACGATTAAACAATTTGTACTCCGGCAAAGAAATGTTAAAACCTGCTCGAAGACCATTCAATATGAAGGCGGTGTATCGAATGTCGCCCACTTCCTACGGAGAGTTAGCTGCTACGTAGAAATAATTCGGGACTGCAGACCGATCCCAAAAGGGGGCATGGTCTTACAGAACATCTACAATGTTATCTACTGCGAGGGAAGAATGCGAGAAAGTGGCACGTGACACAAGGGCCAGACGACTAACATAGCTAGCGGGGAAGAACGCTTTCGCATGAGGATAGTATAAACAGCCGAATCATGCTGAGTGGGCGCTGCGGCGCCAGTCGCGCCCACCACCTTTAGACCTTTTTTTTTCATGGGCGCCGCCATATTGAGCAGGCAGTGGCGCCATCTATTAGCAGTCTGATTTCAGCGCCATGCTGGCTTGGGAGAAGTGCGCGGTGGTGTATGCGAGGTATACGTAGTCATACGGTATACGGTAGTTGCAGGTGGTTGATTTGGGGCTACCGTGGTCTACTTAGCATTACATGGCGTCTTCAACGTTGGAAACGATTCTGTGAGAGTTCTTAAACCATCTGACTGGACACGGCCAGATTTGCTGCTGCAGAGGAGGTGGACGGAGCATACATCACGATGCATGTGCGCGCTTGAGCCTACAATCAACCAACTATACTTGCGTTGTGCATTAATATGCACAACGCCACGAATGGCGGTGTATTTTTAGATACAGTGTAGTGAAGAAAAAGATATCACATTGCAGTTTCCTATATTAATTCCAGTACTTGCCTTTCTGAACTATTAGATGCAGCGTTATCTCTCGATAATGCCATAGAAGGAATGAACTGCTGCAGCCAAACGAAATGAGATATGTAACAATTTTATTTTTGGTTTTTTTCTCACCTTGTCACTTTCCTCATTTCGTTGTGTTCACCGTTGATTAAAATCAATTTCGGGGTTTGACGTGCCAAAACTAGTCTAATATTTTCAGGCAAGCCATACGATACGGAAATTTTGACCACCCAGTGCACGACACACTGGCGTTTTTGCATTTCGCCCCCATCCGAATGCGGATGCCGAGGCCGGCATTTGTTCCCGCGACCTGGTGATTAGGAGCGCTACGCCATAGCCGCTAAGCCACCGTGGCGGGTTGATCACTGTTGCCTGCATCTCAGAGTGGATATGCATGCTAATTTCTTTTTACTTGGTCTTGTTTGGTCACTTGTAATATGTTGAACCTGCAATGGAATGCCAAGCTTTTCTATCGTCTAACCTCTCCAGCTATGGTAAATCTTTTTTCTCAACAGCGGGCAAGTATTATGACACGCTGGTTAATGTATACGCTTGCCTAGGGGAACGTTCTTGAAATAGGAAAGAGGTGTGCACGATTGGCATAGGTTATGGGGTGCGAATAACACAACACGACAGTGATCGTTGAAGAAGCTGTTGCCCGAAGGCAACGGTTAACCTTAACACCGTGCTAACTCTCAGAAGTGCACCCCAAATGACCAAAAGTGCAAAATATAATCTCTTGAGGCACTACCGTACATGCGCTGCATGGATGGGCTTTTATTGCAACATTCGCGCTTAGTTCGTCTGTAGTTCTTCTTTTATATATATATATATATATATATATATATATATATATATATATATATATATATATATATATATATATATATACATATCAATTAACACCGAGCTTGCACTCTTCATATGAAAACTGCATGCCTAGTTTCTTTGAGAGCACCGCTGATCAAAAATGCGCTTTATTTAAGAATACAGCCAAGTACCTAGTTGATAATTATATCCTATTACGGCTAACTGCGAGTAGTTAACTCCGTAGTTCGCCGTCACCCTGTAGCGACTTTTGAATACGACGAAACGCTTCTTTCACCTTGCAAAACGTGTGAACACTTCGGAACGTTGGTGCGCATACAGCGATGTTCTCCGAACTTATCAATTATCTATCAAAGACGCCAAGCATGTCTTTCTAAATAACACCCTTCCTTCACTTCTTCCCACAATTCCATCTATACTCTGGAACCTTATTGAACCCAAAGAACGAAATGTCATTCAGCTTTCTTATAGCGCTCGGAATACTATGACAAGTTACGAATGCTGTACTGCCTTAACCATCGCCTTTGCGAAATCGTTCTCTGATTGTTGTTTTGATGTGGGCCCAGAAGTGCTTAAGCGTGACTTTTTCTCCATGGGCCCCATTGCGATCAATTTCACAGGTATTGTGAAGCTAATACTGTGCCTGAAGTTATCGCCTAGGTGCGGTGTTGACAACACTAGTTCAAAGTTTTTGAAAAATACTGTTGTTTATTCCAGCGTGTACTTAGCGTATCCTTTCACCCAGCCTGTTGAACACTCCACAATGCCGGCAGATTGGAAGGTAGCGAGGGTAGTTCCACAGTTCAAGCAACGTAATCCGAATTCTCCTCTTTACTACAGGCCTATTTCATTAACAAGCATTTCCTGTAAACTTCTAGAGCACATAATATAATCTCGTTTCATTTTAGGAAAGCAAATCGTTTTTCAGTTCCTGTCAGCACAGTCCTCGAAAAAAAAATATTTCTTGCACGACTCAACTCTTGTCTTTCACTAATATCTTAGCAGCGTCTTTTGATAGCGGTCTCCTAACCGACTGCATATTTCCTGACTTTGCTAAGGCTTTCGATAAGGTATCACATCAATTGCTCCTTCTTATAATTAGTTCGCTGAATTTTGACACTAATCTTTTTAAATGGATTGAGTGTTTCTTGACTAACCGCTCTCAGTTTGTGTCAGTTCCCGACTCGTTATCATCATCATGTGCCGTAACATCTTGTGTTCCCCAAAGTTCTGTTTTGGGTCCTTTACTCTTTCTAATTTGTATTATGGAGATTCCGCTTGGAATTAACTCTTCCCTTATGCTTTTTACTGATGGCTGTGTTCTTTTCCGTGCAATACCTGACCCTAACTATAGTTGAGCCCTTCAGTGTGATCTTGACAACGTACTTAATTGGTGTGAGCTATGGTGTAGTGTTCTTAACCAGTCTAAGTGTAAAGTTAAGTCCATTTCAATCTAATCTAATCCGGCCAAAATGTTCTATTACAAGATTAACGGAGTTTCACTACAGAGTGTCCTATCTGATAAATATCTTGGCGTTCACATTACTAACAACCTATCCTGGCGCACGCACATCGAATATGTCACTAACAATGCGAACCGCGCCCTTGTCTACATGCGCAGAATCTTCTCTCAGGCTCCATCCCATTTCAAGTTACTTTTGTATCAAACACAAATGCGGCCTAAACTGGAATATGCGTCAACCATATGGGACCGCGTGCAACTGATTTCAATCGACGCTATAGAATCTGTTCACAATCGCTCAGCTCACTTCATCCTTTCCACTTATTCTCGCACAGCTAGCGTTTCGTTAATGAAATCAAAACTTGGGCTAACTACTTTTGCAGTTGGTAGAAAATTGCACCCCTTAGTCTTTTCCACACCATTTTCTTTCATAACGAGACACTAAAACAGGAATTTTTTTCTTGAATACAATCATATCTATCATCACGGGTTGATCAACCGCAAAAAGTTGCCATCCGTAGCAGGAAAAAGATGTGCTTTTCAATTATTTCTCACCTAAGACTAGTGCAGAGTGGAACCGCCTTCCGCCTCTCATTGCCTGCATTGAAGACGTGCAATCCTTCAAGACAGCCATTACCAGGCATGTCAATGAACAGGCATCTCCATTATGATTTTTGGTTTTGGTGTACTTTTTTTATTCCCCCCCCCCGTCTATAACGCCGCTGTTGGCCCTGAGGGCATTGTAATAAATACATCAATAAATAAATATGTATATGAGATACGTGACTATAGTATACGAGCGCGTTGCAGCCGTTCTGCTACGGATTAACATTTTGCTGTCTACTTCGAAGAACGTTGAAAGTTATTTTTATATCACTGCGGATTAGATCGCCAGTTCGGCGCGGTTCTTGCTCACGATTAAAATTGTGTTAGTAATAAATGCATACTGCAGACGCCGCAGAGCAATAAAATAGTTCTTTGTTTTGTCTTTTGCTGTCTTGTTTGGCCCGTCCTCTATGAAATGATCACCCGTTTTGCGGAAATTCTACCCTCAGAAAAAGCCACCGCCTTCTATATTTTGTTATGCGCTTCCTGCAGGGTATTACTGCTTTACAGGGCAGTGCCATGCCATGCCTATATGCATCATGTTGGTTTACTAACTGCTGTGATGTCGGTGTTAAGCCATGTCATCGGCCTCATTCAGGAGGCCCAACGCAGATGTAGCAAAGCAAGACTTAAAATGCGTGAGAACGATAGCAGTGACCAACGCTAATATTCCGTCGATTGGTGCTTGGATGTTTCGGGGTCTCCTCTCGGATATGTTTCAGTGCCAGGTTGTGATCAGATAGCCAGAAGATATGGCAATTCACGTCGGCAATGCGCGGACGCTGCTGCTCTGCTTTGAGTGGAAACCGACGCAGTCGAAATAGTTTACAAAAATTCACACGCAGCGTTTGGTGTATGCTCGTCGAACGCTTGCTCTGCCAAGACTTTCTGTAGTTGCTGCTGGCACGCAAAGGCTACGCAGTGCCTGCCCAACTACACCTTGTACGAGCTGACATCACGTAATTATTTAGCAGAATCAGCCGAAACACCACAAAATAATTTTGCGGCGTGCACGTGGTGACGACTTTCGAGCGGCACCGTGCTGGGGCAGACATTATTTTCTGTGCACGCTGGACTGCACGCCTAAACTTGACGACGAAGGTCAGCCGCATATACTTTTGTTTCGAAGATGATGCACAGCCTTCGATCTGGATATAACAGGGACGAGCATTTTCACGGCTTGAACGTCGCGAAAGCACAGCGCCGCTAGCGCTTTCCGTCAACGCGTATCCCGTGATCGTTGTAAATCAAGTACCTGATAAAGAACAAAGATGAAGATGGAAAACGCGTACTGGTGCGAAGGAAATTCGCCGGTGTGTTTTTATCTTTGTTCCGTCAGCATTATCTCACCACACTTTGAATGTCTCCAAGGCGAAAGGTGGTCTGATACGGTAATTTCCCGCCGGAAGGTCCTTTGCCTGTATTTACTTTTCTTATAGGTAATGAGAGATTGAAACTGCGACACAAATGAAGGCAAGAGTAGAGAAGCGTAGTGGTTATTTGATACAAAATGAAACCCTTTGAATCAGCAGCGGACACGTGGACCGTCGGAAGACAAACGGGACTACATTTATTTATCTTATTGGTACTCTAGTGAATTTTGATGCCGCATTTGCAATGTAAAAAAAAGCTACAATTTCATTATTCTCACTCTGTGTACCGCCTTTGCTTTATATGTCTGCTTTTGCTGCTTAGGGCCTTAATTGCAATCATAATTTCAATTCACCCATTGCGAAATCCAACCTCTCAGCTCACTATTTGAGCCGTCTGGCACTTGCGGCATCACGTGCCGGTTTCCCCCGTTCTTGCCTCGTAGCTGCCAGAACTTTGAGATGTTGCGCAAGACTATGCCGCTTTTGGGATCGGCCCAATATCCCCAGCTATGTGCGCGTAGCAGCGAACACTATACGTAGAAGCTGGGCGACATTGTGCTGCCTTTGGGATCTGTGCAGGTCGAACAGGTTTTAAAGTTACTTGGCCGGAGTACAAACTGTTTCATCGTTTTAACATAAACCACATAACATAGTCATGTATAGGCACGTACGACCGCGCAACACTTAGTCGCTGCTCATGCCATAGTACTCGTCTTTTTGATTACGCCCATCCAGCACCTATGCAGATCCCAGGAATACGCGTGTCGCAAACTCACGTGGAGAGGCCACAGTGTAAATTGTGCCGTTACCGTCATTGGATCGTCGTATTGCTACTGCGTCACACAGACGCTGGCGTCATCCTCACACCTACTCGCTTTATTGAAACACGTTGTTCCACTTTGTGCTAGATAACCAGAAGCCTGCAAATTCTTCGCATATGATCGATTGCGACTGTGCAGGGCAACTGCAAGATATTTTTGATAGTTTAAATCGAACAACATTCTTGCCATACTGAGACCATATTTTGTTTTTCCCCCTGATAATCTAGCAATTCAGCTGCCGTAACAAATATATGGGCCGATAGCAGAATAGTAGAGTCGAAAATGTGGGTCGTTCGCCTGGTCATGTCCGGAAGTGTACATGTTCCGCACTTCAACAAGTATATTTGAAACCAAGTTGAATCACTGTATCGGCGCCACTGTGATACGTGGAATTGCAGGCGGCGTCCACCGAAGGAGCAGTGTGTCCCGAAGGAAGCGCTTCATAAATTGAGTATATGCCTGATAAATTGCGAGTTTCGACTATTCGCCTACATTGATAGTCGATGTAGATGAGTTCTCCTCGATGTGTTTGTAATAGTTATTGTGGCTAAATTTCGGTCTATTTTTTATTTTTATATATTCGCTTCGCATTTATCTTTTCGCTCTTGAGAACATTCTATTATCTTGCAAGTCCCCAAGCCACCCGACTTCTAACCGCTCAAGTGGGTCTGTGCTTGGTTCCCGACATGCACCATGATCAGCTCGAGCACGCAGCTCCTCGTTCCATGTGGCACGCGCAGCATCTGCCAGGCTTGTGCATCGTTTCCTGAGGTCCTAGTCCGCGACCGTCCGAGTGTGACGTCACCCAATGCAGTTGCGAGGACTCCTGCTGCGCTTCCACGACGTTCCTGGCTGCGGCCAAGTTTGCATTGGCGCCGCCACGATGCGCTTTTTCCTGATGAGCGGTTTTCCCCGTCGCTTGTGGCTGCACTGCCAGAATCTAAACATGGTTGGCCGCGGGTCGACGCACACGGCTGAGCAAGTCGCCGCGTGCCCCATCTCCGAGGAAGACGGGGCAGCCTTCATTCAAGGCTTCCTGCAAGCGCATGCGCAGTCCGTAAACGATGGGCGAGGTGGCGGGCCTCTTCCGGTCTCTCGGAGCTTCCACGTCGCACCGTTTTTCGGGCTCGGGCGCAAAAGCCCACAAGCGTCCGGACCCTTCGCCGTTCAGAAGTGGGTTTTCTGTGCACCCTCACTAACGCTGAAACCAACGCGAATCGACAAGCGCGAGGCGCATAGCGCCATATCCACGTAGGGCAGCTAATACTGTGGTTGACGTCAGTCGTCCTGCAGCGACAACCGGCTCTTCACGATGAACAAAGAAGGGGCTGCACCTTTGTCAGGCACTAATTCTTCCGTCTACGGGAGCAAGATACGCGGCGCACGAAAGGCGAGCTTATGGTCTTTGCGACACATAGCCGGTTCCCGATCTTCATTGGCGGTTCTGGCTTCATTTCACGAAGCTGGCGAGACGGTGCGCAGTGAACGTATATTGCGTGGGTGTACGACTTGTTCACAGATATTCGCACAATCATAATTAATAGCGTTTACGTCATCGGCGCTGATATGTTTGAATTAGCTAGCGCATCAAGTCGCTGGCTGTCACGCATGACACGCACGTCAGCAAGTCACGCGACGTTTACGTAGGGCGAAGCAAGTGAAAGTGCGACGGTCAGAGATGAAAAAGTGCACCGGCTGCCTCTCTCACTTTATCTCCTCCCTTGGTGATGAAGCCGGAGCTGCGTGCATTTATTCCTTCTCGTTGATTTGCACCTGTTAAATCGTACTGCTTTCTATGGCTCCGTCGCCCGTTCTCGTGGTGGGTGGTGGGCGGTTGGTATAGACCGAGGCCCGTGGTCGGGAATTGCTTGTCGGAGGTTGGAGACAAGGCGCCGACGCGAAGGACGCGCTTGCTTGCGGTGTGGTGCTTGCTTGCGGTGTCGAACGCCAGCTGTGATGGCTCTTTCCGGCACAGCGGGGAATTAATGGCCGCGAATGTACGACTGCTTCTTTTATCCCAATAACTCAGGGAATGTACCCTAGGGAAAAGCTACAGAAATTAGCTTAAGCACTTCTGGGGTCCAGAAAACAAATACACACATTTCACAGGGGCGCCATCTATAGGTAATTTATGCCCGCAGGTAATGGCGAAATAACATTTCAAAAAGACGCTAGATGTGTTGGGAGAGATGGAGAATGAAAGATAAACAAAACTGATTGCAGGAATAATGCGAGCAAATCATGTATTAGGAAACAAAATTATTTGATCATTTTACAAAAATGTAGTCTAAACGAAGCGAACGTGTGAACATCAACTTAAATATCATAGAAGGCGTAATACTTAACTTGGAGTTGGAGGCAGTACATATTCTAGGCTCTGTTTACCGTAGTTTGTTCTTACACGCGGAAATAAGCGTTTATTTGTTTGTCTCGTAGAAATGCATTGATATATACGTGTCATTTTAGAGAGAGCCTTTATATGCTGAGACACACTTGGCAGTGAAAATTTGAGGGAATATAAGAATTTGTATTGAAAAAGAATGTCCACACGCAGAGCATTGTATTGAAGAAAAGGGTTATATGTACGAGTTCTGTAACTGACAGCTGCTATAAGTCTTATTTTTACCTTTTGCAGACCTAAAAGCATATTAATGTTGGTTTTAGATGTGGTTGCCCATAATAAGGGGGTATTCTGTAAGGGTCCACTTATTGTGGACATGCCCATTTCGTCTGGCGTCGAAGTGTTGATTGGGTTGGGGCGCCTGTCTCCTTCTGTCTCCCCAGCCCATTCTTCCAGAAATTCAGCAGCAGACGAAATGGGCATGGCCTCTAGGTGGGCATTTACAAAAGAAAACAAGCTATAGTAATTGAGATGACATTGGAATATCGCATCGCATATGAGGAGTTTAAGCTTAGGTTGAAATTTATAGCCACATTTTGACCAGAAAGCCACAGCACCTGACAGCTTCGACCTACCACACTCACCTTACCAAACTCAGGAAGATGCTTCGCTTTAAGGCTTACAAAGAACGTTGCGATTGTACTCCAGTGGAGATTAGGGAGTCAGTAATTTCTATAAATGAAATGCATTAGAATAACGCAATTGAAAAAAAAAAGAAATGATATGAGCAGCATGTTTTAGTACTATTTCGGTGGGCAAAGGTGGCGATGGAACTTTGTTTCGAATTAAAACAGTTTTTTATATTGTTCTGTGAGGTAATTAGGAGACAGTTTTTGCAACTTCTCTGTTTGACTTCGCACGGGGTGCATCTACACAGGACGTCCGCATGAGCTCCGAAACCTGACCTAGGGTCATTGGCGAACGGTCCCGGCCCGGCTCCGCGGCTTCTAGCCTGAGCCCGCACCGGACCCACCCAAAAATATCTTCACCAGGCCTGGCCCGGGCCCGTGCGGTTCTCTAGGCTGTACCACAGTGCCTATCAACAACGCCCCATGCGCCACAGCATGTGCATCTCAAAGCCGTGCGGCCTTGAACTCGCCCTGCAACTTGGTCATGCGAGAGCACAGCCCTTGAGAAATTACGACCACCGAATTCGGGCGAAAGAGCCAAGAAACGCTTCTTGTTTGAAAATGTTGGTGATACTTACAAAGACGGCGAGCGAGAAATGCGATAAAATTTATACGATAAGACAAAGGACATTGTCTGGCTATTTGACACTCTAGCAGGCTGCCTGAACATAAATGCACAAAGGGGCAAATATTGTCAACAGTATATGACATGTGTCTGTTGGAAGAAACGTTTAAGCACACTTTAATATGGCAATGCCAAGATGGAATGACCTACTAGAACCGCAATGCAATTCCCAGCCAGCGCCGTAGGTAATGTGGAGATTGAAAAAGCGTAGGGGTTGGAAGCTGTTGGGAGCTTTATATGTGCAGCGATCGAAATAAGC